>NC_061495.1:9223154-9861904 GCF_022539355.2 Hippoglossus stenolepis | reverse complement strand
TGAATGTGCCAAACTAAAAACGTTTAACTTTGGTGTGCTTGATCTGCGTTGTTTACCTAGGTGCATTGGACCAAGACTCCAAGACTGTATTGGCTGGATGGACAGGTAGAAAATTATGTGTTAAACACACACACACACAAACACACACAAACACACACACACACGTGCAAGAATCACTGTAAGCAATGTTTGTGATTAATGGCTAGCTGTAAGGCCCCAAATCCCTGGGAGTGTCCTTAAAGCGTCTCTGTGCACGCATGCTTGTGTGTGTGTCTGTGTCTGTGTGTCTGTGTGGCCGTGTGTGTGTGTACACAAAAACAATTTGCCTGGTGCTTGATAAATTGATAGCGCTGAAGCTTTTGTTCTGCAGCTGTGGGGAAGAGAAAAGGGAAGAAAATGCCGCTAACAGTTTGCAGCAAATAGATTCAAGGTTCCACAGGAGAGAGAGTTTGGCATCAGGTGGCGCTGAGAGCTGTTGTGTGGTCTTTGAGGGATGATTTAAAAAAAAAAAGAAGGGGGAGGATAAAAAAAGACTGATAAGCAGAGTGAGCAGTCAACACGACAGAACCTACTGGTGTGTCTGGGGGACTGCAGCGAAACACTGAACCCAAAAAAAGAACAGCGCTAAGCAGAAAAGAAGGATGGTGCACTGGTGAAAGACTGTGTGACTTTCATCTGGGGGCATATAAAAGAACATATATGTGCAAGTGATACGAGCTCACAGAACAGTATACCCGGGAGGAAAGCCCGTGCACAAATGTAGTCCCTTGAGAATGTGGCTCTCGAGCTCAACCCTCTGTACATGCTTGCAACTTCTCTTCTGATACCTCATATTTAATTGATTACATTATGATTGTATATATTTGAAATGGTAATATTACATAGTATAGTCTTATTGTAAATTTCCAGAATGGTTATTCTGGTTATCAACATTGTAATTGTGGATATCAGGAACTGAAAACTGAAGTGATGTCATTTGTCCCAGTAGGGTGACATTGTAGATATCTAAAATACAAATTGAGTATAGACGTAATTTTGTATATCAGACCTGTTCTTTTTAACTCGGAAGAATTAAATTACATCTGCATGTGCAGGTGCTGAGCTGTTGCGAGCGCGCAGAGGGTCAAGGTCGCGCTCGTCACAGTCTCGTGCTCGCGGGACCACATTTGTGCATGCAGTGCAGAAATTTAATTTCACAAGGATGGTTTTGTGCTCACGGATACGGCCGTGTGCACACATCCATGCATGCACTTGGTTTTAATGTGCATGGATTTTGAGACTGATTAGATGACATACATCATACCAGAGAAAGGGAAAAACATCTTGCAGGAGGCTATGGCGGCTAATCAGGTGCGGATCCAGGGGCGGGGCCAGGGGGGCTGGGATCTGATTGGCCCCTGAAGTGCCCCTGTCCTGTCAGTGGTCTTAAAAAGATACTCACTTACTAAAAATACTAACAAGAAATATGACAATTGTATTCTCGAAGCCTAACAAGCATACAAAACAATTTTCTTAATATATTCAATGATGTGTTGCTTTGATCAAAGCTACGGAGCTAACAAACAACAAGGAATGACTTAAATGTGCACCTTACTCATGGATGTTGGACATATAATTGGCCCCTCCGTCCTAATTGTGGCCCTTTTTATGGCTCCTGATTTAGAAAACATCCTGGATCCGCCACTAAGGTTACTAAGCATGAGGAAAAGGTCCTTATCAGCTGATCTGGTGAACAGATGAAGCCTCATCACATCTCTGACATCCTGTGGATACAGCAGAAGATGGTCGGCTCACCCCAGGCTTATAGTCGGTGTCACACATGTCGTAAAGCCGTTACTTACTGGATGTGTTGACTCCTGAACACAAATGAAAAGTGGCTTATCAGACACAAATGATTACACTAATCCTTCGAAGGCCATCGCTCCACCAGGCGTTCACATGTATTCTTTTTTTGTCGGGATTGTAAGCATATCTGATTAAACTGGATTACTCACTGTCTGTCACTTACTCGTGTCGTGCTTAGTCTGATAAAACTGACAATACCTCGTCTAACAAGTTTCAATTATCTGTTCTTTTAGTTCAAATTCATTAGAGCTGTTGTCTCTGCGTCTTCCCCGATTCCCACATGCGTGATTAACGGATTTCTTTTTAAATCCTGATGTTGTTGCAATGGTGGAGAAACATTGCATTTGCTGCATCACTGACCACGTGGCTTGATGGCTGATCTTTAGAACTGTACGTCGTGGGCATGTTTACAGTAGAGCAGAGGCTCGTGTGATCAGTCAGGGGACCTTTTAATGCCATTTGGAATGACCAACGAACTGAAGCATGTGGATTGAATTAGATCGTCTACAGTGGATCGTGAGGCTGACATTACATTTGTTCATGTGTGAAATTCTAAGAGGTATTTTTTGCTGCTCTTCTGTATGTGGGTAGCCACTGTATTTCTTTGAGCATTTGCCTTCAGTGGATTCTTTATTATTAAGTTGCTATTGAAGAGTATGAAATATTCACATAAATACAAACATCAAAGTTTTGGTTTCAGACGAGTGAGCTCTAAAACTTGAGGCTACCGTAGCTGACTTCTATTTTTAGTGAGGTTTCTAACTAACTTTCTGTTGTGTGATTTTTTTTTTTTGGACTTTATGTCTAATCATGTTATATTATAGTGTAGACAACGCACTTACACTTACACTTACACACACACAAACACACACACACACAAACACACACACACATACATACTTTCCTCCAGTGAATCAACCCTTTTATTCTCACTAAGTATAAGCTGATATCCTCAGATTTTCTTGATTTGGTCTTTTTGTTTTGTCTTCTCTTGCCTACAACCTAATACAATCCGCCCTTCCTGTGGTAAGGATTACTTAAATGTGCTTAATTGAGGAGTATTTTAACAGTTATTCTCTTTCAATGTCTTGAGAAAAGTTCGATTTGAAGATTTCTGTCTCTAATCTCTTGGTGGAATAAGAGGCTACAACTGGAAAAGAGTTAGCTTCACTTAAATTAAAGAATGACAGTTTTCCTACCAGCTTGGTAATTACTGCTTTATACCTAGTTTGATTAAGCAAAAACAAAGTATAAGAAAATAACTTGTGTAGTCTTTTTGTCACAGGCACAGCTCCATCCCTTTTCGCGACCATGGGCTGACTGATTTTACATTTCTGTGTAAACTTTACAAAGAGGAGAGATAATGTATTAATTCTTACAATAAGACTTAGAGGTGCTGTTAGGCCGGTTACATACTATAATCTCACCCTCTCCATGTAATGGACCAATATAAGAGTCTAACCCCCGATGACAAAGCAAATGAGTGTATTTCAAACTAATTTATTTAAAGAACTGTGGACGAGCAGAACATTTCACAGTTGGAATAAATGTGTTTTCTGGTGGAGTGACAGTGTCTATATTACAAATCTTAAAATGTCTCTTGTTAATTATTGATACCAGCTTATCTGCAGTAAGATAATATTAGATAATATACCTGCCAGGCTAATTGTTCTCTATTGGTCTGAATGGCACTTAGCTCTCACCTGCACTTTAACAGTTCAGTATGATCCAAGTCTCTAATGTGCCGCCAAAGCGAGAGATGTGGGGGAGATTCAGAGTTCCTCACTTCCCATGAAGCTGGCTGACGGTGATAACAGTTTATGGGGTGTATCCTTGCAGTCTGTGATAAACAGTCCCAAATACCAGCCTTTTTTCCCAGTGATTTAGGGCAGAGTCTGAGTCTGTGTTGACCAAATTAGCTTCTTTCATTGCAGGAAAAGAAGCGCGGGGGGGGGGGAACCTTCTACTTCTGCTCTCAAAATTACTTAGAGTGTTGATATCAAATGACAGCGTCGGTGTGGTGCTGAGAATTCACTTTGATGGTTATTTCCATGTTTTTGATCTCAGCCGTGGTTTTAATGAGAGGGCATGGAGGGATATAACCAGATGAAGCTCAGAGCAAAAACAGACAAAAATGGAAGGTGAAGGTTTATTTTTATATTTTAAGAAACATCCACACAGCCTTACATGGATGATCACAGAGACGTGCGTTGTGTTTGTTTGTTTATTACCTTGTTTGTTTTTGTGTGTGTGCATATGATAGTTTAAGGACGAGGTCGTCTTCATCCTCTGTCATCATCTCCGTCCTCCCGGTGAAAATGTGTCATCGCCTGCACCCTCTTCCGTCTTCATCATTTACTTGTTTTTCTTCCTTCTCCTCTCCCCCCCTCCTCTTTCGTGTCTTCAGAACCCCTCTGATCGCAGCGGGGGTGATCGGCGGCCTCTTCATGGTGGTGATCCTGGTGCTGAGCGTAGCCGTCTCTCTGCGCCGGAAGAACATCAAGAAGAAGAGAGCGCTCCGTCGCTTCCTGGAAACAGAGGTGAGCAGGGCGGGGGATGAAAAACAGACTGAAAGAAGGTTGATGTTGATGCCTATATATGCCAGTGAAAGATGTCTGGAGGAGTATGACTGGATAGAGAAACCAAACCAAGGTAACCTTACAAAAATATATCCCCTCTTTTACACCAAATTATGCAGGTATAAGCTGTTTTTATTTAAATGCCTGATTGGCCCTGGAAGTGCCCCTGTCCTGTCATTAGTCTTTAAAATAAGAAAAAAAAAGTAATGTACTAGTAATAAATATGAAAAGTATTTAGAAATTTTTCTTTTCTAAACTTTTTGAAGAACATAATGTTCTTGAACAAGGAATAATTTTAACAATAAATTCAAATGTGTGTGACTTTGCTTAAAGCGATAGAGCTCACATGAAAGAAGGAATGATTTAAATACGCACCTTACTGAATCAGGAATTGTGCATGGATGTGTAAATTGTGGCCCCTTTATGGCCCCTGATTAAGAAAAATTCCTAGATCCGCCCCTGGTCCAAACTTAAACAGCACTTCTAATACAGTAAATCTGGCTGCAATCCACACAATGTATAACTTTGATATTATATACTACTGACTGATATCCTCGGATTTAGGGAATTGAATTGGAAACACAGTGGACAAACAGGATGTGATCAAACGAAACGAGAATTAGTGGAAAGGCTGCTCCATGAAATCACGAAAGAATAGTCAAGTTTTTTTCGCTAAGGATGGCAGACTTATCTAGATTTTGCACATAATTATCTGAGATCAATACTCCATTACTTTCATTAGAAAACCAAATCAAATCACATCAGAAGTGCCTGAGGACATTTGTCTTAATTTGTGGGATTACATAGTTGCCTGCAGATTTGTGTCTGCTCTAGAGTCTGTATGTGAGTATATGTATGTGAAACAGACATCACAAATCACGTACAACATAAGACAAAGTCAGACTGAATGATGGAGAGAGGAGAATGAGAATTCAGGTTTCCAGATGGAGGCCGAAAGAAAAGTGTCAGAAACTCGGAGGCTCAGGTGTTGACTTTGCTCTGGTATACTGGAGAGGACACTTGTGTTAGGAAGAGGGAAGGGACCATACCATTAGAGGAGAAAAAACACCCTCCTCTCTGATGTTAAAACGAGGAGAGCACATCATGTAATGCACTTGTGGGCCCATAGTGCGAATGAGGTCTTGTTTCACTGCTTTCTGTCTATTCGGGGAGCACAAGTATGAGTGAAGTGTCTGATGGCTTCGATAATGAATAAATAGCTCGATATGGCACGTTATTATACTTACATGTCTCTTACATATTGTGCCACTGTTTTTCTACACAATTTCATGCACAATGTGGTGACACTTAAGTTTAATATATTGTAAAAGCATTCTTCAGTGTAGCAGTGTCGAGACCTGAAGGAGGAAAAAGCTTTCTGACATTCTCAATGCCACAATATAATGCACTACATAGTGTAAACAAAGGTAAAAGTAAATTTTCATTGAAGAGGAAGTATTGAATAAATAAAAACTGTCTCAATACATATTAGATAAAACCAAAGAGTTCAATTTCTAACAGACTGAGAGATTAATCAAGTAAATTTTTCAATAGTCAGACCAGTGGTTTAAATGACAGGCCTCTTCCAAAACACTGATGACCTGGTGTGATATAAATATATACTACAGACTTCAAATCGTTTCTAACTGTGGATTAACTTGACAAAGACCATGTTTTTAACAGCACTTTATTATAGAAATCATTACCCTGTCTGCGAGAGGCACAGGAGCAGGCAGACGGAAGTCTGAACTGGAACTAATGGTTGTCTGTGTAGATATATTTCTTTGCTTATAATGTGTTGCAGGTCAATAGTCAGATTCTAGGAAATTATGTCTGAAAACTATCACATAATTGTAATTTTCTTCCCACAGGCTATTTGCTCTATACATAATTTAAAGGTACCGTGTGGAGTTTTTATGGAAACGAGTAAAAAAGTTATTTCCCATAATGCATATTGTGTATCAATGAACTCTAGTAAATACAATAAACACATTTCCCTCCTGAACATTTGCAAAAACAAAAGAGTATTTAAAATCCAGCATCGGTTACATCCATGTTACAGAAGGTTTCTCTACCGCCACCTGTAGGACCTGCAGTTGTGGAATAGTGTGAAATTTCCAATGCACGTGCCAGGCCAGCGTGTTTTCTCATCACTCTCACTCGTAGTTAACAGCTATGAGAAATCAACTGTAGTGTTTAAATTTCAAACACTTTTTTACATGACGACACACCTTTGGTTTGATTTCAGCACTGGGTTGTGCAGTGAGAATGTGGACAGCTCCAATGTGCTGCACCTTCCCTGCTGCACAGTCTCAACTACTTCAGGACCACTAGTGCTGGACAGCTCCCTGCATAGTGGAATAGCATATCGTAGTGTGTGTGTGTGTGTGTGTGTGTGTGTGTGTGTGTGTGTGTGTGTGTGTGTGTGTGTGTGTGTGTGTGTGTGTGTGTGTGTGTGTGTGTGTGTGTGTGTGTATAATGTTTGTAGATGGTTCATTTTGAAGACATCTGTATTGTCGTGTGTGTGTTTGGAGGGGGGGGGGCTACATAAACACCATTCTAGTTTTAATCCCGCAGAAGCTGATTTGTTATTCCATTAAAAAAATTTGAAGACGGACTTTTGTTTTTTAATCAATGGCAGAGCTAGAGGGACAGAAGGTGCCGACCACAGCCAGGCTGATTTACACTCTCTCTCCCTGTTTTCCTCTCTCTGCCCTCCCTCTCTAATCGTCCTCTCTTCTCCTAATTCTCCTCGTTTTGCTCCCTCTCTCATGCTTTTGCATCCTCTAAACTAATTCAACTGCTCACTTCTCCATCGCTGTCTTGTTGTTATTGTTGTTCCTGCCACAGTCGCTCTCCCTCCCTCTCTCCCTCCACATATACAATTCTTCCTACTCGATAGGTATTTCATTTGTCCGTTCCTCCACTTGAGCGGTAATGAGACAACAAAAGTGTCAAATCTTTTCAGGCTCCACAATTATCCACATCCCGCAACTCTTTCTCCCTGCTCTCCATCCACCTCTCGCCATCGCTCTCCTGTGCACACAAATTAAATGTCCTCACTCGTTATACTGAAATGGTTTTGGCACTTCAGAGTTTGCATTTGTCTTGATGGAAAAAGTCATTAAAAGCAACACTTCTTTTTCAGTCATAACTTTAAGCAACTCTGCGGTAATTGTTGTTTCCTATTATTAAAGCTGAGTTTCACAGCATGAGTTCTTGGAAATTAGGTCAGGATATTTGTCTGAAACAGCTTGTTTTCCATTGATTCTAGGAACAGTCTCGTATGAATGATAAATATTAGAAGAAAAACAGTCTGAATTAAAGGTTCTTTTACATAATTGAGGTAGGATCAGGATAATTTCGCCTTGGCATTTGCATGAACAATACATGAAAAGTGAGTTGTGTTCCTATGATTCTCTTAAAGCTAAATTGCATAGAACTGCTTAACAATAAGACAGATTTGAACCATTCCATAATATATCCTCATGATCGATTATGACTCGATGGTTAAAGATACACTGCTTTTTTAAGCTGTAAACTAAATTATATGTATGTTCCTTGATGAAATACATTAATGCTGTTTTTTAATATCACATTTATTACCAAATTCATTTTAGAAACCTTCATTTAAGTGTTCCACACGGGTCATAGTGTTTCAAACTGTTTAAGACCTTGCAGGGTCAATGCTTACGTCGAGTCAACCATTTGGTCTTTTTCTACCTGCCTGCCAGCATTGCGTTCTAAATCCAGAAAGAAAATATTTAACAGATTTTTGGGAGTTTGTGTTGTAGGGTTTGTGTCACAGTTAAATCTGATTGAATGTCCTCTGTGTTACTTGATGTGTTTTAGCTGGTGGAACCTTTAACACCGAGTGGGGCAGCACCCAACCAGGCCCAGCTTCGAATCCTGAAAGAGACAGAACTCAAAAGGGTCAAGATTCTCGGCTCTGGGGCCTTCGGGACCGTTTACAAGGTAAAACACTCAAAGAATGGAAAAGTATGTGTTTGTTTGATCATTTGTTTAAGTTGAAATGTGGTAAATAAACAGATATTTCATATTTACTCTGAAACTTGAGATCCTTTCCAAGGTCTTGTAAGATCTCGCAGAGAGACGGATCACAAGACAGATAATGACAGTAAATCAGATGTAAGGCTGGTGGGGTTGAAAAGAATAAGTAATATAGCAGACACTGAGACCCCTGGGGTTACACTGAATATGAGGTAGCCGAGGTCACCCCCAGTGTGATGACCGGTTGGGGAGAGGAGGTAGAGAAGAACGGCACTTAAACGAGAAAGAATAGACTCTCTCGTCCTGACATCATCACTGGACGTTTTGTGGATCCATCCATTCACATTACAGCACATTTCTGGGTCAGAGGTCTGGCATGAGCGCAGATGTCCTTTTTCTTGCATGTTACCTCTGGGAATCTGCAACCTCTGGGCATGTAAAGAAAAATAGTCCATTCACAGTCACATGGTTGAGCCCAAGCATCCATACAGTAGTTTCCCTGGTGGTCACACAGCATTGAGGTAAATACATCTCATCTCCACTGGATCCTCTCAGAGTCGAGGAGCAGTTGTGTGACGCTGAGACGTTCTCAGGCAGTCAGCTGAGAAAACTCACTTCAGCAGATTCACTGCACGATTTTATTAATTCAGACACAATCCAGAGGTCGTGGCTAATGAGCTTCAGCATTCAGATTGATGTGTAAAGTTTTTTGCTGTGCAGCTGAGCTCTTTTTTCTCCAAAACAGAACATGTTTAAACATAAAACAATTTCCCATTACATAAGGTGCCACGCTTAAAGGTTCCCTGTAGAGTTTTTAACCACCAGTGGCGCAATGTTTTGATGAGTGACGCCTTGTGTTTCTTGTATTTTGTTTTTTACGAGCACATGAAAGGAGACGCACACTTTAACACACAATGACACAAGTGAAACACCTGTCGTGGATGCGTGCAAGAAAACAGGTCAAACATGATACAGAAGAGTGTTAATATTCCCAGGCCCCTGCTTGAAAATGGCTTAAAATGTATAGTGTATATCTCTGCAACTTCAGGGTCTATATGAATAACATTGGTATCTATATAAAGGTAGCAGCTGTGAGGTTTCTGTAGAGATGTAAGCATCAGTATAGATGTTACTAGGTCGCAGTAAATGACAAGGGAACACATGATGAATAGAGGATTTCATGTCTGCAGATCTTGCAGTTTTCAAGTGAATATCTCCTATGAAATCATGCAGATGTATCCCACAACCACAGCACAACATCTGAACACCATCTGGGCCCAATGTTATTCTAATTAAGTGAAGCAGAGCAAAGTTATAGAGATTTTAGTAGAGATGCGTTTAGGCGTCATCTCCAAATGGCCGTTTTGGGCAAAATCGGTGGCAATTGAGATTTCTCACTATAAAACTCTTATTTTCACTTACTTGTCACTAGCTGTATTTTATTTTATCTAAATATCACTGATTGGCAAAGAAACGGCTGTAAAAGCTCTATGGATAGCAGAGTGTAGAGGAAGCTGAGCATACATATGATCTCAGCAGTTCAATGGTCAGTTTCTACAACCAAGGCAAGGCCATATAATGAGTTGTTGGCACATGTTAATTACTTCAGAAGCTGCCTTAACCTATAATCATACATATCTATCTACTAGAAGATATTTTGGCCATGAGTGAAGTCCAGCTTTATTTCATGTACCACAAAATGATGGCAGAAGTTATTCCAGGGCACATTTTATAAGGAGCATGTCTACATATAATATTACATACCCTGAGTATAGTTAATATGAGACACAAAGTGGTGAGTCATTGTGCTGCATTATAATTATTATCAGAAGTGCAGGTAGGAAGACAATCAAGAAGAGGTATGACATGGAAATTACAGCCTTGTGAGAGCAGGTGTTTTAACTGAGTGGAGGTAGACGTGCTGTCGTCGCATGAGGTGAAACACATTTGAAACATTTTCCCAAAGTTGTTTTCGCTCCTCTTTGCTTTGACCACATTGGCAGCCGCTAAATCAGTTTAATCCCATTTCAAATTAGATACTTCGAAGTAATTAAACAGCTCCACACAAGTCTCTACACAAGGACAAAATAACCTTTAATTATACAGCATGCCGTACATTCTCATCCTGTTTGTGAGATTCATCCCTTTTAAAGTCTGCAGCACCTTTCTTCTGATAAACTGACTCATCATGTGTGTGTGTGTGTGTCTTTAGGGTATTTGGGTTCCTGAGGGTGAAACGGTGAAGATTCCAGTGGCCATAAAAATCCTAAATGAGGCCACCGGACCCAAGGCTAACGTGGAGTTCATGGACGTGAGTATTTTCAGAACAGGAAATTGTAAAACTGAGCTAAAAGACGAAAAAACAACAAAAATCCATTCCAATTTTGATTTGTATGTTAAGCATTTGAGACAGATTTTGACTGGATTCCATGCAGTGTACAGGGGGGTGCGAATGGAAACAGTGTGTGCACATAAACGGTGAGCTTTGGCTTTACACCTCAGAGGATTTACTTATACAGTGTGAGGTGGAATTTAATAACTGAGGTTTGGAAAAGTGTTTTAGTTTATAGTTTATGTTCTTGTAAAACAGTTTCAGTCCAGCAAACTTTATGACGATATTACTACAATACTCAGATACAACAAACCTACTGTATCAGAGCACTGTTGGCACCATGACTTATTGTTTTGTGCCGGGAGTGGATTAAAAAACCAAAAATACTGAACCCACTCCTCAGTGATTTACAAGAAAGCGCAACTTGCACAATAGCTCAGTTGGTGAAATGTAGCATTGAGAACTAAGCTTACGCCCTATGGACTCCGGAATAGAAATCGTCGGGGGGCCTCTAGGATCCCTCCACGCTCTTGGGTACACACACACAACGCCACCGGCTCCCGGCACAGTGCACGGGGGCCACCGTTTATTAAACTTTCATAACTCGGCTCATTTCAAAAGCAAAAGCACAAAAAAAAAATGATTACCCCGCGATGATGCAATGCAGATGAAATAACATCCTTCAACACACGTGCACATGCACACACAGACACACGCATGGAAACCGACCCAATTGTGGCCATGTTTTGCACTCAGCTTGACAGTCTGAGAGGAAGAGATTTTGGGGTGTTAGCGTTTCTATTTTTATCGAGACGTCTTTGATGAATATCCTGTGTGTGTTTAAACTTCTGTTCTACACTATGGGCTTTTGGGGCCTGTGTGACAAACAGAGCAGCAGATATCACCCATGAAAAAAACACAATATAAGAAAGAGAGATACAGAAGGGAGATTTAGGTTTTTTCTATAGACTCTGTAGAGACATAGTGGCTGTTAGAAAAAGAGGAAAATGTACTTAGGCTATTTAGGAGTAGACGTGTGCATGTGAATGGCAATTTCTAATGTATCTGACTCTGATTGGCTGAGCCGGATCGCACAGAAAAAGTTAAACAAATCATAAATGTGCTGAAAACAAATTCAGAGCTAATTTGTTGATTGTTAGTTGATTAATTTCGTTTTTTTTGCTCAGTAAAATGATCGCCGTCTAATTTTCCAGTGATGAGCTCCTACACTTTCATCCAGTCGACAATCTTCTTGTATTGTTTTCTGAGCAGCTGTGGGCTCAGCCTCTGCACCGTGGAACATCAGTGGTCTTTACTGAGGATAATGATTTGTTTACTTGACCCGGTTACCCTCAAGCTGCAGGTCACACTAACTTACCTCTTAGAAGAATATCTGAGGATTGACACAATGATCCCAGTGAAAAGCCAGGGTATCAACACCGAGACTGGATCTACGTATCTGTGCGTGTACAGTGTGGTTACATATTTTTGGCTTCAGACAATATCACTTCTTCAGATTGTCAAACTTCTGCTTAAGGCTTTTGTTCCGTGACCCACAAACTTGTATTCCACAGTCATAAATAATAATGATAATAAACTTAATTTGTAATCCACTAAGCTGCACAGTGCTCCACAAAAATCAATATCACAATATCCAATTCATCCGGTTCACATTTTGTGTCTTTCTGTAAAAATAACTTTAGACTGAGTCCACTTTATTTAATTTGTTTTGAATACAGGTAGATTTGAAGTAAACAATAATTTACCTTGTTAATGTAATTAGTGATTATTACCTTGAAGTGTAATATTACATTATTCAAGAAAGTTGATTGATGCATCTTTCCCTCATTAGGTTGTTAATGTTATCAGCACATGTCACAATAGTGCAATTTACTTTGTTTGGTTTAAGTAAACTTCTGAAGACTTCTAAGCCCATTTTCCTACTTTACTGCATTAACGTAACTGCAATAAATTATTGCATAATTTTTGTATGTTCAACAACAAAATGAGAAACACTCATTGAGACGGGGAAACTAGTGTTTTTGTGAGGCCAGGATAGTTTTTTTTAGCCAAGTTAAATTATTGTCCCTCTACACATGTGAAGTTTTCATTATAGTACGTGAATGAGTTTGTTTTCACGTGTGTGATTCTGGATAACGTCCCTGATCAACTCTGGAGTCTCTCACAGACTTTGGCCCGATTCACTGTATCTACTGCCGTCACCAGAGGAGCAGGGATACCATAAAGTTTACAATGTGTTGTGATACTATCTCTCTCTTAATAGAGCACTACCGACTATTTCTGTCTCTCTGCAACACACTTACACACAACCGCCTCCACCAGTGTTGTGTGCTTTTGCTGCACTGTTATCCATCTCATGATGGATTATCACATTAACCCTTGCAGAAACAAGGCTCCGAGTGTGTAAGCCTGTGCGTGTGTGTATGTGTGTGCGTGGGGTCGGCGCTTATTTGCACGGAGTAAACGAGCTGTATTTCTCTTTGGTAGCTCTTTTTTTTAGCATTAGAATAATAAGTAGTGAATGTTCACGGTGCTGCCATCGTATTCCTTATAGCAAACTAATATATTATGTTTGCTCCTGCTCTATAAGTCCCTGTACGTATAGGTGTTGACACCACAAGCGAGTTCAAAGCCTGATAAATAATGTACCGGAGCAGCTTTTTCATATGTGCATATGTTCTATTCAGTAGCGGCTTCTACCACAGAAATATTCCACACCAAACAACTGAAAAAGAAACAAATCATACTGTAGTTTGTAGTAAAAAATAAAGGACACAGACACTTGATTTACAACAATCTCCCCGTGATGTATTTACTACATTTTTATTTACTACAAAGAGTGCTGACAGCCTTGTGAGGCAGCGAGTCACTTTGATGTGCAGGGTTTTTTGTATAGAAATCTACTGTTTCTGACGTAGTGGAACCTTGCTGCTAACTTCAAGAGAAACTTCAGCCTGAAACAGAATAACAGCTCCTATGATCTCAGACAGTTCAGTCTACACTTGTAAACATGATGGACTCTGCCAGTGTGTTGAGTCTTGGAACCTTTTCTCAGGCATTCGTCCTTTTTACGGCAACTGCAAAACTACAGTTTGGGTTTAATGTGACAACTTGTGAATGAAGCACTGATCCTCTGAATATGTCAATGGAAACACATCCTGTATTTAGTCAAAAGCCTATAGATTTAACCACGTTACCCAAGTAAAAGTAATATTGAGTTAATGTATTAAACAGAATAAGTTGCAGAAATCAATAAATATGCTATTCTGATCAAGACAAACCCAGTTAGACAAGTGTCTAACAGTAGATTTTAAATATAAACTTTACTTGACTTTTTATGTGTGCAATTTCTAATGAGACCCTTAAGTGCAAATCACAGTGACAAATTGGGAAACACAACAGCAAATCCCAAAGCACAACAACAAATCAAAAATCACAATGGCAAAAAGGAAAACACTATAAATAAAAAAACAAAGGCAAACTACAAAAAAAAAGCACAACATAAAATAAGTAAACAACAGCAAACCACAACAAACAAAAAAACACACACAAGAAAACACAATGGCATATCTCTAAACATAACAAGTCAAAAAACAACTACATACAAGAAAACACAACAATAAATAAGAAAAGACAAAAACAGAAACACAACGGAAGTTAAGTCTAATAAGTGAACACAACAGTCGTGATTTTCCTCTTTACTATACTCGCCTACCAAACCTGCTCAGTTAATAAAAGCTGCCAACACTATTCAAACTGTATATTTATGCGTTTGATTTTCTGCTAAATTGTGCTGTCTGTTAATGGAGATATGCAATAAGAGGATATTAAGTCTTCATGTGCAGTTCAATCAAAAATAATTGGGATATTCTCTGCAATCAAAAGACAAAAAAATGTCTCACGACAAAGCGCCGCAGCTTCAAAGGCGAATTTCAAGCTCAGTTCTACACGAACACTCAAGATCAGAAAAACAACACGTCAGTGATGTAATTTATGTTTTCCTAAGACAGTTGGCTGATGAATATAGCAAACAAATATTGCAGGATCTGTTGACATACTATTACAAACGTCAACCTCCACCATCCCTCCTCCCACCCCACATGCCTGAGTGTGTATGTGTCTCCTTCAGGAGGCCCTGATCATGGCCAGCATGGAGCACCCCCACCTGGTCCGCCTGCTGGGCGTCTGCCTGAGTCCCACCATCCAGCTGGTCACGCAACTGATGCCCCACGGGTGCCTGCTCGACTACGTCCTCGAGCACAAGGACAACATCGGATCCCAGCTGCTGCTCAATTGGTGTGTCCAGATTGCCAAGGTAAGGCTGGACAACTTAGCTCCGTTAGTCGTTTGTCATGCTTCAGCTTGTTGTTGGTTTCTTTATTTCCTAAGTGACTGGTCGATTTATTTGATGACAAGTCCGTTGCTGAAGTGATTGACAGTTGAGTTGAGTTACTCTCTATCGTCAAGTGAGCTGTTGTTTGCAGACGCCCTGAAAAGTCCCATTCGATTATTGTCTATTTGAGGTGCACAGGTGCTTGGAGCATCCAACAAGGGAGAACACAAACATTTTCACCTCATCCTTACCGGACAACTCACGTGACCGAGGTTTACAACTCTGCTCATTTCATCGTCAACATCCATTGTGGTTCTCTTCCACTGCGATTTGTGTTTTACGTAAACGTGCTTCCGAGAGACGTCTTGGCCACCGTGCATGTTTCAAGTGATCAAGGCCAAGTGAATTGACAGAAAAAAAGATGTCTATGTTAGTCTTTAGCAGAAGGTTGACAGACAGAGACAAGGACTGCAGGTGTGTGCTGGCATGTGTGTGTGTGTGTGTGTGTGTGTGTGTGTGTGGGTGGGTGTGGGTGTGGGTGTGCTTGTGAGATTCAGCAGCAGACAGTGCCGCCGCTCACTACCCTCTGTGGAGAAGTGTAGTAAATAATTCAAAGCCTGTGTGTGGAGTGCAGGGAACTCGGTGTTACAGATCACGGATGTAGGAGTGCATTATAATTAGCTTTAAATAGTTTTAATATTAATAGGCGGCACATTCACCATGTAATGGTCTCTTTTTCCTCCTCTCTGTCAATGTGGAAAGACAAAACTGACAAACTCGTAAGTCGCCAGAGATAAATCAACATCTCTCTGACTCGAACAACCCGAATGTGTTTAATAAGCCTCAGAAACATGTTGTTATCCATGTATTTAATGATTAATAAAATATATCAGCTGCAGGACCTGGTGAAATATACCCCTGTATGTATAATATGATTTAATTGTGTCTGTAAACATGCTCAATGATATAGCGCGGGTTAAAAGCGTATAAGCACAACACAGCGAGAGTCGTGGACCGAAAAGCCAAGAAAAGCAGCATGAAAATGACTTCACAATCGCTGCAGTCCCAGATTTAATATCTTAGACAAATATTTTTGTGACCATTTTTGGCTAAATCAGAGGCAGGCCGCGCTCCAGTCGGCTTCCGCGGGAAAATATTAAGCCATCAATTAAACTCTGAGACACAGTTACACAGTCCTACCATAGAAAGTGCTTGTTTTTTTTTATATAAACCAAAGGCAATCAAAGCATGCATTAATTCTTGCCATGCTGACAAACTCCCCATGCTGTGTAACACAAATATTGACACGGTACGGAATTAATCACACAAATTAGTTAGTGCGAAGAAGGATGGAGACTGGCTACACACACACAGGAATTAATACTGTACATGCCAACTGTGAACAGTTGTCAACATGGAGACATGTATAATTCATGAAGGGTAGATATGATGATGCATTATTTACTACTGTTACTGTGGGTCTCGAGCGTGTATTGTTTAGCGTAGTCGATAATTGGCTGCAGCTCTCGTGTGGACACAAATAGCTGTCAGGAGACGCGGTCAATACGGTGCCCACATGTGGCTTCACGCACACACAAACACACAAATTGTGTCCCACACTTATCGGAATCATGGCAACGGGGTAAATTGGGACACTTAGTCTAATGCGATTCCTGCATGTAGGAATGCTGACTGATGATAACTTGCTCCAGAGTCCTGAAGATTCTTTCCCGCAAATGAAGTCATTATCATTTTTCATGGATGTAGCGCGTACGTCCGCTCTGTCGAGGCTCCCGCAGGTGACGGGGCTCCACTCTCCGTGGCAGCCTCGCCCCTGTCATGGCCGCCATCACAGCCATATTTTATTAATGGAGTGATCTGCCCTGAGAGTCATACTAATGAGCAGATTCATCAGAGCCACTATGCATGCAGGGCTCTTGATGCCGCCGAATATGTTTTTTTTTTACTCATCCTGTTTTATCTTTGCATACCCCCTCACTACAACCCACTACATCACTTTCTCCTCATTATGTCTGCTTGCTTTTTGAATCTCCTCCTAGTTCACCAACTCTTTGGTCCTCTTCTTCATGTATATAGGGTACAGTGTCACATGTTTGACTTGGAACTGCTATCACAATATTCCAAATTATATATATCAAAAGATGATACCGCTGAGATCCGGTTGTGTGGATGAAGAGGATGTCAAAGGAGTTGCTGTTAGGTTGATCTGGACAACGTCCTCAGGAAACTTCTCAAAGTGGATGAAATGTTTCCATTTTTCACCCTGACACTTGTAACTCAGGCCATTTAGAAGAAGAGAAATCCAAATGCAGACAGTACTTGCTAGATTTCAGTCATAGAGAAATCTTGGTACATCTTTTATTCCAGGACCAAGATTAATCAGATTTTACAATAAATACATTTGTGGACAAATACATGTCCTATCAAAGATGTTGTAAGCTATGCAGCAATTTAATGTAATCTGCATTTTCCTTTACTTTACGTTTGTACTGCATTAACTTCGCCTCAATAGCAGCGTCATTAGATTTCTGATTCTTCAGCCATGAAACGGTGAAACCTGTATTATGAATCTGAAGCCAGTGCCCTGTGCTGTCAAAGTTAGTGATGACATAGGACACACATTTCAGATCCATATATCTGCTGTTGAAATGAACTGCTCCACTGTTTTCTAACTGATTTTTAATTATTTCACTGACTTGCTTGGACAGTGAATTTTGATGCTTCACTTGTGGCTGCTCTCACTCATATGATACCAAATGCTGGCAGGCTGTTATCACATGGCATCTTATTGAATCTAATACAGGGGCATTAATGCGTTTGTCTCTTTTTTTTCAGTCTATCTATCTCATTCCTTTTGCGATGGAATAGCAACGTCAGTCCCTTTAGTTTCATCACATTAAATTTGGGGCATGCATTCACGGTCCCCAGAAAATGAATCCTTCTGATTTTAAAACACCACCAGCAGAGTTTCACTTGCCCAGTTAATAATCTAAACATCCACTGGATGGCTTGGTAACACAGATGTACACACACTCAAGATGGTGGTGTAGAACCCTTGGCTTTTCCTCTAGCACCACTGTAAGTTCCAGATTGGCAGATGGTTGTGGGTGAAATCTCTCGACAAACATTGAAAGGATTGCCATGAAATCCGGTACATTCATATGCCTTGTTGAACTGTGATCCGCCGAGTTTTCCTCCAGGAGCATCAACAGGCCAACGTCTCACGAGCCACTAAACTCTGCAATTCTTCCTATTGACTTTTAAGAGGTGGATCAGGACTTTAATTTATTCCATTCAGACGCCTTACAGCCTGCTGTTCACGAGCACATTGTCTATTACCTGTCGTCTCAACATTAACATGTAAAACTGTCGGTGACGATCCAGTTAAAGTATTTTTATTCTGCGTTCCTTTATTATAATGGGACCGTTGCTGTAAGGCAGTGTCATGACAGGCTCCCTGTTGTAAACTGGGACAATTTAGAAGCTTCTAGTTGAATTCCTTTGAAGCGGCAGAAATAGACAAAAAGAAGAGAAATGATAGAATCTGCAGTCGCATAGGTTGTACATAACAGCGATGGTTGCCGTCACGATTTTATTTTCCTGTTAAATATTTAGCGTGAACTCCGCGCGGTCTGCCTTTGAAGGAAGACTTTGTGTTGCTCTTCCTGTGAGACTTGTTTCAGAACAATGCATAATATCCACATCAATACAACACCACAGTTTAAACAACTTCACTTACATGATACAGCGGGCTTTACACTGGAAACTGTTTGTCGAATGCGCCGGCAAATGTTTCCTGCTCCCTTTTCCAACATCACTGCTCAAGTGAAGTGTGTGTGTGTGGGCGTGTGTGTGTGTGTGTGTGTGTGTGTGGTAAGAGGGCCCCACACTGTGTATCACAGGGTCATTTCTCTGTGTAAACCAGACTAGGCAAACATGCCTCTCTCCAACTCATTACATACATCCCCAGGGTTCCAATGAAAACACTGTTCACTGATATTCTGCCCCTTCTCCCCCTCCCTCTCCTGCCTCTCCCGCTTGTCTTCATGTCACCATAAAGACAATATGTATTGTTGTGTCTCTGAATATGCATTCAAAATGAATATACTGTCGACTCCCATAGATGTTTGTGTTTTCTGTCAGTAAAAATATTCACCATTCTCATCTCATCATGTGTGGACTTCAGCGATGAGCCACCCGCCTGCAAACTGTTGCTTTTTTCCGTAGTCTCCATCTTCTAAACCCCTGAGAGCCTCCAGTTTTACTTCATAATGCTGCAAAAAAACCTGCTGTCTTACAGTGCTGTGAGGGCTCTTGTTTCATTGGTTGATCCTTAGGAAAACATTTGGATTTGGATTTTTCGGGACCGGTCCTAGCATGAGTAGAATATTCAACATGGCCAAATGTTTTACAGAATAACATTTCTGCAAGGACGGAACTTTTCAAGGGCACCGGCGAGCCCACGGCACCTGAGGTCTGCCCTTGAATCATTAAATTTAAGCAATGTTTTATTTTTTTTACGGACTTTTTTTACTAAATAAAGTAAAAGACAGTTTTGTGCTGGTGTTTACTAAATTAAGATAAATGTGTTAAGAGTAGGATTAAACCACTAGGTTTTTCCGTTGGTTACTATCACCTGTTAACACTACCCTTCAATCTCTCAAAGCTCTTTTACACTAAGGTAAGTGGGTATACGTGGGTTGATTAAACGTGGGTAAACCTAATAAAAGGCGATTGACTCCTTTCTCATTGCCAGTAGAGGAGTTTGCTTTCCAGTTGTTTCCATCACTGCCGATCAGAGCTGATAAAGAAAAAACCTTATCTACTGCAGAGTCATTTGACCTGGGAGTGCTGATTGTATCCGTTACCATTGCAGACAAAAGCCAGATGTTAGTGCTTTCTGTTTTTTCTTTAGTTCATTCACCTCTTTGTGTTTTAATGCAAACCACCGTGTTGGTATGACAACCACCAACTTGTACTCCCCCTACTCTCCTTCCCCCCCTGTGCTCCCTTTCTCGTCTCAGAGCGAACACTTAAAATGCATGTGAATCTGAGGAGACTGGCAGATAGTACACCCGCTCCAACACTGCATGTTAACACACAGAGCGAGGAGCAGATCACAGGCGTCAAGGCTTCGATACCACCAGCCCTCATAAATGTCAACAAGTGTCCACCTGTCTCCTTTCCCCTCGCTCTGTCTCTCGTTGCAGCTGTCTCTCTTCTCTCTCTCTCTGTCTCTCTCTTGTGTGTCTTTTTTTCCCCCATTGTGGTCTTTAATGCATGTATTAATACTGTAAGTGTGTGATTCTGCGGGAGCATACAGAATACCTCCCTCCCCCGCCTGAGTACATATCAGCCAGAAAGGCCTGTTTGATTTGAGAGAACAGCTTAATGTGTGTTTTCATCAGTTGCGAGGAGGACGGGTAATGAAGAATTATGTAGAATTCATGGAGCTTTCTTGTTTTTGTGAGGAGTGTTGAAACACGCTGTACCTCATCATCGAAAGCCTGTTGTAGAGAAAACCATAACAACTGTTATTCTTCATACAGTGAATTTGACTCTGGCTTGTTCATATAAGGACAACATTTTTGAAATTCACACGTAATGTATCTCATTCACTTCCAATCTGTGGCTTCACGTGAAGTTCAACTTTGGTGAACTTTGACCCATGATATTCGCTTCACATTCTTATATGTGTGACTGGGCACTTACAGATGTCCCGTGTAATAAGTGAAGAAAGAGTAATTTTTGATATTAAACACTATCCAGCTTAAAGTATCCCAGTGTTACCCATTGATTATCTAGACTGTGGCAGCCCGCCATGTTCTAATCTATCCTGCCGTAGTTTCATAAAGAACAAAACATTTTTTTACACTTAATAATTTACACATAATACTAAAAACAGATCTCTAACTTTGTTATTTGCTCTGTTGCTGCATTTTAAAGCTGTGTGCAACAGTATATGCCTCGCGCTATTGTATATAACGTACCCAACCACGCAGACAGTCAGACCTCATAGTTTGAGCTGCAGTTGTGCACGTAGCCGACAGTGGCATGCAGTGCAGTTCTCTCTCATGCAGGAGCTTGTCTTTCACTTTTTAAACGATGTGTGTGTGTGTGTGTGTGTGTGTGTGTGTGTGTGTGTGTGTGTGTGTTGTTTATGCAAACCGATGCTGCCATAGACTGAATGAATTGTTTTGGAAATGTTGTATCCATTTGAAAAGATGGTTGACACGACGCAGTCAATGCTTCATTATTTGCCTGATGGCGGGAAAATCACTTTTTAATTAGATCCATAGACTTTCTTGTTCCCAGGTTTGTGTGAAAATCAAATCATTGTCATGAATCGCCTGATGCCTTAAAATCGAAGAACTCGCCAAAGTAAAGTCTTTAAAACACATTTGGTCAAAAATGTGCCACAGAGACGTTTTCTTCAATCTGGACGACATCCATTAATTAGCAGTCTGTCAAATAGAAGAGAAAACTCATCAGTTAAGCCCCAGTCTGAGGTGATCAATGAGAATATAAACCTGCGTCTGTCTCTCAGTGGCACGTGATTGATTTCCCCTGATTTTTAATAGAATTATTATTATTTTTGTGATTATTATTGGCGAGGTACTGCCTAGAAAATGCTTGGTTGCTCACCTCTGGTTGAGAAAAAGCCATGGCTTCATGGAAAGGAGGAGGACGCCTCCCTCCGGTGGCATTCTTGGAACGTCCAAGGACGCGTTGGAGAGATTACAGGGAATGCCCCTAGGGTTTCCCCTGAGGTGCTGGACTTGGCCGGAGAAAGTGGAGAAGGACATCTGGGCTACCTTGCTCAGTCTGCTAAGTATATAAGCAGTGGAATATGTATGGATTGTGACCTTAATACTTATAGCAATGCATTTTTTTCACCTCAAATATTCCATTTTATCAACAGAAGTGTTTTGGTTTTATTCATCTGCCTTTGTAGTGAAATGTGGTCACCTGGAATGGCCTCTCGATGCAAAAGCGCAAACCTCGAGGCAGCAGACGGATAAATAGTCACCATATACAAACACCATCAGGCCGGCACTGACTCATGGTTGCCATGTTGTCAGTCAAAAGCACACACAAACAACCCAAGAGGAATACATTCTCTCTCTCTCTCCTTCGATCTCTCTCTTTCTCTCTCCTCTTCACTCACTCTCACACACACACACACACACATGGAGCAGTGACGTGGTTTTAACGGCATCTGGCTGAGTGGAGATGGATGTGGCCAAGTAGGGCGGTGGGGGAAATGGATGACTGCAGGCAGCCCACACAATGGATGAGACTGGCAGCTGAGGGAGACAGGTCTACACTAATGAGTGACTGCCAGACACACACACACACACACACACACACACACACACACACACACACACACACACACACACACACACACAGGTAAATGAAGGCCTGTAGGTATTCAAACTGGCAAACATAAACATTAACAGAGTGAATGTCTTGTAATTTGATCGGACGCATTTACTCACATACCATATTGTGATGCCGTTTGACAAACAAATGAATACACACCCACACACACTGACATAAAAACTATGTAATGAGGGTTTTTCCTTTTATACGTCTCACTTCTCCTCTCACTCGGAGTCGGTGTCAAACTGCAGATGTTCTCACCACTTCTTAACCTTTTCCTCAACACAAACTGTGCTGGAGATGCGTATCTTGATCCACTGCTGTGCATCAAACCATTGCCCTATATTCCTCTTCTCACTACTCATTAAAGAGCAGCTTCAGCCTCTGATTTTATATGGATATCCCGGAGGAAACACACATACCAACACTCACATCTGCGTGTGCGTGTGTGTGTGTGTGTGTGTGTAGCCTCTTTGCTGTGCCTTTTGTATCATTACTAAGCCTAGAGGCAAAAGACATGTGGGCCCTGTCAACAAGTCAATTGAAAACACATTTGAAAAAGTACGGGAAGTAGCCGGCAGAGGCATCAGAGAAAGATTTGCACAATATAAAAACAATTAACTACTTTGCACCATTCCAACTGTTATTGATTGTAGTGGTGAGGTTAAGAGCAAAGTGTCAAGACCATTTCAACTGAAGATGAGTCTTTCTGTGAAGTTCTGTTTTTTCTCCCTTCTCTGCAAAGGCAGCAACAGCCGGTAACGTGCATTTAGTCATTTGTTATACTTTTCAGTTCATTGATAAAGAAATTCAGAAAGATACGAGGGGGTCAATGCAACAACACTCTAGTGCCACCACAGAGGCCCTGTTCAGACCTGGTAATGACAGCCATCCTGAGAGATCCGATCACAAGGGAATTACAACGCATCTTGAATGTGTCTCCTGTTTCCACTTGTGATCGTATCTCACTTCTCTGCTCTGTGTGCAAATAATCAGGTCCATCATTTGTGCTTGCGAAGTCCAAATGATATTGTTTTGACCCAGTCTTTGTTTACAAATGTGTCTGACAATGTTCTGTGCAAGCAAGAGAGAGAGAGAGAGAGAGAGAGAGAAAGAGAGTGAGTGAAATTAAGAGGGGCTGAATGAATGAGTGCGCGCATCTATGAAGATTTTACCGATTTATGAATAGTATCAGTCATTATGTGTTGGTCAGTGTTGATATTGTGGCAGAAGAATGTGGCTGCATGTGACGACCTCCCACTGTGGAGGTGTTCATATTTCAGGATGTTAATACCAGTTCTGAACGGGGAGATGAACTGGGATCATCTCATACCTCACACCTGGGCCTGTAGCCGTGTGTTTGTGGATTTTATGTCACTGTGTGAGAGTGGGAGTGTGTGAGATGATTCTCAGTTTACTCTTTCAGTCCTTAAAGTTAAAGTAAGGTTTCAACTCTGGGTTTTCATGCCAGACGAAAAGATGATGAAAGACTTGAGTGAAGTACAGAATCTGCTACCAATTCCATTTCACCAATCCACAAGCCCCATTCCACACACATCGACAACCATAGACTCCCCCTGTAGATTCAATTATATATGTTTTTCCACCAAGGTTCTGCAGGAATGAGGCATTCATCAAACGTTAACACAAGCAATGGACTCAACAATAATTTTGAGTGAAGACAACAACACTTTGGATAGAAAATATAGTATTTACTTTGTTGATGAGCCTGACCTCATTTGCATACACATTTGTTTCTGTCATAGTGATTGAGGCAGGATATCAGGTATAGTGTAGTACCTCTTGTTTTCATGTGTTATTGAAACACTATGGAAACCATGCCCATGATATTTTTCATATCTTTGACATATTTCTGAACTTACCTGTATCAGCTTCGCTAAATAAAGCATAAAGTGGGTTTGAGGACACTTCCTGAACTATCGCCGCAGTTACAACAAGCCTCTTGGTGTCGTAATGATGATGAGAGGGGGTAACTGTGAGGAGGAGAAAAGTACAACCAACATGCCATTAAACCTTTTAATGATCTCAACCTCTCCATATTCCAGTTCACTGCAATTAGCAATAAAACTGTGGACTTATGATGTAGCAGTTTGGGCGCAGGTCAAGTTATATGGTCATCAAGCAGACCTGCGCCATCTGTTATTTTCAGTGGTGTCTGCCTCATTCAGAGGGCACTGCAATTTCCTCTAACTGCCTCGGTTTCCTGTTTTATTTTCATCTCTCTCAATCACAACATTCAAGTTTTTCTCCAAGTCTATCATATCTCTTTTTTTTTTGTATTATACCTATAAACAATAACACTTTACATCATAAACTACACTGTTGGTCAAATGTTTTATAACTACCTAATTTTTCCAGTATTTTAAGATGAATGCTGAGATTTAGATTTCAATGACTGGATTTTCTGAAATCAAAGCACAGAATAAATATACAGATGGAATTTTAAGGAATCAAAGATTTTATAAATTCAGGAGCCAAACACAGATTTTTTAGTTGAAAATAATAAAAGATAATAATAATAACTTTATTTATAGAGCACTTTTCAACACAAAGTGCTCTACAACAAGAAATTAACAAGAAATCAAACATTGTTCAAAATGTTCATGCAAATGTGCTGCATTTCTAGTTTGCTTTGCCTTTAAGCCTCAGTCCAGTTCATCCTCGTCCAGCGTCATGGGGATTAAGCCTTGAGACTCTCCAGACTTTGAAGCTCTCTGGTTCTTCTCTTCCAATGTTTTGGGTCATTATGTTGCTTTAGGACGAACAGCTGACCAAGCAGTCCGTCTGTCCTAATGCATCAGAGAGTGAAGTTACACAGTTTCTTGCAGATTCTGAAAGTTGTCGTCAAAACTTGTGACACTTGTAGGAATTGGTCACCAACTCTTGAACTTAATTAACGTCTATTGCTGCAGGAAAGCTCAAAGAAATATGCATGTTCTTAGATTTGTACTGTAGTTATATAAGTATATGGTGCAAGGAGTTTACATATGCTCATCTCAGTGGAACTTTGTGAGCATTAACATTGAGTCTAATTTTTTTCTTCAGTTTATTTTTTCCTTGTCCTTACCCAGTGTGCACCCCTGTGCCCTTGGACCCTGCTTGTGCAGATTCTTCGCCAAACACAGTCTGAAAAGCCAAAACAAGAAAGCTCACAGCTCTTTTCATATTCCCCCAAGATGCCCCGAGGAATTGTCCCGGCTCAAGGTTGTTGTTGGAGTGTCATCGCTATGATCTGAGAAACTAAGCAAATGAAACAAAAGTATAGAAAACCTGTCGCGCTCACTTGTCCCGATCAAGGCGCAGGGTTTGTCATTGTTGAGGCTGTTATCATGGCCGAGACAGGAGCCTCCCGTTACAATGTAGCTTTTGTTCAAACTCGGGAGGGGATGCAGGCACGTCTCACATGCCCTTCAGGCAAACCGGGGCGGGATGTGAAGGCCTCACACGCTCACACTCTGGCTCCGGCACACATGCGCAGCGTCGCATCCCAAAAGCTCAAAGGAGAAAGCCGTACAATATGGACAGCAGCATCCAGTCCTCAGTGTCTCCAAGGCTTACTGCACAATCACCTACAGCACACACACACACACACACACACACACACACACACACACACACACACACACACACACACACACACACACACACACACACACACACACACACCTGGTACCTGTGGGCTCGTAGACAAGAATGCAAACTTTCAAGGATCCTCAAATGCAGACCATAATATGCAGGCGTGGATTTGCACATACTCGCACTGGGGTGGAATACTGCATGTATTATTAACCAGAACTACAGGGGACAAAGACAACTGAGAATAAGAAAACAAGTCTGTGAGGAAAGAGAAAGGTGGTGGGAGAAGAAATCGAGTCAAGAACTGGAGCAGGACTGATTTTATTATTTAACCTCCCCGTTCACCATGCAAGCCTGGTATGAACTAGGGCTGCAGGATATTAGGAAAACATGCGATAATCTCATTGAATACCGCGATGATGATATGAATTGCGATAGATAAACATAAACAGTCCCTGGCTACGGACACAGGGAGCTCAACAGCCCGAGGGAGGAGGCCCACCGCCAATCAACCACTCATAGTGATAAATCTGACCCGGGACAAATGTGATAACTAGAAGTTTCCACGGTAGAATCTAGTCAGGAGGAGGCGGAGCGAGATTTGACGGAGCAGCCTCGCAGTTCTCTGTTATTCTCTGTTCTCTCTCTATTCTCTTCTTATTCTCTTCTTCTGACACTGATTAATTGGCAGCTCAAGCCGTCTTTTGCAGACGTATATTACGCCTGTTGATATCGCAATGACGATACATTTTAAATACATCGTGCAGCAGTTATAGCTGGTGCTTCCTTTTAACATGTTTTGACATGCATCTATTGGACCGGCTGTGCCTCAGGTGGTGCAGTGGAGCAAGAGGAGAGCTGCAAATCACTTTGGATAAGGACCCTTTATAAATGGCGTACATTTGGTTTCTAAAATTATTGCTTTAATTTTTTCCTTTCCTTGTTTTTTTTTTGCTTTCTGTCTCCCACTCCGCCCGATAAACATTGAAAGAGGAGGAATTCATTCTTCACTACTCAAAGCAGTGAAACTTTTAAGGGCAAATCTCCCTCCGTTTCTGTTTCTCTGCATATCTTACAACCTTAACTGTGAGCCCTTTAAATGGACCTTTTCACTGAGGATGTACATGACCTTCATCGATATTTGACCTTCATTTTCTCTTCATTATGTTGAGGTGGAGGCTGAAGTCTCATAAGTGATATCCAGAGGTGAAAGTAGATCGAAGTTCTCGCTGGTACTATTATTTCATCTTTGAGTGCTTTATATTCTCCTCCCGCAACCATCTTCATGCATCCCTGAACTGGAATCACTTGACTTCATGTGTAGCAAATGAATCAATCCAAAATGTGCAAGTAATGTGTCTGCTAACTGCAAAATTGTTTCGAATTTTGGTGGAGCCATTTATCACTTCTTGCGAGGTGCATATGACGTCAGTGAAGTGCATGGTGTGCTGATAAAAGAATCCGAAGCAGGCCTACAAGAACAATAAAGTAAAGCAAACTGTGCTGTTTTGGTTTAGGAAGTAAAGCTGTGGACGTTATCGTGCCGGAGTTACAGAACAGAAGGTGCAAGGCTTGTTTGCTGTCTGTGTTGTTGAAATGGACTGAACCATCATGAATCATGGTGATTTATTTTGTCTGTCATTTTACTAGTTTTTACAAAACCCACAACGTCAGCCGGTCAGCTGCAGCAGAAGTTGATTTAAGCAAAGTAGTTGGAGTTCCCTTCAACACAGATTCAAATGTGTAAGAAACCTAACTGTTGACTGCACGTTAGCTTTGTGTGTTTTCTTGCTGGTAATTCAACCACAGTGGTGTTGTTTTATGTGGGTTTTGGCCACATAAAACATACATATTGTATATGTGCAGCCCTTGCACAAATTAAACAACACAAATAAATATGTCTTCAAACCAGCAACCAAACTTACAAACACAATCTTTGTACAAATATGTGAACACAACACACTAAGATACACACGGTCTGCATCGCCCCTGTTCCATGGGACTCCTGCTCGATTGCCAAGCTGCCCGCCTCACAACAGATCAATCACACATCACGGCTAATGTCTCCCGTTACGGCACCCTGTGATTGCCCTGTTATTATCTCACTAATTATGACTATCATCATTATTATCATTTCTCTGTTATAGTTCATTACTCCAGACCCGAAAAAGAATTGTTTAATAGTGGCACTTATTCCATTTATCGATTGGTGGGAAGTTGTGAGCCTTGTTGCCTGCTGGGTTTTTTTCGTGCTGTGACTGAAGCTTTCTGGGCGCAGACGAGTGTCACATCAGACCACTGTGCCATTTGCCTCCAGTTTGACCAATTGGGCCGTAAATTGGCAAAGCCACAGACCAGACAACATTAGGAATGAGTATGAAGTGAGGGCATTGGAAAGCTCTTCACTTATGGAAATGACTAAAGCAAAAAGACAATGTTTTTGGCTAGCAAAAATCTCATCAAATGCCATCCAAGGAAAGATTAGGCTTCCATGAAAATACATTTAACACCATCAGCCTTCTTTTTTAATGTTTTAGTTTATCTTTTATCCCAGTGAGCACATTTTCCTTTGTCTTCCAATTCAGATATTTTTTGCAAATCAATAACTGTTGCCATTTCTTGTCAAAGATGTTTGTAAAGTTTGATTCCAATCCTCTTAACTACACATTTATACAGGAGTATTTTTCAACAGGCAGATTTATGTCCGCCCTAAAGGAGGGTGACCAACTGTGCACTCACTTATTCACCCACTATACAGTGTTGGCTACATAGACGACCCACAAGGGGATACGTGCCGGCAGTGTACGAGGCAAAATACATTAATACAACAGTTTGTTTTAAAGCAGTGTTAGTATTTCATCAGGGAGCTGACATTACTCGACAGAATCACTAACATTATATATTATATACCACTTTTCTCAGATATGGTCCCTACAGGCGTTCCAATAATAATTTTAGACATCCCGCTGCTCAGGCAGAGGCGGAGACGAGCCACCGGTCGAGACACCTGATGAGTATTATGCTCCTCGCCAGGCAAACTCACCAGTTAAATGTCTATGAAGTTGAACGTCTAGAAATTTCCTGAGGTTGGAAACAATATGGATCAAGTTCTCTTAGCTGCTTTGTCCAAATTCAAGGGTAGAAGTCATGGTGGGATCAGAGTGCTCCCCCAGCCAAAGTAAGGGAACACCCCCAGCACTTCCTCCAGAGATGAAGAAGGCCCTGCCCCTTTTTATTACCGAACCACTTTTGTAAGTTCAGATTTCTCTGAATAATTCTGCAATTAGTTTTTGACCCTTCTTTTAGAAGCCTGTACAACAGATGCTGCTGTATTTAATATATAGTTTTTTACAAGTCTACATAACAATGCAACAAGGATGTGGACTCTGGGGGAAGTGATACACCTCTATGTGCACTGTGAGTCATGTTCTTTTCTTTCTACATAAAAATGCATGTTATCCAGAAATAATGCATGGTGGTGTGAATAATAATGCATGTTATCTACAACACTCCTCCTCCTCCTCCTCCTCCTCCTCTTCTTGGCCGTCCTCCTCCCCTCCTGGCTCAGGGGGAGCCACCACGGTGCAGCCACACTGGAGTTCTCACCCCCTGCAGATGAAATGAGAAGGGGAGGACTAATAGATTGCCCTTAATAATAGAACTCCCCTCGTCCCCCCAGCCCTTTGTCCTTCATGGGGGTGCCACTTCCAGGAGCCTGCTGTGGCCTCCCCTGACTTGGTCCACACTCCCAGGTGGGGGTCTTTTGAGAACCCTCAAATTGCAATGCAAAATTAAAGTTTTTTTTTTTTTTAACTAAGGCACCAAAGACTGCGTTTATAAAGGTTTAATATGCACTGCACACCACTCTACATTGTATTAAACATTTGCATGTACTAGGCAGTAACGATTTAAAAAACAAAGACTTGTGCAGAGTTTAGGGCTCATCCTGTGGGCAACATGGCAGATCAAATCAAGCGCAGTTGATGTTTCCTCGTGAGGTGTCTCAGCAGTGTGTTTCAACACACCCACCCCTTCGCAAACAACCTGAGGCAATCTCCACACACTTCCTCACTGGAAAGCACAAACAGATTTGGCTGCCTACACTCACAACACAAGCAGACGGATGGCTCACCAGATAGGGAGGCTGTCCCATCTCTTGAAAGATGAGGAAATTAGAATAAACGTATCCTCTAAATAGCTGCCGTCTCTCACCGTCACCAACCTGAGTCAGCGACTGACTCACAACCTCTGTCGCTTGTTGTATGCCAGACACACAAGCTGTACCAATGTGATTAAGGACACAAAGAAGGTGGCATCGCGGCACCGCTGGCAGAACATAATTTCTCTCCAGAAATTTCATTTTTTCTCAAGCCAAGACAAACACATTCTGGGTTAGATTGACACCCTTGCATTTTTTTGAAAATAATGCAATAGGCATTTTAAATTGGTTCTTAAGCCAAAGGGTCAAAAACTCTCCCACACCAATAGAAGACAAAAATCGAGTTATTCCTCTAGTAAAACCGTGAAAAGCTTACATAATGGAGTACATGGATACACAGTGCAATAATAATCTTGTTTCTCTTTATCTTTGGCAACACACAAGTCGACCAATTCCTCCCACCGACATTTGATTTATTACAAATCTCAACATTTGAAAAGTTACAGGCAACATTACTCACAGGACCTAATTATAAAGTTACAAGTTGATTGGATAAACTTCACAATCAGAACTGGCCTAAATACATTTCTACAGGCACCAAAAAAGTCAATATTTGAAGAAACACTGTCACAAAGTATTAGCGCTTGGTTTTATTAAATACATAATTATCTCAAATAGTGTGTATCCAGCAGGTGGTAACATAATATTCCCTCATTAATGCCTATCCATTATTGGCAAGAATTTAATTAAACATGCTTAGAAAATTTCTAATAAAAACTTTCAACCAGACTTTGTTCCAGAGAAACAGAAAGCCTGTCTGGTTCGGGTGGGGCTCGGTTGGTTTTTTCTCGGGCTTGGTCAGGTTCAGACGGAAAAATGTGTCCCAAGCTGACCTCTATGAAGCCTGTGTATCGCCTGGTGCTTCATTAGGTTTGTCATTTGTTTGTGTTGCCTTTGCCTTAAAGTGACATGCAAAATCCGATTTGTGTGATGCTGCTGCAAGGCTGGTGCATTTTCAAAAGCCAGAAACCACTTTTATCCTCAGGATTTCCATGTTTGGTGCTGGGAAGCTTCCAGGCATTATTTTCCAACTGTTTAGTTTCAAGAATTTGTTCGGCACCATGTGTTAGTTTTTTATTTATTTTCGCATGACCAAAGACTAGTGGCTACAGCTGCTAAGAAGATGCCAGCGAGAGCAGTGGTTGGTCAGCATGGGCTGTTTGTGTTTTGTCCTTCGCAGTGCAGCACCACACAGTGTGATAATGAACAGCATGTCCGGTTACTCCGCGGTGGTTCTTCTTGGAATCTGACGCTGGAGTCTTTCTATGCCGGCACAGTTGAAAACTCCTCTTGAGTTTAGATGATCACAGAAAAATATTAAAGAAATTGGGAGAGTGGGAGTGTTTCATCTTTGTTATTGAAATGAATTCTGTGGCACAGAAACCACAGAGCAGCGAGTAGTTGAAAATCTCTGGACACATTTTCTGTTGGCTTTTGGTGTTTTATTGGCTTAGTGCTTGGTATTGATTTAGGGGTGTGTGTGTTTTTTTCTTTCTATGTAATTTGACTTAAAGATTTAAGATTAGAGATTTGATTTATTGTCCTTTTCCTGAGTATTTCCATACACATTAAAAAGCGAAATTCTGTTTCTCACAAGCGTGACAGTGCATCAGTAAAAGACAAATAGACAGCAATTAAAATCAATGTAAATGTTGTTCTGCCCCAATGATTCCCTTGAGTATAAATACAGTTGTTTGTGTGTACTTTTACTTCTTTGATTTAATGGACCACCTTACAATTTAGGGATTATTTGGTAAAGTCAGGACACTTTGGCTGCTCCTCACAGCTGTTTGAGGTTTAAAGGCTCTTTTTTACACACATGTGAAAAGTAGCGTCAAACACAAGGCAACTATCTTTGCTAATTTCAAACTGTCGCTGTTGACATTTTCCTGTTCAGTGCCTGAATTATATCTATTACAAAATAAAAGCACATTTGCCAGTCTGAAACCAAATGGGCATGTTGGTCTTGATCTTGGCTGAATAAGCCTCAGACTGCAAAGGGTTAATGAAGCTTGATTGTTCAATCTTCTGAAATCCAAAGTGCCCTTGGGCAAGATTCTCAGCCGTGCCAACACTGTATGAACGGTGTGTGATAGAAAATGTTCTGCGTATAAAATTATATATTGATGAGGTCTATTTACCATTTACATCTAAAATCAGTATTATACATTTTATTTGATGCCTCTGATGACTGTAATGTGCACATTAGGAAAACTCAAACAAAGCAACCTGTTATTTACAGGCTTCTTAATTAATTACCCACATACTGTCGTTTTTTTTCTGCTTGGGAAACAGTGCAATGTTTTTAGTCCTTTTCGGCATCAGGCCCAAGCTTCACTGAAACAAATTGTGTTTGTGTAGGGACAATGCACAAACACCAACACTAGGTACCCCGAGCTAATACCAATGCAATTTAACAGCAGTCCTGCAAACCTGCAACAAAACAAGAATGTTTTTTTCAAGGGGTGTTAAGGATTGTCAACAAATACCCGTGAGGCTGTTAAGTTTTTTGCTTTTTTTATCTCAATAAACACTATAGAATTATGCATTTAAATCCATGCAATCATGATAAGAGTATTTTGTTTGTTTGTTATTAGTTCTTCAGTGCTTTAATTAGCAAGCTTAGCTCCCTCTGTTGTAATGTGGCAAATTACAGGCTACTGTTATTGAAATGGACACAAATGATTCAGTCGGTGCCAGAAACCCAATCCTGTGGCGGCAGTTCATTGGCTGCTGAGACAAACTGCCCAGTCCTCTGCTTCTTAATAACACTTTGAGAATGGTATTCGCCGCTGTGTGAGTACTCGTTGGCAGAGTCACAGAGTCAGACTGGGAAAAAAAAGAGAAAGAGCAAGACAGAGAGGGAGAGCAGCAGATCACACCATGCCAAGCACATTAACATATCCATCTGGTGTCTCATTCTTCCACCACTCCCACTCACCCCATTGGCCCCTGTTGCCCCCATCACTGGGCTGGAGTGGGCCCTTCCAGGACAAGGTCATGTTGTTGGCGTATGTTACGAATCTGCCACCTGATCCCATAGGTGCCTGCGGGGACCTGGCAGAGCGGCGTGCTGGCAGGGCGACGGTGGTAGTGACTCCGTGGTGTCGGTAAACTGACAGAAAGGAAGAAAGGCAGGATCGTGCAATCTGGGTCACACAGGCACTCGCTCGCACACCTTTCTGTTTTCTCTCTTTTCTTTCATGTTTGTAGTTGTCTCTCTTCGCTGCAACAATAAAGGATCTAAAGTTTTAGCAGCAATATGTGGAAATAATTCAATACGTTTGTATTGTTAACGTGCATTCAACTTGTTGTTAGGCCCTGCAGCCTGATAACCAGGTTCAATGCAGGTTAGCAATAACTGAGTGTAGCACTATGCAATGTGATAGCTTCCAGGCTGAGGGACAGATAGCATACCTGCAGCACAAAAAGCCATTTGGTAGAAAGATCGTAATATTTTAAAGAGCAAGAAAAATAAAGACAAAACAGAGTGACAGAAAAATGCAAGGATATGATATAATATATTGAGTTTAAAGGTCCACACCTTACAGCTCTGGAGTCTTAAGCTTCATCGTCTTTTATCAGCTTTATCTAAAATTAAAATCACATCAAGGCAAGCATTGGCAAGGCAAGCAGCTGGTTCCTAAACTATATATCTTAATTTATCGCAGTGGCAAACAAACTGGGTTTAGAGGTTTGTGCTAAAAGTTTAATTTAGGTAAATGTGATATCCATGGATTTTCTTTCATTGCCACGAAAAGCAGGCCCCCAAGTCCCCATCATCAAGACTGACAGGATTTTATTGTGCCATAAGTGGCTGCTGGATGGTTCCCGTTTCCCTCCGTCTGCTGCTCTGAATTAACACTGCTCTACATTCTGCATCTTTCTGTTCCTTTTTTATTTGCTTTGAAACTTGAAATGGAGCCCGGGGATTTTGAATTGAACTTAACTAAAGGTTAAGTGAACTCATGTCCCTGTGGAAGCTAAGACATAAAAAAGATGAAGAGTGAGTTGTTGAAACAAGCCCCTTTCCACACATTTGTTTAGCCTTTCATTCTGACCTATCGGTGTGAGATGATTCAGTCAACAAGGGGAGAGATGAATGTATCTCTGCAGAGCTTTTGTGTTTCTTCTGCCCTCCCCACATGCACGTCTGCTCTTTCTTCCCACAAGTCCTCTGAGTGTCGGGTCTTAAATGTGTTACTCTGAACACCGTATCCCACCAGGACCCCATCAGACCAGGCACGGAGAGGATATGCTGTCATCACTCTGGCAACCTCTAGGCTTCCTGCTTTCATTACAACATAATATATACACACACGCACAACTGCGCACATCTATGGTGTGCCTTCAGGTCAAGGAAAGAGACAGTGAAACCGGAAATATGTTAAAAAGGAGAGTGGGGCGAGCTAATAGCCGAATGATTAAGGCCAGTATCACATTTGGCCTTTCACTGGTTTGACTCCCTGATGGCCAGACCATTTACCTCACTCCCAATGTGTCCTGTTTCTTTCCATCCCCCCCAAATGCAAAAAAGCCTCGAAAATGTGCTTTAAAATGGGAAAGGGAGTCTGTTTCCAATGGAAGCTTGTTTTGAAAACAAACCAGGCTGTATCATTACACACTAAACCCAAAGGTATAATGGAAGACAACCATAAATAATTGATACTAAAATTTTGCAAATATGTAAAATTTAACCTCTAATCTTTCAAAAGAAGTTAGGAGAACTAAACCACTTTCTTATCTGCAACTGGTGGATATGGTTATAGGTTGGTTGCAGATACAAGAATCAACATCCATAAAGCACACAGACAGTTTGCCTATTGTCCATTTTTTTCTAAGTAAAATGGAAACATGTTGTTCAGTCAAGCCTGATCACCCTGAAGCCAAACATATGCCTCATGATATCAGACATCTGGGGAAGTGTTTGCAAACTTAACTCACTGGATTCATGACTTCATATTGAGCTGGTAGAAGAGTCCCTCTAAAAATGTCCACTCACATTCACAAGTGTACATAACTGCCACATGCTTACTGTGAATCTCTCCGATGCAGGATATTCCTTCATGTTGAAGCCACCAACGTTTGGGCAAACAAGTAAAGCTTCAGTTAATTCTCAGCCAAAGCAGTTTTCAGCAAATCTGCTTTATTTGCATTGCTGTCCCATTGTTCTCTATTCATGTCTCTGCCTAAGCATTTCTCTCTGTCCCTCCTTCTGGGGCTGGTGAGGTCAAAGGATTCTCTTCATACATTCATTCATAGGAGCTAGCTGGAAGAAAGCTTCAAAAAATATTAGCTCAACTCTTCTCCCAAGCAAAGGGCACGGGATGCTTTCCTCTTGTTTATTGTCACAGGTTTATTTTTTTATTATTTTCACTTTATTCAAACTACCATTTATATTATCCTATTTATGACTTATGTATTCAGGAGTTAATCAGCATATAATTTCTCTTAATAGCTAAAAAGCTTTAGTCCACAAAATATATGCCTAACCTGCATAACAGGCTTATATATAAAAACATGTCATTTACTAGCCAAGTAATATACTGTAGGTAAAACTCAATTTAGAAGTCATAAGGAATGGATTCTTTGTGGATTATTATTAATATTTGACACGGTTACTGCCTCGGTCTCTCATATCTTTTTATTTTTACACAAGTATTGTTGTGCTGCCAACGATCGCCTCCTTTCCTTGGTGTAAGAAATAAATGTATATTAAAGTTACAAAACTGACGAGAAAGAAACACAGAATTTATGTCGGATTCTGGAGCATCCGCTCATATTCATGAGCTGAACTGGGATTCAATTCTGACTCCAGTGTTCGGAGGCAGCAGATATGAATTCTCTGACAGCAGGGGTTGTTAACTTAAAAAAAATCAACAGCCGTGGCCAAGTGAGGTCGTTCCCTGCTCAGCTGCCACAGTGACAGTTACAGCGAAGAGGTTGAATCCCATTTAGGGTGATGACGGCTTGACAGCCCCTCAGCAACCCGTGAACTAGCCTCCCTTTCTCCCCTCATGTTCCACATAGAAAACCATTAAAAACACCATCTCCTAATATATTTCTTTAAAAAACATTATTCAGTTATATATCTGTATGGGGTCACAAAGATCCACTCTGCCATTACCCTCTGTAATGTTGGTAAAATAATCTGAACTTTGAACAGGATCTGCTGGTAGAGTTGATGTCTGACATGACTGCAGAAAAAATGTGTTTCCCAAATAGAGAGATAGGTTTTAACACACATGTGTGTCCCACTTAACTTTTTACTACTGTTCAAAGATACAGTGAGAAACGCCAATAACCAAATCGTAACCTCCTGGGTTAACATCCTGTATGTTGGAGTCCTTATGCTGGTTTTGGGGTTGGAAATGGGAGAGACTAGTCAGCTCTTCGTCAGAAACTGTCTGTTGACTTAAAGCTAGGGTTGGTGATCCTGGAAAAGATAGCAAGAGCAGGCTACACTTGTAACAGATACATCCTGCCAACTGCCCATCTGCACTCAAAGTCAAGGTCAAAGGTCAACTCTATGGCCCCAAAACAAATGAATGTGCACGTCCTGACAACAGCCGAATTTCCATTGACTCGCTTGCTTCTGCAGCTTAAGACTCCGGTCATGTGCAGTTAGGCAGGTTGGTTAGTGGTGGGCTGGCCAATTATTTAATTTGGCCCCAATGAAATGATTGGTTGTTTATTACAGTCCTGCGAGGGCCACATGCACATATAAGATAAAAAATGAAACAACTTCCCAACTCTTCCTTTAAGCTGTTAAAGTGTTGGCTCTGTTTACAATAATAAATCAACTGCCAGCACTAGTCTGACTGAGTCAAATTTATATCTCAGTCTATTATGCAAGCATATGAATTATTGCTATCACACTTATTGTTTTCTCCACTGTGTCTCTTATTAAGTTTCCTGTGGTTTAAAGGTTTTTAATCAGTCCTTTGTTTCTGCAAACTCATCTTTTATCATTTCTAATTACAGCACTGTATTTCTCCTCACTTCTCTATCAGGGCACAGGTCAGAGAATTGATATAATAGGTCACTTGGTGAGTAAAGACCTCAGCTTGACTACATCTGGCATATGAATTGTTTCTCTTAACCCCTTTTATTAATCTGAAGCAGAGGCAGCAGTGATAGAGAACGATGTAAGACTTAATTCCATATGAAGATTCAGCTTGATGGCTCAGAGGCATCCATGAATTCTTAGTGCACAGTTAAAGATTGTCTGGGCAAGTGTGTGTGTGTCTGTGTGTGTCTGTGTGTGTGATAACTCGACACACAGAACTTCCTCCCCGTTTTGAGCAGCGCATCATATTTACATACAGATTTTTCGAGGTACAGGCAAAGAGCTCTGAACACAGCTCTGCGTGATATAGAAAAATGCTTCCTCTTCAGGGTCGGCGTAGGTCAGACTATAGCAAATATTGCATTTCTCACAATATTCTAATATTCTCCCAAAGGTCGCAAATCATTTTACTAGAGACTCGAGTAAAGACAAAGGCACAATAGTCTGGCATTATGCATTCATCCCAACACACTATGCAATTCAGAAAGAAGCCCTGCATTTTTGAGAGCGGCTCATAACCATATTCAAGGTTGCACACGCTGTTTAATATGGGAACCATCTTCACTTATCTTCTTCTATAACCAGTACAGGTCTGTTTGCCATCTGATTATTAATTGAAAGTGATGATTGCATATTGTAACAGCAGAGTTACACTCAGGAGACAGTTGGTGTGCTCACAAACCCTCCTCTGTGCTGCAGGTACGGTGGGGGAATCTGCACCGAGCGTTCATCAGAGAGAATAAATGTATACGGACAAGGTTTCCCCTCACACCGAGCTAACCCAGTCTGAGAGCAGACAAATTGTTCATTTTCAAACTGCTCCCTAATGTCATTTTCTAAATTCATTATGACATGGGAGCTCAAAATGAAATGAAAGCCCACCGCTTTCATCATTATTGTGTTATCGCCTCCTCTTCTCCCCCTTTCCCCCTCCGTTTCTCCTCCACGTTGATTTGTTTCACCTCATTCCTTAAACAGTGATTCACCTTCTTCTCCACCATGCCCACCGGGAATCTTTTTATATCCCCACCATACATAAACATGCGCTAACGTCAAGCAGATGCAGCAATGTTGTCGCGAACCGCCAATAAAAAGCTGCATGATTATTCGCTATGTGAAAACACAAAAGAGACAAGTCACAGAAAACATCCTGTGCCCTCCAGAAATACTGGCATCCCAGTTAAAATGAGCCAGAGAGGCTGCGTAATAAAAGAGAAAAACAGCAGAGACGAGTCATGTTTTCTTGCTGCTAAGTGCTCAGTGCTCAGAATTAAATGGCTCTAATTCACAGGAATGAGAGACATTTTATGAATTACATTTTTTTTTTTTTTTTGCAGGGCCTAGTATTCTACACTTGGAAGGAGATGTACAGTTTTATTATTCAATGCAAAGTAATAACCCAGTGTTCATGTTAACTAATGACGAGATAAACTTTGACATTGGTCTTACGTGCACCCACTTGAACAACACACACTACAGGAAGCTTATCTGTGGGAATAGAAACAATCAAGATTGAAACCACTGAAGACCGGAAGTAGGGGACAGATGGACTGGTTCTACTTTTACAGAGAGCCACCTGCTCCCACACAACTATACTATACCGATCAAATAAACATGGCACAATGTATGAGTGTGAATCTAGTATTTATGTATTTCATTTAGTTAATTTCATTATAATAATTTTGTATCTCATGATTCCAGGAATCTCGGTCTTTGTGTGTTGTTGACGGGCAAATAATTTCCAACATTTCAATTTTAATTAACTTTGAATAAACAGGTGACCAGTGCTCTGTGGCAGCGGCGGCTGGGACTGTTTCTGATCGAAACGACAGCGTTTTCACAACAATTGGCGCGTTCGTGGCATCGGCAACGACAATTGATTCTCCAGTTTGGGGTTCTGCATACTGAGTCGAGCTTCACAGAACTTTGAATAAACAATTGAACGGCAGCGCTGGTGCAGCTTCAGGCCTCTGTGGACCGAGTCCCACAGTCGGTCTTTACTTGCTGTGGCTGAACTACTGCAGGTCACTTTTAGAGTTTTAGAAAGAAAAGTTGCAACCAGCATCACCACGGACTAAACAAAGATCCCAGTCAATACAGGCAGGTTTAGATCCGGCACTGCACTAGAACTGATAATAATAATGTTACAAGACAAACTGAACGCTACCTAGCTCGATACTATTAAAAGCTAGGTCCATTCTCATTGCTAATTGTATGATTCACTTACTTATGTGCAGGCAGAGGTTATAGATTATAGACTCTGTGTGTCGGGTCACCACCGGCCATCGGTTGTGCTCCTTGGTCTCTTAGGTGTTTACACATGTCAGAAGTGTTGATTTGTCCACTAAAAAGGGAGAGAGCCCCACCCTCCGTGTGGAGCGTCAGTCTCTCGCTGCCATCTCACTCTACACCTCAACCAAAAAATACATAATAAACCTCCTAATAGGGTCATTGCAAATAATACTAATAAGTAGTAGTAGTAGGAGCAAGTGAGGTAAGATAATAGTGTAATAAATATGATTTTAATAATGCCAAAGTCGTGAGATCCCCTTCACTTCAGAATACTACCTTCACAGATCAGGTCTGAGAGTCTCAGTCTGTCTCCATGACATTGCATTGATTCACACCCATTTCCTGGAGACGAACTCTCACCTTAGCCATAACTGCTGCTTGCCCAACCTGATCATAACCTCAAAACGTGCAGTGATTTATGTTTCGGGGACTTGCCTTCTGTCCCGATGAGAAACAGTTCACCATAATGTAAGTGTATAAACAGATTTAGGTCCCCACAACATGAGTAATACAGTACACAGACCAACACTCTGTTTCTCTCTCCTCTCTCTCTCTCACTAAAGAAAGAGTTCACATGAGAGATTTATTGAGCCTCTGTAGGATGTTCAATCTCATTAGAAGTGTTTCCTCATGAATAACATTGCATCAGGATGAATCACTTGATTATAGATTTCTCTGTGTGTGTGTGTGTGTGTGTGTGTGTGTGTGTGTGTGTGTGTGTGTGTCTGTGTGTGCGTGTGCGTGTGCGTTGACAGCTCCCTCTTCATGTCTGTGTGTGTTCTATCTTCGCCGCGATAAACAACAGTGGGAAGTGCCAGTCGGTGAAAAATGGGCACCACCTCTCCTCACTCTCCTCCTATTGATTTAATCTCCAGCCCTTTGCCATTCGCCGCCAAATCTGTCTTCACAAAACAAATCTGAGGACAATCCCGTCCACTCAGGTTTTGTTCGCACGACTCCGTGAAATAAGCATAAATAACCGAGACGGGAGGTCAGAATATTTTCTGGGGGAGCAGTAATTCCCTTGACGGTTGAGAGGGCAGTGAACAACATAACCCTATTACCTGTATTTTTTTTTACTTTTCACAAACATGCAGTTTGTTTTCAAGCAGGATACAGCAACTTCTGCATTGTCTGATCAGACATACAAGATGGACGAGGTTGTTAGACACCAAACATATGAACAGCATTATCACTAGTGGAATGTCACATTCAGTTCATGCAGTTCAGTCAATGTATTTAAAAAAAAAGAAGCAGAACTTGTTTACACTGTGAAAATGTAGGGCTGGCACAACACACCTTGAACTGAGTTAACTAGTGGTGCTAGTTACAATTGTATTTTCCTGAAATGATGGGAATCGAAGCCTTGGTTTTCCTGCTCCTATAACATTGAAGGTTTCTTTCCTCGATGGCTTACATTTCCATGTAAAAGCTTCATGTGCCGGGTTTAGAGCACAGGCCTGATCCCCACTGATTTGAAAAGCAGCCCTCAACTGGAGGTGCGATCAGATCAGAGTCTGACTGAAGCCCGTGGATTTTCTCCGGTGGTAGACTCACCTGAAATGCAGCTTTTACAGCCGGCATCTCTCCGCCCGTCACATCCAGATCTGCCGCAGTTACAAACCTCATGGCGTTGAGGTGTTCTCTTCGTGTCCACGTGGGAGGTCAGCAAATGACTGCAAAAAAAAAAGAATCAATAGATTGTTCCTAATGCATGTCTGCAGCCACTTCCCACACTGCACACTTCCATCACCTCCCCCACTCAATGTCATTGTGCTGGCAAATTAAAATTCATGGCTTGCCAAGCCATCCATTCTGCCTCCACTGCTTAATTGTCTCGAAAATTGAGGAGATTACCCGCCGCGATTTATGTACAAATAAGAATCTGTCAGAAACCTGGCAGTGTAAAGCATGACACACACTCGCACACACACAAGTGGACTCGGGGATTTGGGAGCCGTAGGCAATGGCCAGCATGGGATACCTCATACCACAACCTTTATCCTTTTCAAGTCCTCCCTCTGTGTATATGTCTCTGAGCAATGCAAGAGACTTCAGAGAGCAAAACCAAAAATGAAGAGAAGACTGAAAATCATACAGGATCACTGGATGCGTTTCAATGCTGGTCGGCATCCTCTTTGTCTCTGATTACCATGTATTCTCCCCCTGACTTTGAACATCAAGTGACATTGCAGCACACTGAGCATCAGTTACCCACTATTAATTAAACTCATAGGCCGCACTGTCACTCTCTTTATCCCGGCATGATGACTGGTCCGAGGTTATGCTGTTTTGTGTAATGAGCTCGTGTTCAGTCAGCTCACACTTGTTGCTGATGTAATCCAAAGGTTCCAAAGATTCTGCAGTAATCACATGTCCAAAGTGACTCCGTGTTGCAGGAGTTGCAGTCGGCTGCGTTCTCAGTTCAGGGATGGTGATGAATTAAGGGGAGAAAGGTTGTTTCTTTGGCGTTAACACGAAACAGGACAGGAAACAGGGTGAGGGAGGAGGGGAGAGCATGATGCAGTAAATGGTCATTCAGGAGTCGACCAGGGACCTGCTGCTCAAAGCCGGTGCAACCATGTGGTGTGCACCTGTAGCCATTCAGCTATTGGGTGGCATCCATGATGATACGGTTTAGATCTTCAAAACTGCTGCCCCTTTATGTTTATTTCTGTTGTCTTTTGTTTGTTTGTTTCATCCTCATGTCTATTTCACCCATTGCCTGACCACATTTTGTTCAGTATCCTGTGCCACTACCTTTGAATCAATATAGATACATTAGGGTTTGGTTAATTGGAGAATCTAAATTGTCTGTACATGTTAATGTGAGAGTGAATGGTTGTTTGCCCCTGCCCAAGGTGTATCCCCACCCCTCAAAGGAAAAGCGGTATAGATAAAGGATGGATGGGCGTACTTTTATTTTCTTAACACATGGTCATTGTTGTGTCACTGACAGGGAAAGTTCTGTATATTTTTTATTGTCACATGAGTTCATGAATACCAGTAAAAAAATTCAAGCAAACATGAGCAACAGTTGAGTAAACTGTCAATTACTGGTTACTTGAGCTCTTTGCCTGCTGTGCACTTCACCGGGTTCCTTGATCCCATCAATCACAGATGACACATTTTGTTCAGAGCTTCGGGTCCTGCCTCCCTCAGAGAGGATCCCCCAACATCATTGTTGTTTATACAGTGGTTTAGTCAGTGTCAAACTAATAAACACATGCAGAAAACTAAATGAAAACAAAGAAGCACAGAAAGTCTTTGTCTGAAGTGAAGCTTTTTCACCGCTGCTCATCTCCCAGTGTGTCAACGTCTCGAGGAACTGATGGAACTTGCTGTCGGTAAATCATCTCACCTCAGCACATCTCCGACAGCCCCTCTTTGTTAGAAGCCTGTGGCGTTTTGTAACACGATCTCTGTCCATCCATCCTTCCAGTGAGTCACACTGGATAATGAAGTGGAATGAGACGGCAACCTAGTTTGATTATCAGGTCGTAACTCATCAGTCGTGTCTGCAGGCTGGATCTCCTACTATGATGTAGCCCAGTCCAGTCCCAACACGTCCTCCAACCTGAACGACCATAAAGCTTGCCTGGCCCCACCCTCTGATACCACCCATCACCAAATAGTGCCACCCTGGCAGCAGACTTAGGGAGGGGTGTTCTAGGTGGGTGTAAAACCCAATCATCCTGACCACCTCCTCACCTCATTCCCTCCAGTGCTGTTATTGACGACAAAGCCTTTGTTTTACTAAAATATATGGATTCATTTGGGAATGGAGGAGGAAAATATTTGATCAGGGTTTGGACAATCGCTTTCTTTTCATTTCTTGTTGAAAATTCCCTACCAGCTTGACGTGGATAATCTTTTCTTGGTTCTGCTGTGAGCCCCCTTTTTCCAATTGCCCATCACATGTACACACACACACACACACACACACACACACACACACACACACACACACACACACACACACACACACACACACACACACACACACACACACACACACACACACACAAACATACACATGCAGTCATATCTACATGTGAGTTTGTGTGTTAACGTGCAGGTGTGTGATAGAACCACATGTTCACTCCGGGGTAGGGAGCCAAATGAGGCGGAGTGATTATAGTTTTACCAAAGTAATCTCACCTCTTAGAATGTCGCCACTCAACCCCACGAACCCCCCCACTCCTCCTCAGCTCTCCAGCCTCTTTTCACTGCGGCCGATCCCAGCTAAATCCAATTTGTTATGGTTTCAAACAAGGCCTCGTTTTTTTCCTGTCCTCTTGACACTTCAAACAAAGTGCTTTCTGATATTTTTGGACCAATTACATTTTTCCCCCACCTCATCTGTCTTTCTCCGCAGGTCCACTCCTGCAGTGAGGCACGGTGGTCAAGTCTTGACGTGTAGCACAAGATGCAAAATGAAAATCTTTTATACTTACATGCAGAGATTATTATTGTCATATTGTGTCACGCTGAACTTTTCAGTCTTATCCTGTGGTGATGCAAACTCTGACACCACTTTGTTAGTGGTATATGTACAAGTATATGAGCAAGGGGCTGTGTTTATGTGTGATAGGGATTGATATATTTTGAATAATGAAAGAAATTGTTTAAAAAGTGTCACTGCTGGTAAAATATAATTTTCTTTATAAGATCAGACTTTTTTAATTTCTTTTTCTCTGGCATCGGAAAAAGAACTGAGTCATTCCCCTGCCTCCAACTAATCCAAAACTCTACCGCCAAGATTGTATCGATTGATTAAGTTCTGAGAGGCGTCGCCGCAAGTTATTTTTCAGATCTCACCTCCCACTTCCTGACATCCTCAGATGCAATACTACCTCCACCAAGGAGGTTATGTTTTCACCCCTGTCTGTTTGTTCAGCTGCAGTTTGATGCCAATACACCATCCATGGCTTTGAGTGGCTTTGAGGGGAAAACATTGCGAACCCTTCCCTGGAAATGAATATTGTGGATTAATCGCGTGGAAACTTCACGTGAATGTGATGCTGATGTTACAGAGAAATGTCTTTTGCCTTTTTTTTTTCCTTCCAAGGCAGATAATCATCATTAATTAAAGCAGGGACAGGGAGAAAGAGTGGAGGGCTGGTTTCTTAATTGTTCAGTAAATGTATTGTATGAAATGTGTTCCTCCAACAATCCGCTCTTCTGCGAGTCCTGTTTTTAATTGAAAACCTGCCTCTGGGTTGATGCAGCTGTTACTGCATCACCAAGCATTTAGCAATAACGAGGGCTTTTCCACAGTCTACTTGTTGATTGATGGGAATTATAACCATGAAAATAACAATGTGCTGGTGGTAATGATGATGACACGAGTAATTATAAAAAATTCTAATGGGGTCTTGGAGGTGGTAGTGATCATAGTGATGATTGTGATGATGATGATGATGAAGACAGATGGTGATGTTGAACAGGAGTCAGACTTGCATGTGAGTGCAGGTTGCAGCACACTGCTGCTCGCTCAGGCCTGCAGATATATGTATTGTATATTAAATGAATAGAATGGAAAATGACTGTGTGTGTGTGTGTTGCAGGGGATGATGTATCTGGAGGAGCGTAGGCTGGTCCACAGGGATCTCGCAGCCCGCAATGTCCTGGTCAAATCTCCCAACCACATCAAGATCACGGACTTCGGCCTCACTCGCCTGCTGGATGTTAATGAGAAGGAATATAATGCTGATGGAGGAAAGGTAACCAAGTTATTTACACTGTCAGATGAAAAATAACACAAATAACAACAAATAACATGCATGTCTACATTTGAGGTTCGTTGAGCCTCAATGAACTGTGACACAATGACATGATTGAATAAGTATCAGTGTTTTGAGTGGGACAGTTTAGTATTTTCATTAATGCATTGATTAAAGTCCATGTTTGAGATTTTCCTAAATAGGATTTCTATGCAACCCTTATATCTATAAAGTCATAAGAAGCTTTAACCATTTCTTGGCTGGACTGTTTTTTCTGTTCAGTGTTAGGGCCACATTGAAGAAGAAAAATTAAACTTAATATATGTATAATTGAGAAGGATATTACAAGAATAAAGTTGTAATTTAATGAGAAAAAAGTCCAATTATTATGACCAGAAGTGGCAATTTAATAAGAAAAGAATCACATTATATGAATAGAGTCGTGATTGAGAAAAAAGTCATGACATTTGGAGAAAAAGGAAAGAAAATGTTTTGGCTGTAAGAGGCAAAGAGAAACCATGGTCACCAGAGTTCCTCTCCTCATGGATCCAAAATCTTGAACAATCTCATTGTTTCCACAGAAACTGCGAAGCCTCTTTGAACAGCACGCGGATCTAACCCACTAGGTCCTCAGTCGACCACTACTCTCTGTAGATTCTTCAGAATAAACTGAAGAAATCTTTTCACAGTCCTGATACGCGTGATAATGTGCTGCTGATGAACCAAAAGATCATTATTTTTTAAACTAAAGGATAACTTAACAAGATGCTCCACATTTCTCATTTTAACACTAACTCAATGATCCTCTGTTATTCCCCACAGGGACAACATGTAGCCTTCTTGTGATATTATGAATTTTAATAATGATTAATGTTACGAGTGTATTTTCAAATCCTCATGATAGTTTGACTTTACCCTCGACATTCTTTGTGGTCTGACTTGACACTAAGATTCCGTTGTGGAATCAGACATTCAAAAGTACTATTGGGAAATGTTTTAGAGATTAGTATTAGATATTAGTGTAGCTAGAGGCCATTGTTAGTTTGCACAGTGGCAGCTCCTCTGGTATTTTCCTGGATGCTCATTTGAAGCTGCAGTGAGTGACCTTGTTATCTGCTGTTGATGTTTTTGGGTGTTTGGCTGCTCGCTGTGATACAATATTACTGAATTACTGTTTCAGACCACACCATTGACATGTTGGAAAAACGTCCACAGTAACAAACAATAGACTTTAGCATTGATTCGGGTTTTATGTCCTGAGAGAGGAACTTAACTCAGCACAAATTGCAGTTTGAGTGGAGTTAGTGAGAAACTCTTCTGCTCTATTGGACCAGATCTCAAAACCTTGTAAACATAGCAAACAAATTCGTCCTTGGGGTTCTCCTTACACCGACGTAAAGTCTCTTTTAATTTTTCCTTCATCCTCTTCTTCTGTTGTTTGTTGTTTTAAAGCCTCCCTCTCTGAGGAAAACAATTAAAGTTGATTGAAAGACGGACACACGCTAACCTCCGACATCCGCCTCCCTTCACCTCCATCACTGTAATCAATAGAGCAGGCGTTCAAATCTAATCACTGTGTTAAGCCGCATCCCAGACCACCCTGCCGCTTGACTTATTCAGATACACACACCCTGTTTCATTTCTGCTACTTAACATGATTTATACAGTAACTTCTGCCAAAAAAGTTCACTGGATGTCAACAAAATTATCCAATGTAACTCTCATGTGTCCTGATCTGTTTTTATGTACAAATATATAAGAGAAACTATTGTAAAATGCTTTTAAGGGTGAATGTAGCACGTGTATAATATATAGTAATGCTTTTCTGTGATTCTCTCTGCTAGATGCCCATCAAGTGGATGGCCTTGGAGTGCATCCATTACAGGAAGTTCACTCATCAGAGTGACGTCTGGAGTTACGGTGAGCTTTCAAACTTCCTTGTGTGAACTCGAGTAAAGTGGACAAAGCCATTAGGACCATGATAGTTTCATATAAGAGCCAGACCAGAAATATTGTTTGAGTGATTTTCCATTTAAAAGGACATCACGTTATATCCATTTAGCAGAAACCTATGTGAGAAATGTCAGGTGCCTTTTAAACACCCCAACAACTGAAGAGAAACTGAATTAGATCATAAGTGCTCAGGAGAAAGAAAAAAAATGAATCCAATACACCGTCCATGGCTTTATCAACATTCAGTCCTCAGACATCAAGCAAAGTTCATATTGAAAGAATTGTGGAAAGTTGAATGGTCAACATGTTCTGCTTAATGAGAATAAATGATTCATCACTGGTTCTGCAATTTGCACTGGTTGGGGTCATGTTTGATTGAACATTGTCACTAGAATTACCACATAGGGCTAAAACTAGATTGTTTCCTTGAGGCAACATCAGAGCTCACGTGCCGCTGGTTCAAACCGCAGCAGTGCAAACAAAGGCAAACAGGGAGATTTACTCCTTGACTTTATGTCAGATTTTGCCCAATGAGAGGGGAGTGATGATTCCCTTACTTTCTCAACTGCTTGAACATGTGGCAATAACAATCACTGTAAAATGCAAACCGGGTGATTTACTCCTTGAACTCCCGTAATGTTAGAATGAGTCTGTGCAGCCATCAGCGGGTCAGCAAGATTTAAATCTAAGGACTCTTCTCCATTATCCCTCCGTCTTATGTAATTCTCATCGCCATATTTCAAGGAACAGTTTCCTGTTTAAGTCTCCCAATGACTCTTAAATAAGAAAAAAGAGATGGGGTTGTATCAAAGAGAATAATGCGTGTTTGATTAAAAGTATCAGTGTGGTTTAGTGCGTGCGTGTCCCCAGTGGTCCTCCATGACCGCGGGCTATTATACTTCCATCTTATTGTGTGCATTTACTCTGCTCGCCGCTCATTAGCTCATTAGCTCATTAGCTCATTAACACTAACACGATTAGGGCTGAGGAAAGTTCAGGCTGGCTGATGACTTTCAAGACTGTGATTAGTTCCTCTCTCTCTCTCCTCCACTCGTCTCCTGTCCTCTTCTGAGTCGTCTCATTTCTTTACGCTTTGTCTCATCGCTTCCTCTTCCACTTCAGTTCTGTCTCCGCATCCCCCGATCTCTCTTCTGGTCTCACATTATTTGCGTTTCGTCTTTTTATTCTCCTCAATTTTATTCTTCCTGCTTTATCTCCAGTTTTCTCCTGTCAAATACTGCCATTCTTCATCTTTCTTTTTTATCTCTCTAACTCTGCCTGTCTGTACTCTCTTTACACTGATTTCTCTCACCTTGATTGTCCTTATCTTATCTACTTCTTCCTTTCCCTGCGCTCTAGTTAACTGATCCATCTTTTTCCATCTGTTCACCACTTATCCTGCATCCCATCCCTACTGGCATAGGGCGAGAGGCAGGGTCCACCCTGGACAGGCCGCCAGTCCAACACAGGGTCAACATACAGAGATAAACAGCCATTCACAGTCACATTCATACTTACGGTCAATGTAGAGTCTCCAATCATCAATCAACCTAATCCCCAATCTTCATGTCTTTGGACTGTGGGGAAAAAGCCCACACAGACACAGGGAGAACATGCAAACATTCAAACCTTATTTTGTACCTCTGTTTTTAAAGTGTATCTCTCCCTATGTCCTTTTTCTTTCTTTTTAGGGGTAACCATGTGGGAGCTGATGACCTTTGGAGGAAAGCCGTATGATGGGATTTCCACCCGAGACATTCCAGACCTGCTGGAGAAAGGAGAACGTCTTCCACAGCCGCCCATCTGCACCATCGACGTCTACATGGTCATGGTCAAATGTAGGTATAGAGCATCTGAGTGGGCAAAAGTCACAGGGATACTTAAAATGTAACATAACTGATAACAACAGCAGCACAAAAAGTCAGTTTCTGTGCATCTCAACAAATAAGTGATAGAAAAATGAGTGTAGTTTATACAGTGCTGGGCATGTTTCCAGTTTTTGTGTCGACAGTAGAAAAGCCAGTAGATTTCAGGGGTGAGTAGAAGGCCAGTTTTTTTTTTGTCAAAGCAGAAAAAAAACAATTACGCTTTCATTGCGATTTTCAAAATGCCACAGCTGTTTTATAAAGGTGGAGTCAAAGATGAATATTTTAAAGCAGAATTTGAAATTGTGAGAAATCCTTCAAGAAGGTTTCCGAGGACGTACGTTAGAAGATAATGAGCAGCTCATTTTTCTGGCTGGCTGTGACACCCACCACCAACATGACGGCCTTATGGGTCTGTCCCTGGTGTCGTGCTGTCTGGCACCGGGGTCACAGGTGGTGTTGTAACCTCTGGCCACTGCTGCCAGGACAAAGACTTTTGGTGCCAATGCGGCCCAGACCTTGTCCTCCACTCTCCGAGCTCCAGCCTCTGGCCCTCACTGTCACCTTGGCCCCTTACTGACACCCTGAACTTGCGCCAACCTGGAACACACACACACACACACACACACACACACACACACAGACGGGTGAGGTCATTGTTACCTGCCTTTCTTTTTGCGCAGCTAAACATATGGTACGGAGCTCACCCACCCAAATCCACACCCTGAACATGTTGTGAAAATGGACTTCTTCATACTTTATTTATTTATCTATTGGCAAGAAGCGAAGCAACAAGATAAAAGCTCATTTTTACATATGAAATCCCCCCCCTGCGTGGACGTGTATGTGTGTACTCCTGTGTAGAGCCACGTCTCTCTCTTTGGATCTCTGTGTCTTATTTCCCCGGATACCTCGTCGGGCTCTGCTCGGGGCCAGATCACATGATTGCTTTGGCGCCGCAACGATGTGTTCACAGAGAAATTGGCAGAGGAGCTCATTACTCCATATGGCCTTCCTAGTGTTGAAACAGTGTTTATCTTTAGACTGGAAAAAGTGATTACAATAAAGAGAATGTCATTTAAAAAATCTGTAATTGTTCATTATGGAACAAATGGGGATGTTTTATGTGATGGAAAATGGTTTAAATGGAGGCTCTTCTGAGACCTTTAGAGGTGGGAAGCTTATTAGCATCTGTCAGAATGTGAATTTGTTTTAACAAAAACATACTCATACTTTATTTATGCAATCTTAGCTATAGGGATATATACATATGTGTTGCACCTTCATTTTGTATTCACATGCCTGCAACGTTCAAAGTAGACGTGCTGTGGAAGTAGCCTCCTGCACAGTTGTCACATGCTTCTCATTCAGGATCTTTCTTATGACAATGACATTGTGGATGATTATTCACACATGTGCACGTGCATAAAATGAAAGATGTATGTTACTTCGGGCTTAAATGATTTATATAAAATATAAATTACAATGAATGGTTTTTTTATGCAAATAGCAAAAAAAAAAAGAGCACGGCACACATGTGACACGATGTGCAAAGCCAGGAATCTTGACGTGTGAGGAATAACAATAAGGAAACGCAGATCCTGCTCCTTTCCACCCATCTTCAAGTGCTGCAAAGTCACTGACCGTATGTGAAGATTGACAACACCCCTGCTCCCCAAAAATGAAGCCAAAGCAGTATTAATAGGTTATAAATCCCTCCTCCTCCATGTTGTTGGATGGGACCAAACCAACAAGTCAAAGTACACAAATTGTTTTTTTCTGAAAGATGGTTCCTGTCATTTTAGGTGGAGTAGTTCACACTCTAGTTTGGTTTTAATTAGTTATCTGAAAAGTCATGTTGACAGCTGAGACTGACTCGTGATTGGTTGAGCACATGTATCGGCAGGACCAGCTTAATTTCTGTATCATGGAAGGAAATGGAGATGCGGCAGCCATCTTTATCTACTAAGTGTCAGGAAATAGATTGATCTGGATGGGTGTTGATGAGGCTTTTGTTTACTGCTGAGAATTACAAACTGAGGATGGAAAACAGCTTTACCACATGAATTGATATTTAACTAATTAAAATGGTCAAACTTCAAGTCAAGGGCTACTGGCTAAAGGGTTTACATTTCATTATCTATCTGTTTGGAGCCTCGTATTGATCAAACACTGACATTCACACACACATTTTTCAGGCTGGATGATTGATGCAGACAGTCGACCCAAGTTCAAGGAGCTGGCGGCAGAGTTCACTCGAATGGCGCGTGATCCCCAGAGATACCTTGTCATCCAGGTTGGTAAATCTTCATGACGTCCCAACAAGATCTGGATTAAATGTCTTAAAGAGTTCGAAGTCGTTGCTGTTGTTCAATATTCTGTTGTCATTTTCGCATATTTTTTTTGCCAATTCATTGGTCATTGGTAGAATAATGATAACGTCCATTTAAAAAAAAATTACATTTTACTTTCCTTATTGGATGAATGAACTGACACATTTCATTCGTTGTGTATTGTACCTTAAAATAATTGAGGTTGCTAGGTTTAAATTACTCAACAGATAGAGTGAAGTTCATCTTTGATTATTAGCAGATCCGTCAAAATAATAATGAAATAATCTTTGTTTGAAGCTCTTTCATAGAAATAAAAATGATGTGAAGATATAACACTAATTAAGATGTAAAAATTGTGAGAAAAATATTAATCTATTTATCACATCATTACGTTATTATTATTTAATACAATAAATCACCCCAGTGAAATTTTTACAGCGGCTCTTGCATGAAATTCGTATCATTTTCCAGCCTTTGTAACACAGATTTGATCTTACTTCCCAAAGATTTTTAACACTCTACTTTTCTCAGGGCGACGATCGCATGAAGCTGCCGAGCCCCAACGACAGCAAGTTCTTCCAGAGCCTCCTGGACGAGGAGGAGCTGGAGGACCTGATGGACGCCGACGAGTACCTGGTGCCCCACTCCTTCAACATTCCTCCACTGGCGTACACTCCGCGCCCGCGCATGGACTCCGTCAAGGTGTTTTGTGTTAGGAAATCTCCCCATATACATAAGCCTTAAAATACAGGGTCTGGTTTAACAGTAACTCTAGAGGTCATTGCTGAGTGGTTGCTCGCATTTACTGGGCTCAAGCCAAAGTTCTCCTGGTCTCAGTTTGTCTCTGAGCTCAGTTTGTCTCTGAGATGACCACAATCTTTGACATTGTCTTATATTTGACTCAGATATTTTAGATTTTAATCCATCTAATCACAGTTACGCTCAAATCTCCTTCTCAGTCAGTCAAAACATTTATGCCAAGTGTAGTGTTTGCTTCTTGATTCAAATAAGTTTTTCAACACAAGTTATATTTTAAACTGTTTTATTGATAAATTAATGTAAACAGCCCCTTTTCGAATATAACATCATTCATTGTTGTTGGAGATCTGAACATAAAAACTGGTATTTAACTCTTTAAACCTATTTGAACAAACTAGACAAGTGCAGTTTTGTCAAGTTTTAACGTCAGGTAACATCAGTCTAACTGTCATACATTTTGATTAGAATTGTAGTCAACCAGTCAGGCCATTGAATCGCCACTATGACTCCACTTCTAAAACCCAGACAAATATGAAGAACAATATTTGTCTGAACCACTTTTTTCTAACTCTAATCAAATGTAGGATATGTGTATTTTTCCAGCCGAGTCAATGCACACACTGTTTTTTTCTGCTCTGCATGAAGGTTTTATGAAATATGAAGCCCTCGCATTATTTAATATTCAGTTCTCTATTTGCAATTTAAATATTTTTTTCTTCCTTTGGTGGATAAATCCTTGACATGTGCTATGTTACCATTACATGTGCTGTGTTTCCACTTATCACCATTTCTTCTTGAGTGCAGCGGCACGGTCATTAGTGCTGAACCGTGAAGCATAAGGAGACAATATAATGTCAAAGTAGTCATTCAGATCATTTGTGTGGTATCTTAAGAGATGTGTGAGAGTTTTCTCAGTGCGGAGGCGTTTGCAGGACTGTCCTGTACAAGCACAAAAGAGCGAGACGTTGAGGCTGAACCCGCGCAGCCTTCTCCGTTTCACTCTCATCTTCCTCCTGCTCTCTTTTTATCTGTCGTCTTTTTTTTTTATTCTCCTTGGTCTCTCTCCATTGTGAAACTGCAGTAATTGCCTTCTTCAAAACTGGGATTTACAGCCAGATTCCCTCTGTTCCTCGACTGTTCAAATGTTCATCGTCTTTCTTTGGACTTGAATCTATCACAAAAACCAGTCACACAGCCAGGCAACTCAGCCATTTTGTATTCCAGTATCCCCCTGTGTTGGTGTCAGAAAAAAAACGCCCGCTGAATGCCAATGAGAGAAATGACTTCTGTTCCAGTTCCGTTTCAGACGGGTGAAAGATTATTTATTTGGATCATATTTGTTAAGTTATTGTACTGGCTTTGAAATAACGATGATACTGAATTAATAGGATCAATTTAATATAGTTACATTGATCCAAATTAATGTGGATGCTCATAATGAAGGCAATCATTGCAGCATACAAAATATAATATTTACACATAAATACAATTTTTGTTACACAACACAGTGGAAACATTGAATCCACATCACAACATAAGGAACTGCCATCATTGATACTAGTGCAGCGCCCGCTGTAAACATGCCTGTTTGGAAGGGGCTGTTTGTTTGGCCTGTGGTGATGCTGCTTGCAGTTTTCTTTCTGAAACTGAAAAAGTGACCTGCAGTGATCGAGCCCCTGAAGCTGCACCACTGCTGCTGCACACAGAGCTGTTCACCTGTTGATTCAGAGTTCTGGGCGGCTCCACTCAGTTCGCAGAACCCAGAACTGGAGAATCAGTTGTCGCTGCTGTTATCATGAACATGCTGTTGTCATGATTAACGTAAATTGAGTCCCAACGCTAGACGCCTGTTTTTGAATTTTTTTTTTAAGGTTGAACATATTGCGTGTCCAAACCGCACCAAGTTCAACACTGTGCCTCCGCAAGTCTGAAGCCAATAAGATGAAGGTTTTTTGTGATGTGCGTTCCACAGACAGAGATTTATATTATTATAAGAAAGAGTGATGCTGTTTATTTCTTTACAATGAGAGTTTTAGAGTTGTTTGACTATGAAAACAAGTGAGTTCAATGGTGACCACGCTCCTCGGGAACGTTTGAATGGAGCACTTTACTAGTCTATTCGAAATATTCAAGTGTGATGCTCCGTCTGACCACTGTTCTTCATGGCCAACATTATGAGAGAATGATAATGACCCTGGTGGTTCACTTGAATAACTTTTTTGTCATTATTTCCTTTGGAAATACTGAGAGGAGGAGGAAGGAGGAGCAGTACAGATGAGGACTGACACAGGTTGATAGAGTAGATGTAGTTAAGGGGGAATGAGAAAAGACGGCGTGAGCTCTCGAGCTTTGTCTCCAGGCTTAAGCAAATATTCAACTGATACTGATGAATCAAGAGGCACACAAGCAGAGTTCGAACAGGGCATATAGTCAAACTTTGGTTTAAAGCTGATATTTGCAGCTTCTTTGTGCTGATATCTATTGAAATACTGTCACAACAAACACCAGAAAGTAAAATGAGTCCATCAGAAGGATGCAGCTATAGTGACAGACCCATCTCTAATAAATTCTTGAATCCAAAAGGCTATTTGGCTCTAATTCTTGGTCGAGGCCTTGGTACCAAGGTCATATTGAGTTCGTTGTTGGGAAAGTGGGATTTGACCTTGCACCTTAATTTACACATCAAAAATACAGGGGCTTTGTTTGCTTATCTGTGTGTAATGCACCGGGAACGTTTTTGTCATATTAGGGAAGATTACAGGCTTATCAGACCCCGTGTTAGGGACAGAAGCTGATGGACATGAAACAGAAAAACCCACATCTTGCTGGAAAATAGAGACAGAACAAAGATGAATCAGAATCAAGCTCCCAGTGAGGTTTGAAAAAAGCACTTTTTTTTGTTTTTCCTGCGAGCGTAGACACGGATGTACACAGCAGGGCAGGGCTGATACGGCTGCAGACTTTGCTGCATGGAGCCTTTTAATTAAAAACCTTTTAATTAAATTGTCCTTGGCAGTCATGCTGCCATATCATTGTTTGGCACTGCTGTTTGTCTCCGCTGCCTGACACATAAAAATAGTACAGATAATACAATGAACCTGAAATTCCTTATTTTACGATGCACAATATTTTTTGCATGGAGCTTTTATTTATTTTTTATGATTTATTTGTATTTTATTGATTTTTTTGTTGCATGTTTGTTTGTTTTCTGCCCAACATGAGCAGTACAAACTTTGCCATAACTCTTCCTAGTTGTATTTGTCTCATGGGGTTTGCTCACACTCTGTACATCTCTGTGCTAACTAAACCCACTCCCTCTTCATCCATCTATCTAGAACCAGTTTAGCTACCAGGACCCCAGTTTCAGCATGGAGGACATGTTGGCCACCCTCCCAAGAGTGGTCTCTGTTCCGCCCGTGTCAGGGAGCTGCCTCCCTCCACAGGACTTGGCCTCGGGGGGACAAATTGGCGGCGGATTTGGCCGAGTCAACCAGGACGACCCTCGCTGCAATGGCACCCTGAGGAAGCAGGCGTCCCCGAGGTCGCACACCCTCGGGCCAAGCTCGGCTCTCACTGCAGGACAAGGTAAAGCAGAGTGTTTTCTTAAAATTGTGGAAACCTGGAAAAAAGGCATTCTCATTCGGCCCAATATTGTAGAAACTGCCATTGTTATGACGAAAAGGAATAATCTGATTAAGCCATTGACACAATTGACATCTCCAAGTAAAATTTCTCTATGCATATGATATGACAACATCACACGGAGGTGCAGGAGTTTCCGTTGAAGGTACCACTCTGCAGATGTGATGGCCCAAAGGGTGGTTTCACTGAAACCTTTATTAAAGCCGACAATTTATGGGCATGAATAACAACCAACCTCAAACCGAGCATTGCATGACGTTGAGTTATTAGTGTAATATATTAAGTAATTGTTATTATTCTTTATAAAGTCCTTATTATGGTCTTGTGGTTTACTGAATGATAACCCTCTTCCACACTTCCCACATTAATTTCAATCCTGGGTGGAAAAAGTTGGTTTTAGTTTGGGTAGTTTGTGCAATAACTCATCTTTACAAACTAAACTGAATTAGTTGACACCCTTCTTTCTTTCCATACCTGCTGTTTCCTTGTGGATATTGTGCTGTGACTCAGCGGTCTGGTAGAGGATTTGGGAGATGAGAACATCTGGCCTGGCTCGTATTTAGCAGCTACTGTCCAAGTCGCAGCAGTAGCGGCAGGTTCTAGGTCTTTTGGACCTCAAAGCGAATTGTTGGAGAGGTCCCTCATACAAGTGGCCCTTGAATAAGCTTGCACGCACTCACCTGCATATACACACACACACACAATAATGAAGCAACTTTGGATATACACAAACAGAATAGAAATCATACACTACTTTATTGATTGCAGAGCCTGAATGTAAATCAGGGAAGGTCACAGGCATTAAGGCATTTCACCTTAGCCAAAAGCACAATAACCAAATTTGATGATCTGCCATATGTGCAAGTTGAATAACTGATTTCTGCACCTGAACATGTTCTGACTGGGGCACGGGGCCTTTGTTATGGTGACATATGTTGGTCGGTCTTTCTTCTACTGAGCAGGAGAAATTCGCCCTCAAACAGGCATTAGGAAACCTGTGTAACATGATTTAGTTGGAGAGTGGTGGTTCACAGGAGGAAGCAAAATGAAAGGTTATGTGTGTGCATTGGTATGGCACATGTGTGCCATACCAATGATGGCTCTTCTCAGGCACTGATATTGATCTGTCTATTGTCCTCAGATGAAAAATGAATATACAATGCATCCCACATCATTAAAATCCCTCAAATCCTCTCAAAAATACAGAGTGATTTAACCATGCAGCCATTAGCCATAGCCCTGCCTGGGAGTGTAGTCACAAGATGAAATAGACATAGCTCATGAAAATAAATTGTATTGAGGATGCAAGGTGCTTGTTTATTGGTGAAGAATGACTTGCATTAAAAGAGTGTCACAGATTTAGTAGATGTCACAAATCTGTATCCAGGATCCTTTTCATTCTCAGAGACGGAGAGTTTATAACGGACCATAATTCATTTCTTGCCTCCTTTCTTTCTTTTCTCTTCACAAGTTGGAGGCGAGGACAGCGGTGGACAGCGTTACAGTGCAGATCCAACTGGTCTCTTAGCAGAACGAGGGACAAAAGGAGAAAAGGACCAGGATGGATACATGACTGCCATGAGAGACAAGAACAACTCAGGTTCGTTTGACAGTTTTGAGAACGACCAGATGTTTGGCTGGAGGAGAGTAGCCCCTTATTTCTTTTACATATTGCACTTTGATTCCTGAACTGTTAACCCAAGGATCATTTGAATGCAGACGTTATATTCTATTATTGTCGTGTTGCAGTATTTGACTTTTTAGTGGCTTCAAATGAGATGAAATGATCTGAGCTGATCGTTTTGTCCCCTGTTTTTGTTTCTAGAATATCTCAACCCTGTCGAGGAAAACCCCTTCGTCACACGCCGGAGGAACGGCGATGCCCATGCAGTGGTCGATGGAGCAGGCTGCCACACCCTGCACATGGCTGGAGCTGCCGCTGCCTCCAAGAGCCAGTCCGCCCACAGCGATGAGTACATCAATGAGCCGCTGTACCTGAATACCCTCCTCAACCCCGGGGACAAGAACGGATTGGCCGGCGCAGTCTCCATCTCTGGGCCCGGGTTCTCCGCTGCCCAGTCAGTATCGCAGACGGTCAACCCGTCGACATCAAGCCACACCGTCTCCTCCGCTGGATATGGGGTCCCTCCCGGCCACATCCCCCACCCGGCATATCCATCACACACCCTGCACCCGGGGCATTCAGGACACGCCCTGCACTCAGGCATCACCAGCGGCACCATCATGTTTGATAAGAAAGGCAAGAAGGCCACTTTTGACAATCCCGAATACTGGCAGCACAGTCTCCCCCCAAAATCCACACTGCACAACCCCGAGTACCTGCAGGACTGCAGCACGCGCTTTTTCTACCGGCAGAACGGACGCATTCGCCCCGCTGTGGCTGAAAACCAGGAATATTTGTCCGAGGCTGCTATGAAAGCTGGCAACGTGCTGCCGCCCCCTCCGTACAGACAGAGGAACACTGTAGTGTAGTGACCCCGCGCTGTCGTACAATGGAGGCATGAATAGAGGGTTAAGAAAGGAGATAAATGGACTGTGAACGGTCCTTTCGTTTCCTCAGAGTACTTGTCAACCTGGGCTTTCCTTGCACCCTCCCCGAACACTTCTCTGTGTTATATCTGATTGCAAGTCTTTTATTCTCACTCTATGGTTCGGCCTATTCTTGACAGGACCACAATAACAGTCATCGACGGCCTCACTTGACACTCAGACTATATTTTTTAACCTCATCCTTGTCCCCTAGAGCGAGTAGACAGCTCTCCCGAGGTGGGTTCTGTTCTGGCGCGAGCTGTCCCGGCATTTTTTAATAAACGTGAGGCACAGAAACAACACAATCAAAGGTTGAAATTAGATGCATGATAGAATGAGAAAGGGAGAAACAAACAGAGGATAGCCCAAAGAGGATTATTGCCATGAATTTACATGACTTATGATTACTTTTTGTTTACGTGCCAATAAATTACCATTCCCCATTTCACCACGTTCTTTTACCTCATTTTCCACACAGCTAGATATACATATTGCAGATTGCACACATTGCTATTGCATGTGTGCAATCTGTCAAATGACACATGCACATGGAGTCATGTCGTGACCTACCAGCAAATCTTCAGTCACACTTAAGAGCCCAGATGTTGCTTCCATGCCTGCGCTCATGCTTCTTTGACTTTTGACATGTTTTACATGTCGCTGCAGCAGTAATGGATTTCAAACATTCATCACACACAGCTCATATCCAACCTGCAACATGTTAATATGCCTGCAGCTTTGACACACCAGTAATAACCACACATTAATTCATATACGTAAATACATACACAGCAACAGATAAAGCCTGTTGAAATATTCAGGAGAGGAGCGGCTCAGTTGACCTCGTGCGGGGAGAGAGTGTCGGTAATGGCAGTCGGCGTCACGGTGCAGAAACAGCTCAACAGGAAAAAGTAAATGTCGCCACTTTCTTATGGAAAGCTGTGATATTCACCCAGTGCTTGGAGGAAAGCATTCAACAGATTACTGGCACGGCTGGGGAGGGATTTTAAAGGTTGATCGCTCAGAGGATGACCCGCAGCTTCCCCTACCCTGAGATCCCTCCGGTTCTCCTTCACCGACAACGAGCCAGCAAACCGGACCAGTTCGAAAATACCTTCGTGGTAAGATCATTGTAAGCAGCATCGTGACTGACATGACTTATAGTTACTGCAGCACTAGGATTTACGCTTCAATGGAACTGGTGCCTGGGAATGGAGGAACTGTTTCTAACTGGACAAGGAGCAGGATTGTGAAGAACGTTCAAACAGGCCCAGAGAGAGAGATTTAAGAGGAGCAGAGTATGCGTGGTGTTTTGTGTGTCTTTTTTTTCTCTTTTCTTTTTTTTGTAGACATCAGGGATCTGTTTACTTTGTCACCTAGTCTTACGGTGGATGTGAATAATGAAGTGCAGGATAAACAGCACAGACACCCAGCCAGAGCACAGTGGAGATGGCAGAGAGGCCAACCCTGCAGAGCTGTAAATACGCCATTACCAGTCAGACGCAGTCCACAATCTGTGGAGCGAGCTGTGTCGGGAAATATATTTAAGTAGACGAAATGATGAGGCTAAGAGTTTTTTTCTTTTCTTTCACCTCTCTGTGTTCATACTATTGTACGTCACAGAAACAGAAAGTTATCTTTGACCACACTGCACGACTACAGGGCCTTGCTCTGTCTCGGAAGGTTCAGGTAGTTCACGAGCGTCACAACTGTCTTGCAAAGGCTTCCTACAAATTTTGTCCATGGAACACTTTGAAAATTGGAAAAATAGATTGTGATCGCTGATTCCACTGATGGCTCTAGCTTGCTGTACTCATACAAAACTGCCAGAAGACCCAGTAAGCTCTGATGGAAACGTCATCGCCTGATCGAGGCCTGATTTAGATCATGTGATAGAACTTGATGCTCTGGCACAGCCAAATGACTTTGCTGTTATCCATGCTCTTAATTTATTTCACCATGTTGCAATTATGATTTGCAATGGTTTCATTGAGTTCTCACTTCATCTTCTTCGTTAGGCATTTTACCATGAAAGGGCATATCCATAACCTCTAATGAAAATCATATTACTAATAGAGTTGGGCCACATGATGATAGAACACTGTAACAGGGTAGAGAACAGGGTAGAGAGTGAGGTTTTCAATACCGTTAACGACAAGTTAGATATCCATTGAAAATTGTACTTTAGTGGACTTTTATGGACACAGTAGACTTACAGGACTTTTTCATCAATAAATACATTGATTTTCAGCAGTCCAGTGATTAAGAATACATTTTCTACAAGTCCCTTAGATGGGTTTAGCTCCACAAACACTGGATCCGACATTTCTATTTGTGTCAAACTCACAACCTCGTGCCGCTGCAGTGGAAACAACCAGGTAGAGGAGAGACTCGGACAGACGGCTCTGACGACTTACTATCCCAAACACAGATGTTACCCTGGCACAGTGTTTTCTATCCCTCTCAGGTTTTATGGGAAATAATAATCATCCAGCTGAGCTCCAGCTGAGGCACAAGTTGCCACATCATAAAGGGATGTCAGACCAATTGAAATCAAAGGATAAAGGGGGGGGCTAGTTAGTGCCATAATACCACAGTAGATGGGCTGATGAAATTTGCAATTATAAAAAAGAAAAAAAGTTGAATTTTACAGGTGGGTGGGGTGCAGCGTTTAAACAGGCAGCCGTCACATCAGTTTTAAGTATCACTCAAACATTGACATTGCTCTGTTACCGACCTCATTTAGCTGTGCTAGATCACACTTTGAAAGATTTTGACTTGATTTAAGTTTTTACTTGATTAAGCTTCCTCTTATAAATTATTTACGCAAATCTGTGTATTGAGTATGTCCTCTGTGGTTAGAGTTGGAATCCAGTTATGTGCTTTTGCCATCACCCACGAGGTATTAGTTGTAACACATGTACCCTACTGTACTGGCTGTGTGTTTAAGTGCAATGACAGCAGTGGAGAGTCACCAAAAGGGCTGCGTAATGGATCTCTGTGGAAAAATAGAGCCAATCTTCTGGAGGGGAAAACCTGCTGGCACTGTCAGCCGGCAGGCATCACAAGGGGGCTTTCAGCTTTCTGAATGCTAATTCATCCACTTTCACTTGTCCTGTGGGGAAATCATGTTACCCAACATCTCACCCACTGCAGCGGCTGAGAAACCCCGAACGACAGGCAATAGGCTGTAATACTGCGGCAAGTTTAAAACCGAGGTATTAGCATTCCAGAAATGTTACCCGGCCAATGTATCAATGTTACAGAAGCTAGCAGGGGAGAATGTGCAAGTACACTGTAACTGGCAGAGGAGACCAGAGCTGACTGCCGTTCTTTCTCTCTTTGTCGTTGGAGGTGACTGTGGAGTTGTATGTAGCAAAAACACTGTTCTGCAGCTGAAACACTGAAGAACCTGAAAAGCAGCTACGTTTGGAGCAAAGACCAGAACTTAACTGGAAGTTATGTTGGTCTAAAACATAAGTTATGATTTCACGTGAAAATATATAAAGTTACTGTGTAAAAGCCTCAGTACAGAAGATATTTAAATAGCACAATAACTATAAATACTGACTCACCCAGAAAATCGGCCTTATAGTAAATGTTCTATTTATTTTTTTGCATCTGCTTTTCTTCTTATTTTAAGCAAATGCGATCATATATATTGTAAATGCTGTGTAAAGTTTTTTCCTATTACTTTCCTCCCTGCTCTTAAGGGTCTCGTTGTAAATTTTTTGATATGCAGTTTGAAGGTGTCATCTTTCGTCTGTCAAGCAGTTGCCAGCAGCGTCCACATATAAGGGGCCGGATGTTTGCCCTTCAGAGGAACTCGAGTCCAGGCTGAACCTTTCATATCGTTGCCAAATGAGAAAAGATTTACAAAGACCAAAACTGAAGCTCCTCATCAACACCTTACGTTACCTTACAATACGGGTGGCCAAATGGGACAGATTTCACCTTTACTAACGTTACAGTACAATTCAGAAGTATCTACACCTTGCAATGACTTTTACATTGGTTAGTAAATATGATATGATTGTCAAAGGAAAAAGTCAATACATCAAGTCAATTTTACGAGTTGACGTTGACCTCCTGACCACTGACTCGCTGAGGGAAACTGACGACTGTAAATGACAAACCTCTCGTGTTCCCCCAAAGCAAAGGCAGACTTCTCTTAAATTTGTTTTATTGCTCTATTTCTCTTTTTTCCATTCTTTTCTTATTAATATCACAAGGACATGTTTTCACAGCATAAACTCCATCCAGCTGACGTCTAAATGCTCTTATTGTGTCGGACGAACACATGTTGCATATCAGAGAACTTCTTCCACGCCAACACATCATTTCGTTAAATGCGTCATCAAACCAATCGCACATAAAGCAGCTGACAAACACATATTCTACCATTGTAATGGAGTCAAACTGTGTGTGGCTGTCATGTTCAGATTTTACTGTTTCTGATGTGTATATTCTACATAACGCCGTGAAAGGGAAATGTGACAGTGGTTGAGTAAGCACAGTTTGCTATGTATGGAATTGATGGTAAAACTGTAAAAATGGAAATACTAATTGTCTTTTAACCAAACCACAAAGACATGCAGATAATAGGCCGCTCAACAGTTTTACCATTGTTAAAATAAATGAAAAATGAATAAATAAAAAAGCGGATAGTATTTTTCTAGGTAGGTTTAAAAAAAAAAAAAGTGGCCCGTGTATCTGTAAATAGAACAATGATGCTCCTTTTCTCCAGCTGAAGCAATTTCTTTGTTCCTTTGTTTCTTTCTCTCCTTGCCTCATTGTATTTTGAGTGTTTACTGTATTTTTTGTTACTTTTGGGGATATCTTTCCTGTATGTATATAAATATATATACAGTATATATATATACATATATATTCTGTAAAATGTAATTTGAGGAGTGAACTTTAAAAACGCTTGCAGGGTCTCTTGTCAACCCCCCCCCCCTTTCACACCACCATTTTACCTGTGATTGTGTGATTGTGTTTTCAGCACAACTTGGTGGATAGTGTGTTTTAAATCTCTGCTCTTGTTCACTTTTATAGGGAGTGAATTTCTTTTTTTCTCGCTTTATTTTTTCCACAGGGTGTATTATGCCCAAACTACCCTCCATGCTTGTTTCAGTATTATCCACCTCTTGAGATTTTTTAAAGATTTTGTACACTCTTAAGAAGCTGTCGCAAAAATAATAAATATTAAATTTCTAATCAGTCTAAAAAAAAATGTAATACTGTAATCCACCGGTACCACTTTGTGAGTTTTGAGGACCTATGGTACATTTTTGGGGGGGTTAGTTTTAATTTCGACTTCCACTGAGCACCGTCATTTTTTACTTTCAGATGATATTCAGCTCTTCATCCATTTATGGCAATACTGATTGAATGGTGTAACAATATCATGTTGCAGCTCTGAGAGTGAGTTATTGACGTTTGAGAAAAGCAATGGGAGACACTTTGTCTGGGCCGGACTGATCCTTTGAATCACAGAAATTGTACAGAAAGGAACTGCTCCGGCCCCATTAGGATTTAAATGTTCACTCTTTTCTAGAAGTCACATTTCTACAGGAAGCTAATATTGTCAAAATGGGATCTTGGGCCATTTTTCATGACACCAAAATCATCAGGGTGAGTTATTTTCATTCTGGCATTGTAGCAAACTGATGCACAATTTGACAATTGGATTATGCTCTCTGGTGTATTACATATTTCAATTGCGAGTCACACAAGCACAACTTGTTTTGTTTATGCAGGAATTGAGTCGGACGAATAAAGGTTTTGTGAATACTGCAGTTTCATTTTCAAACGTAAAGATTTTAAACGGTATCGACTTTGGATTAATTAAATGTTGTCATAACTTTTATACACTGCTTATCACCTACAGAATACTATAGCCCTGTTGTACACTCACCATTATAAAGTGTTGCATTGCATTTGATGGTTTTGGTGGCACTTGTGTTGTTTTCAAATATCCAGGATTTACATTTACAGTGTAAAGAGGTCATTTTTAGCAAGCTCCTCAAAAGTCATTGAATCTGTTTAAAAGTACATTGAAGTTTGGAAGAAGATACTTTCTTCTGTCATTGAAAAAAGTCATAATTGTTCCATGAGAATGATTGAGAAGTTTTATAGACCATACCTTGTCGCATATTACCAGTTTAAAGTGTCCCTTTTCACTGGTTAATTGACACAGTTCCCAAACTAGAACAAGTAAATACGTATTCCCTCTCTTTTGTTACATGAATCTGTCAAAACTATATTTTTAATTCAATATGAATAAAGATCAGTCAATATTTAAAGCTGTATTGTGATCATTTGTTCTTTTGATTGCTGTAAGTGTTGTCTTATTGTGAAGTGGTAAAACCCAACTACACTGGGGTATCCCCCCGATATGAACCTAATTTTTATTTGGATCTGCACCAAATTGCACACACTAGAAATGAGTCCCCTAAATATGGCCGATTTTTTTTTTCATCAAGATCCAAAATCCACACCAAATTTGAATGGGATCTTTCTTGGCCTACATTCCATCCTTCTGCCCTTTTTTGTGGAAATCTTTTCAATAGTTTTTGCGTAATCCTGCTGACAACTAACCTACAGAGAAGCGAAAACACAACCTCCTTGTCAGAGTAAAAAATGCGCCCATCATTTCTTGACTCACATTTGTTTGTAGTTTTGCAGGAATATAGCAGAAGTGGGAAATTCGAGGTGCCCATATGTCATTTGATTGGCCTCATTGTGGCCGTCCGTCATTATCCCCCTCTAGACGGGATCCAGTGCTACTTCAATACAGCCCTCATAGTTTTGAGGGTCCTTTACACCCCCTTGCATCAAATGTCAGGCCGCTCTCAAGCAGTGCAGCCACAGACATGGCAGTGTCGTGTAGCCTGTAGTCACAGCATGACATCTTCATTCCTCCGAGATGAGGTCTGCGCGGACTGAAGACATCTCTCACCGTTCAGCCACATTGTGCCTTCAGGTTAGAAAGAGAAAAGGAGTCAGACAGCAGCTTCACTCTTCTACCACAACCTCTGCTCCTCAGGCCATTTTTTTTTCACATTAAAATCTGCTTGCTCTCTCTCTCTCTCTCTCTCTTCTCTCTCTCCACACACTCACACAAACTTGTGCACTTGCAGGAAAATCCCAACGGAGCACCAATAATCAAGTGTCATTACTTGTGACACTTGCTCGTGCATGATAGATGCAACTCTTTTCCAGCTGATGACATTTTATGGCATTATCATAGAAAATCCAATAACGAGATCGGCACTGGAGCCTTTGCCCCATGCAAAGTCAAATCACTTGCCTTAAGATGGTAATAGAGTGTGATCGAAACAATCTGTCACTGCCTCCCTTCTCACTCTCACATGGCAGCCCCCCTTTGACGAAGTGTATGGATTTCTACCTGATTTGAGGGATGATCGGCGAAGATGAATGTAAATTATCTTAAATGTCTTTCGGTGAATCGATTGACTGACGCTTCACGGAAAATAAAAGTGAAGGCTGTATTTGACGGTGCATCAATCTTTACCACGACACCACGGCAGAAGCCAAAACAACTTCACTGTCAACATGTTTCCATGTGGGCTATTTGAATATGTGCTGACGTCAACCCTTCTAAAGGCAGAGGTTTGAGGGACCTGCAGTTTCGCTTGATGTATTTATTTTTCCACATCTTTGGAGTCATGTACACACTGTTCTCTACTTTTTCCTGTCTTTCCGGGTTAGTGAACCAGTTGTCACAGCAACTAAGCTGTAAAACCTTCAACAAAGATGAGTGCATGCTGAGGATGTTTTTCGCTAGAGCATACAGGTACACGTTGTGCAACAGTTTCAGCCAATCAGGTCCAATCGCCTGATGCAGTCATTAATGTTAGAATTTAAAATTACAGTAAAGTGCAACACCGGAGCTCTAAAACTTGTTCCCGTTCCCACTGTCCTGGCATTGCTATCTCTTTTACTCAGAGAGCCAGCAGTGAGGGCGGCTGCCTCTAAATCCCAGCATGTTGTCAGCCTGTGATTGAATGGACTGTTCAAAGCCCACTAAGCAGTGTTGCAATTCCCCTTGAGAGCTTTCATTATGGAACAACATATTGGATTCTCTTCACAGGCTGTCTGTCTCCAGAGGCTACAAACTCTCCAGGAGTTCACGCACACATGCATACACACGCATACAAAGCATCATCTACAACATGTAGACAACCCAGCAATAAATCCTGATTGATTCTATGAGAATCTGGTTCCTTACAGTGCAGACATAAATGTTCCCTGATACTGTGCCCTGACATGCTGCCAGTATTTCACATGGCCTCTGCAGTTAGTGGATTGTCCACAGATTAGACAACCAAAGTAAGACTGGAGCTGCTCAGTCTGGGGCCCGGTCACCCAGGATGCATTGCAGATTAATTACCTCCAAGGGCAGATCCAGGGGTGGGGCCAGGAGGGTAATGGCCCAATTCTCTAAATATTGTGGGGAGCTCGTGTGAGACTGAAGAGGCTTGTACAGAGAACTTTCTTCCAACAGTTTACTTGCATCCCATACACGGCACGACAGCAAGCTGAATGATTTATTTAACATAAATGTGAACACTTCTCACATGAACAGTGACGTCTGTCTCCTGCTGTTGCCTCAGTTGTGATCAAGGGGAGCCACCCCTCCTCTTTGCTGGTGGTCTGGACAGTTGCCACCTGACCTCTCTCCTCCTGCCGCTGGCAGTTACGGAACTCGAGTGCTGCACAGGGGCGCCTTGAGTGAGTCAGAATTGCCATGATGTCTTCCGGATCGATGCTGGATGTAGAAGTCATCCTCCGGGAGGGCCTCCAGCCAGCGGGCCACTTGACCTTCAGGGTTTTTAAAGTTCATGAGCCAGGTGAGTGAGGATGATCAGTGCGGAGGAGAAAACGGCTGCCATGCAGGTATGGCTGGAATTGCCGTAGGGCCAGGACAACAGCCAGCAACTCGCGACGTGTGACACAGTAGTTCCTCTCTGCCCGGCTCAGGGCGCGACTGAAGTAAAACTTCCTATCTCCTACCTCCTGGGAAAGGACAGCCCCGATCCCCACATTACTGGCATCAGTGTCCACGATGAAAGGCTTTTGGGCATCGGGGTAGGCCAAGACTGGGGCTTCAGTGAGGGTTGCCTTTGGTCGGGTGAAGGCTGCAGCACAGGCGTCATCCCAGTTGAATGGCTGTCCCTTTTCGGTCAGCCGGTGAAGTGGGCTGGTGATGGTGGCAAAGTCTCAAACGACGCGGCGGTAGTATGAAGCCAGGCCCTGTACATGTTGGCAGATGGGACATGGACCAAACAAAAATACCCGTTTAATAAATCAGATGGTTTATGTTATGTTATGTAAGGTAGTTGTTATTGCACTAATGTGAGTCCAAGTGTACATTTTTCTGATAAGTTTGATTTTATTATCAATTTGATGCTATAAAAATGGGCTAAAATATGATGATTGACAGCTGAGACTGACACTGCAACTCCACGACCACAACTGCATGGTGCACGTTAGCATGGCTACGTCCACTAGCATCGCTACTTCTGGTTGTGGACTTTTAGGCTAAAAACTTGGTGTAAATGCTCTCGTTTCGTGTCGAATATGAATGTCGGGGCAGTCAGAGACTTGGATGACACCACACGAGCAGTATGGAGGAATTGTATTATATATTATATTTGTTCTGTTGTTTTATTACATAGCTGCTACATGGCTGCTACACTGTTTAACCCTGAAGTAACACTCCTCAAGTGTTTTGTGAACTCAAACAATTCACCCACCCCTCCATCGGCATAGTGGTGAGTAGATAATGAGTGAACTTTCCCTTTAACACCGTTTGAATGTTTCCTGTCTTTCAGTTGAGATGATGGTTGTGATGCGGCAACAAATTTATTGTATATTAATTTCACAGATATTGATTAGTTGAAGATTCAGTCTAGGTTGAACTGTTATCTGTAATACTTTAGCACCTGAACACAAACTATAGCAAATTAAACCTGAAAACTTAATTTCAAAGAAACATGCATTAAAAAAAGCTTTTTTTAAGAAAAATACATATTGTTCACCTTGCACTTATACCCTAGCTAAGGCTCCCGGCAGGATACAGTTTCATTTATATCCCAATCAGGATCAAGGAAAGAACACAATTATAATGTCTATACCTTGTGACTAAGCTGTAAACATCTGCTCATTATTTCTCTGTTTCTGGCAATTAAGTTTATTTCCACTTGTTTAAGCTAAAATGTAGTCTGGTTATTGTAAATAAACATAGATCTATGTGTCATGGATGTGCACATATGTTTGTTATCTAGTTTGTACACCAACTGAGACTCTAGGCTGATAATACTTTCTCCCCCCCTCCTATAGAAGCAGTGACTCAAAGCAGCCGTGCCAATGTGATGCAGACACTGCAGTATATAAATCTGGCTCTGCGAGGCACAGGGTCACAGGTAGTGGGAGAGAGAGCTTATTTACGACGAACTGTAAAATCATTATTTATGTTAAATTATTGAGGGAAGTGAAATTCCACAATGAGACTGAGATCACTTTCTCACTGAGCAGCGCTTGGTAGTTTCTCCAGTGTCATCATCACAGTCATGGTACTTCAGGTCCAGCCCTTCTCGTCCTCCTCAGTGCTCCATGTCTCCAGGGCAACCACCACCACCAACACCACCACCACCATCCCGGTGTCACCCTCCACCAAAGGACAGTTCAGTTCAGTTGTTCTGTCAAAGATGGCCTGCTATGAGCTGCTCCATTCTTTTGTAGTTTAACAGTTTTTTGTTAAACTATCTTTCCTACATAATGTTAATCGTATGTATTTATATTTATTGAATTACTTTTTTGCTTTCGACTTAACACTAAATAATGAATTTGTGCTGCAGATGGCAACCTCATGTTAATGATTTTAATGAACGTAAACTTGTGTCCTCTGATACTGTGAGCATATTGTTTAGCCATATAACAATAAATAACATAAGTATGATTAACATAATATTACATATACAAAGAGTACTGGACAGAGATGGTGCATGGTTTATGCAGACATATGTTGTATAATATGGAAACATTGCAATAATCACAATAAGAGTAGAATTTGTAATTACAATAACAATGTCACACACACACACACACACACAGAGGTGTATTTTACATCATGAAAATGTTTTTTCATGATTACCTGAGCTCTGAGGAATAAATTCATGATGAGCTGGCAATAGCTGGGTTACATATTGTGCAGCTCTCTGGAACGCTGGAACCTGGTTTTCAGAGCAGGATCATATCACATTCTCTTCTTCACCCTAATGATTCCAGAGGCAAAGTGTACAACCAGTTCTGCACAATTATATCAAGACGCAGAATGATTAAGTAGTTTCACAACATAAATCAAACTATCCTCAACCCATTTAAGTTTAATGATTTATTGGGCACATTAGAATTTAATCAGCGCTTATGAAAGATTTGCACAAGCTACTTCATTTTGGCGACACTCAAATATTGTCATTTCAAGCTTGGGAAGATCTAAAACTGTCCGGCATTTCACTAAGTAGTGGTTGACAACACACATATTAAGATTAATAAGGCAATCTCAATGGTCATTTGCATAGTGCTTGTGAAATACAGCTCGTCTGATTACTGTTGAATATGAGCTGTTCGGCATTTAGTGTTTATCACTCGCTTTGTTAGGCAAGGGACTTTTCACACTGGGAGGCTCCCACTCAAACTGCTTTGGCATTCTAATGAGGAAGTGGTCATTACAACTCATTTATATATCCCTTCACTTCCAATAATGAAAGTGATATTACGATGACTAAATGTTTCTTTGGGGACAAGGTGTCTGTGTGTGTGTGTGTGTGTGTGTGTGTGTGTGTGTGTGGCAGAGCCAGTTATTCCTGACTTAGGTCCATGTGCCACCTTCTAATGCTCCGCTCACATCAGCGCTTCAGAAATGAAATTGTAAGTGGAATTTAATCTCCTCTCTTTCCTGGAAAGGTTTTGAAAGTCTGAGAAACCATCAGAAACACCCACAGAGGAGGGATCGGTTTGAAATCTCATCTACCAGTCAGACAGTAAAATTAATATGTGAACCACCAATGGAAAACCCCTCCCCACTGTGGAACAACCAAGTCTATAATTACTACCTGTTACTTTAGGAGAAATCTTGTGGTTTTGCAAGATTTTTTAATTCTGCTTCATGTAAACTGGTCGAAAAATATTTCGTCTTATTGGAGGATCTTGTTTGTTGATTGCTGCTCTGACTAAATCTGCTTACATCTACCATTCATCATTTTAGGCTTTATGTTGACTTATGAAAACTTCTCTTTTGTAAACCTCAATCCAGGACAAACATTCTGAATCTTCATCAGTCACAGACATGACCAGCGGTGTCTTCTTCATCCCATTCTAGTAAACGTGACATCTCAGGATTGCCTTTAGGGAATTTCATATGTCCACTTTGACTTCAGGATTAACTAATAGATGTGGTTACAGATGTGGTGGTCAAGGGTTAAGGTCGGTGTGACCTCACAAAACAATAATATATAGAATAATAGGATAAAATAACAAAGTACCAAAAAGGTCAAAGGTCTTTATGAGCTGTTTGGGCATCATGCATTGTAAATAAATGCATTTCACATAAGGTTTGGAAAATGAATATGACTGACAGCACAGTGTTTGTTTTTTACAGAACACACTGCAATTAGCAAGACGGAAAGTATATTGATGAACATACAAAACAACACTTGTTGTGAATGGATTTAAAATACAATTTTCTCATCCTCGCCTAACCTTCTCAAAAATGCCGTTTGGCTGTTTACCAGATTTGCAGTTGGGTGAAATGTCTTCACACGGCTCAGAGTAGCCACGAGTCAGCTGACTGGAATACTGTGGCGAGTCGATTCGTCTCTCACTCTCATCGCTCTCACATTATTATTTTCTCTGACAGTGAACATTTTTTCACACTTCAGCCTTTTTGAGCTCATCTTCTGTGACAGATGTTGTTCTTGGCCATTTGACAGGTTTTCTCCCTGGTTAATTTCTGCGGTGAAGACGTCGGGAGACGCTATGAACCCGTTTTCACTTGTCATGAATTAATTTCCCCGCCAGCCATCAGGAAATCCTGCGGGTTAAAGTGGACTAATGAAACACTTTTCAGGTTGATTACCTCTGAAAAACTCACTAAAGCCTGACTCAAAAACACTCACAAGCCCACACACAGGGCGATGTTTGCCTTCAAGGCTCTTTGCCAGAAATCCTGGTTAATGTTGTGAAAAGGGCCAAATCGAGAGCTTTTCCTTGACCTAACCAAGTTTTGTTGCCTAAACTTGATCAAACAGCAACTGAAAACCCACTACTACTTCTGGCAGTAAGGCTTCTGGCTGAGAGCCCTGAAGGCAAACTTCCCCAACACCCAACATTAAGACTACAAAGAGCACATGATGCAACACTCTGCAAAAGATCATAGTTACACTGCTATTCTCTCCATTCAAAAGAATATCTGTTGAAATAAACGAACATGTAATTGCTCACTCCTGAAATATTAGACAACCCCCATTTGTTTTAAACCAACATTTCAGAAAATTGTGTCTTATATTAGAGCCAAAGTGTTATCCCTTTCTCACCAAAATTCTTACATGTTGAAGAAAAACCAAAAATGTTAATGTTTTTAGAATAAAATCTTAATATTACGAGCAAAAAGTTGTAATTAAGTGGTTAAATAAAGAAAGAACTGCGTAATTTCATGAAAATAAAGTTGTAATTTTAGACTACGTGTCATTTTGGAGGGGAATTATTTAATCAGTCTGTTGCATGTGTTGAAATTAGGAATTTGGAGCATGTTGTTAAGTCATATTTTAGTATAAGTTTCACAGATAACGACTTTGAAAAGCTTTTGTAAGAAACTGAGTCTATCCTGAAGAAAGAACCACACAGACACAGACTTGAAGGAAATTGCCTCTTTTGTGAAGGAGGAAATGTTTCGTAGTTTCACGATGAGACTGGTTCAAGATTTTGAAGCCAAAAGGAGAAAAACTGATACGGGATCTCCTGCTGCTTAAATTCTGTCTTTACGTCTTTTTCTTGTAATACTATGACTTCTTTCTCATAATTTTGTTGCATTATTCTCACAATAGTTTTTGGGGGTAAAATTACTTTTATTTTTACTTTTACTTCATTCATGAAATGTAAGATTTCTTCTCTCTTCAACATGGCCCTAATACTCCTTGGTATTATTCAGTTATTCAGTGCTGTGTAGAAAATGCTTAGTCACTGCCCCTAAATCATAATGTTAAGGTTTTGTGTTGCAGCTCCCTCCTCTTTTCCCTTTTGGTGTTAAAATATAACACCAGTTAAATATAATTTCTAGTCTAACGTTTGTTCCAACCTCATTTCAAAAAACTTTTTTCCACCATTTGCTCAGATTATATTCAGGTTCATTATTATGATGCATTTAACTTTGTTGCACTGTGAGGCAGTGAGGACTAAAACAACATTTTTGACTTGGCTTTTCCAATTATTGAAGTATTAAGTAGATCCATGACCATATTACCAATGAAGCACAGAGTTGGGCAGAGAGTTTGTCCAAACATAGACAAAAGTAGCCACATTGTGACGCTAATTCGATTTTGTGTAAGAGCATCCCTTTACTCACGTTAAAGATTAATCAAGTCGCAGCAGGCCAACTAGCATTTCCTCATTTCTGAAAAGTAACTGGAAATGAGGCAAGATTTTTTAAATGACTTCCATTCATTGAATGCACAAATAACATGTGAGCGGTGTGATAAATGAGACCAATTGTGGGCAACGCTGCATTTTAATTAAGCAAAAAGTCTAAAGTGAGGAGGCGTCATTGTTAAAGTCAACTCTCCATTGCAATTATGCTGCTCTATTCATGTGTAACATAATGGCTTGGTGACAGTCCTTTGTTGTCTTACAGTGGAGCCATAATTGTGTTCTTTCACACGTTAAAAAAGGCACATCTCAATTTTCGATTTTGACTCGAAGAAACATCCGTTCAGCAATAAGACGTCTTTGTGACTTCATCCTGCCAGAGCACTGCTAATGTACTTGAACTGTGTGTTGCTGGTCGAACTTTAGCTGTGAAGATGTTGACTTGAAGCATTATAGGCCAATATTGATCATTAATCCTGGGACCTGAAAGCTTTATTGTGTAGCATTAATTATTCATTTAAGAATTCGTCACAACACAGTATATGAATTATTACATTTAAGAGATGAGAATGTATCATGGATTGAAAACTGTATTTATTGGCAGGCAACATGTAAATACCAAAAGCTTACAGTAACAAATATACCTTTGCTGTGGAATAACTACGTTTTTACAAAATTAAAATTCATATAAAAGTGTGCACATCAAATCAAGTTAGAACAATCGGGCTGATGCAAACAGAATCAAGGCTCCAGTCTCGATATGAGTCATGATTTGCAACATTCAACAATAAAGTCCGGAGTAGCTGCTTTTTGTTTTGGGAGCTGAGGCAGCTGTTGTTGCCCTTTAGAAAAGTAGACATAGGGACAGACGGAGAGAGGGACAGGGACAGAGAGAGGAACGGAGATGGAACAATGGGCAAACTTGGGACAGAGGCAATAGGAGTGCCAGAGAGAGGGACAGAGATGGAGGGACGACTGCAGAGAGGAGCAGAGACAAAGAGATGTGAAGAGAGGGAAAGGGACAGAGAAAAGAACAGAGATGGAGAGAGGGGTAGAGTAACAGAGAGAGGGACAGACGGAGAGAGAGTGGGGGGGGATAGAGATCAGTATGCTTCACATCTCTAGAAACCTATCAATGGCAGATTTCTCTTTATAAATATCAGCTTCTCCACATCTTTGGCAGACAGCTTGTTCCCCTTCTAATCTACAATATTCCCTGCTGTCCTGAAAAGTTGCTCATTATCTTCACTGGTGCTCGGTGCACAGAGGTAGGTTTGTGCGAGAGCAGGAAAGCAGCTTTTATTTTTCTGCCAAAAAATCAAGTGGCTGTCTGCTTCGGGGGAGTTTCATCTGTGACCATCTTCACCTTAAAATTGTGCATTGCGTGGCCGGCTCGTAGTTCTTTCTCCTTACCATTGTGCTGCTCTTGTTCAGGAGAATTGCATGCATGTTACAAACAGAGCTACAGCGGGAACTACAGGGGTGATGACAAGGTCTGTCTGACTGCAGGGGACAGTAAAACCTTTATGGATGTTTTGACAGCCCGCCAACGCAGCAGGATTTCTGCCATTGCTGCTCCCAATGGCCAATCAAACTCTGAGTCAGAGCTGCATGTGTTTGTGAGAGAGATTAGGACGCAAACAAAATCTGCTTGTCATTTCCCCTTCCAAGTTAAATGAAACAATTAATGATGGTTATCCACTAACATTGGATCCAACTAGAGTGATACCATTTGACTAAATTTTTGGATTATGCTGCCATCTACGTTCCAAAATGACCATTGTGAAAGCAACACATTGCTAGGGAAATTATTTGGCCTTGGTAAAGACTTTATTGAGTGCTATATTTGTTGTAGTGGGATGAATAGATGAACAGTTAAAGGCAAGAGACGTTTCATGTATGTGTGCATGTGTTTGTTTTTCTTCTCGGTTTCATGGTCTCCCTTAAAATTGATATTTCATCCTCTTCACCCCATATTTACAATATCTCACTGATATGAGCACAAGACTGCAAATGTCTGAAAGAATACTTGATCAAAGCGTGCCTGATTATAGCCATTGTGTTTCCATTGCTCGTAGGAAACTTGTTCTGTTTTTAAAGGACAATATGACAATCAGTACATGGTCATTTACAGAAACTACGGCTTCCACACTGAGTGCAGCATCATTGCGTTTACTTTGATTGGGGGCACACAGTAAGAGTCCCGCTTGAAAGTGGGCAGTCAAAACTAATTGCCATTGTAGGCTATCTGCATGTTTCAACACCCAGATGAAAGAAAAGCTGATGATTGCTTCTACACATTTCTCTAAAAAACAATTGTGCTTACTGCCACTGGAGGAAGAAGCATATTATGTCTTGATATCATGTGGAGAATGTTATCACCCTTGCCTTCATCTTGCTTCATGATGCAATTTGACTTTTCTTTCTCGCACAAAAGGACAATTGTTTTTACCTTTATAGTTCACGGGTCCAAGCAGCTGCTAACACAAAGGAGACAGCATATAAAGAATACAAGCCAATATATCATCCATCCATCTTTTATCTACAACGTATCCTCTGAGGGTCACAGACAAAGCTGGAGCCAATTCTAGCTGACATTGGGCGAGAGGCATGGTTCACCACTTCCTTTTAAACCAAAAATGCTTACATTACAGTTATATACAATGCAGACCAGACACCCAATTTGACTATCAGGTTAGTGGTACCAGTTAGTCCCTACTTGCCCTATATGTCTGGGACAGATATGGGTAGATAATGTCAATTCAATGGATTGATAACAGTCAAAATTTGGTGGAGCAGGTCACCCGCTGGCACAAAGCAATTACAAAACCAACACGCACACATATGGCCATAAACTGTAGGTAGCCGCAGAAAAATCACCTTGCTGTCAAATAAAATCACATCATTGAATTAATTTCAGTGTATTTTAGCAATTTTTTCTTTGTGCACCGTTCCCCCTTCAAGCCTTGTCCAAAAGAAAAAACATCAGTTTGAAAAATGATCGGCCTTCTTACTCTTGTTCCGTCTAATCTCAACTGTGCAGTTATGTACGAGTAAAGCTCAGACTAAAGGCTTAGGATTTAAAGGAGTAAATTTGGTGTAACTCTTTTTGGCTCCTGAATCACCTGTAAAGAATCTACGATAATATCACCTTTCCACAAGTGTATAGTTACAGTGGATGTGGTTAGCATATTAGATATGTGATCAACTCAGTTATGTGTATGCACTAGAAGCCAGCTCATCAACAGTTCACTTCAGTTTATCTGCCATTCAGCTGCCTTATCACAGTTGATAGTTGATAGAACATCTTTGGCATTTATCACACTTGGTGTCACCCAGTGCTGGTCAAATCAATAATAATGGGTACAAACGTAAAGTGATACCACTAAGAACACAACACTATTGTGAGTAAAAACTGTAGCTGATTGTTCTTGATTGTGAACTTTAAAAATCAAAATCATATTATTGAGTGTGATTTAAAAAAAATGTTTAAATAATGGAGTCTCACTAATCTGCGCTCTAATGCCAGTGCCGATGTGGTGTATACAAAAACATGTGATCTCCTTGACTTCCCTGGCACCACCATTTGTTTATTTAGTCTTTTGATGTGCTTTATAGTTTAACTACCATCACATTTTTGCTATATCTGTTCCTTAAAATATTTACACTTATTTTTATACAACTGTGTGTCTTCCCTCTTCTTCTCCCTCTGGCGTTTGACGACATACAACAACACTTAGAAGGATATTATTGAGCCCTCTTCACCCTCAGTAGAATCACATCTCTAGTTCTGCCAACAATTATGTTAGTACCTACAACATTATGGTACCTTAAATACCTACAACAGTACAAAATAATCAATTGTTCAGAAATTTGGCATTACCTTGGTTCCAAAATATTGTTTTTCATGACACCCATAGCTGTAAGGATGTTCAGGATGTTATGATGCAAGCCACACAACAAAAGGTCCATCTGGTTTAGATTGCTATAACAATACATTGCTAAGATTGGTGCACAATGGGAAGCCCTAATTGAGCCTGAAAATAGCTGTGCAAGTTGGCTCATTTTGGTCAGCAAAATTAACAAATCATTACTCCAACTGATTCTAGAAATTGTTACTTGAGTAAAAACACAGTGACAGATGAGGGCACAGATGACAGACCAGCTCTTTCCAAAAGGGAATCAGCCAAATAATGATCTCTAATCGCTGTGAATATTATAATGAAATGAGAGACACAGTACCTCAAAGTCGTCTGTTTGTACAAAACCAAATCTAAAAACTAACAACTGCATCTGCTGAGAGATTTGTCAGATCAGTTTAGAATGTTTGAAGTGAAAATGTTCAGAGAAGAACCATCAACTGCAATGTTTTTGACACATACCTGAAGTCAAGTACTGTGTTGCCTCTGTTCGTGTTGTCTGTGTTTCTTAAATGTTCCAATCTAAAGGGATAGTTCACTGGAAAATGAAAATTCACTTATCATCTACTCACCACTATGCAAAGTGTTTGAGTCCACAAAACACTTTTGGAGTTTCAGGGGTAAACAGGGTTGCAGCCAAATTCAATTCAATTGAAGCAACTGGTGACCACTTCTTCAAACGTAAAAAGATAAACAGACAAAAAACACAACATGCCTCCATACTGCTCCTGTGGTGTCATCCAAGTGTCCGTAAGCCCCGACATTCAAATTCGACTCAAAACGGCATCATATACACCATGTTTTTAGTCTAAATGTCCGCTTCCGGAAGTGGCTACTGGAACTAGCGACGCTACTGCGCAACCCGCGCGTGCCCTTGGGCGAGAGCTTGTGTGTGTGTGCGAACGTGAATATGGTTCCAGAGGAGGATATCAGAGGACATTTAGGCTAAAAACATGGTGTAAATGACGCTGCTTCGAGTCGAATATGAATGTCGGAGTTTACGGACACTTGGATGACCCCACAGGAGCAGTATGGAGGCATGTTGTGTTTTTTTCTGTCGTTTTTTTACATTTTAAGAAGGAATCCCCAGTTACTTCAACTGTATTGGATTTGGCTGCAACGTTGTTTTTTCCCCTGAAACTCCAAAAGTGTTCATGGACATTTTTAGGGGAACTATCCCTTTAAGAGAAAAGGGCTGAGGATACTTCCTATTTAACCATAGCCATGGATCTGTTTATTCCTTCAACAATGACGCACAGTCATCATCCAGCCTCTATATAGTTTCTCTGTTTGTCCACTTTTCTCCTCCTCCCTGTTCTCTGTTAATCCCCACCTATGCACACAAAGTCACGACCAGACACTCTGCCATCCACTCAACGCCACCCAGGGATGACACTATCTGATATCTCCTTAGCAGATTAAGGCCTTAGATTGCAGCACCATAAACAAGTACCTGATCAAGGCGCTGTGTCGAGGATTATCTCCCTCAGAAACATTGTACGGTAGAATTGACACAGATAAAGCTGCAAAATGTCAAGGAAGCTTGATTCCTTATTGGCTTTCAGCTCAGTTGCGGTGCAAACGTGTGAGAGACATTGTGTGGTATTTGAAAGAAGGTATCAACAGGCATAGCAGAAAAAGGTGTTGGGATTTCGAAAAGCGCAGAGGAAGTTGTCTGCCGGTACGAGCAAGCTGACAAATATAAACCGTACGCGCCATTTTGACATTCTACTAACTGTCACTCTCTGCTGTGTTTGCAAAGAGAAGACAGTGAGGGCTTTACCAGCTTTATCTTGAATATGGCTGTGTTATACTGAGGGAATAATGAACTGGTAAAATCTAGTTATCAAAGAGGCAATATCTTTTTGTTGTGTAGAGTTTACCAGAAGCATTATTGTTACTATGAGCAACAAAAATCGACAAATAAAAATGTGGCACTGGTAGTAACTGTAAGAGAACAAGTTTACTGGAACTGTAATCTGATGTCAAAAGGTAGTGATGATGATGATGATGATACTTGTAGCTGTTTTCAGCCAAGTGGTCATCCAACACTGCTTAGGTGGTCGATATCTGTCTAAAGTTCCATTGCAGGCCAGAGAGGAAAAATGGTTTCCTTCAGTGTTTTTTCAATTTCTTGCTCTGCAGACAGTTGATACTTTGGAGCAATTTTACTTTGTCAAGTGTTAACCGTTCTGTGGCGGCAACAAGGCTCCCCTCACAACTTCTCCCTATGAATAGTTTTTAGCATGTAGCTCTTAGCTTGCTTAACACAAACCTGCCTGCGTTACATTGTCTTTGTCAGAATGCAATCTTTTGAAAGCTGCTTTTAGGGCACCAAACCAAGCATTTATTTATCTGAGAGCTGACCAATCATCCAGCCGTGCTACATGACTTCATATTTGCCTGTGTGATCGTGTCCATGCAACCTAGGCACACTTTTACTTGAGCAAAAAAAATGTTTTCATTTCTTTTGAAAACTACAAACTTCTGCATTTGCTGTTCTTGACGATCATCATGATGCTTGTGCCTGACAGCTACATGTGATTTTCTTTCCTGACAGGAACACAGCTGGAAGGGACCACACTGAAAGACGTGTTAGTCCATTATTTTATGTTATTTTCTTTTATCACAGAAAAAAATGAACTGTTTTAATGAGAGAATTCTTATGTATTTATTACTCGCCTCAGGGGCCAGATCAAACTGCCATGCGGGCTGGATACAACCTGGAATGCAAACGTTCTCCACGCCTGCAATAACACTCTGAAGGTTGTACAAGTAAAGCAAGCAGCCGGGGGTTCAAATTAGAATTCTGTCGGTTGGGTTTCTACAATATTTTGTATGTTTACAAACCTTCATCTAAGGAGGGTTACCCTTTCTCCTTGAAATTACAAATAGCACTAAGTCCTTCTGTGTCCATCCAGAGGAAAATACAAAAGTAATGAAGGAAAATCGGTGCTACCTTCTTTTTTTTCTCTTTGGAAAGGGGGTGTTTCAGTATCTAATTGATGAATAGCAGCTGTAACTCGGAGCTGCAACCTTCAATTGAACTTTAATTCATATGTGCATCAATCATTTTCCCCCTTTTATAACATAATGGATACTCAAAGCTCTGATTACTGTGCGTTTCGTCCTTGTGGTGTGCCCGTGTGTGAGTGTGTGTGTGTGTGAGTGTGTGTGTGAGAGAGAGGGAGAGAGATTGAGACTGAGAAAGAGAAAGAGAAGAAAAACACGGATTTGTCATTGGAAATAGTAAACAGGGGGTTAGGAAATCTCCCTCCCCATGAAAGTGAGTCTGTGTCCCTCTCCCTGCCTCTGTCTCCATTATGCAGTAAACCGGGCCGCAGCTGTGCTCTTTGCATGTCCCACCACTCTAATATTGAACGTTGTTGTCCTTCACAGACAAACTGAAGCAATGTGAAAGGAACTGCAACAGGAATTGAAAGAAAAAAAGTCTTGCATTGATTGATCATTAAATTTCACTCCAGGTTAAAACATGGTTTTCGGTTAAGTAGTCATGTAGTGATTAGGTTGGTTTAATCTCCAGGGAACCAACATAAATATAATTTTGCGACGGAAACAAGTTTGTTTGCCTCATGGTGATACTAATAGCAGCACATATTAAAAGGAATAGGAAAAGAGCAGTACTGTTTTAACATGTTTGTGTTCTGCCATTTGCATACAGAGATGGTAGCAGGGCAGCCATGCAAAGCTTCCTGCCCTCTAGGGTTCAGTGTCTCACACTAAAGAGGTGGGGATGGACAGGAAGCCCTGTGATTAGTGGACATCCTGCTTCACCTCCTGAGCCCAATCGAGTCTAAGCAGCGTGAAAAAGAAATAAAATGTGCATGGACGTTTGAGCTGAACTAGTAGCTTTGACTGAGCTTATATGTCAGCAGGTCCATGACAACTAAACAAAATGTATCTAATAATGAATATCAAGTGATAGTATTGAAAGCTCCGGATTAAAACTTTTAAATTGATCTTGATCTAAGATTATTATGTCAACTGCTACTTATTAAACTCTGAGGCTAACTTTAACACTATTTTGTTGTCATAAAACATGACAAGGTGCAGTTCTGTTCAAATTCTGATTTTTACATTTCTCACATAGGGTTCACATGCGTTGAATGCTTCAACCGAAACGCATCTCATTCAATTTGAATGTTGCCATACTTCATTGTGGTTCCAGAGTTACCTTTTATATCAGTTCATACAAAAACATTTGATTCTGGATTAGTAAGAACTATGTAGCCTCTCACCACAGCAAAAAGATTCTACATATTCTTCAACAAATGCAAAAAATCTCTCTTCTTCTGTGCCTATCGTACAGACATTATTCAGCGCTGTTAGGTCTCATCATTATTCTCTTTTACCTCTCAGCTTTGTTAACTGTGCTAGCAGCTTTTCCAGTCGTCAGGGTCAGATGTATGAAAATGGATTTCCATCAGTGTTGGACCCAGAGAAGGCACATGCTCTTCAAATGAGTCTGCCTATCACCCAGTTGCTGGCTAATGACCTAATTTAATTAATTACTGTGCCATACAAGGGTTTGACTAATGAGAGGGACCCTTTGCTGAATACAAAACCAGTATCTGATAGTGGGATGGGTGGTGGGATGAGAAGGAGACACACATTGCATTGTGTTCTTTTTTAAAACAATGCATAAAATATTTTTTTTGTGGAGAAATGACTGGATGAAAGAATGCACAATAATCCACAATAAAAGTGAATATTTGAAAAATGTCTCTAAATAAAATACATCTAATTCTGTACTTTTACCTCTGCCAAGCATATTTCCATGAAATGTGGTGGAAGGATGGGACATTGGCCAAGAAAGAACCCATTACATTTAAGGGGCAGATCCAGGATTCTTTTGAATCACTTTAATTAATATTGCAAGATGGAAACTTTATGATATATATGATATGATTATGGTTTTATGATATAATGCATTGTTTTGTTAGCTTTAGCTTTAAGGCTTGATCCAATTTTGATTGTTGGGCCTTGATGGAAGCATTGTAGTTTACATACCCATTTAACCACAGTCACAAATTTCTTTTTCGGGCTTCACATCTTGTACAACACTAAACATGACACCCTGTTTTCTAAGAACATTAATTGGCATTAGGATAAATATCACAAGAGAAACTGGAATGGCTCTCAGTAGAGTTCATACCTCCACTAAGGCCCAACATTCCCCTTCTAAAACCATATTCAAATTCAATGGATCCAGATTTTATTTGGGACTGCACCAAATTACACAAACTCATAAATATCTGTCTCCTCAACATGCTGGATTTTTTTCAGGAACCATGAATTATTAAAACCAATGAAAATGGTTTCAAAAAACATCCTGTTGCTCAATGTTAAAGAAAGTTAAAAAATAAATACATTGTGGATCTGCCCCCTGATCTGGATTCATACTCAACATAATGGGTTCTTCCTTAGGTCATTGAATAGGTTGAGTGGTTTTAGCATAATCCTGCTAACTAACAAACAAACAAAACGAAAGAGAATGAGGTAGCGGTAGCGGTAACATATCGGGAGATGACAGTGAAGCTCCTCTCTTTCTTCTCTCCTTTCAGAATTGTCCAAGGAAAAAGTACTTTTTTTTCATTTTCAGATGGTGTAAATGTCTTGTTCGACCAGGTTGGTCATGATATTAGTGTTGCTTATTTCTCCAATAGAAGTACCTCCTCAGTACAAACATGTTACAGGCCCAAATCCCAACCCTCTATAGAAGGACCCCTGAAAAGAGACCACCTTCCTTTTTCTCTATCCTTTCATTTCTTTCTGTGTGAGACCAAATATTGAAAGGGAGCCCTTTCTTTATTGAAAGAGACTTTCTTTTGAGTTTGTTGGACCTGTTGTGTAGGTGACAGGAGAAAGGGAACATATTCATCCACAGCCTCATGTGCCCTTTTTACATCTCCCTAATCTCTGTCACTCTCTCTCTCTCTCGCTGCAAGCACAGACCACAATTGAAAAAGTCCATTAAGGCCTATCTTAATGAAGAGGGACAGGACACAAAGGCACCCTCAGAGAGGGGAGTGGTGATCAGAGAGGTAGATGAAGAGTCCAACTCTACCACTCATTCCCCAGCGGATGAGACAAGGCTTTGGACTTCAGCCTGTGCCGATACAGCAGGACGCGGTAATGAATGGAAAGGAACTACTGCCGGAGCCATCAACTCACCAATCTCTCATCAGCATAGCTCCCACCGGTGATTCATTAATATACTCCCCCGTCTCTTCCCATGGCTTTGTCTGAGGTGTCTGTTCACACCAAACTAACTATTGTTCACTCTGAAGCAAAGAGTCAGAGCTTCCCGACGGGGAAAATAATGAGTAATTATGCAGTTTAACTGACCTCCACTCAAGATGAGGTTTTCCCAAGTTGTTCTTACTGACAAGAAGTCTGTCAGGGAGATAAAAGGGCCGCACCATCAAACATGTGTAGTGCTGGGGTGAAACAGCTGTTATACACTTAATATAACTACCGCTCACCTCTTTAAAAATGAATGTGGATGCAGGGATATACATACATTTTGAAGGTTTCTGGAAACAGAGCAGACTCCAGGTCATAAATAATAAATTCCCAAAATGTCTCCACTGTGTCCCCACCCCCTGCACTCACACACACAAGCCACCACCACCAAATTAAAACACACGCTGCCAAACATACTGTATTTAAAGCATGGCTGCCAACCCATGTCTTCTATACCTGATCTAGCACCTTTACTACAGTTATATTGTTGTCTAATAGTGTATTTGTTATTATTTTGCAAGGTGTCTAATGTCTTTGCAGTAATCACACACAAAAATGGCGACTTGAACTGGATTTGTTGTGTCTTGTTTCATCGCTAGCTAAAGATAAACGATCTAAATTTCTTGTGTCGTCCCCCACCAATATGGTATGGACAGGCAAAAACAGACATTTGAAAATGGCGCAGTCACCCACATTTGCTTCCAGATTGGTTCTTGTCAGTCATGACTCGACTACCAGCTGTGAAGGCAAACGGTTGTAAACACTTACAGTTCTCATCTCTTGTTTCGTATTTGCTTGATTTCGTATTTGCTTAAGTGAGAAGACAATCTGCGTCCCTTGCAGGTACATTTGTTCGTGAATGGTCATATAAATGTGTTTTCAGGTGTGTAAAACGCATTGTCCACATGTCAAGTTTCAAGGGCAGCCATGACTCAACCTTAATCACCAGGTTTCTGGTAACAGATCAATCACAGAAATACCTTCGCAGAGCACATTTTTATATTAAGAGAGCATCTGCACCATATTTGGTGTTGCACATTGCATTTTTTCATCAGACCTAATTTCCCCTTGCAGCCCGCCTGGGTGCATTGTGGGCCATGAATGGCCTTCTGATAAGAAATGTTGACAGATGGGACATCCTGCCCCCCCTTGGCACTTTGCCTAGGAGGAGTGCCACCTCCCTCCCTAGACACAGTGCCAGGATTGTAAGCCTGCTCAGAGAAAAGAGAAGTTATTTAGTGGAAGGGGATGTTCCCATTAGGGTGATGAATGGCCTAATTACTGGAAGTAAACAGCCCCTGGGAGATAAAAGACGAACCAGGGTCTACCAGGAGGGATGAGTCGCTGTATTACAGGCCCCATCCAGCCTGGATTAGGGAGGGAAGCACAGCTTGATTATGTGTGTTTGTGTGTCAGTGTCTGTGTGTTCACATACTTCTTGGGGTTTCTCAATCCTTGTTGCTTCTTGTGTAGAACCTAGTCCGTTGGTTTAGGTGATAACATCTGAGCAAATCGGTCAAGAACGCAATTCATTGTTCCAAGTTCAATCAAGTTGAATCAACCAGTCACCCAGAATACTAGAAAATCACTAGAAACTGTTTTGTCTTGATGTGAAGATGGTATTTAGGCCGTGTTTCTGAAATAAAGCAGGTGATACCAACATATGAGCAGCAATGTGGTAACTTTGTGGTGGCCACTATCGAGTATTTTTTGTATTATGAGCGCTGCTGCAAAAATTTCACATAGGTCATTCATATTCATGATTCAACCTGCACTTACTACATTATACAGAATCGTTTTTGAGAAATGCTACGGTATATTACAATTTTAAGTATAGATCTATTATGTAAGCATCTCAATAACGCTGACTTATAAAAAGTCATTTTCAGAGTGGTATTTCTTCATTGTGCTCAAGCAACAGAGACATCTGTTCTACTTTATTTCTTAAGTGATCAGAGTTTATTTATCTCAAATGCAATCCTCATAACTCAAGAAGCAAAAAAAGACAAATCACGGCTTCCTGGTTTCCCATGCATGTGAGCCGCAGCAGTTTATTAAAGGGATAGTTCACCAAAAACTGATCTTCTCCTTCCCCTCTGATATCTTCCTACAAGGTGCGTTCACGAACCCTCAGACATGCCATTGTGTGGCTAAGTACGCTAGCTTAGGCACTTTCAGTGGACTTAAAGGCTTAAAACATGGTGTTAATGACCTTGTTTCGAGTCAAATATGAATGCCAGGGGTTGCGGACACTTGGGTGACACCACACGAGCGGTATGGAGGCATGCTATGTTTTTTTCTGTTTTTTTATTACGTCTGAAGTGTATGCTGCTATTGACTTCAATTGTATCGGATTCGGCTGCAACAACGTTTACCCCTTAAACTCCAGGAGTGTTTTGTGGACTCAAACCCACCCCTCCATCGGCTGAATGGTAAGTAGATGATGAGTCAATTTAAATTTTTCGTCGAACTATCCCTTTAAGACACAGGTTTCTTACACAAATGAGGTAAGTGTCAAGTCTGATGCAACTCATTCCTGGTTGTTATATTATCACTGGTCAAATTGACTGTTCACAGCACAAATCAAAAAAATGCTCCGGCACTGGGAAACGTCCTCGAGCTCCCAGCGGGCTGTCCACCACTATTCAGCTGCTTTTTTCAGTTTTACATGTTCTTGAAGCCTTGAAGTAAAAAATGAAAACTCATGTTTGGCCAAATCTTTTTTCCAATCACATTGTTACTTCCGCATGTTTTCTTGAGTATGCTCTGCAAAATGACATATTTGATGTGACTTCTAAACCTCACAGAGTTTTTCTATATGGTAGAGTGTTGCAGGTTTAATTCTAAAACCCGTATGCAGCTTTTTCGAGCTGCAGATTCCTTCAGAGGATTTTTGCAACTCATTTCCCATACGGCTTTTAATTATGAAGTAAATTAAATCTGTGGTGTGTGTATGAAACAAATTTTACCCATTAATAATTCTCCTTTAATATTTTTCCTTTGAATTTGGATGCTTATGATGTTAGCTATCTCCTCATATTACTGTAATGTGTGGTGTGAACTGATTTTGGACAAAACATGTCTTCATTTGTTAATGCTAGTCCTAAGAATAACTGAAAATTCATCTAGACTTATGAAGCGAGAACCACTGGTGGACGACACCATTTAACTTTAAAGGATGTCTGCTCTTTAAGGGCATCTTGTTTGATATTTGTCATTGTTGTTTTCATCAGAAATTCATCAGAAATCAATGTTCTACTCAGACAAACGGCTCCTTTCCATTGTTTCAGCAGTCTGAGACAAGAGCATCTGTTGTGAGGTTCACTGATTTGTTATCCAAAACCAGGGAAGCCAACCAATTAAGCATGTGCACTGAAGCAAGTCCATTTACTGACCAACAGCTGAGCAGAGTGATTGCATTGCAGCACCAAAAACGTCCTGTCTTCATATGTTATCAGCATGTTTTGCACACTGTCACTATAAAGCCGCTCTGAACGCACATACTTCTGTCAAGGCTAACACGCTATCTTGCCAAGTCAGCAATGTTTGTCATTATCTAGACTGTGGCTGTCCACTATATCCTAATTTGTCCTCTCATAGTTTTGTAATGAACACGAAAAATCTGTACTTCTCATAATAACATAAGAGATCGCTAAGCTGATGTTTTGGTTTGTTGTTGCACTGTATAGTTGTGTGCAGCACTATTTGCCACTCGCTCGCTCACACTATTGTCCATAAAGCTGTTACTGTCCTCGCAGACAGTCAGACGTCATATTTTCAGTTTCGTACCCGCAAGTAACATACAGTGCAGTTCTCTGTCCCATGCAAGAACTGCCTCTCACTTGGATTCTGTTAGGTGTAGCAGAAACATTCGTACATTTATTCGAATCCGCACCAAAATTCCACCTTCCACCAAGTTTCGTAGAAATCCATCCAGTAGTTTTTGCGTAATCCTGTTTACTTGCCGACAGACAGACCTCCCTGGTGAAGGTTATTAAGCAGAACAAAACCCAGGCCAGCCCTGGTGTTCTGTATTCATGCTCCCTTAGTTCTTGAGATGCATCATGCTGTTCATTGTGAACAAGGTTAAGTGTTTACCATGTTTCCAGTCCAGGCCTCTGTTGTACATGCAGAGAGATCGAATGGATATTCTCATGAGACTTTAGGAAAGCTAGCAAACTATCATATATCCCAGAGTGTGCAGTTGAGTGTCTGTTGTATTTGAGACACAAATACTCCAAAACTCAGGTAGGCTATCGAGCTACTGTGACCAAAAACTCAGTATGGTGCTCATCAATGTACTTTCTTTAGATACATTCAAATTCAACTTTTATACTGAAAAAGACCCCAGTGCGGCAGAGTTCATACCAGTGACCATAAAGACACGCAGGCCATCACATAAACCACCATTATCTCAGTCAATGTCCCTTGTACAAGGCTGCCTCCCTGTCTGCTGTCCAGACTGAGCTATTCAGCATTTTTTATGATCGATTACACAGTTAGTCAGGGGGAACCACCAGGGCCCGTGGGGATCGGCAAAAACACAGATACTCACGCACACTCCTGGTCTGCAGCACATGTTTAAAAGCCTCCTTTAACCTTGATCATGAACGATGAAGAACATGACACCTAATAAGTGTTTTTCATTGTTCACTGTCCCTGTAAATTCATAAATCAACCTCAGCTTGTACAGTCAAGGGTATACGGTGGTCAGCACAGAACGATGTACTTTGTACTGTGTGTGTGTGTGTGTTTGTGTACTTGTAGTTATTATATTTGTGAGGACCTTTTAGAGCATAGACCTTATGGAGTGAGGACATTTTTGGAAAGTGAGGATATTTGGGACGGTCCTCACTTTGTCAAAGGCTTGTTTGAGGGTTAAGACTTGCTTTTAAGGCTTAGGTTAGAATTAGGTCTGGTTTAGTGTAAGGGTTAGGCATTTAGTTTTGATGGTTAAGGTCAGGGTAAGGGCCTGGGAAATGCATCATGCCAATGAGTGTCCTCACTAAGAGAAAAGTACAAGAATGTGTGTGTGTGCGTGCGTGCGTGCGCGCGCGCGAGTAGAAGGACTACTACTGCAACACTCCAGCTGGTATATAGACAGGTATCAGTCTTGATTTTCATAAAGTCCAATACAAAATGTTATATCCAGTTTTTGACATCATGATCGCTGAAAAAAATGTTCACATCCTTTGGTGAAAATAGCAAAAAAGGTCAAAAGGTGACAGCAGAAGCGTAGAAGTGCGAGGTGGCACTCGGCTTTAACACTGGGACTCCGATGCACTGCGCCCATTCTCAGAAGAGAGTGACGTGGGGGGAAGGCATGCCAGCTGCCATGATAGGCCGTGCCAGGGCAGACGGGAAATCAGCAGGTGGCATTCTGGTTTGATGCTGGTAGAGTACAAACAGTGTAAGGTGGGCAAGACAGCATCCCCTCCCCTACTTCCCACTTCAATCCAGCTTTCCTCACCTTCCCCATCTCACCCACCTCCTCACAGAATGGACTGTTTCTTACCATTGGAGGGTCTTTTTTTTTCTCAGCCTCCATTTAACAGCCTTTTTTTTCTTACACAAGCCTTGTCCTTAAGCAGTCACAAGAGGAAGGAGCATCCCTATTACAGCCTTACGGCAGTTTTTGTTACTCTATGCTTAAAATGCATACACAGTGCTGCCATTTGAGTCCTAATAGCCAGAGCGCTGTAGAGAAAATCACCATCAGGGGCTGAATTGTGAGAAGAAGAAAAAAAAACAGTGACTGCGAGATAGTTCCAGTGAGAATGTTCCTCGTTGTGACAGAGTTCCCTTTGGGTGGGAAATTAGCTCTACACTCAGAAACAAAAGCGCTCATACGACATGAGCCTGAGGGGACAGTTCACATGAGTATCTACAACACAATGCTCGCACAGATAGCGCCCACTCCATTTAGACTGTTGGATTGGCTCGGCTGCACCTTCTGTTGCAGACTTTATCTGCCGCCTTGTTCCTCTCTTTCCCTCTCGGTGCGAAGACGAGGCTCTCTCTCCTTCCTCATCTTCTGCCACAGAGGAATCTGTTTAATTTCAACGAGCAGCCACGCCCCCTGCCCCACCTCTCCATCAACCCCACCACCCAGCTCCTTCAGCCGAACCCTCGAGTGTGGATCACGGGAAATGAAAGGGCTTAGGCGAGTAAAGCTCTCTTCTTCCCCCCTCACCGCACATTTCTGGTAGTTATTCATTCAAGACAAAACCCATTCACGCTCTGACAGCCTGTGTCCCCGCTGATGTATGGTGTTGTCTCCTGCCACGATCCTGGCAATGTGCACCGGGGGTCCGTGCTCCACCTCTACCCCCCACCCTCCTGATTCTATCCTGAATATTGCTTCGGCTCAGACAGGATGTGACGTCGGGTTGGGTTTTGGGGGGGTGGGGTTACTCGTACATGTGACGGCTTTGATACATGACGAAGAATATACGCTGATAGGGGCGAGCGCCAAGAAATCTGTTTAAGATCACACATCTGAGAGCGATGGCCCCGCCGCGTGAATATGAATGAAGCGGAGAAATGAATGCTATTGCCTCTCCTTCCCCCTCTCTCTCCCTCCCTCTCACTGTTATTTATTCACATTTCATTCAGTGAGCACACAACCCCTGCGGTTTCTCTGGCAGACAGAGGGAGGGCAGCTACAGATGGATACGATTGCCCCCTCTGTCTTTTTTTCGATGCCTCGATGCAAAGGAAATCAAATGTGATTGTAATGCTGTTTGTAATGGTACAGGTCAACTTGTAAATCAACCTTCTTTTTTTTTCATTAGCATACAGAGCATTGAAACAGAAGTCCGTTCCCTCCAGAGAATAAATGGCGGCTCCCTGTGCGGACACGAGGGTGTATGCAAATCTTCACATGCCATAACCAGCACATATGATTGCTCTATATAAAGCACACTTGAGTCATGGAGGTAAGAAAAGCTGAACGGTTGGAGTCGCAAATCTATTGTACAAAGTTGATTTAACAAGCAGTTACTGTGACTGAGAGCCGGCCCCGGTATGAAATTACCAGGAGGTAATTTGGGCGAGCTAAATCACTTAAATTAAGCCGCTGGGATGCTTCTTCAGAAACGCTTGACAGACTGTTGAATAGCTGTAATTTCTGAAGGCAACAATTCAACATACCAATTAAAACATACAAATTTCGGCATCAAAATATCTAGGAAGGCCTATGTTATATTTTTTGTTGAATTAGTACTTATGTTATCCCAAATGTCTCCAGCAATTTTAAAACCTAGATAAATCTGTAATTGTAATCAAAGTAACATTTAATTTGATCGCCTGTCAGTGACAAAGACATTTTTTTTGTCGTCACACATCTGGATCTTAAGTGATCAGAGAAACAAGCTTAGCAAACATTAGTGGCGGCTCGGCTCGGTTCGATTTGACTCGTACAAACTGAAAGAACTGAAACAAACAGGGAAACCTGACTGCAATGTTATGGTGGTGGAGAAACCAAAGCCCTAGAAACCATTTCACAACATCACCAAACTCCATGTTAATGTTTTGATTGAGAGACCCCCATTGGCCGGAATTAGCATATTGTGTGTTTAACCCCCGAGCTGATTTCAGACATGCACTGATATCTGGACCTTTTCTTCACAGCAAGCAAGTGGGCTTGTTGAAATGTATCCAATACACAATGGACGCAAAACTGGAAAAGAAAAATACTATAATTATATTAATTATATATACACAAATATTTCCGGATGAAAAAGAGGTGCAGGTAGAGGACGCCAAAAAAGATGCCAACTTGGAAAGATAAGGAGATTTGAGATCTGTTGGCAATAATGGCCGATGCCAGTGTTAACGCAACATGAACAAACACATTTTGCATGCTCTACCCAGGACTTTATTCCAGTTTCTAATCTTCTCTCTGTGATGGCCACTTTTTAATAATGTCTTCTACTGCAGCTGTTAGAAAAGATTATAAACACGTGATCTAAAACGCGATTGGAAAACACGTCAAGTATCTAGAGTCTAGACTGTTGTAACTGGTTTGTAATCGTACATTCATCATGCACTCATCATACACCCACCACCTTCCTTTTGCATCGATCCCACTTTTGATGTTAATTGTGCAGAATTTAAAGAAATCGGTATGCAAGTTTATCAAATCATACAATTTACAAGATTATTTCCCTAGTTTAATTAGAAGAATCGCTGTAAAAATCAAACAACATGTGTAACACCGGTGTAAAACTGACTTGTGTGTAGAAAAGAAAGTGATTTGGCAAAACAACAGAGTCTGCACAAGTCAGTCTATTATAAGCTTTGCATCTCCGATCAGGAATTGGATGGTACCCCACTCTTTCACACTCCCACTGACTCCACTGTGAAGCTTCTGTTGACTTCCCCATTACAATACCCCATTGGTTTGGATGAAACTGATTACACATAATTTAGTTTATATTTCAACTCATTTTGGTTTACAATCACCAGCCAATAAAACATGTAAAACTTCCTTTAGAGCAAATATTAACGACCACTACAAGTATCAACAAATAGGACACAGTAGGGACATTTACATGTCCAATATACGTGTGAAAATATCTCAGTTGCCAAAGTAAGTATTAATAGAATTCGCAACAGGAAACAAAACCATTGGAATAAATCTACAATGGTGACAGATGGTTATTAAAATCCTTCAAATTATTTTCGAAAAGAGAAAAGATATTTCTTTAAAAATCTTCAATGCAAGTGATTACAATTTAAAAGAATGATCTTTTGCTTTTTTAAATCTGTATCCCCTTTTGTTTGCAAGTCCCTTATTGTGTCTATTCTAAAACCTTAGAAATTACATTTCCACTGTGAGGGAAAGATAATACAACATCTAATCAGTGAGTCTAGACAATAAGAAAGTGCGTTTGTCTGCTAGAGATTCTTCAAAAAGATCATCACATTCTTCCTTCAGACTGGAAATTATAGGTTTAAACTTTGCTGCTTCTTTCATGCACAGGTTAGACATGTTCTTCATCTTGAGTCACCTTCACCTGGCACTAAACACAGCCACACATCAACATTCATATTAGTGCCAGCGAGGAAATCGCTCACTGAGCCCGAACAAAATAGTTTGGCTATAAGAGGATTTGGCCAATATCTCATTAGCTTAAAGGCAACAGCTCATTCTGCCCTCGCTTTTATTTGGGCAGCATTGCCCTGGATTAACACTCTCAAAATAACAAACACCACCAAGCCAGTTTATCTGGCTTTGTTCACTTTAATTCAATTTTCTATTACCACCATTTAAATCGTTTTTTTTAGGCCTGTGAAAACCTGTCAGGTTCAGCAAAGGGCTGGAGGTTGACATGAAATGGAGAAGACATGAGGAGCAAACATCCCAGTATCAGTAGAGTACCAGCTCCTGCTACAGTAATGTGCTACTCTCCACGCTGGGACACAAGCGAAAAAATGCTGTCAAACTGCTTAAGCTCTACAAGGCTACACTGTATGTTTCTTCAAATCATCACAACATGACATAACAAGGAAGGAAGGGAAGCTCCATCTTCTTTCTATGTACCAGGCCCTTTTTTTTCTTTTTTACTCGCAGACTTTCCTTGTCTCCTGATTTGTGTGGGGAGTTTCCGTCCGCTCAGCTTTGCTCCACTGACTTTTCAGCTTCTCACTTCGAGTTGGCTGTCTCGTCCTCATTCCCAGAATCTATGCCTCTGTGTCTTAAACCATGATTGGTTTGCACTAATGAAGCTCCTATGGAACATATCAGAACACAAGCCTCAGATTTGATCTTTTCTTCTACAGACCCACTTGTATGTAAAGCCCATTTTCTACTGATCAAAAAACTCACTAACATCCACAAACATCTGGCATTTGTCTGCAATGGGAATGGATAGAATCGTCTTTCACTCCCGGGTCAAATCTGCAGTAGACAGTAGTTTTATCGGCTCCGGCTACGATTGTCGCTGATCGAAACATCGACTTCTTTAGTTTGAAATTGTGAAGGAGAAAACGCCACCCACAATATCCATCAACATTTAAAGTGACACAACCTCATAGATGCACCTGGACACACCCACGTAAATATAAAGAACAGACCAGCTGTTTTATTCTCATGACAAGATCCAGATCTGATGTAAATCATCACGTGGTCGTTTGAGCTCCTGATTTCTTCTCTGTCACATCTGCCCATGAACAACAAACATATTGATCTAATAGTTCACAAAAAACAGTTTTAAGATTCTTGCAAGCAGAAACTTGAAAAATTATCCAAATACTGTCCAGCCTCATACATAACAAAGTTATTTCAGTTTTTCAGATTGTTGAATGATGTCAGTGTCCTGATGCTCTGATTGATCAGCTGCCTTCGCCCCCGGTCTGCACCACCCCCCAGGACCTTCCCTTACATGTATGTCACTTTGGAGTTAAGCATCCAGCATGACTCTCTGTCTGTATCACTGTGCCAGACAGGCAAAGTGGGCCAGCACTAACATTTCAGAGCATTTCAGCATACAGTACTAACACCCTGGGGGGAACTGCAAGAGCTCACGCCAGCACATTGTCATCCCCCTTAGCCTTTTTCTAGTCGGAGACATTTGCTACGCTGCCACTTTTTCCCTCTCGCTGCTTTTTGCTTGTATCTGACAGATCCTTATTGTTCATTTCTTATATATGCCATCTTCCCCCAGCTGCTGCAGCTCTTCCCGGCCAGTCGGGCCCATTAAATTGGTGTTTACCGGCAGCAGAGATTGTGTCCCAGTCTCAAGCAGGACCACCCAAACACTCCATCTACATGAATAAATTATGCCTCCGACATTACACACGCAGCACTCCGGGGGGTCTCGACACCAATGAGTTCAAAGTGGGAGGTGGGGATGTTTGGTGTTCAGATCAATGACTGTCGACTCTTCCTCCAAGTGTACAGACATGAAGCAAATATATTCTCGAATCGGGCGCTGCCATGACGTCATTTGGAACCTGAGCAGTAGTCATTGTGGTGTGAAGCCATTGTATCAACTCAACAGCTGCAGAACAGACCTACAGCAACGCAAAGTGCGATGTCGTATAGAGTGACAGAAAAATGTCTTATATCATCTCCATAGCCGATTCAACAGACTTTTACACATTAGCGGCAGCCATCTTGGTTGTGAATGATAATGCTTAATTGCCTCTCTCACTAGGTGTATTAAACCCATCCTATTTCTGATAAATGGTTGTGTTTTGCTCCACGACAACAGCACAACAAAGGATTCTACATCTCGGGGTTCTGTGTACTAGCTCGAGCTTTACCAAACTTAAAAAACACAGATGAACAGCTCTTTGGGCAGCAGAAGAGTATCAGGGTGAGGTTTCTGGTAAGACTACTGAATTTTCTGGTCCTGCTCAGTCAAAACCTTTAATGATTTCAGTCAACAGAAAGGCTAGAGTGCTTTTACTTTGAAACAGGTACAGGAAGTCTCTATTTGCAGGTCTGGTTAACAATGCTTTGCCTTTTCTTCAGATTCTTTTCTTCTGACACCATGCAGGTCCCATTCATAGGATTATGATTCTTTGTAGGGCTTGTTTGATTCCAGCTAATTAACAAGTACGTCAGCTTGACTGGCTGTTAACATGTCAAGGTGCCGCATTTACATGTGGGGCTACATGAAAACATCCTATTACGTCTGTATACATTTGCCAGAAACGCAGTACAACCGGTCCCCAGTGGAGCTGAGGTGCACTCCACAAGCTAATGGGTCTTTTTTGTTTTGCATACCCCATTTTGTTGGCAGGTCTTTCGTGGGTAATTGTCTCTGCTAATCACTGACTAGCTGCTTGGCAGAAGAGGGCTTTTAAAGCAAATGGATTCAGAATGCCGTAGCAAAGCAAGGGAGCAACAAGCCTTTATCCAAAAGCTCTTATAGCGCCATCTTCTTTTTTTGCCCAGGAAAACACCACTTTAGATTTCCTTACTACTTGAGATTATGTTAAAAAGGGAAGTAAACCTCACTGGAAGTTTTTCGTAGCGTCTCTGTCTCTTGACTCTAAGCATGTTTGGACTTCTCTCAGAGAAATCCCCTCAGAAGATCCTTTCACTCGCTGTTACAGATGACTTTGGTTTACATCATTACAGCGAAATGTCATGCTTGTTTTCTATATCCTCCCGACCCCACACATCCTGCACCAAAGAAATGCTTACACATCCAATTTCCAGACATACCTTGCTTCCACACACCAGCTCCTCTCCAAAAAAATACATGTATCTCTGATATCTATACCCAAGTGTCAACTGCCGAAATGAGTTTTGCGCTTCCTACAATAAAAAATTGTCAAAAGGCTGAGATATTTTTCCAAGTTGGAGTGAGTGGAGCTTTAATGTGCCTGCAAATGAGCTCACAAATCTCTTAGGCCACAGTACTGCATCTGTGAGATAGAAGAGAAACGGTTTCTATTCGCGAATATGTCTGTTTGTGTGTGTGTGTGTGTGTGTTCGCCTACAGTCTGTGTTTCCAGGGTGTGGAGATGTAAAATGTAACTATCTGTGTGATGTATTATAAGTAGAATCCTTTGGGCTTTTGGCTGATTACATCCAACAACCAGCTGCATCTTTGATCATATTTCAAAATTGATATCGTTTGATTTTACTTTTTAATCACAGTTCTCTGAGGCAGCGCGCCTCTGCAGGTTTGCTTTTAACTCACTTAAACTTCTGTCATAGTGAAGGGCGACAAGGGAAATTAAGTAACTGGCTTGGCAGTTTGCAAAGTGAAGGGGTAATGACAGAGACACCAGCAAGAGTACCATCCTCTACCTTTTTTCCTCTACCAGGTCTTTTTAACCACTTTACACACTCTCCTGCGTCTCTCTCTCCTCGGTGCAGGCAAACTGCTGCTGAGGTTTTTTTTGTGTGTGAGAGAGAGAGAGCCCCATTCTTTTTTTTTTCACTCTCTCTTGTTTAATTCCCCTTTTGCCAGTGCTCCCAATCACGGCCCCTCTTTTCCACTGGGAAAAGGCTGCTCATCTCTTCAAAGCCACGTTCATATCCAACATTTTGAAATATTAATAAGAGTTCATTTCAAATAGAGGATGAGGTCGTTTTTCACTTTTCTTGCAGCAGGTCTCACGGTCCCCTTCCTATTTGCGCCCGTACGTGGCGCGGCAAGAGGGGGACAGCTTCAGAGATTGGACCAGGGGCCAATTGCAGATTTAGCTAATTATCTTCTCCACTTGTTCGTGTGATAGCATGTGGACGTGGACGGGCCCGATGTGCCGAGATGGAGGAGGCAGCTGAGGTGACTCCTGGATTTTATTCTCTTCAAACTGACAAAAAAAGAGAAGCCGAGAGTACAGCTGCCTTGTTCTCACTCGATCCCCCCCCCTCTTCATCTTTTCTTGGTGTGACAGGTGGTGGAGAGTGAAACAAGTGACTCTAACAGAGCATTCAGAGAACAACCAGTGCAGCACAAAGTGGCTAATTAACATAAAAATACCCTCCTCGGCTGAGCCTCGAAAAAAGAGACTCCACTGCAGAAGCTATGCAGGCAAACACCTGAAGTGGAGGTGTTTACAAATGTTCATCATCTCTCTTGTTCTTGTGATGAAGACAGACTTCTTCAGCCCTGGCCCTCATCTTCCTCATCCACATCCACCTGATCTTAGTTTCCTTTAAAGAATCCTGCAGAGGAAACTTTGCATCTCCAAAATGTCAGCTCTTAAGGAAGCAAGACTGTGTAACACACCTCGTCCATTATGTAATTACCTTTGAAAGGGTGTCGTAACCTCAAGTGGGCATATGCAGCTTTCTCAACAATTATAGGAGCATTTAACTATTTGTATATTTTAAGCAAATGGATGACTATTCAGGTTTCTCTCTTAACATTTGTTTGGACTGTTTGCTTGCTGTTTTTATCAGGAATGTTTTTAAATCATGAATTAAAATGTTCACATTAAAAATCAAAGATAAATAGTTGCTAATTGTTTATTAATCCCACAAAGAACCTTCTCTCACACACGTCTCATGATAACTGTTTGTTTTGAGTGTGATTTCTGGGAGGTTTTCATTTCGACCTGTTTGTCTACTGGTCTCGTCTCTCCCACCCGGGATGAATACAAAAAATAAAGAAAAAGAATTCAATAGAGCTGAAATTAACTCTGCATTCATCCATTTGTTAATATTTATTAACATAATGAATCTTTAATGCAGTGCCTCTGGCAGTAGATTCTTTTTTATCCTGGACACCTGTCAGGAAACTAAAACATGTCTGATCAGTAAGGTGCCAGTTCATTAAACGTTTAGCGACGACAAACTGCTAAATTGTGGTGGTCTGTCAGTTACCAGTTTCCACCTGAAACATAATGGAATAAATTCTATATCAATATTTGATCAGTGACGTATAATACAATACAAAATAAAATAAAGAACTAAATAAGAAAGTTGACAGAGGTTGAATGGTCATAGTGCTATATCCAACTCATACTTATATAAAGTAAAAAAGGCTCACATATATATTATACACACGTATACTTACAGTATATACGGGCTGCTGTCTGTTGTCACTGGTGGCAGCTCTGGAAAGCAGATTAGTCAGACTATGAAACAATACAGTTTTTATTATCCTATCAAGCTGAGGAATTTAGTTTTTAATGATACTTCCTTTCTCTCCTCTTTTGTTTGCTTAAAATGCATGCATGAGGATAAACTTAACAAACAGCCTGGAGCTATTGAATTACAAGTATGGGTTCTGCAAATTTTAAATTACTTTGTGTTCCTTTTTATGGGGTCTTACAGGAGTGTGGAGAAGTAAAGTTCAAACCAAAAAGCATCAGTAGCTGAATTAACAAATGGAGCTCTGGGGCAAAAACGGACCAGGGGCCCCTGCAGGTCAGTGTGGCTGGGGTCTACAAAATGAGTTTTGCTTGCAGTGCGATGTAACAATATATATCATGGAAAGATTTTTTTAAAAAAAACATCTTTCATTTCCTATTGCTCTCTATTGTTTATTTTGTGGTGCCACAAATCACTCTTTATGGCAAAGGTTTTTGCATTCCATCAGGCAAGAAAGTGCAATACAAAGCAACATGGAGGAGAGTCAGTCACAGAACTGAAGATGAATAGACGTAGAGTCACGGGAGTGAAGCCAATGCGCTAGTGCCTGAACCCTGTCTTCTCTTAAATGACCAGCCGATTGGCGACTCCGTGAAGAAGTCCGTTTCTATAAAAGTCTACTATGACCCTACTTCTCACTTTATTTACAACACCAGTAAACATTTTCACAAGGAGTTTGTTGTCTCACGCATTAGTTTTAAGTCTTCAAAACAGCATTTTTGAAATAAATTTTGGTCCCAATTATTGGAAAAAAGACGATAAACCACATACCATGTGATTGACAGCTACTCACATCCAATAGGTGTAGGTGGGCGTGCAGTGGGATGCTTGAACTACATTTTGCTCTTCATACTTGTGCAGCCAACAATTACTGGTCTAATGTAACACTGCATTGCTGTACTGGTACTTTTAGTGAAGTCAAGGATTGGAATACTTCTTCCACCACTGTTTCTTTCTTCCATGACGTTATATGTAATGTGGAAATGTCATGTGTGGCTGGTTGATAAACACCACAGACATGAGAGAAGTAGTCATATGATCTGTTTGTATCAAACTTCCTTCAGAGATTACCACGGTGATTTAGTTTCTATACGAGACATGGACATCGCTCAAGCTAATACAGTCAAAGAATGTAACTCAGGACAGAGAGGGGACTCTGCTGACTGCAGTGATATAAATAGTTGGTTTGTGGTGTCAAAAATGTAAAAAGCTTTGAAAAAGAAAAAGCAGCCTGTGGGGGTCGGGTGGAACTCAAAAGAATGATGTTTCAGAAGAGCACCTGGAGATGAGTGAACACAATTGTGTTGCAGACATAACATTGCATATTTTAGAAATTAAGAAACAAGACATTGATGTGATTGCTGGAAAAAGGAAATTGCACAGACAATGTATAACAGCTGGGAGTTTAAGTTAGTGCGAGAAGTCTGTCTGTTTTTTCAAATATTTTTTTAGCATTGCTTCATTTTCTTTCAACAACAATCAGCACCGGTGCCGAGTCCTGACCAGCGAGTGACATTGTGGCTGGGTGTAGAGGTCACCTGACTCCACCACGGGGAGGACAGACACGTACTGACACACACATTCACAGTCAGAAGGCATGAGAGGGACATCATTTGCACATAGAGACAATGGCACTGTGGGGGGTCCCTGCACTGCGGGGCCTCGGCGATGTCTGCTTGAGGTAATCATACATGCAATCATAAATACAGACAAAACCCTGGACGTCTCTGAAGGTAAATTAAAAACTATATTTGTTATGTGCTTATTCTAGTCAATCATGACAGTTGACTTATGTCTCTTCAATATTGTATCAAATATGATTTAAAAATGGGGATTTCTACAAACTGAAGTGAAGGCGGTAAGTAATTGATGCCACCAACGAGGGGGGTGTTGGAAATAATCAATTGGATATTGATTATTGTAGTGACATCATAGCTTAATTGTAGTGTTCAAGTCAAAGGATTCCTCATATGTTGACTCAATATGTATTATCGCCTCCACATCACAGTCACAGCAGGTGAATGGATGATGAAGAGATGATTACTGTGAATTAATTCAATCATCTGTGGCCGACACCCGACGGTGGCTGAAATGAGGCATAAGGAGAAACTTGTGTTATCTTTCATTTTCTTTCAATCACTGTTCAGATGCCATTAATATGTAGTAAATATAAAACATTTGTTAGCACATGCATGCGTCAATGTGGAGGATCACACTGTTACTGACTCTGTTTCCTTTTCAATTAGATATCAGAGATTAAATAAGCATCTTTAGAAATCCTTCATCCACCTCTTACATCTACTGTACACTTGTGCTGCTGATATTCCAGGCACATAAATATATAACAGGACACTGTATATTAGATTATTTGCCTTCACGCCCTTTGAAACATGTGCATCATATATTAGGATGTAATAAGTTTCTAAGACAACTTGCAATACTTGAGGCAAGACGAGTAAAATTATATTTTCCTGAATGTAAAAACTCAAAGACTTGAAACTGAACTTGAACTTCTCCAGGCAATTACATGTTTGCTGCTGAGTCACGGCACTTTAGTGGAGCAGTCTGACATTTCTCCATATTTTATTTTTCTAACCCAGGTATGTCTGTAGTGAGTCTTTTACACACATGTTAATCAGCGCCTGGTTCAACGGGGTACTCAGTATATCAGGATGAGCTACAATAGCTCCCCCTGCTGGAATTATAGCACTTTGAAAGAGAATTCTCATGGTGAGGGAATTTGAACCCAAGGGATTGTTTGATTTAAAACCATCTGGCTTCACCAATATAAACAGAAGTCGAAATTAGAGAAATCACAAATGTAGGTAGAAATGTTTGGCCAATTTATCTAATTTATCTGATCATCCATAAATAAATAAAGTGTGCTGGGCCCTATTTAAATGTGCTGCTGGTTTTGTAATTGTTAAATATGCACAGAATTAGAGTGAATCATTAACAAGAGTTTCAGGTGTCAAGTGTCGTTTCCCAGACTGCTTCTCGTGTGCAAAACCTGAACTGCTGAACAATAAACAAAGCCGTCCAACGTTCCAAGTGGTTATGAAGAGATCAGCATCTGTCCCCTCGCTCGCCTCTGGAGACTGGAACGACCCGCCTGACTGCTACCAGCGGTGGCCTCCCTGCTAGTGGCGGTGGGAATAGCACGGTACTCGGGGAGCTTCGTGATAACACTCAGCAGTGATCAGCTCCATTGAGCATTCCATTGAGCATCTGGCGGTCCGTCATTACGCACTGCATCTGAAGTGCCACTATTTCACATACTCTGCTGTGACTCCCACACAGGGGACAGCGGATGAGTTTTATGATTACAGAACCACAGCCATGCATCATTTGGTTAGGCTCCCAATACTATGATACACAATCTGCCTGCTGCTGGGTGTGATTGTGAATACAAAGGTGTGTGTATGTGTCGGCGAGTGGGTGTTTATTTGCATGCCTCTTTATGTGTGTGGGCCTTAACACCGGCATCTGTTTCTTTTTAAGGGGCACGCTATAGCTTCATGTGTCTGAGCTTGTGTTTCTTTGTGTGCGGCTAAGCATGCATGTACATTTGTGGTTTGCAGGTGTGTGTGTGTGGCATTGTGTGGGAGTGGAGGGGTCGAGGGGATGGAGACACAGGTAGACAGAGGGACGCTCCGCTGCGTTCACACCATGTTCGGCAGGGGTGCGGAAATGCCGTTCTTGGCAACTAACATGTAACATGTGTGCCTGGTAGGTGGCTTGCGACACACCATACGTGCCAGTTAGCAGCACCGGGCACCAGAGTGGAGCCATGCCAATCTCCTGCCAACGCCATGGGGGCTCATTGAGAGCAGAGAAACAGCCACTGCAAGGTAACAGTGAATGTCCTTCAACAATCTTGTGAGAACTGCACTCGACCAAAAGAAAACAGAAAAGAACATAAAGCAGTTATCGACAGCATGCCAGTGTGTGCTTATCCTTGTATCAGGATCTGTACATGTCTCTGTCCGTGTGTGTCCGTGTGGTTGTGTGTGGGTTTCCACGTCCCCACAGGTGAGGTGCACTGGGAGGAAAGGTAGTTTCTGGGTCTCTGCACGTACAGTGTTCTCATTACCACGAACAGCCTTGAGCCGGCCTCGTCATTAGAGGGAATTATTCTCAATCCAATCACCTCTCTGTTACACGACGCTACAAAAGCACCCAATCTGCCCTCGTCCAGTGGCGGAGATTTCTTTGTGATGAGGGGAGAGCACAAGTGTGTGGACCTCTTTTGATTCAATGATGATTTGCCTGAAGAAGAACAAACATTATCAGGCTGCTACTAGGTGGCTTCAGTAAATCTTTAAAGATTTAACTTAACGGATGCTAAAGTATCTCAAAATACATGGTCAGTATTTTATTTTACAAAAAGTTAAATATGATGATGGAGTATTAGGACCAAGTAGAGAATGACAAATTCTGAGATTTCATGAATAATGTTGTAATAAATAAAGGTTTAAATTTAACGAATACAGAAGTCTTAGTTAAACTAGAAAAAAAGTAATAATATTACTAGAATAAAGTTGTAATTTAACGAGAAAATCATTTGAGAATAAAGTTGTAATTTAATGAGAAAAAAAATCATTATATTACAAAAACAAAATCATAATACAACTAGTAGAAAGTCATAATATTACAAAAGTCAAGGGATAGAATAATATTTTATGTGTAATTCCATTGTACAATATAAATTTGGTCTTGGATGAAAAGATTGTGAAAAACAGTTCCCTCAATGACTTATTAGAATTCAGGAAGTCAGAGGGGGAAAGAAAACTATCATGATTATGCATTTACCGTGTTAATTTTTTACTTCCTCAACTGCTGAGAGGAAAACACTTTTCAAATTACAAGTAAGTTACAGGAAACTGCTGGTTAAGACTGTAACCAAATTCTGCAGCACAGTGGCATTGCTGGGTCTGTCTGGTGTTTACTAGACTTGAATGACCACACAGGCACAGATGGTGGAGGTTATTTTCAATACTGTATTGACTCCTTTCACAACACTTAGACAAACACATTGCACCACTAATAATAATTCATAATAATCCTATGTAAGTGTATTTAGATCATGTGTCACAAATCCAGGGATATATTCTGTAGTTAAGTGGCAGAAGAGAGGATAGGATCTATATGTATTATACAGAGGCCGGTAGCACCTCCCAGGGGGCGAAATATGGAAAAGGTAGTTAGCGAGATGAGATGGGTCGTATTTGATTTGCCAGCCCTCTGCTATCTTCCACTCATATTAATCAAAATTCAATCAATCTCTTTAACTCATAGCAACGGATTGTGCCTCAGCATGAACGGAATTTATCTCTAAAACCAAAGATCCTGTGCAGCCTCTTCTGTATTCACATCGAAGAAATATTTGAACTTCTCTCACAACATTAATTATCCAACATCTTCATTATTGCATGCTGCCGTCCAAATTGATCCCTTTCTCTCATCTCTCGCCCTCATTTTGGGTTGCACTTCTAAGTCCCCCTTTCCCTTCTCCCGCCACTCCCTCCCCTGCATGTCTGTCTCCTTGTGTCGATGGTGGTGGCGGAGGTGTTGGCGGCTGTGCAGGTAGGGAATATGAATCACCTGGCAGGCATGAAGTGTTCTGCTTGGAAGGCTGCTGTCAGCACGGCCAGGATGGATGAGGAGAGACAGGAGAGAGATGAGACTGACAGCTCCAGCCAACCTTCATCCATCCATTCATCCATCCACCCCTCCCTCCCTCCTTCCCCCTCTTTTACGCTCCGTCTGTGTCTCGCCTAAAATCCTTGGTCTTTTTTGCTTTTTTTTTTGCTGAGAGCAGGGACAGGGAGATATTTGCCACCACTTTTCTGACTAAAAGGGGGATTTAGGTTATGATGTCTCTGTACGATACTGCTGCCTGCACTAAATCAGCTCATGTCATCTCAAAGGAAACTTAAAAATGGTGTCCAACACTCATATTATACCTTGTGCTGCTACAGTTACTAAAATGAACAAAAGATCCAACTGAAAACATGATGGCGCTCAACTGAAAATAACGATACTGGCTATTAACAGGGGCTGACTTTGTTGCTAAGGACTACAAATCAGCTTTAATCGCCGTTGTCAGACATGACCTTGGGAGGATGTCCGGAGATTAGGGACGAGACTTTCTGGGGTTTCCTTTCACAAATGAACAACACAGCAGGAGAGTCTCCGCTTAGAGGCGTTCACAACAACAAAGAAATCTGTGTTCGGGAGATCACGTGTTTCTGTTTAGAGCATCACTTATCACCAACATCTCCCTGACGTCTTTGTCGGTGTCTTCTACGTGTATGATACTTTTTTATCCTGAGCTATTTGTTTTCTTATAGTTTTTTGGGCGTCTCTCGCGCGTTACAAACGTCATCAAATATCTGCCATTATTAGTTGTTGATGCACCATAGTATCACTTTGTAATCACTGATAACCACATTTTTACAAAGATTCTATAGCGCTCTCCTTGTCGCTGCTCTTGTTAGGCTTTAACACTTTCCACAGAGCCCAAATCGCACTGTGAAGTGTTTTTACCACCAGTCCAGTCTGAGTTTGGGGGAAATGAGTCAGGCACCACTCAAAGAATGAAACGAACAAGGGGCTTAGATATTAAAGCAGACAGATCAGATTCTGGTTCACAATACAACATTTGTCCTGTCTAAGTTGATTGTTGACTTAACAATGCAGACTACAGATTTCTTGTTGATGCTTTGTAGAAGCCCCCTTCTACACGGCTCCTCCTTTTCTCTGCTATCTGAGACGGTTTTCAGTGTCACACAGAATGAAGTGCCCTCAGCATCGTTAGCCATCTGATGGGTGTCTGTGGAGGTTCTTCAAGTGCAAACTGAGCCTTTTACACTTCCTCTAGTATGCTCTTCATGTTAGGGATTCTGCTGAGCCTCTTTACTGTAGCTGGACCGTGTGTCAAGAAGTTGGAGCAGAACAAACTTCCACTCAAGAAGAGACTAAAGCCTTTTCCAGAAATTAAAGAAAATGTTTGGAACCAATTTTCCAGTGTTCGCGTTTTACATAAGAAGAACTCAGGAGGAGGTCGTCCGGGACAGATGTGTTTACTACAAAAGGAAAATATGCAGAACATTCAGGTGAGGAGTTGCACCTGGGTAGAGCATGGTGGAGGCATGACATGACGTATAAATTCCACGGTGGAAATAGTGTGTTTTTGTTTACCGCACATCTAAAGCATTGGTCCTTTTCTTGAGAATCTTGTTTTCTGCCCCTATAGATTATTTCAGGAAAATGTCTGTTCATATCTTTAAGCTTTAATTATAGATAATTAATGTACTGCATTGGATGTAAGTTGGGTAATGTGTGCTACACTGCACGTTAGTTCTCAGTCATTTAATATTATGTACCTGACACATCTGAAACAAAGATTCAGTTGTGCACAGCATTGAATCATTTTATGTTGTGTAACAGCATGTGATGCATGTTACGAGCTTTAAAAAGTAGATATGAATCTTAAGGTATCAAAAAAGCTCATTTCAGTTGTTTTTCTCTTATGTATTTCTCACTTATATGCTTTTTTTTTGCGTTTTCTTTTTTAATTTTGTTCCCTTTTATTTGTCCCTCTTCCTGTTCCCTGTCTCTGTCCTCAGTGTGACTCCGGGGCGATAAGCTAAGGCAGAGGTATCAGGCAGAGCACCCATGCAGGGATCCATTAGGCAAAAACCAATTTCACACAGAGCCAATTTCATAAATATGGAGTATGGGCCCACCTTTAGCTGTGCTTGACTAGCTTTAAGAGGGATATACAAATCCATAAACAACGAGCCTGTGCCTCAGCACTCCTTTTAAATGATAGCTGGAGAGTGTGGCATGGACCGACACACATTTAACTGTAATCTCAACAGTTTAACGATGGACACAAGGAATAACTTTCATTGAAAATCCAAACAACCACAATGGAGGATATTGTCATTTGTTAGAGCAGCCTAATAAAGCTGTTCACTAGTAGCCTGGGTGTAAAATGTGCTTTTAGTAGGGCCCGAGCACCGAACGGTGGGAGGCCCTATTGAAATTGTAAGGATTATTAGGGCCCGAGCACCGACGGTGGGAGGCCCTATTGAAATTGAAAGAATTTTTATTAGGGCCCGAGCACCTACGGTGGGAGGCCCTATTGTATTTCGAAGGATTTGTATTTCCCTTTTGGGGCTTTTTCATGGCTTAGACATGCTGAAATCGTTACCAAATTCAACGGACAGACAGACAGATGGATTTTTGTCCGTCTGTCTGTCCGTATAATTTTTTTTTTGGGACGGACAGACAGACGGATTTTAAATTTTTTTTTTTTGTCCATCTGTCTGTCCGTATTTTTTTTGGGGGGATGGACAGACAGACGGACGGATTTTTGTCCGTCTGTCTGTCCGTATAATTATTTTTTTTGGGACGGACAGACAGACGGATGGATTTTTGTCCGTCTGTCTGTCCGTTTATTTTATTTTTTTTTTGGACGGACAGACAGACGGATTTAATTTTTTTTTTTGTCCGTCTGTCTGTCCATATTTTTACACGGACAAAGTGTTTTTTCAAGGTAAACACAACGTACCAATGCAGCCACTACCTTTAGCACTGGAAACACACAAACACAACACAGCTCACAAAGAAAACGCTTGTCATGTTTATTTTCAACAGTCCATGATGCATTGTCTCTAAAAACCCAACATCTGAGGCCTAATAGGAATCAGAGTATGTGAGGATTTAGAGGTGGGACGATACCGAATGGCAGCTGCAGGAACATCAAGGTGAGTCAAAACACACAGGATACTTCACGTTAGCAGCCTGCAGCCTCTCAGGCGGAACCCTCCGGTTTGCATTCCTTCCTCTAAAACAAAAACACTCTCCCACTGCGTGACCCTGAAGCCGTGTTCTCCCTCAGCTTGCATTGAGGGTTTTAAGAGACAACTTTCCACCACTGCTCTGTTGCGTTCATAATGATCTGTGTTCAGGAAGCTGGTGAATCCTCTCATATCAGCTCATATTCTTAAGGTTGAACTTTCAGTGGCAGAGAGATGACTGTATATCAGGACGAACAACATTACAAACATCTTGATCGCCTCCTGGTGGCTGTCTGCATTATAGGTCATAAACCCTGCAACCTCCATGTTAACAAAATGGACATGGGCCACACAAAAAAATGGGATATTTTGGCTTCATTTTTGTACAGTGGGAGGAAGTAGAGACATGTCCATGTTGTTTCCATATTGTGATTCAAAACACATGAATGCACCAAAGAACAACCTTTCCGACTCAGGAAGTGGCCCCATCATGTGAATGTGACATTAATAAATGTTTTCACTGATGAGACGAACCGCTGTCTGGGAGTGTCTGTCTTCTTATGGTCAGCCTGGTGGGTTCACATGTGCTTATGAGCTCATGCTATTCACCTGGGTCTTCGAGACTGTGGCTGGCCCATCTGCTGACATCTATTTTTTATCATCATGTTCTGCTTCTGCACATACACACAGCGACTCTACACATGCTACTAATGCAAGCGCTGCTTTCATGGCTGAACTTGCTGATGTCCAGATCCCGTTGTTTGTTTATCTTACATTTGTTGTGGTAAATAGTTTTTGAGTCTTATCTTTAACATCGACTCCTTGTCACACTCCCGGTCTGTGACACCAAACAGTCAACCCTAAAACAGGTAAGTGGCTGTAACGTTGTGGCTAATTGGTGTTTATTCTCATTGTTGTGTGCGATTGACTCGGCTTGACCTTTACAATGGTGGCAGTCATTGCACCTGAGAGTCAATACAAAGCCTCTTCATATTAAATCAGCAGCAATGGAAGAAACAAGGCTCTGCACATGTCTGATCTTAAGAGATGTCCACTCTCATTAACAGCAAGCAGAGGGTCTCGGCCAGGGAGAACAGCAGGGGGACGAGAATGTGACAAGGGGTCTCATGAATAGTGGACAGACCATCAAAATATCTTAGCTGAGTAGTAGACACATATTGTTATTGTAGGTATGACAGTAGCATCTCATTGGCTTTAATTAAATGTAATCAGCATTTTGTCTGACATTACTGAAAATACGGAAGCCTACATGTAGATATAAATATTATATATATATATATATATATATATATGAAAATGCTGCATAAATTTGTGTTGAGTAAAGACAATGGCAACTGTGCATAGTTACAACTACTATTATAACTATGAGAATCCATCTTGCTTTAAATGAAGTTATTAAATTAAGACTGTAACATGTGTCTTGGATTTTAGCATTTTGGTTTGAATAGAATGTGATTCCATTTAGATTTTAAAAAATCTGATAAGAATCCAAAGGCTTTAAAATATTTTGAATAAATGGTGCTGTAAGATAGTAGAGGGACTAAAATATGCAAAAAAACTATTTCTTTTGTTGTTGCTTTCCCAAAGGTCAGTCAAGTTATTTCCCTTCTTACCATTTCTACTGGCCCACATTAATTAGGAGCACTCATTTATTCTTTCATGGGGCGGAAACCTTCTAGTCAGTAAGTCAGTGTTCTTCTGAGAGAAAAACCTGTCCAAATTATACAATATTGGGATTTAATAACAAATTATGATGCTTTTACTGTTAGAATACTATTTTATCAACTTTAGATGGTGTGCACACTTCTCTCTCTTTCTCTGTAATTACCTCCCCTCGCTTTCTCTCTATGAGGGAATGGGGGTAAACAAAAATCACGAAGCAGCATTCTGGTTTCAACTCTACTTTTCTGACAGCTCATCATAGTATTTAAGGTAATTTTCAAAGGAATAATAGGTAATTAAGTGACGATGAGGATCAGGATCTTTCTTTTCACCATCAGGAACCTTAATAGTAAGCCTCGGTGCATAATACCTGCACATCCATGTACTTTACATCATTAGAAAGACCTGGAGTATCATAGAGTATTCCTCTATATTCTATTCTATGTACGTATATTGCATGAAACTGCAAAAAGAACAGCTTCAAATTAAAGAACATTCTTCTGTTTGTCTGATGTGGTGCTCTCGAACGTGCTGAAGGCCGTAACATGGTTAAAGTTAGTCAGCGCAAATTTGAAAGAACTATTGAGATAAAACGGCTTTGAAGAAAGAAAGCAGGCAAGATCAGCACTTACCAGCCTTGAAATATGAACATAGAAAATGCGACAGCGAAAAAAAAACCCATCAGGTAAAATTTACATAAGGTCATCAATTCTTTCGTTGACTCTTAATCTTCTATCTGTTGAAGAATCCCATCAGAAATGTGAGTAGCATAGAACGTACGAGCACTTTAACACAAGCTAGATATTTTCACTAGAGGCCATTTTATACGAGTCCTACTTCTATACTACATATGTGGTGTGTTGTTGCCCTTGTTAATGTTTATGCTTATGTTAACACGAGGACATATTGAATAAATGAGTGAATATAAATATGCAATCAGAATTACCGATCCTTGTTATCTTATGTAAAACCATTTTGCTGAACATCATGCATATCTTAAAAAAATCCTGAGGGTAGACGGAATAAACATTTCCAATCCATGAATGGGCACCAACTGGATTTCTAACTTTCATGTCCTAAGACAGTATACCAACGTTTGAATGGTATATTATTTTGACTCATTATTTCTTTATCTCTTTTGATATTGTTTTGAGTTTATTGTGATGTTTGTCTAGAGACCCAGGAGTCATTATGCCAGACTACTGTAAATAAAGTGTCTAAAGGGGCACATTCTATAAATTATTTCTTAATTGTTTGTGGCTCTCTTCCGACCTTTACTTTTAACATAAAAATGTTTCACATATCTTTAAAATGTTGATCTTTCTGCCATTGAACATTGCCAGCATTTATCTAAATAAACATTCCTGTCTTTTAGGGGGAAAATAGTCCTTATATTGCCAGGAATTTTGATATCTATATTTTATTAACAGCAGATAAAGGAACCTCTTCAAACTTGTGTCTTTTGACACCAATGAAACCTTGATGTCATTGTGTCAAATGAATACTGCTCAGTCAGAACAGGAATTCACATTCATATCATATCAGTCACGGTGTGCCCCAAGGTTCCATAAAGGATCATCTTGGTTTTTTTAATGTTTTTATTCAAGTCTCTCAAAAATATGACATGTAAGACAAGAGTTGTTTCTGCTGTTCAAAGGCAGGGGGGGATACAAACCATCATAGAGAGGGGGAGCTGCAGTACTTGTTCAAGCCTTTAACACTTTGAAAATTATCTGGTGGGCACATCTGCCACTGTACTACTAAACTGTCATACCTGATGTGCTCTCCCACTCCCCCACTTTACCACACATAATAAATGTTATAGTTTCCCTTTGCCAGAGTGTTAAATTGAAAATGGCTGACACAAGGTGCCTGGCATTGCATCACAGAACAGACTAAGTCTCTCACTGTTGAGCCCTTAAGCTTTTTTAATCAAGCGGCAGACATTGGACAGCAAAGAGAAGATGGGATTGACATTTTCTTGCTAAGAGAGAAGCTAATTAAACGGTAATAAAAGGTAATGTTGTAAATCAACTTTAATAATCTGTTCGGATGTAAAACATGGTCTGGTATAAATAGAAAAGGGCATCTTTTTTCAGGTTGAAGAGACAGTTTCAGTGTGCTTCAAATACAGAGGAGAGGCTATAATGATCAGACTTAACAGTGGCCTATATTGACATATTTACTTGGCCTAGATTCATATATAATGAGCTTAAAGAAACCCAGTTATGCAACAGAACCCGTGTTTAATGTTTAATGTTGTGTTGTTGGGAACACACTGGAGAGACCTACACATGTCTTTAAATGAGTTTGTGTAGCTGATCTCATACAAAGCATCTGGAGAGTTTAAAATGAGCTCCACAAGCTTTCGTCTTATTAATATAATATTTCTTATCCGGATATGAACTGACTGACAGAATCAATCAATTCTGTCATGTTGAAAGACTCTGGTCTTTCCTCCAATATGCCATCTGCTGAATGACTTCAGATGTACACTGTTGTTGCTGTTATTAATTATGCAGTGTAAGGAGGACTTGCATGGCTGCCTGATAAGTTAGACGTTTTTCCTCCATATGTTGACGAAGCCTGTCTGAGTGGGAGCTATTTGGTGATATGAGCAGCACTGAGTCATTGTACACGTCTCTAATTAGCTGCAAGTATGCCAGCTCTATTCATGTAGCTTGTCTTAAAGTACCATTTTTTAAGGAACCCACTCAGCACTCATCTGTGCAGATCTGTACCCTCGGGCCAGGGAAGGAAAGCGGGGATAAAAAGCTGAGACCCAACTTGGTGCGAGCTTTTCGTGATCCTAACAATGAAAGGCCTTTTGATTCTATTTTTGAGGACTTTTTTTTTGCTCAGGCCGTGTGTCTGTGTCACGGAGGGCGAACTGGCAGAAGATGAGATGCTTTGAGACTAATAAAGCTCTGTGGCTCCTCAGGAAATTTGGCTTAAGTGGTTCTTGCATTGTAAAATGTGCTTTGTTTCTTTTTTTCCAGTCTCTGTTCGGGGGGTTTGCCTTCACTCGCTTTCATCAACAATCAACCACTAACCCTGCCCCGGTCAAAGAGGAAGATGATAGAGTCGCCGCAGGTGCAGAATTAAATAGAAACCACCATTAAAGACATTGTTTCAGTTTGATACTGTAGAACACTTTTAACATTGATCTGGATATCTACCCTAATGAATATTTTAAAGTTCGATCTTCACAATTGACTAATCCTGCTCCTCCTCCAGTTAAAGCACCCATTGCGCCTTATGTAATTTAGATACATCTTCAGGTAAATAATGTGTCTGTACTTTTGATTTTATAACAGCAATGATTAAATGACAGTGGACTTTGAGGATTTCTATGATTTCTTCCTATCCAGGCACATGTCTGGCAGCCTTCAAATATGGCTGCCACAAGGGTACACAGCAAAATCAGCAGTGTTAATTCAACTCCTATAGAGTCAAATACAACACTTTCAAAGTGTTTATATAGGTCCAACCTGTAGGGAGCTAAAACTACACTTTTGAAAGTGTTAAAGAATTAACACTCAGACAGAGTTCCAGCAACTCTCTCTATAGTTGAAATTTAACACCGGTCAACACTGGCCAGTGTTAAATTTAAGCAACACTATTGTGCAGAAGTGTCATTTTTTTAACACTGAATAGAGTTAAAGTCATATTAACACTATTGAGGATGTAAAATGTAACTCAATATTTAACTCTTTATAGAGTTGATTCATATTTTAAAAACACTGTAGGGAGTCGATTTATAATCCCCAATCCCACTTACACACTCTGTGTGATATTATTCCTTTTAAAACTATAACTATATACAAGAAAGAAAGAATCAGCAATTCAAAGAAGTTTGCAGATAACATGAAACTGTATTTGTGTTAGCATACCACATAACACAGCATTGGCTTTACATCTTTTCACACAAAGTTCACACAATATGGCAATGTGGCACTATGTATGTTTTTTCATCCATCTCATTAGAAAACTGTTTGTCATAGGGTCTGTAATAGATTAAATCATCCAAAGAAATTACAGAAAATGAATCAGGTCTCTCTTCAACACAATATGCATTAAAGTGGTCATCAAAATAAAGTGTGTCAACTTTGCAAGTCAAAAACGAAGCTTGATCTTCATTTATAATGATATTGTTGATCTTTCCAAAAACAGGAATTTCTGTATCGGTTCTAATCAAAACAAACATTCCAATTTGATACTCAGTTCCATAGTTCTTCACCCAGTTAGTAGTTGACATGTCACAGTATGCATTTACATTAAACACTGCACTTAAAGTCTCCAAGCTGTCAATCATTTCCTTCCGCATTGGAATGCTGACATAGCAATGCAGAACTTTTGTGGTGTCCCTTACAAATAAAGCAAATGAGCATTTTTAAATCCAACGACGTGTGTCACTTCAAATGTCAGTGTGCAGGAACCTTGATCTGAGCTCTTTGACTCTGGGACATTCCTTGGCACTTCCCACGTCTATGTTGAACACCGTGATTTGGATGAACGTGTAGAAGCTGTTGAGGGATTCATGGTAGTTAACACTGAAGATGAAGTGTGCTTTGAAGAGTTCATCGAAGGCAGCCAGGGATGTCTGGGCCTTGCAAGGGATGGCCTTGTGGTCAACGATGACATAGAACCATTGGATGTTATTCTTCTGTTCACCAACGCACAGCAGGAAGGGCTGACCTGGTTCCAAACGTGCAAGGAAGGTTTCAACACTGGTTCCAATCTGCAAAAACGTAGAGATATAGAGCACTATGATAAAGCATTCAAATAAAAGTGGTGTCAGTGTTATAACAATTGCAATTAAAAAAAAACTAAAATAATGCCTACCCTCAGATATCTCACAACATAATATTTGTCCCCCTGGCTTGGACTGGAGAACATCTCTGACCATCTATAAGATATCGAAGAATCACAAAGGAAGTCATCATGTTTGGCTTTCCTGCAACAAAATCATAGATCGTCTGCAGAATATATTTGTGTGTGAGGATTAATAACACGTTTGATTCATTACAAAAATGTAGGTCTGTGTACCTCTCTGGCTGATTCCCGATCACCGTGGCTTATTTTTACTCCACTGTCTCTCTCAGGAATTATTGTTGCATCTGATGAATCTGACACCGCTGAGGTTGAAGCATCTGTGTGACTCCAATGAAGTGTACGATAGATCTTGAAGCACAACTGTACGACAGATAAATGAAATACATACTGTATATGAATATACATAAGCAGTCGAATAAAAAAATTACTGTTCAGGAGCTTAAGGCCCCCTTACAACCTATTTTGGGTAATCTTCAGTGAGAAGAGAATAGACACATACTTTCAGCCCTCCTAAAGATGTTACAGGATTGCCTCCCAACTACAAAAGCTCTTAATAAACCTTGTTAGCATTACAGTACTTCTGGTGGTGGATCCACAAGTCTTACCTGTAGACTGTTCTGTGGACACCATGATTGTAAGGTTCCCTGCTTGTAAAAGCTCATCAAACACGTCTGCATCCACCTCTGTCCCTGATTCATCTGTCAAGTGCAGCTCAGTCTGTAGTGGTAGACCTAACTTTTCTAAGACTGAGAGAGCACTAACGGGCCTGAGCACACGCATTTTGAAGCCTGTTGCGGTTAGTGGAGAGAGCGATCAATGACCAAGCGCACGTCTCCATGTTGCATGCGTTTTGCGCACTGCGGCACGCGATGTCGATCCTTGCCTGCTAATTGCTCATTACGGTCCACGCTATCAATTGCACATCACACTGTGAACATTTTATGTAAATCGAATGATAGTTGTAAAACAAAGCTTACTTCCTGTTGCCAGACTAATATATCTGTTCAAGTAGGGGCTCTGATGTAGCGTGAGCAATTTTGTGTCAATTGGACAATGTTACAACAACATAATTATCACACTGGCGCTATGACCCTGCACTAATATTAATATATGGAGCGTCCGTCTGTCCGTCCGAAAAAAACAAAATACGGACAGACGGATGAAAAAAAAAATTTTAAAAAATTAAATTGAAATTAAAAAAATTAAATAAAATCCGTCCGTCCAAAAAAAACTAAAAAAGTAACTAAAAGTACAAAAGTAACTAAAAAGTAACTAAAAGTACAAAAGTAACTAAAAGTACGAAAGTAACTAAAAAGTAACTAAAAGTACGAAAGTAACTAAAAGTAACTAAAAGTACAAGAGTAACTAAAAGTAACTAAAAGTACAAAGTAACTAAAAGTACAAAGTAACTAAAAGTACAAAAGTAACTAAAAGTAACTAAAAGTACAAAGTAACTAAAAGTAACTAAAAGTACGAAGTAACTAAAAAGTAACTAAAAGTACGAAAGTAAAAAAAGTAACTAAAAGTACAAAAGTAACTAAAAGTACAAGTAACTAAAAAGTAACTAAAAGTACGAAAGTAACTAAAAGTAACTAAAAGTACAAAGTAACTAAAAGTATGAAAGTAACTAAAAGTAACTAAACTACAAAGTAACTAAAAGTAACTAAAACTACGAAAGTAACTAAAAAGTAACTAAAAGTACAAAAGTAACTAAAAAGTCATTAAAAGTACGAAAGTAACTAAAAAGTAACTAAAAGTACAAAAGTAACTAAAAGTACAAAAGTAACTAAAAGTACGAAAGTAACTAAAAGTACAAAAGTTACAAAGTAACGACAAGTAACTAACAGTAACGAAAAGTAACGAAAAGTAACGAAAAGTAACGAAAAGTAACTAAAAGTTACGTAGTAACGTAAAGTAACGTAAAGTAACGTAAAGTAACGTAACGTAGGTGGCGCTATGACCCTGAACTAATATTAATATATGGATGTGTTCAGGTCAGGATTGTGATCATAGGGCAGTAGTTCGGAGCCAGTTGGATAATGCAGAGTGGATTTACAAAGTACAAAGGATCTCGCTGGTTTCCCGCTTCGATTAAGGTCGCAGTCACTGCCACACCCTAAAGAGCCAGAGATAGACATAAAGAGAGAGAGAGAGAGTAACACTGGCTATGTCGTGAAATCAACACTGTAGAGTTGATTTGAGAATCTGACATTTGACTCCCTCTTTCAACACCAACTCGTTTTGAGGAATAACTACCTTGTATTGAATTACACCTCATGAGAGTTGAAATGACTCAATATTGAAACTCCCAAATCTAACACTGAAAATATAACACTTCTGATTTTGCTGTGTATAAAGTGATAACAAACCCACTATTCATTATAGGATCCCATTTACATTCAAAGCCCATTTGCTTTCGGTGCAAACCCCTCTCTACCCAATGGACTGCTCCTGATCAGCTCTAACTGTTGAATGTACAAGTCAAGCCGTATTACAGTAAAAGTAAGAATGTTCAGAGGCTCGTAAACATACAACTATAGCACAGTGGCGGATGTAGGATTTTTCCCTTTTCCTGAATTTGAAAAGGGGGGGACCAATTATATGTCCAACATGCACAATTCATGATTTAGTAAGGTTGACTTTTAAAACAGTCCTTGTTCACTGTGAGCTCTGGAGCTTTGAGCAAAGCCACACATCCTTGAATATATTCTGTTTCTTGTTCAAGCACTCAAGTCTGAGCTCTAAGTCAAATTTAGAAAATTTAAAAAATGTCATTTACTTTTTTTTCAGTGACTAGCTTTTATAAAGAAAAAATACACTATAGGGTCTACACCCCCCTCCTGCTACACATGACACTGTGAGTGGATGTTTTGTTTGGAGTGTCCCCACTAAGATAGATGTACAATCATTTGTGTGTTGGGCTTTGGGGGCAGCACATCTTGTTTTTGGTATTCTAGACAGAGCCGGAGTTACAACCTTCACTGACTGTACTGGGAGATATCCCCTACACCACCAGAATACTAACAACCATCCAAAACACAATTTAATTCCCGCCCCCTCTTGCTAGACGAGGGGTGTGACTGGGCTTAGTGAAAGTTTTGTTACGCTGATTGCAAAACATACTCATAGACCTCCCTCGAAACCTGGGAGGCAAAAACATAACAAATCAGAATTTGTCATCACTGCTGCTTCTCTCGCTGTGCTCCTAATCATATGTTAACAAGGAAGTAATTTGAAAGGTGTAATTCAAGTTGGCTCATCAGGCAAGCTCACATGTATGCAGGGATTTAATGTGATTTAGAATTACATCCGTTAGTGTGTGAGGCACAGATCATTCCTTGTTAAGAATTACACAGGTTACAATCATAGTGAATAGACCCGCAACATCATCACTCCTTTGTATGGTGTGGTTATGTCAATTTGTTCATTCATTTGAAATCATTAAATATCAGTGTTGATTTTGAGCATTACAAATAGGTGAAAGATAGAAAGAAATATGAATGGAAACAGGATTTTAAAACTATAATATGTTGCATTAACAGACTGTTTTTTCATTTTGTTGTATTTATAGACTTTGGTGGAAAAACTAAAAAGCAAATAAGAAACCAATGAACAGGTGTTTCTGAATAACTGAAGAGGAAACTGCACAGCAGTTAATACGATCAATTATTTTATGTAATTACCTAAATTCCGCCACCAAATGGGATAAAAATGATAAATTCAGTGATAAAAGAACAACTTTCATCTGAAATGTGGTAAAAGTAAGGAAGCAGTAAGTCACAAAGCATAAAATGAAGTTCCTCACAACTGTACATATATAATATTTGAGTAGATGTACAAACATTCCAGCACAAGAAAATATTGAGTCTTATGTATAAACTTGATTTATTGTTTCTAATAAAAGTAAATCAGTGGCTTAATAGCATACAATCAATACTTGTTTATTATCTACATGTTCTGTGTTCCATAAAATTCAGTGTTGGGTCTGTGTAGGCACAGGAGAATTATCTAAAAATGTTGTAAATATTATCATTACAATAATCAAATAATTTTAATAGGACCCAGGGGTTTCTAGCCATGTGAAAATAAAATCTGAGTGGGGGCTTATTATCTTTTTAATAAGTGTTCTGCTGATCATGCTAATAACAACATCAGCTAAAGTCGTCAATAATCACACATTTCATGATTCATCATCACACATTTAAAGGGAAAGAAACAACTCATTGCTGCTTTATTGTTTGGTTTGGTTTTTTAAAGTTTTTTTTTAAGGGGGCGGCATTAGCCCCAGAGGCCTCCTCTCCTTTAAAACAAGCTCCAAATTAAAAATCAGTTTTTCCATGACACAGGGCAGAGGCTGTGAGATGGTCTATTTGCTCAGCGTTTTTTTTTTTATGACCTAGATGCCCGCTGTGGTGACATATCTTGAAAGAAAATATGTTGGCGACAGACGGTGCTTATCTGGAAAACTCTGAACCTGGGCCCTTGTAAGACAAAACCCACATGACACTCTTAGCTTTGTTTCCCCATAGCTCTATCAGCAGGTGCACATTTATGATCGGAGCCTGGCAGCTATTGGCTACAGGATAACTCACTGTAAATGATGCTAAAACTCATGAGGTGGATAGAGGCCATCAAACAATAGGTGATTGTGTCGTAGCAAGATGGAAACACATTACGGCAATCATTTCTGTACAGATGGCAACTCAAACCGTTCGATGGGCTCGGAAACAATTAAGCTGCACAATCACTTCTGGAGAAGGAGGTGCCATTACAGCTAATGGGTAGTGTCTTGCTGTCAGAATGGTATTTAACACTAAAACAGGGCAGGCAAAGAGCTGAGGCTACGTAAAACACTTGAGCTGTTGCAACTGTATAAAATGATGAGCATGTGTTAATTTGTGTGTGTGTGAGTGTGTGTGTAGAGTGAGGGAGATATGTTTCAGTGTGTGTTTGTGAGGCACTAATTGTATTATTACTTATTGTAGTGTGACACACATCGCTATAAACATCTGCATTATATCCCTATAGAGATCTTTATTGCTCTGTAAGTGGAACCTAATGTATTTCTTCTCAATATTTTTTAAAAATACTATCACGAAAAGTAAATTATTTAGCAAGTTTAAATCTGTAATATGGTCAGATGTGAATCAAGGTTGTAGTCATAAACAAACACATTGAAACATCATCGTTTTGTTGTTGTCCATATCGAAGACTTTCAAACATTCACAATGTAAGTTGGAAATATGTGTGGGTTAGAGCTACTTCAATATTTTGAGTTATATATTTACTCAGAAGACCCACCATCAAGAAACTATTTGAATAAAGCTGCAAAGGCTTTCAAAACAATGCAAACGTTCCATCAGCTCCACAAAGTGTTGACTGTATAAATCGAAACAGTTAAGTTCTGTGCTCACCTACCCGTGGACGTCAGTGCCCAGCTGAGATGAGTCCGAAGAAACTACACAGAACGATCAGTGGGGCAAAGAAATTCTACTGAAGAGTCGGGTTACAGTTTCAGTTCAAGAGTCTATATGTAAATCATGATGCTTTGTGTCTTCGTTTGGACACAGAGCAATTCACTGCTCTCCAGAAAAACACGCATCTGGAGTATGTTACAGAGCACATGGACACTCTGGAGCAGTAATGGGAAAATGTTTTATGGACTGTCTATAACACTCATCATATAAGATGCTGTGATTGGTTATGTTTGGGGATTAAAAAAGAAAACAAACAGCAAACAAACTGTCACACATGGATGTTGCTGAAGTTGGGTTATAATGGGCCTTCAGTTGGTGCTCTTCAGTTGGTGCTCTTCACTTGTTACGTCCATATTTGTGCACATCGTCCGCACAGCAAATTCAACCTTCTTGGCAATAAAACCAGATTCTGCGATGACCGTGAGACACGAGGGAAAAAAATGGTTGTTGGTAAGTAAGTACAGGCAACTGAACTGTATGATGTCACTTCGCTTGGGCACAAGGACAAGGACTTCCTTAAGAGGTTAATTATCACAACCTCCTCCACTGTCGCTATGTTTGTTGTTCTTGACAGGGTGATGGAAGCATTGAAGTGTGGGCGGTGACATTTAAATATTTGAAAACAGATATATTTCGTACGCAAAGGCATCATAAATGAGCCTTAAGGTTACAAATAATAGCTACTTAATGTTACCTAGCAACACTGACAAGCCGCTTATCATTGTTAATAGTTTAGTTTGTAAATAACATTACTTTAACACAAAGTATGGAAGCTAACTTTGTTAGCAGTAGCTTCACATGCTAGTAGGTATAGGTGGCAGTGCATAGTGTCCTCTGGTTCTCTGTCAGATCCCCCCCCTCACTCCTAAGATCCTCTGGATGGTTACTTCTGGTTTCCAAAATACCAAGATGGCGGCAGCCAAATTCAAAACCTGAGGCTTAAAAACATCAGCTCACAAAGCAGTTGGTGACGTCATGGTGCATTGCCACTTGCTTTGAACACACTTGCACACATAGTGATTGGCCTCCGACTTGCTCAGTGCGTGACTCATCCCACAGGGATGCTCAGTCTGGTCCTCTCCACCATAAATTATTCATTTAGCACAGTGTGAAAAACGCATATCAATTAGCCAGGTTTATTTGTTTCCTTCAATGAAAAACAGCAGGTCTTTCTTTTCATGCCAGCAAGAGAAATGTAGTGAAACAGTGCATTATTTAAAATTTCTGGATGCGTCATTCATCTGTCTGGAAAAAAAGCAGGAACAAAGTCTGACAGAGTCAGTTATTCTGTTTGATTTAAGCTGGCATATCTTTTTGTATTAGTGGGCACAGGTTAGAAGTTAGGCCCCTGTGTTCTGCTGTGATTGGCCTAAGTTTCTGCTTCTCCTTTAACAACCCTCATGTTCTATGTATCAACATTGGCTGCTTAATGCAGTTTAATTATAGAAGCTCATCAAGTAACTGTCTCTTTTCCTGCCTGTTAGGCTACAGATTCATTTCAATCAACATAGGGATTTAAAAAATTATCTATATGTTAAAATTGGAGATCAAACTTGCTGAAAAACCTCTAATATGGTTCTGAATGTGTAAGTGGTCACTGTCACTGCCAAGCAGACACACCTGATAAGAGTGTAGATAAAGCTGTGGATGTGGACCCGATATACTTTTTGTAATTCTTTTCTTAAGAATAGGTTAAATTGGTCCAATCTAATCTGTAATTAAATCAGTGATTAATATCCGCCACAGTGGATTGTAGGGGGAAAAGTCCCACCACTGCTTGTTAAATTTCCATAGCACATATCCTTTGGGAACAGCCAAAGACAACAGTAGGTTAGCTGCAATCACATTGAGCTCCTCTGACTAAATGTGGCACAAACTGTCTTATTGCAGACTTTTCAAACAAGAGCTTGGTGGTTCAGTCCTGACTTTGGAAACAGGTGAGTAAACAATCTAACCTCAAGTTCAACTCACTATTGGAACTTCACTGTTACTGAACCTATTAGTCATTTCTGATCTGGAGGGTGAGGACTGCTACAGTTACTGTTAGCGTGGCTTGACAGAAGTTGAAAGATGTTGCATCTTCTTTAAAATTGTAAACAAAGTGGCATCACTCTAAAGCCCTTAATGCTTTTCAAGTCAAGGATACACCTTAAGGAAGGGACTGGAGTTCTTAAAACAATGAGAAGAACACATGATTGCTATGGGTAGGGTAAAAATAAATCTCTCTCTCACCATTCAGATTTCTACTTTATCAAAATAACCCAATAATAGTTGTCTGTACATATTCATGAGTACATTGGAAACAAGAACTGTTCATTACTAATTTTAATGCTTTTGATTAAATCACTGCCCTCTCCCCCATTGCAGTCCACAGACATCAGACATCATCAGACGTCAAGTTTTCGACTATGTATTTGAAATTTGACAACTGAGGAGCGTGCTTTTTTATGTATGTGATACAGATTTGTAACAGTAATATTTAAATCTTACAAGGAAGTACAATCCAGATGTCCTTCTTGTTCCTACTGTCTGGACCCATACAGCTTTAATCAAGTGCAAGTCTTTTACCTGGCTGAGGCTTAGATTACACCAGGAGTAGGTCTTAATGTATACTCGTTAAACTAGAACATTCAAGTATCTTTTTTTCTGGCTCAGTTGGAGTCGTGGAGTAAGATCACTATGCGAGAATGAGAAACATCCTGGGTGAAGGCTAATCAAGTATAAACATCTGCTAGTAGTGCAATAGTATTAATATAAAAAACAAGGAAATCAAAGTATTAAATCTCTAAATCAGGAGTGCATATACCCTAAAGATTGTTCCTGTACTCCTCAACATCACGAGTTAATGGACACTTGAAGGCAACGTGACATCCATCTATAGATTCAATAACCCCTGGGAAGTGCCCTTAGTCGAAGAATTGCATGTTATAGTTAACTTGGCCCAGCAGCGTCCGAACACTCACTTCACAAATGGCCTTTCAGTCTTTGTGAACTCCTCCGCACACAGTTGCTCCACTGGCACCACACAAATCCCCACTGTCACAGTGAGAAACCTTTAAGTGATCCGAACTTGGAGAGAAGAGGGTGAATGCTGTTCTCTGTGAGACGCAGAGAAAAGTCTGGGCTTAAATAAAGATATTTTTCCACTGCATTTTTGTGCTCTCAAGTAGTCCTAAGAATTTGCCTCATCATCAAATACACGTATGGCTGGCCTCTGTAGTTCGAGGCTAAATATACAACTAAAATGAGTCTGTGCAATTCACTTTGAGTTAAGCAGGTTCAAAAGGACATTTAGTCTGGGAATAGGCTTCAGCATGGCCTGTAAAATTGGTTGAATTAAATGTAACTTTAACAAACGCAGAGATGTTTTGTTGGTTTGCAGTTACATGTTTGTCAGTTTTACATAAGAAGTGTTGCCCACATAAAGAAACTCAAGGCTTGACGTACTGCTGGATGACTCATGGCCATCAGACCTAATACAGAAGATCAGTTTTTCATAATAACGGATTGAGGTTATATTTAACACTACACTTTAATCAAAGTAGGATTTACAGACATGCTGCTCAAGACATAGGGGTCTACCCTCGAGTTATTGTCTGCAAAGAACCTCACAAGCAGGCCTGTTGCTTGGTTACTGTTCCTGCAGTGAATCGTGACTCTGATGGCCCTGGGCTGCTGAGTTAGAATTAGCTCAACTGAACAGGATTTGAGACTTTGCTTACACAAAATTTGATATTCTCTCTCTGTGTTTGTGTGAGAGCCAGGTGAAGGAACGCAAAAACATGGAACTTTTCCTTGATATCTTATATATATATTCGATATCTCACTCACGTTCTTTTTTCCTCTTTCACTTTTCCCTCTCACATACTTGACCAGAATCAAAGCCAAGGATATCTATCTATAAAAAGTTATAGAGTAAAAATCAAACCGAAAATACCATAAATTCTCACTATCGAGAGAAACTAACTTCACTCAGACACTCTCTACAACTTCTATTGATGAATCCCATGGTTAACACCTCTCAATCATTGAGAATTATTTAATTCTGACAGGGCGTTTCTATTTTAAACGACAGAGCTTTTTAAGCCATAACGGAACTGATTTAGCGGCCCAGAAAACTCTCAGACTAATTTTGCGTTACGTGAAGCAACTAAGCCAATCAAGTTCGACTGTACTCAGTGAGTGAGGCACTGGGGAGAAACACGATTTGAAGTGCTAAGTGAATTACCATGAGTCAGATAAAAGTAATGTTCAATGACGTACTCTATAAAGAAGAAAGTGGACTTGAAGTGGAATTGAAAAACAGAACTTTTAATCAAGACTGGACGGACATTCCCATTGGCAGTATGATACTAGTTCAATCAGGAGAGACTTGATTCCCAATTTAACAATATTTATTTTCACAACGCACAGAAGTAATGTGAATGTTTACAGTCTTTGGCATTTTAGACCCCTGTGAGATGTCATCAGGATTAGAAGGGGGCGGAACAGAACATCGAACAGGAATACCCCCCGGGGTCTAGACACTGGTGGAGGTGGTACATCAGTCAATAGTTTGTTTGGTTTGCCCATATTATGCGCATTGTCCTATTGGACTTCGCTAAGTGTGACATCCTCTGCCCTCAACCCTCACAAGAGTAAGGAAAAACTACAAAAAAACAAACTTTTGACAGGGAAAAATGTAGAAACCTCAGGAAGAGCCGCATGCGAGGGATCCCTCTTCCAGGATGGACAGAAGTGCAATGGATGCCACGAGTAATAGGTATATTGTCAGGCAGTCTTGTAGATTTTTAGTCCGCGATCAGCTGCCACCATGATCGGGTGCCGCTATAATCCACGATCCGTTGACATGATCCACTGATACTCATGGGATCCATCATCGTGGTCCATGATCGCTGCCAACACGATGTGGCATTACACAGTACATACGATCAGTTGAGGTCGGGATCCGGAAGAGGTGATGAATATTCTCCTAGAAGACTGGAGGAGATTGGGGTGGAGGAGGGGTTGTGCGAGTCATTGAATGACGGCTGACTGCGGAAGAGAGAAGGGATTTTAAAGTTTGACAGCTGCTGAATGACTGGCTGAAAGAGACCGCGCCAGACCTGATTGGATATTTAGGAAGGTGTGGATGAGCTGTAAACAACACTGATCTTTCCACAGCAGAATTTATACGTCATGTCCTGCTTCCTGCTGCTCTACAGGCTCCGCCCCTCTTCTGGATGTTCACACATGTTCCTGTTGTTGTGAACGAGTCGGACCCGACAACCTGCTGCTGCTTCATAGGCAAAAGACAAACTGTGTCTGGACCAAATTTTTCGGACATTTTCCAGAAACATGTGTGGGCAACATATTTGGTGGTGGAGCTTATCAATTCCCGTTCTAGTCTTTACACTGAGGCCTGTTTAAAATAAGGTTTTGCTACCATCTATAAATAAAGTAATTTCTATTTTACCATGTCTTTATTTGTACACATTTATATCAGGGCTCTCATGCTATAAAAAAAAGTGGTGCAGCACACGAGTCTTAAAGGTTCAGTGTTTAGAATTTAGTGACAACTAGTGGTGAAGTGTCATAATGCAGCTGAACACCCCTCACCTTTTATATTCTATTTTTGCTTGTGTGGTTTTCTTTCTGAATATTTTTGAGCACGGCTAGAAGGGAGCCTGTGACCCAAGAATTTGTATCTGCATGTAACTGTTGTGCACATGACAAATATTCTTAAAGATGGCTGATACATCAAAGGAACAAACCAAACTAGTGTCTTAATAATTTGTTCATCTAGTGAAACATCGGTAGAACAGACACAACTAAGTGGAGTATTTTTTATTCTTTATTAACAGTTCTGACAGAAAATGGTTCAAGAAAACATTTCTCAGAGTGAATCCACACCCCTTTAGTAGAAGACGCGCGTCCTCATTTAAAGCAATAGCATTTCTACCGTTTAAAGAATCTGCTCAAAGAGGAGAAGAATCTGGAGATTCTGCCGGGTTTTTTGGACATGTGGCTGTTCATCGAGGCGGCGATTCTTTTCTCGACCTCTGGATCTTTTCGATAAATGGAAAGCAGCAGCATTTCTGGACAGGCCCACGTCTTACACAGGTCCTTGAACACGGCCTTGTGGAGGACATTGATTATTTCTGGGGACATGTCTAAGTCAATGTCTTGGACTTCGGGCCCATGTTTTTTCAAACAGGTTTTGAGTGAGGTGTGTTGATTCGTCACAGAACAAGTTCACTTTGGACTTTGCATACACTCGAGTGACGAGCTGGTCGATGACGAGATTGACATACATCTTTTTGCGGGGCTCTGCCCGTTCCGTTGCACTGTTGATCTCTGAGACCGGAGATCCTACGATGGGCTCAATCTCCATTAAAGCGGAGGTCACCCTCTTGGTGTAGTCACCGGCCTGTTTTGAGAACCACCAGTTCATCAATGGCAGGAAATTGATCACTCTCTCCTTTATGTCCGCGTACATCTTTCTGTGGGACTTAGGAACAGACACTTTCGTCACTTCAGCTGGACTCGCCACTAAAATGTCAGTTGTGATGTAGCTATAGAGGACATCGGTATGGACGGGGGCGTTTGCAGGTGAAACTCTGTCCTTGGTCTCTGTCAGAAGCAGAGACTCCACACTATCCATCAGAGACTTGACTGACTCACTGCTCTGGACTTGGGTCTTCTTACTGAACTTCTTCCTGATTTGTGCCACCATCTTGAGCATCGATGCTGTGGCAAGAAACTTTGCCAAAAGCTTCTTGATCTTCTTCCCCACTCCTTTCCAAAACTTCTTGTTGCTCTTTGAGGATTTGGAGCCTCTACTCGAATCAGATGATTTGACGCTCTTCTCTTCACTAATTATCTTAAAGATTTCATCTGCAGCAGCTTTAAACTCCAGAAAAGATTCAGATATCAGCCCACTCAGGTCAGATTCGGACATTTCGTCCACAAGGGGCTCGATGATGTCGCTCACCTCCTTCCCAATGATTTCCTGGATGGCCTCACTTGTCCTATAGTCACTGCTGCGGACTGTTGATTCTGAGGATGATGCTCTGTCACTGTCTGCAAACAACTCTGTGAATTGATCCAAACTCTCAGAGCTGGTTGAGCTGCCCGGTGCTAAACTTTGGCAGAGTGCGTCTTCCAGACTGGACAAGACCTTTTGTACAGTCACGGACTGGCCGTCATATCCAAGAGTCGTTAACAGTTTGGAGGACACAGTCGATGTCATGTTCATGACAACAGAAACTTTGTGGCATCGGTGGTGCCCTAATTTTAACTGCCTCCGCTTTGCGTCTGCAGTAAACGTGGGAACATTGTCAATGTGCGGCCGAATAGCTTTGACTCTTATGTCGGGTAGCTCCAATTCAGTAGATGTCATAGCCATGTGGTAATATACACCTTTTCCCCCTTGTTGGTTCAACTAATTATATTGCATTTATCACATGGTAGAGCAAACTTACCCACTCAAACCCCAACTGAAGGAAACTTTGAAAATAAACGATTCGTTGAGAATCGTTGTTGCTTGGATTTTAGGTCAACATTTAAAAAATAAAAAAATGAATCGATAGAGGTTGTCAAAGAGTGCAGTGACAAAAAAGATACTTGAGTGAAAACAAAAAGAAAATCAATCAAAAAGCTATGGCAGCATTGTCAGCCATAAAATAAAAAGTAAATGTTAACCCAGAATGTGCTAGCACAGCTGGATGTGGCCATTCATAAACCATCAGGCTAAAACTTAGCTTAGTATGGGTTCTTTAACAACGAGCGAGTTCTGTGAAGACCTGTAGGTGTTACATCCATTCAGACCAGTACAAGCAGAGAGGACATGTACACATGTTAAAGAGGAGGTGGTCTCAATAATCACGGTTGAAGGAGCTGTCATGATAGGGAGAGATAAAATAGCTGTGGAAAGAAAGACAATCCTGAGCGCATCTCTTACCATGGTGTAATTCATGCTCCACCATGACACCACGCTGAGGTGAAGAACACAATGATGAGAATGATAGGGCTCAGAGCATCCTCTTCCCATCAGCTTCACATGCTGCACAACTTTATGAGACGGCTCATCAAAGGCAGGGTGTTGGAGCACCTCTGGTCCATCCAGAGGGATATCGCAGCTTTTTTGGCTCAGCTGAAGAGCCAGAGGGCAGCAACATTTTCTCCTTTGCTTGAAGAAATTTTCTCCAACTGGACCTCTTTGACCTTTAATTGAATACCTCTGCTCCAGAAGCAGAGGCAGAGGAGTTGGAGCTGGTGAGCCAAGGTAAAACTGCTGGAGGAGGGTTGAGAAGGATTTGCAGGCAAATCAATACCAGCACTCTTTGGAGAGTTGTGCCTGTAAATGGAACCTGAAGCTGTTATGCTAGCAGTATGCTGTAAAGCCTCATAACAGCATTAGCCTGGTGTTTGCTGGTGAGTGTATTTGAAAGTTTGTCATTTTCCCCACGTTAATCCTTGTGCTACAGGCCTGTTCAGGTCAGTCTCATCCACCGTGTGAGAAACCAAATGGTCACTTAAGAAATGCCAGGGAAGCAGCTGTATTCTACTGTTTAACAGTGGTGGGGTTGTTGTTGTTGATAGCATTTGAAAAACTTCGGATTAAGCATACCTCTTACGTTTGTGTAATACAGTGTAAACCGCTCATAGTGATGACGTTTGTCCCGGGCTTGTTCAGTTTGGATAGATTCAGTTGGCAGTGTGTAGCACCAGAGAGGAGCAGCAAATTACTGACAGAGCCAGTAAAGATTACAATGGTCCAAACATGCATGAAAAGACCCCAAATGAACTTCTGATCACTATAACCAAACTATTCTTTCCGAAGCATTTCGATCCATGTAAACGGTTGATCACTATATCTGTGATAACTATAAGTGGTTTGCACTGTATGTGAGAGCATGTCTTTAAAGTGGTCGAAAAGGCCCCTGTGATTGTCAGGAGAACAGGCCTCCCCTTCAACAGTGGTTCACTCCAACTGTAAGCTACAGATGGGTGCATACTCCCCTTTGACCTCAGGGGGAAGTGATGAGCCCATCTCTCTTTGACATACCACAATGTGTCGAAAGAAAACTTAGTTGGACAAGTTACAACGTTTTACAGGTAAACAAATTGAAAGGATGAAGATTAAATGGGAGGAATGGCGAATGTGCATCTGGTGAACCGCCCCAGCACTGCTTCAGGCTCCACTTATTTAATTGGACATGACATATGCTCAACGATTTCATCCCACGGAGAAAAGTACAACAGACTGCATGTACCTACCCTCTTGAAGTCATCATGTTTGCATTTTTGTGTATCTGCACATAAAGTTGCCAAAACAATCCAGTTAAACTGAAGAATAGAAAAAGTTACTACTAGCTCCATATTTCTGTCAGATCCAGGTTAGACCTTTGTTTGTAATTGTAAATGCATACTGTTGGCATTAATAGACTTGACTTGTAGAAACCATTTGACAAGTATTTGAAAGGTAAAGTTCAGTTGTTCAATAGGAATAAGTGGCGCCCTCTCTAAGGGCCAGTATTTGGTTTGTCCATTCTGGGCTACTGTAGAGGCATGAGGCTGCAAAAGGGGAGGCTCCATGTTAGAGGACTCAATCCTGATATGAAGGTAGATATGAAGGCCTCATTCTTAGCTAACGAAAACACCATGATTCTCAGTTTGATTATACAGCAATGAAAACAGGATTATAAATATAACATGAACTATCTGTCAATAGATCCCCCTAAATTGTACACTCTGTTAAACCACAGTAAACAGGATGACCTATTATATGTAACAGTGTATTTGGTGCACACCATCACGTTCCAGTCCCATTATCGTGTGGTGTATATGAATGGGCTGTTTAAAGCAGAGGCTGTGGTGTGTGGGACACCCCTGATTTTACTGCATGTCCTGTGCAAACAACAAAGACCCAGAGGAGACATCATGTGAGAGAATACTTCATTGTAATTCACTGGATTTTTACATAACACAAACATGAACAAGACAACCACAGAATGTAGACAGTGAGGGGAATTATTTCTGTATATAGTTAAATGTACTTTAAGAGCGCAGCGTTTGTTACAAAATGACATTTGATCTGTGGCAGTAGCTAAGGCACCGTGTCAGGCCCTACTCTGCATGTCCCTCACAAGAATGGGCTGAGGTAAAGTGGATTATACCAGCATTACTGAGTTTCACCTGCCTGCCTAGGATGGTAAAAACTTTGGACTGGAGTTTTTTTTCTTCTTATGACCCTAATTGCAACTTATCTCATCTTTAAAAGGTCATTCTCATAGTACATGTGTAACATATTGTACATTTTCAACACAATGTTCGGTCTAGAGCTGAATTATTTGAATGACTTCACAAATACCATCGGTATTAAAATGAACAAAGGGTGAGCTGAGAAGTTGAAAACTGTCATTTCAAATTACAAAATGCAACATAGGCCCACTGATCATGAATACAAAAAATAAAAGCAAAGCCACAACTGTAACACACCAGCAACCACTGTGAAATAAAGGCAGTGCAATTAGCCTCATGTTATCACATTATAATAACTGACCTTTTATGGGGGGTTTATACAGTAATATAAACTAATAACTCATTAATTCAATGCTCTATAGCTTACTCATAAGCCTTTAATAAGAAGAATGTTTGGAGTGCTAAGTATAAAAATCTCTCTAGCTGTGTTTGTCCTCCTGCAACATGAGAGGACACCTGTTTAAAGGAAAGATCTGCAGAGCATCTGGTCAACAATCAATTCTTAACAATGTATTTACATTTACAGATTCAAACTTAAATCACAGTTAGAAGTCTTCTTGAATTTATACAGTTATAAGCAAATCTGACTGAAGGAGGACAAACACACAAGAAGAGATTTTTTATGATCCGGCAGCAACAAAGTTATTTATGTTTAACAACAATTCTATAAAAATTTGTACACTAAAAATCATAGATTATAGCTCATAACCCCTTTTCAAAGGCACCTTATCACAGTAGAAACTGAAATTTGTCACAGCAGTGGGCTTCACCCTTAAAGCTAATTTGAAAGTTTTGGTCTAAGTGAGTCCCAACAAACTGCAGGTCCTGCCACGTTAAGTGGAGTGGGAAAACAGATACAAGGAATTTTAAAGAAATTATATTACAACATTTTGCTCCCACTTAACACTGTTGTTTTACCAAGTGCCCCGAAGGTGTGTGAAGGTCGGGGGAGGAGGCTCTAGATCTGCTGTCTCACCCCTCTTTGTTTGGCTTCTTTCTGCCGGTAGTGGAAGAGGCTGGTGGAGTCCAGCTCACCTGCGTAGTGAATCGCTTCAGCAAACAGCTTCACCACCTAAAAACACAAAAAGAAAAACATTAGGCTAAAGTTCATCAGGCAAGAGAGACTATATAGCTGCTTTCAGACATGCTCTGAACTCCAGAGATCCTCCAGACATTCTCCAGAGGGGCTGTATATGTAAACACAAATGTCCGAGCGAAAGCCTCTGGACTTTCTGCAGACTTTCTCCAGCCTCCTCATATTAAGTCTGCAGAAAGTCTGGAGGAGCTGATGTGAGAACAAAGCAGGAGATCCTCCGCAGGATCTATCGTGATGGTGGATTGATGATAGATGCAAAAACGAAAAAACTAAAAAACTAAAAAACTAAAAAACTAAAAGAAGACAAATATCTCAGGATGAAAAAGCGGTGCCTTACACGTAGCTTTTTGTGATAAGAGACGAGAAGTAAAAACACGTGATCGCCGCAGTGGAATTAATACATTACGTCCAGCCTCTGCCTGCTGCACCAGCCCTTAACTGAACGCTCCGGAGATTTCTGTGTTGTGGTGAGGGGGGAATCTCCTGCTGCGTTGTGCATGTGTGAAAGGCAGAGGTCATGTCTGAAAACAGCTTTTGTTAGTGTAAATTGAGCATAAAAGCCACTATTGGTGTGACATTTACAGACCTGGTAATTGGTGATGAGGGGAACACCGTGGTCGATAGCCATTCTGCGGATGACGAAGTTATCCTTCAGGTGACGAGAGTTGTTATTGGGCAAGTTGACCACCAGGTCAATAAGACCTTCGCTTATCAGTCTGTACAAACAGCAAAAAAAAAGAAAAATGGTGTCAGCCATAATGATAACAGCAGGAAAGTGGAAACCACTTAAAGCATCAGGTGTAATATTATCAACAGACCTTCGAAAATAATCTGAATTTGTAGGAACTCAATGATATTACTGGCCCAGAAACATGACTAATGCTGTTCTGATGCTGGATGTAGAGTATTCAGACCTTTGCTAACATGGTTGCTGTATGAACTTGTTCAGCTCCACTGCTGTGAGTTTGTTTTAGTGTTTTTCTGCCTCCTAGTGATCAAACCTAAACATGTCCGCTCTTGTATTTTTCAGTTTCACACAAAATTAGCTGTTAAAAAAATTACATCTTTTTAGTTTAGTTTATTTATTAAAGAAAGCTGACATAATAAAATACCTAGAAAAACGGACCATCAACGTAATATTGTATTGTAGCTGTGTTTACGAGTCATTTTGTGGGCCTCTTTTATATAATACTTATAGCATCACAAACGCACACACTGAGGTCCTGACTTCTGTGTAGCCTTTTTCATTTAAAGGCCTTGACAAACAGCATTGAATTAGTGGTAGATTCTAATAGAAAACGTGGAGGACGGTGACAACAAAGGTCATGTTCTGCTTTATAAAGGGTTGGCCTCCATGCCACTTTGCACAGCTGATGCCATCCAGGCCCATTAATTTCCCTCTACGTCCTCTTCTGCACTCTCGCTCATTTCCAAACATATGGTCCAGATGGCTTTACTGCGCGATCATGACTTTTTGGTGGAATCGTTACCTGAATATTTCAGTCACCGTCAGCCGGCTACAATTACTGTGTTTCTAGAAGCTTTGGAAAAAGGTAACAACCTCTGGCAACTGAACGAGCTCTAAAGTAAATGTGCCCAGTGGAAAATGTTTGTTTGATAGTTTCGACACTAACATGAAGAAATGTGGTCAAGTTCACTTTAAGTGCAATTTAAAATTCATAGATCTTGATGAAAAAAAAAAAGGCATGTTGATATTTATGAGTGTGTGCAATTTGGTGCAGATCCAGATCAAAATCCAGATCTGGTGAATTAAAGTGTGGTTTCATGAGGGGACTGTTGGACCTTGGCGGACGAATGCGCTCTACTGATTGACATTCTAGTTCAGTAAAGTATTAGTGACTTTTTCCTCCATAGTTAGCCATGGCTAAATGAAAAGACCAAGACACTTGAGCTGCTTCTGTTTCTGAATTTCCCCAAATTTGTCTTGGCATTGCTCTGACATAAGACTTTCCTCATCCTCCCTGTTCCAGCCCCAGTCTGGTTCCTACGACTGTGGACTTCAGAGTCTGCTACATCTGCTTTGATCTTGTAAGCATATTAGGGTGGTAATGAAGGGGCTATGCCCTCAGATCTTAAGGCAGTATCTTATGCTGATTAGATATTCCAATTTTGGATCTAATGAATCATAGTTTACATATTACTTAAGCACTGCCTCAGGAAAACCGAGTCTCACCCTGAAAAATATATTTGACTCAGAGTTTCACATTCGCTGGCTTGTTTCCCCCATGTTTCAATGAATGTGTCATAATTAATAAAACATTAATTTAAAATAAACATGTCCCAACCTCTTAATACCAGGCAAACTGGTGTCTTCTCCCTTCTCCGAGGGCCAGGCTACTGGAGTGGCAGGCACGTCGTTGGCACACAGCCATGCAGAGGTAGCTTCAGTAGCAAAGAGCTAGAAGACAGAAACAAGGCAACATTACCACATATAAAGACATGCATGAAGGATATTGAGGGTAAGTCTTTATTTCAAAGTTAAGGTTAGAAATCTAAGAACCAGGAAGCTCTCGATGCACCATTGTTGATAATCATGCAGGAAAGTTTGTTTGTTAGCTCTGTGGTGTTTCAGCACTCACTTTGAAGCCTTCCTCTTTCAGTTGGTGCGCTGTTGCCAGGAAATTGGGTCGGAACGAATGCTGGAAGGGAAGAAGACAGATTGATGAAAAACAAAATGCTAACACGTATGAATACCAGCAGAGGCAGTGTTCTGATATGAGTTTCTGTTCAAACATGAAGAGTCCATCATGTTCTGTTCATCACTGAAAGGCTGTTCTGAATCTGCCTTAATGTCCTGGTCCTGCTTCTAAATTGTTCTGTGCATTCAAGGTACTTGATTGATTTAATTAAGACTGTAGATTTGGAGCCATTTTAAATTGTGTTACACAACCGTCTTTGTGATTCAATGATCTTATTGCTTTTCAAAAAAGATCAGAACAAATATATAAACGGAAGCAAGAACAATGGTAAGAATTATTAAAATTATACTTTAAAAGGCTGGAACCAATAGATATAAATGAAGCTGCATCTTTGAAACTCTAATATTTAAAAATAAAAATTGTTAAAAGACAATAAAGGATGACTGATCCCACAGATAACTTTTCACATAACTTCCGAGGCCCACGTGTGATGATCTTATTCTCAGTGAACAATTTGTACTTTTTTTCCGCTAGCGGTTTCTCAAACGAAGCAATAACAAAAGGTACAGTTTGGGGACATCAGGGTTTGATTCAGGAGGTTTTTACCAGGAATCAGATTATCCCCAGAAGTCTCCTCCTCTCCAAACTGATCTAACACAGAGATTAAATCCAGCAGAAACATCTAATGAAGCCGTTTCACTTTTAAAACTGGGTCTCTGTGCATTCTGGATATGACAGCATTATATGTTGCTGCCTGTCAGCCATGTTACGGAGCGTATGTGACCCCGGGCATTTGCCTTTAAGTGGACCTTTTCCCCAAGATCTCCAATTACACAGCCAGAGTTGGGAACTGCTTTGTTCTGCTGCATTACTAAAATTCACAGTTTGATAACGCATGGTGGCTTAATTACTAAAACTCATGTGACGTGGTGTCATTAAAATCTAAATACACTGTCCAGGCTCACAGTTCATCTCTGTGGCTGTGGATCGGGATGGAGATGATTTTGCGGCACAATTATGCAGAAACAATGATTCGATAGTTCTTTTGAAGTCATTTTAAAAATTCTTTATATACTTTATACTGCAGTTTTGTCATGTTATGTAAATCGTTTATTTTCGCCCTGGGAGACTTTTTAAATTAGAATCATGTTGGTTTTGAATAGTTACTGATGCCTCCGTATTTCCTCTTATTCATTCAGCTGTAGCAAGCATCAATTACTGTATTTGAGCCTATTCACACATCATCACTTGAGAGCTCATCATGAGAGTTGTCAGTCACGAGAATCAAGGACGGATGTGGTGTAAATCAAACCGAGGCTGGAATTGTAAGAAGCCGATGGCCAAAAAGATTTGTTGAGAAGGCTCCTCTCATTTGGTGTCTTGTGAGCAGGAGGCGCCAAAAGGAAGCACAAAGCAGGAGGCGAGTGGACCTCCAGATGGCTGTGGACTTACCTGAATTCCAATCAGGATGCCCTTCTGTGGCAGCTTGAAGCCTGTGGAGAGCATAGCTTTCAGGAAGGCTGAATAAATGTTTGGTCCAAAACAAGCTACCTGTAAGAAAACAACAGGATGAGACCCCGCGTGAGTAACTGTGGAAACGACTCTCCAAATTATGGAGGAAAAAACACACACACACACACACACACAAGTATTAACAGTGTGCTTACTTCTCCAGTGGACGCCATCTCACAGCGAAGCACAGGGTCTGCATCCCTCAGCCGCGGCCAGGAGAACATGGGCGCCTGTCGAAGAACAGAAGAGGGAAGGATTTGTTTTTGAAGTATGAGGATATCACCACATGTGAGGTTAATAAGCTGCTATTCAAACTCCATCACTTCCTCGGAAAAATCTACTTGTTAAAACAGCCGGTAAAGACTGCAGTGGTGTGTGCATACGTATATGCGAGTGTGCAGTGTCATATCGTGCTTATCTTAAAAAACGCCTTTACCTTTTCCTCAAGTTTCAGGACTAGGCTATAAATTTGGGTTTTTGTTTTCTCATTACAAATCACTATTTCATTTTGTCTCATGCAAACTGCAATTTCTGCTTCAGCTCTGAAACTTTAAGGGCAAATCAGAAAATAAGGAGAGGTGAAACACAATATTGGCCCAGACAGATGCAGACGGACGCAGACAGACTGACAGAGGAAATTTTAAAAGAAAGGAGGCTTCTTAAAACAGCAGGACACCAGTCGCTTTAACAGCCTGTTTAACATGTGGCCTCCACGCTGAGATTAAGGGGGAAAAGCAGGTAGGTGGCGTAATGAAGGAATACCAGGGTGAGGCAGAGGAAGAGGGGAGGGGAAGCGGAGGAGAGGAGAAAATGTGAAATGAAAGATGGAGAGAACAGGTGAGGGAGTGAAGACAGTAAAGACAAGAACAAAAATAAATGGAGAGAAAATGGATGATAATGAGGGAATGAATGACAGTTAAAAATGTAACGACAGCAGAAAAACTAAAATGAAAATGAAACAAAAGAAGAGGGGAAGAAAAAGGTGAAAAGAGGGAGACAGGGAGGAGAACATGACTGAAAGACTAGTATGGGAACAGTAATTCTTATTGTATAACAGAAAAAAAAAAATAGGGTTTTATTTGGAATGTCATTCTTATTTTTTCCATGTAGAAGCAGACAACTCCTGACGAGAGAGAGAGAGAGGGGTGTCGTGGTGTGGTGTGGTGTTGCGCATGTGTTCACACAACGAAACACACACGTAGCGGCAAGGACCACAAGGGGGGGATTCATCCTTGAAGCGGGTTATCTAATCAGCTGAACGTAATGTTAGCATACTAATGCAAGTAGGGACGGAGAGAAGGGAATGCAGACGGGGAGGCAGCGTCGCTTATCACGGCTTTGTTCAAAGTGTTGGAGGAAGAGGGAGAAGTGCGCAGAGATAAAATGGAGGAATGTAACTAAGAAAGGAGATGAGACGGAGGGAGAGGGACACGTACAGGGAGGGAAGCAACAGTGACAGGGAGCTATTGATGTGCAATAGGAGACAAGAGTCGACAATAGAATTAGTCACACTGAAGACAATTTGCGGAAACAAAGCGAGGACGGCACAAAGACATGCTCGCGGGTCTCTGCGTTCAATGTAAATCCAGAACAGTCAATTTAATCATCATAATGAGAAAGGCTCCTTCGCCACCACGCCGACCGCAGAACCAAATCTGCAGCAGCCTCGGCGTAATGGTCACAACTATAATAATAATTAATATAATTTAACCAAAAACAAGTCGGAGAAGGGAAGTGAGGGGAGGGCGGGAGAAAAAACTGGCAACACCATCACCTGGGGAGATTTAAATGCCCTGAAAATGAGAAACTACTCAGGAGCCTTCATGAGCAGGATTTTGAAAAAAAAAAAATAACTCAGTGGTTTCATTTGTAATGCGGTGTCCTCCAAATGAAATTGGTATGTCTGAGGAACAGAATGTATGTGACTGCCACAATAGCCAAGCCTCTCCAACCACAACATCACACACACACACACACACACACACACACACACACACACACACACACACACACCCACACACACACCATCTCCCTATCCCACACCGAACGCCCACTCCTCACAGACAGGAGAACTGCGAGGCTCCACAACATGAACAATGTTATCTTGGGGCACCAGCTGAGCTCCAGTGGAGGGAGAGAATAAAGTAAGACGTGTCTACATAACATTTTGTCTCACAGTGGGCCTTACTGGAGGTGGAAGTGCAGGCACCAGTGTACAGGTCTTCATATTTGCAGCTGAATGGGAATTAACAGCAGCAGCCGTAGCAACAGATTTCTGAGTGACAATTTTCAGACTTGGTACTGATGTTGTTATTGATGGATATTTAGATATTCTCACAAAAGATCTATAAAAGGCTCCAGATTCTGAACCCAGCCAAACGGTTGGTAGGGCAGAACAAAGTGATTCCATGGGTCTTTACTAAAACACTACAAGGTGACTGCTTTCAGATTTCTAGAAAGGCAATGCAAGGTGACTGCTTTTTGGTGTAGAAACTGCTAATAGCCAGTGGTGGACAACAAATAAGTATGTTTACTCAAGTACTTTACAAGTACACATTTGAGGTACTTGTACTTTGCATTTATGTAACTTTCTACTCCTGCTCTACTAAAACTCAGAAGGTAATATTGTACTTTTTTCAGTGTAAACCATGTATCTCCAGATGTTTTAATGTTAAATGTTTGGGATAAACTGAAGGATGAACTGTTCCCTTCATGTGTTCTAATTGAACCCTTTAAAAAGCCTTTTTGAATGATAATTTTGAATGCAGGACTTTTACTTGTAGTCGAGTATTTTTAAAGTTTAGAATTAGTTACTTAACTATCTGAATAGTTCAACTTCCAGTATGTGGGATTTTGAGCTTGGTCACTAAGATGCTCCAGGTAGGTTTTTTTTGTCATTGCTATTGTGAGCGGGTACTTATGGTGGTTGTATTAACATTGCTGGTGGATGCTCTGGTGTTATTGCCAGGGAAGTTGTTGCTATGGTGATTCTGGGTGGTCGCTAGGGTGTGGTATTAGGGCAGCCATCCTTCACAGGGCTCAGGATGTAGATTGAAAGGTTAGTAGTTCGATCCCCGGCTTCTCCAGTTCAACGACTACCCTTGTTATCTTTAAAGACGTTACACTTTTAGCTGAACAGCTCTTATAGTTTCAACGGATGGTTTGTCAGTGCATGTTCGTATCTCGTATTTTGGTCTTCTTTAAATTGCACTAAACCTAAATACCGTCAGGATTAATAGAGCTGTATTGTATAAAGCTGGTCAATAAAAATCGAAAATCATTATACAAACATACATTTACAGAAACAGTACTAATGATAGAGTCCTTTCAGTAGCAGCAGCACTTGGGAATAAAGAGAAAATTGTGGAAACCACATGATTAGCTAGAGTGGCTGACTTCATTATGTTGTAGAGTGGAAATGATAAAACTTTACAAACTAAAAGTAAAAGATAATTTTAAGCAAAAACTTGAACATATAGTGAGTCATTTAAAGGGTGAAATGAAGTTACTGTCTCAGTGGTAAAGTAACCATTACATAAAGTTGATCAACACATTAACAAGCAGATATTTTTATGCCAACAAGCCCTCGTCGGTTAAACACCTTACTGCAAAGGCTTGATGTCTGTGATGTTCGGAGCTTGTATTTTTCCTGGGGTCGTTAGGCTCAAAAGAATGTGTCTATTTCAGAAGTCACCGTAATGCCTCGCATGCCACGGTCAAAGGGCCGAAACATCCAACACAGTTATTTTTCTCCCGCCATTAAGTGTGCACCGGGGACGTGCGCCAAATCAGCTTCCTCCTCCTCAAATGTTGTTTTCATGCTCTTCTTCCTCTCAATGTCATAAATACAACTGTGTTATTGTTCCCCACGAGTTTGTATGTCGAGACAGAAATCGCACAATGGGGACTTGTTAGCGAAGAGAAAACAACATGGCCTCAAACAAGGGACTGTCAGGGAGAGGAGACAGTAAGAGCGACGGAGAGCGGCTGAGAGGGAACGAGACAGATAAATGAAGATGGTCTCTCCGGATGGCAATGAATTGAGCCTTGTGATAATACAGTGAGGATAAAGGCTGAGAGGGTACATATTGATGACACACACTTCAGGCTACAGAGGCTGGATAATGGTTTTACACATCACAGTGTGTTTACAGTGGTGGGCTTTATGTGAATGTGGCTGGGTTATGTTTAACAAAAAGAAAATGAGATTAGCAAGACTTCCCTCAACAGTTGTTTTGTGGCAAGGTTTTCCAGCACATATCAGGGCCTGGCTTAAGGGTGGGAATTTCTAGGCAATTCATGATTCGATTCCGATTCTGAAGGCTATGATTCGATCAGTAGTGTTTTAGGCCGCTACTATTACTACAAGTGTGATGTAATTTACAAAATAAGGTTTTCAATTCAAAAGATCAGACAGTGGTCAGCGCTCTCCACATCGATTTAGACTTGTGTGCGGCATCTTTGCCTTTACTTTAACAAGGTGGCCCCGCCTGGCCCCCCTCTGCAACATGGAGGCACATTACTCCACTGGTCAACAAGAGATTCTGCTCCTCTGCTCTTTTATAATCACTGACACTTAGAGCTGAGCTTTATAAAAATCTGATGACTAAATATTTATGCTCCTGGATGAATGGGGCATCGCTTCTTCTGCAACAATGACGTAAAAAAAAAATTCTGCGTTGTGTGATAATCTGCGGGAAGTACTTCTCTCCTGTCTGCAAGCTGTGTGTGTGTGTGTGTGTGTGTGTGTGTGTGTGTGTGTGTGTGTGTGTGTGTGTGAGTGAGTGTGTGAAGCCGCAGTTTTTATAATTATGCAGCTGCGAAAATCGCTAAAACAATGAACGTAGCGGAAAACATGAATCGATTATGTTCCGTCTCTGCATCGATGCAGAGTCATCGAGGTCCGCATCATGATGCATCCAAGAATCAAGGAATTTCCCCACCTCTAGCCGGGGTATATGACGTCTGTATCATTGACTCCAAGTAAACTCTGGAAGTCTTTTAAGCCCAGCGCCGGGAGTATTCAGAGCTCTGATTAATATTCTTCACCACTGTGCAGCCTAGAAATTGAAAACTTTAGGTGGCAGGGAAGAGTGGGGGGATTATACCTGCGTGATTGGCTCCGAACTACAGCCATTGTTACAGCAGCTCTGTTGTAATTAGAGGGAGAAATTACTTTGGAAAAAAAATAGCTTTGGAACATCTGGCGTCACGCAAACTCTCTCATACCCAATCTGAGGAGAAGTAAGCCTCCCAGCCGGTATGAGAAGTCACCCATTACTCCCCAGCACACGCCTAGGTGGAGGGATGGAGCAGTAATTGTCGCCTTTGTAAGGGCATCCAATGGAAACTGCACGAGTGGATCCTGCACCACCTATTAAGAAGTCATACATGTAGGACTCTTTACGTAGGAGCCAATTTCCTAACCCAACATGATACATCAGACCGTGGGAAGTTCATAGACATGATTATTAGGGACCCAGTTAAAAGTCACTTTTATACCACAGGTAGCTATTAACACTGAATTCTCTTAATTATGAAAGTTTGAACTTCAGTTTAAGAATTACATACTTCTGTGTGAGTTGAGAACAATTCACAACTTAATAGGCCTTTAAAACCCTTTAAAAACAGCGTCTTGGTTTCTGTGTATCAGTGTGTGTATCAGTGTGTTTGGGAAACAATGACGTCACAGCTTTATCATTTTTGTGTTCGCATTTGGATGGAAATATTTTGTACCATAAAGGTTGTGTGGACTGATTTTTTTATTTTTGTAAATGAAGGAGAGGAAACGTGTGATTGTAGCGTAACTGTGTTGTCTGGTGTGACGATATGGCAACAAGGATTGTGTCATTATTGTCAGTTCACAGCTGTCCACCTCATGAGGCTACTCTGGCTACCTGCTTGTTTTACTGCGACGGTTTGTTGGCAGCCATCCGAGCATTAAACATTTATATGATTCAATCAGGTCGTCACAGTTCCTTCTTGACCCTGAGTTGATTCACCTCTGGATCAATTCCATTAGGCTGTTACACAGAGGGCAGAGTATAGCAAAACAACAGCTTTGAATAAACATTACTGTGGGTGTAATAAAAGTAACTGAAGCTAAATGGAATTCAGCCATCATAAAACTTTAATATCTAAACTCACTTGTTATTTTTCTCGTGTAACGTGTCAAATTGTCTTCTGTGGAAAAGGCCTATCAGGATGATTATGTCTGGTTCTTATAAATACATTTAAACCCTTTCACTCTGCAGACAGTTGCAGAGGATGCTTGATGTGTGAGCCGCAAATTGGAAAAGTCCTCACTAACTTACACTTCTTTTTCACTTCATGCGGCTGTGAACAGTTATTTCAGTCTCTCTTCTAACCTTGATGCCCACGTAGTCTACAGGAATGATGGGGTTCTCCAGCGAGGGCAGGCTGGCCTCATCCAGAGGCTCCCCCACCATCACTTTGGTTGCCACGTTGATAAAGTCCACACCGATTGTTTTTGATACAAAAGGGAAGGAGCGTGACGCCCGCAGATTACACTCTATCACCTTAAAGGAAGTACAACACAATTACTGTCATTGCAGAAATGTGTAACCACACACACACACATTCTCCCTGACCAATTACTGTACATATTGGATAAGGCAAATCAAAAGACTCACACTCCATAGAGACATTTACATTCCAATTAACTAAACAAATATGTACAATATATACACATACTGTAGCTGGAACATCAAAACTGAAGGTAACATCGATCCTAAAATCCAACCACAAGCTGATCTCAACTTGTGAGTGAAGTGTATTTGCTGTAACCCGGTGCTAAAATGCCGATCTATCTTTAAGTCACACCCTGAGAATTATTACTCACCATGACATCATTGCCTTTAACCAGAAATTGAGTGTTAAAGGGCCCAGAAATTTCAAACGCCTGCGCGATTTTGCGGGTGGCAGCTTTCACCTGAGAGAAAAAGGAAAAAGAAATCACAGACACATTTAAAATATAAATAAATGAGGCTGTCTGTAACCGTTTAATACAGCAGTATCCCTGTATACGATGGAGAAAAAGACTGTGGCTAAATGATGATTTAAAGAAGTTGTTACCTCCACCAAGGTGTTTATGTTGTTTTGTTTGTCTGTTAGCAGGATTACACACCTACCGGACAGATTAACACGAAACCTGGTGGAAGGATGCGGTACGGCTCAGAGAATAACCCATTCAATCTTGGTGCGGATCCAAATAAATGGGCAGGATCAAGGAATTTTGTTTCACTTGCAGGTACATGCACCACTGCAGCGGAAACTATGAAGTCTGACAGTTGTTGTGGATGGTAAAAACTTTACGGACAATAGCGTGAGCATCTGATTGAGCATGCGGCAAATAGTGCTGCTAATAGCACCACACACAGCTGTGCAATGCAGCAATAGAGCAAAACACCAAGTTAGACATCTTTCATGTTATTATGAGAAGTGTGAACGTTTTTCAGTTCATTATGTAACTTTGGCAGAACAAATTAGATAATGCGGGACGCCACAGTCTAAATAATCAGTGGGAAACACTGCTTTGACATGCGCTTTCAGATATACAGTACAATTGATATGATTCGAGTCACTATGTCTTGACTTGACTGACCTTTTCTAGCGCCCCCTGGCTGATGCTCTGGGTTGGCAGCATTAGAGTGGCATCTCCTGAGTGAACCCCAGCATCCTCCACATGCTCTGTGATGGCATGGGCCACAACCTGGACAGATAGTATTTGCATACAGATTATAACAAATTATAATGAATAATTAATTTTTCTAAGATCAGAAGATCTCTAGACTGGATGTGTTTATACCAACAGTGTGTCACTGTGGGAAATAGTATATAAAAAGGCAGTGTGAAAATATGATGGTACATAAAGCTGTGAGTGATGCATTGTGCATATGAAATAAATAAATAAATCAAGTCAGGTCAACACTCATTGAAAACCGGCTCTGGACAAAGGGCCTGTGTTTGTGGACAGTCGCTAAGTGACAGTGTAGGTGGCTATGCAGAGTCAAAAGAATAACTTCCAACATTTCACCCTCAGGAAAGGAGATTTTTTATCACCAAGCAACTCTGTGCAAGAGTGCGTGTGTGTGTGTGTGTGTCTGCAAATGAGCTGCAGTGTCATTAGTTCATTTAAACTGCTGCTAACCACAGCATTCATTAGCACTCTTCAGATAGAGCCTGTAATTAATACGTATTATCTCTGACTTCTCCACTCTCTCTGTGTGTCTCACACACACACTCTGCCTGGCCAGGAATAATGAAGCCTGTTTGGTATTCAATGAATGGACAGCTTGTTAATGTGATACTGAAGATAAAGGAGGGGCTGTATTCAGGGAAAGGAGAGGGAGAAAATCTACCGTACGACTGGATTGGCCATGTTCAAACTGACACCCTTGAAATGACTCTGCAGTCTAAACAATGGAACAACAGAGAGGGCGCTCAGGACAAGGGGCTGGGCGGCTGTGTCGCTCACTGAGAGTTACACACTCGCGCAGTAATGACAAACCAAATGTTTTAGTCCGTCAGGTTTGACTTCAGAAGTTACAGAAGTTGCAGTTCCACAGGGATCAAATAATTCAAACATTTAACTTTGATAAAGCAGAATTCATTTAAATTTCAGCTCGTCGGAAATGGACGAGCCAGATTTCTCACAATATCCACTGAAAGAGCAAGTTACTCTGATTTTAGCTTCTTTTCATTGGCATAAATGGATTTTAAGACTTTATTGTTGACTTTTAAGTTCCGTTCTGGACACCTGAATACATGTCAGATCGTTTGACACCTTGTTTGCCTGGTCGTTACCTGATGTCTTCAGCGAAGGCCCTGCTCAGAAGATTAGACTCCTTATCCTGTTTTGTATAATATTTGTGTGTGATTTCTCTGGGGCTTAATTCACCTTAAAATGTTTATCGTTATTATTATTTTTTATTTGAAAGTGAAGTTTCTGAAGACCCCCTCAAAGAAAGCTGCACGCTGGATTACTGCAGGCCAAACTACTAAAAGGAATTAATGATCATAAATAAAAAAAGGGACAAAATGTTTTTGGTACATTATGTGTGTATTCAACTTATGCTCAAGCTCTAATTATGGCAGGCAGGACATAATAATACATCTGGTGCATGCAGTATAGTTGTCCTTCATTGCCAGAGCAGTGAGTCTGCTCTGCCAGGACGTCTCCACATACACATAATGACAGCTCAAAGGCATTACAGTCACAAACCCTTATAACGGGACAGAACCTCATGTCAGTAGAGTCTCACCCTGCCAGCCTTGGCCACAGCATCCACCTCTACCTCCCTGGCACCACGGACGAACTTGGTAATGACCACTGGATGCTCCTGGGGGAAAGACAGCAGGGCGGTTATTCTGTCAACTGCTAAAAACAGGTGAAATAACCCAGTCTGAACAAGGTCTTTTGGTATTGTAGTGCAGTCTGTAGATTTCTGGGTATTTTGGCTCTCTTGTCCCCACAAACAGTTGCTTTTTTCCACATCCAGCAGTTATAGAGCAACATCATTATTCATTTGGAGTCACGTTTCTGGCCAACCGGCAGAGAGAAGTCCGAAATTACCCCTCTCTCGGCTCTGTTTTCGCTCTCGACAAACTCCTGAAAGAAGTATCTGGCTTTGTATGTGCTAAATGCTCCGCTACGTCCACCAGCTGTATCTGTCCATCATTTGGTGTTGAGCAGAAACTTTACTCTGGGTTTGTAAGAGCTTTTTCTCTGAAAACAACTAACAGTGTCAGCTGAAAGCCGCATGATGAAAGCAGTGAGAGTGAAAAAGAACAGTGAAGTTGTGGGCAAGGCAGATAAACAATGAGCCCAGGCTCACTGAAAAACTCGGTCTAGCCGAGGATGGCTGCGGATTCAGGTGTTTGTTCTCTCTGTAGCTTCATTACTACAAGCAACTCCTTTCACATCATCGTTTCAAAGTCAGCCGAATCTTATTTCTGCTCAGAAACGAGCAAATGCTGTTGTTGTGATGTGATCGGAGCTCATCCTGCACAAAACCTTTACCTCCATCTTGACCTGAGCTCCTTTCTAATGACGACTCCGCTCCACAAATCTGCAAGTCTCCCTGTAAACTGCAGGACGTGGACGATCACTGGTGCGACAAATCCATGAGGTGCAATAATATCCAAATTTGGCTCAGTGTCACATTCACAGGTGCAAAATAGAATAAATAAAATCAGGTACTTTATTTTATATTTTGATGAGGGGAAACCCCGAGATTAATTGTCTTTAGTTTTCTCTTTGCTTGATTTTAAGTCCTCAACCGTCGATACATTGATTATTATCATCAGCAGGAGGTTCTGTTTGGCCCCCGTCTGTTGGTTTGTTTGTCATCAGCAGCTAAAACTACGAAACAGATTTCTACGAAACTTGGTGGACAGATGCATGGACCAAGACAGAAACCACTGAATCATCACGGGGATCTGGACAAAGAGGATCCAGGACCTTTTTTCTCTCTTTTAATAAAACCTACATCTGTCACTGTATGCACTTTTTATTTAATTAAATGTCATACTACTATTAACAGACTTGATTTGGTGCTCTGAAGGTGAGATAGTGTGTGTGTGTGTGTGTGCATGCATGCGTGTGTGCACATGCTTTTAGCTCCAGGTAGAGGCCCTTGGAGGGGCCAGCTGCCCCCGAGCCACCTGCATGTTCAGTGAGGTAGAGCTGGGCACACAATACTAGCCAACAGACATGCCAGCTGGTAGCAGTAGTTAATTGAAAGCAGAGGGAGAACAGAAAAATCAGAGCGAGAGTGCGTGTATGTGTGTGATGTCGAGAATAAGATCCTTTGTCCTAACATGCTTATTCAATATAATTCAAGCCAGAAGAACAAAAAAAATGAAGGTCCGAGGTGAAACCTTTGAAGGGAGTTCTCTGGCAATGTGTGTCTCACAGGTGCGGACGTGTGTACACTGATCTCACCTGGGACACCTGAGTGGCCTCCTCCAAGAAACGTTTCATCTCCTCTTCCCCGTACACAACATTCATGGCTGAGCCGCTGGTGAGATGCAGAGAGAGAGAGACAGTGAGAGAGAGAGTGTGTGTGTGTGTGTGTGTGTGTGTGTGTGTGTGTGTGTGTGTGTGTGTGTGTGTATGGATGTGTGTGTGTGTGTGTGTGTGTGTGTGAGCGAGGGAGAGAAAACTGAAGAAAAAGGGCCACAGGAGAGGAAGAGAAGCTAGCAAACAGGAGAACATACAGGCTTCTAATGATTGTTCAAAACACTCATTATCTCTGCGTTGCATCACTATTACCATCGGGAACAAGGTCTGGAAACAGTCAAAATAAGGCGCGGGAGAGAAAGAAGGAGCGAAAGGGAGGAGAACAGTTATTTAGGTCGAAAAGCACTCCAGGCTCTTGAAAACAAGTTCAGAACTTTGTCATTAAAAAACAACAGATTTAGGCTGGAGTGTTTGGTTGTTTTTATCTCCTGTTTGATAAAAAGAGGTTCAGAGGAACAGGACAGGAAGGCCACAGGCTCGGGTCAGAGCTTTATTCCTCAGCTGTCTGTAGCTCAGAGGCAGACATATGTCCAAATCCCAGACTGAATACTGACCCTTCATTTAAGTACCAGCCACACACGACTCATATTTGCACATTCAGGCACATCCTTGACTCGGATGCCATCTAGTCCCTGCTACGTTGAATATTGAGATGAATCATTCACATCAAGACCAATAATTCAGATGCTGTATTAAGAGTGTGAAGAGGTTATATTTTGACCCAATGTGGGTTAATGAGCAGGTAAATCTATGTTTTTCTTTCCATCAGTCCAGCTTGTGTTGCTGCTGCTGTATGAGAGGTGGTGATGGTATTATCTTGTTTGCCTTGATGTTCACATTACTATTGTTTTGGTGTTACAGAAAATGCCTTCTGCCCAAACTTAGACTGTGGTCGAAAGCATTTTCAAAGGAAACAGCGATTGGAGTAGACATGGCAAATAATGCGTTTCTGTCTGAACGACCATTATTTAAAGAACTGATGATCCAACACACTTGCCCACCACCACATCCTGATTTGTTTAAAAAAAAATCTGAATTAGATATTTCAGACAATTATAAACCAATGGGATTACAATATAAAGGGGAGTGAGGTTATTTCTATTCATTATTGTGTTTATTACTTGGGTCTGATTGGATACACCGCTCAGCCACACAGATGCTTTCTCACAGACAGAATTACCATGCATTTGAATTTCACTCTGTCTCGCCATCACTTTTTGTGAGTTATTCTTCACTAGTGAAAAGGTTGAAACGCGTCTAATTGCTTTTACACATGATTGTGCAGCAGCGTTTACATGTGGCAGCAGCTCCTGCACTACATTTTTTAGAACCAAAAGAAATACATGACTTTTGTATGCCAATATGAGATAAGTCATAAATATGTCATTAAGTTATTATATGAATATATTTATGGATAAATACTTCAAGCTATGCTTTGGTGTGTGTGTAAATGTGTGAGTTTGTGCAAATGTGTTGAGGCTGAGAGAAACATTCAAAAACCATTACCAAGTACGTCAAGGGGGAAGAGTGAAAACACTTCGGGGACGGGAGAGATTAGACAGAGTCTCCTCTGAAGAGGATGTAACAGTATTCATTGGAAGGCAGCAATAACAGAAAAATCCGGAATTGAGAATAATAATGAACTCCATATTATTAATCATATGATTTTGGCTACTTCAACATCCAGTGGAAATTTTTAAAACTGATGAATTAAAGGAATTTGATATTAGGTAGTTTTAAATGTGACCGATTGCCGGACAACGAGGGTTTCTCATAATCCTCAACAAGTACAGAGAGACTCTAAAATAATAAAAAGTCCAAAACTTCATTACACACAAGTTTGTTCCCACTGAGGCTACAACCAGGGTCCCATCATGACATCTGCTGGACACAAGTGTCACTGCATGACTGAATAAGCACTTAGGCGAGTGAAGTCCATTAATCATTATAACTAAAACTGTATTTTACTCAATTATTAATAAAACAGTGCATAAGCCAATAGCTCATGCCTCACCCAACACAATTGAACGGTTTTCCTGCCTGTGTTTATTAACATAATTTAATGGCTGAATATTTGACACAAATCCTGTTTAGATTATTGTGCTGTAATTTAATAATACTGCTGTCGACTAAATAAATAAGTAAATACAATGAGGTTAAGACAGGTCAGCCACTACATCCATGATTAACATTCAAAATGTATTTTTCATTTATAGAGAAATTTGTCTTGGGATCTTCACCCATGCTGCAGCCATAAAAATACATTTTAATGGAGAAAATATACATATATGCTAATAAATAATGAGCAAGGTTCTTAAGGCAGCTAAATCACAAAATATGCAAATAAAAAAAAAGACTTATTCCCTTAAAAATCCCTTCAATAAAAGATCACCCAGTGCCCATCCTGACCTCATCTGTCAATCCTAATGCTGGCATAAGAGACTGCTGACATGAGATGACTGACTGTACTTCAGTCTCACTGTTTGTACAGTAATAGTAAGCACTGTCTTCTGCTGTATGTTGACCGACCTTTGGTAAAACTCACCTGAGGACGTAGGAGGGGCGGAGCAGACAGGGGTAGCCCACCTGGTTGGCGAATGAAAAGGCATCTTCCTGTGAAAGGCGAAGAATGCTCATTAAATATTAGAAAGACAAACAATGTCATGTAAAAACAGTGACACAACTCAGCACTAATACATATATGAACAAATGTGACATTTTTGAAAATGTAATATCTATAGCTTCAATAAAGTAAACAGTAAATAATCATTTTTTTAAAAAACATTTAGCCAATTTGTTTAACTGCTGTTACTCAATTCACTTTTTATAGCTGCAGGGAGTGGAGATGTAAAACTTTATTAACACATCTGACTGCTCAAACACTGTCTCTGAGGTATAGATCATTTTCTTAGTGCACACCAAGAAGTATTCTAACAAACACCGTTACAACAGACACAATCTATAACCAACCAAAGAGCCATTCTTTCAAAATAAAAAGAGTGATTCAGAAAGTAGGAGTTTAAAGTAGGAGTTTAAAGAAGGTTTTCAAATGAGGACACTGAATATTTGTTGTGTATTTGGATATTTATGCAACTTTTAAAAGAAGTTATGTCATGTTTCAGAGGTGTTTGATCAAAGAGAGAAAATGAATATCAAGCTGTGCTCGTCCTTGTTGCAAAAACCCTCATGAAATAAGCTCTTATTTTACCTGTTCTCAATTCAACCATACACAAATTAGACGGCTTCAAGAGAGAACGCTGCCGTGTCTGCCAAAACAAAACGAATGAAAAGAGCAGGAGGGAGAATATAAGTGCTTCAACAGTCAGTAAGTGGCGCCTAAGTTCATCTCCCTTTTGATTCTGTTTTCTTCCGCGAGAACGAGTGGGAGTTGTGGTGGGAGTCTAACAGTGAGAGAAATGTGGTATGTCCTTCTCCTCATCATCATCATCATCGCTTTTTCTATCCGACTCTCTGCAGGACTCGCCTTTTCCTCTCCATTACCCACTGTTCACTCGCCAGGGGTGGAGTACCAAATACAAACAAACAAACGCAAGATGCATCTCCCCACGGCTCGTCTGAGTTATTCCGGCCCAATACAAACAAACAGTTTCGTCAAGATCGGCAGGGAAATGGGGGCTGTAGGTGGACTCTGGAGAGGCGCAGGACTTTATCTGTGCGTGTCCCAGCTAATCGCTCCTCGCGGTAACTGAGCTCATGAGCAACAGTTATATGGACGAGGAATATTCCAGCGCTGACTGCAGACACATCTCGGTGATCCTCGTGTTCCACAGAGGGGGTTACCGGTGCTTTGTTCCGCTTTAGCCGTGAGCGAGTTGAAAAGGCCAAACACACTGTGAGTAGTTGGGGTTCTGAGCTTCAACAAGGAAGAAAGTTCTCAAAATGATGAGTAGAGTTCGTTTGTAGGGAATGATGTAATGATTGTAAAGTATTTGGTTAATATTTAGCTGGCAAAAGAGTAAAGATTGATAAAAATGAAAGAAGCATTATATATTGGGAAACTATGTTGTGAGAGCAACAGTTGTTTTGGATAATTCACATTTATATTGTTAGTGGAGGAGATGATGAGGTGAACTTATCTGATTGTTGGTTCAATTTACTGTTGATCTTTTTAACAAAAGGTAGAAAATTATTTGTTCCCCTTCATAGGCATAAAATGGCTCAAAAACTGCAATTTCAGATCACAAAAAAACTGCAATTTCACACCACAAAATATGATAATAATTTTCCATCAATGCCGCTACTCTCCATTATTTATATCTTTCCTCTCACCAGAGAACTGAGAGCCCTCCATGGGGCCTGGGCCACCCCGAGGTCATCGAGGACACTGGAGAAGATGGAGCGCTCCTCAGCCCGGTCAATCTGCAAGGGGCTCGTCCCGAGAATCTTCACCCCGTTCAGGTGCAACGGGACGGCAAGATTGTTGGGGATCTGGCCTCCCACTGACACAATGCTGCCTGAGCAACCCTGGAGAAGAACAGAGGAGAGGCGATATAGGATTGAATAACATTAAGAATAAAATATGTCAGGTCACATCTTGGTCCTCTAGCCACAGGCCTTTCAGCCAAGTTTTACAGTCTGAAACCTGAGGCCACGTCAAATTATTCTGGAGACTAATGACGCAGTGAAGATATGGGACAAAAACACTTGATGTTGGCTTTACCATATAAAGGTTTAGTTATGACAGGGCTGGAGTATACGGTGGATTCAGGAAGTCGTTATATAAAAAAAAATTAAGATCATAAAGCTAACTAATGCTAAAATCATTAATACCATTCATTGTTAAAATAAATTGTTGTCCTCATAATGACAAAATGAAAACAGAATTTCAGATTTTTTTGTTGCAGATTGATCAAAATTGAAAATTGGTATATCATACTGACATAAGTATTCAGCCCCTTTATTCAGCACTTTGTTAGAGCACCTCTGACAGCGAGTACATCTTCGAGTTCTGCTCCAGGATTTGGGGATCCTCTCCAGCTCTGTCAGGCTGGATGGAGAGAACAGCCTTTTGCAGGTTGTCTTCAGAGATGTTTGATTGGGTTCAAGTCAGGTCTCTGGGCCGCGTCACCCCAGGACATTCACAGGGTTAGTAGCGGAATTAATATTGACAGTTGTGTGTCTCTTCAAATTATGTCCAATCATTTGAATTTGCCACAGATGGACTCTATTCAAGGAGACGTCTCAAAGATGATGGAGAGAAACCTGAGTTTAATTACAAGTTTCATAGCAAAGGGGGTGAACGCTTATGTAAATGTGACGTTTCAGTTTTTCCTTATTGATAAATGTCTAAGTTTTCACTTTGAAGCAAATGAATTTCAACGATTTTACCAAAAGACCAACAAAAGTGGAGTCTTTCTGAAGGCACTGTATACTGGTGTGTGTGTGTGTGTGTGTGTGTGTGTGTGTGTGTGTGTGTGTGTGTGTGTGTGTGTGTGTGTGTGTGTGTGTGTGTGTGTCAGAACAAGTGTCCATGGTCCAGCCCCTTTTCCCGTCGAGCTGATCCAGGGGGATGCTGTTTCCATGGCAATGCCAGGTTGTATCTCTTCATTATTCATGGAGCTGCTCTCCTGTTCCTGTCCAGGCTTTATCTCCATGCTCTAATGCTGTACTTATCACACAGACCCACATCAAAAGAAAGAGGGGACTGTAGCTCTGACAGAGGGGTGGATGGTAAAGCTAAGTCCCAGAGCAAACAAACACTTCATCAGACTCCGATGCCATCGCAACTTTAACTGGATTACAACTCCAATTCCTCTGCAAGGGAGAACTTTAACTTAAATGTTGTTGAGAAAAATGGATTTGAGGTGCACTTTGACTTTTTAATTTGGGCCATGTCCAATCCACTAACATGGAGGAGGCAGGTTTTAGGAATTGTACTGCAGCCATCCACCAGGGTGCCTTCAAAATACCTCGGCTTCAGTCTATGACTTCTACAGCAAACTGATCCTGACAAGTTGTGATAGTGTATTATAATTATCAATGACACTAGAAGACTTACAGATATTATACATCAAAACTATAGGAACTAATTGACAAATAGCTGTTCTTAAAAAAAGTTAACAGAAGAAATATCCAGTTTCCGTAAAAATGACCCAAAAGCTTCGCAGCGATGTAAAATGACCACCTAAGAATAAATTATACCCCCCAAAATTATTTAACAAGCTCAACCCAATGAACTATGAATGTAACCGAACGCTCATTAAAGACTAAAAACCCAGAAAAAAAAAATCCTCTCACCTGTAATTACAGAAAGCTAAGCTCCTAAATCTTAGATGAGCCTATAGTGCTGCATAATACATGCCCCCATTAGGACCAATTCAGAGTTTTCCTGGTTTCTATTTGACAGAGAGAGAGAAAGAGGTTTTGTTCCACTGTGTTTAATGGCCGACACCATTCTGCAGGATAAAGCAGAAAAAGCTTTGTGCTTTACCGTTTACTGAGTTTAGGTTTTAGTTTATATATATAAATACGAATCAGCAGAGAACTTCTGCTGCTCCGTGAAACTCCAGTAAAACAAGTAAACCACAGTTTGTAAGTAAAGAATTAATCCCAAAAAACTTGTGTTTAAGTTATAGAGAAATTATTAGGCCATTACGTGCATGTGCACCAGTGTCAGAGCAATACATCCATCTGCCACTAATATTGAGTTAATATCACTTCTTATTTATATTGCGCTGACATTTCCCACCTCCGACCTGGATGACATGATGCATTTCTTTTATTATCTTTGAATTGTGAAATTGATCAATAGTACTCTGCCTATGGGAACCCTGAAATTGATTGCAAGGCGATATTTCAATCACATTCTAATCAATACACATGAATATACAAGTATTTATTAATATTGATAGAAAGCTGTGATAGATGGGTGACCCAACAAGAATGTCCTGACTCACTCCCAATGCATGTTGGGATAGGCCCAGTGATTTAGACCAGGAGTTTGTGAAAGGGTTTCGATAAAAGTTGTAGTTTCTTAAGTTTCATTGGCGAGTTGAAGGATTCTGTCATCGACCAATACATGTTCTTTGCAATGATGAAAGGACGAGGAAATTCTAAACCTGTGTATTTTGTTTGAATTCACTCAAATGAAGAATCTTTGCACGTGTGTTCTAACCTCTTGGTCGTTGATGTCCAGGACGCGCTCCAGCGTCAGCTCTTCGAAATAAAGTCGGTCACATTCATCGAAGTCGGTGCTGACGGTCTCCGGGTTGTGGTTCACCACCACCGTCTTCTTACCCATCTGTCTCAGGGCCCTGATGCTGGACACCGCACACCAGTCGAACTCAACACTGCTCCCTGGTGAAATTCAGCATAAGAAATACATCACTGCATCAGTGACATTTAGAGAAACAACGCTTATTACTTTTTTTAATGAAAATTATGAAACTTCGAAATCTAATAGTTAGAATTCAAAGTGGTACAAACTATTGCTAATTAGTGTCAAGAAAAAAGTATAAGAAGGGCAATTTCTGTCTTTTTATACAATTTCTTTTAACAATTTGTTTGATACTTTAATTAATAATCTATTATGTAAAAACTCAAAGTATAAAACACATTTTTTAAAAGTGAAGTTATTTCAAAGTCAGTTTTTAAAAACATTACAGGCAGGTAAAAATGATTTGAAGAGCATTAAAATGATATAAAAGCGTATTGTTGGGCTCACCGATGTGATAGGGCCCACAACCAAGTACCATGATTCCCTGGTCTTTAAATTCCAGATCATGCTCCTGTTGAAATAAATAAATAAATAAAAATACATTGTTGTTCATAATGCACTCTTGTGAATGTCCAATTGTTAACACAGAAATAAACTACTTATAATATTAATCAGTACTAGTAATCATATATATTTTTTCATAGCAAAATAAAATGTTTTACTAATAGTTATTCAGTGATTGAATGGGTTACATACTGTGCACATGCATCAAGTCACTATCTCTATAATGTGTATATTTTCCTCTATTAGCAGGGACCACATACCTGACCATGATATGTACAATACAGGTAGTTGGTCATAGCTGGATACTCTGCTGCCAAGGTGTCGATCTGAGAAAACAAAAGGTTCAAATGGGTCATTCATTCTTTAACATGTAACAGAAGTAATGAAAAATATTTAAATATTACTGTTACATTTGTGAAGTAGCACAGATGTGAGGAAATCCATGTAGGCACTAGTCATGTATAATGTTACACTTTTCTTCAAAACTACTGTGTCAAACTATTAAAGCTTTGGTTAATCAATCAAAATAATGTGAATTTTCATACTCCATTTACTTTTGTGGTAACATGAAACTACAGTGTGTGTGTGTGTGTGTGTGTGTGTGTGTGTGTGTGTGTGTGTGTGTGTGTGTGTGTGTGATGTGTTTATTGTTTAAGCGAGGTCACTTATTGAGTGCACTGAATCTCAGTCTATCTGACCTGTGCTGGAAGCTTCCGGTCAGAGCCCAGTGAAACTCACCTGTTTGACCCACGGTTTGATCCCGTGAGTGAGCCTCAGCTCTCTGCACGCTCTCTCACTGGAGCCCAGAAGCTGACCAACCTGCCGGTCTGAGAAGCCGTCCTGCTTGGCCTGTAGCAGCAGGTCTTTGGTTATTGTGCTGCTGTGGGAGACAACACAAAAGCAAATGGTAACTATACGGTGGTTTTGTTCAAATCAGAAACCTCTTACTTTTTTGCACAGTTTATTTTCCCATTTATGCCAAAGAAGCGCATGATTCACTCTTAAATTCCTTCTGACACATGTCAGTCTGTCTCCAGCTTAAAGGTTTAAAACACAAAATACCTGACGTGCTGTGTGAGGAAACAGTTACGCACTGAGGTACTGAAGTGAGTATATTTTTCCCACTTTTCAAATCCACTGCACTAAGAGGGTCAATCGAGCAGGCGGGTCATGATTGGCTTGCCTACCCAGCAGGGTGGACTGCAGGGAGCGGCCCGGCTCACAGCGATCAATAACACATCGACAAACAAGGCGCGGAGCTGCCAGACCACCAGGTTGGGAAGTGCACCATTTAAAATCCGTTTTAAATCGATGAAACTTTAATGCAAACTGTGAGCTTTAACAGAAAGATTGTAGCAGAAATAAAATGTTGTGTCAAGAGGCATTTCTGAACTGGAACAACAGGAAAGAACATCTATAAAAACATGTTTCTTTCACACCTTCAAATACATTTTGACCAGTGCTTTCAAGCACTTGACTCTACAGTGTAGTTTGCTGTCTATAATGATTGTTGGTTACTCTTTTACTGCACTGCCAAATGTGGCTGCCTGGACATGATGGGAGAGGAAGAGAAAGAGGAAGAGAAAGAGGAAGAGGAAGAGGAGAGGAGAGGAGAGGTTTTTAAAGTGGTTTAACTACCTCAGATAAATGGAAGGACATATCAAGTCTGAATCAATGGATGCAAATAAAGTTACTGGAGTGAATTTAAAGTAAACACAAGCCCTGGAGCATATCACAGATAAACAGAGAAACCAGACAGAGTAAGAACTGAGAGAGAAATCATAATCGGACAATGGGGATATAAAAGTGCTCAACCAGTCAAGACTAAAAACCGACCTCAAGATATTTTGAATATCTCTCCTTTACAGATGTGTGAAATAACTGTATATTTAAAAAAATGCAGTGTTCCTAAGTGTCAAGAGTCAAGTAAATCAGCATATCACACCCATCTATCATGAATTACAATAAAAAGACAGCAATTCTTTTGTTATAAGTACAGACATGTTCACAATTATCAAAGTATATTTGCAGTTAAACTTGCAACAAAATATCTTTAATTCTTTTCTGACTGAGTTACATTTCCATTTTCTTTTTCTGTTAATCAACGTGTAGGCTTCTCTGTGTCGGATCTGCAGGAGCTTCAAGAAGTGAAAGACACTTTGCTGTGGCAGGAAAACATTTCTGCATCACAGTGCGTCACTGACTACATTTCCACCATTGTGAATAAGACATCACTCCAATTACAATGTTTACATGCATTCCTAATAGAATATTTCCCTTATATTCCTGTTTACATCTTACAGAGCATCTGACTATGACTCATGTCAATGTAACGTCCTACTATTTGTTCACATTCAAACCCAGGGGATGTGTTGTCAAGCAGCTGGTATTTGCTGTATGTCGATGTCGCAAAATGCTGTGAAAACTCCAATGGGAAGTTATATTATCAAGATCTATACAAGATATTCCCTTTCAACTATTTTGTTAGCATGTCGAGTGATATTTCCCAGAAAGCTATGCAACAATACATTAGAAGTCAGCTGGGTTTCCAGTTAGGACAGCACCTGATAGATGTTTTCAGTGTAAAAGAACTACACACTGTGTAAACATGGCAGCTCTAGAGTTACTGGAAGGCTCCTCTGACAGATTTCGGCCAATTGTCTCCCTTCGATTTCTGCTTTTGTGCCAAGTTAAACTAAACACATGGATGCACTGTGGTGAAAGTCGTATTGATCATCTCATCTCGCTCCCACTAAGAAAACTAATACTTCCCATAATGTTGCAGTTAGAGACGACACAGAGGAATTCTTATATCTGGCGAAGCCCAATGAATTATTCATGACCTTGTAGCTTAACAGTATTGAACATTTCAAATGTATTTTAACTCCCACTGCACACAGCTGGGCCCAGAAATAACAAACTCCAGGAACAACACAAGGAGAGAGTCAGAATCAAGAAATCAAGACGAAACCTTCACTCTCAGAGCTTCTCGGGGGGAATTTCTGGTCTTATCCCACCTGAAAACCAGTTTTAGTCAGAGGTAAATCCTTCACAATCTGAACTTCCCACATAAATAAACCTTGAAACGCATCAACCCAGCGTGTGCACAGCGAGAGAGGGAACAGAACTGTCACATAGTCTCGCACATGATTATAAAAACATGCAGCCGCTCACAATCTAACTGAACTTGACGGTGACGAGAAGCAATTTCTGTGATTTCACACTTTTCAGTTTGTTAATTTCTCAGTTAATTAAGTCTGAACCATGTTAGAATGATACTGTTGTGGGTTGCGTAATTGCTGTTCTCTTAATTGTAATTCATGTCATGCCCGGGAGCTTATATACCTAATGATCTATGTCCTCACACGCAGGTGTACTGGTGTTCTGCTTTGTGTAATCAGGCTTTAACATATGAAGTGTTTGCCAGGTCTCCATTAGGAACACTGCAGTCATTATCAAGTACTGCACTGGTTCTGGAGGCAAAGATACAGAAACTATGAATGTTTCTTATCATAGAGTCTTTTAAAACAACATCAGTACATATGGAATGTGGATGATAATATGTTGATGCAGCATACAAACACAATAACTGGATTTACAGGCCGTGTTTAGATCAGGTATTGGCATCTTACTCTTCCTCAGTTGATCTGATCACAAGTGGACAGCTCTAAGTTTGTCAGTTCACATCTGGCATTAGAATGTGTCCCCACATGTGTCTCAACTGACCCCGTCTGTGCAGATCTCTCCTTCCCACTTTAGATGCAAACACACGTGTACGTAAATTCTGTTCGCAGAGACATAATTACGTTATTTTAGCCGGTCTGAATATACTGATGGGTCCGTTGTCAATGTGTGTCAGTGTGTGAGAAGAGGGACAGCAGAGCCAATCAATCGTCTGAATCATCATTATATGATTCAATAACAGTAGTTATTTTAGTATCACCTGTGTGAACAAAGACTATTTTTCCGTCAACAGCAAATGTTTACAGACAAACTGACCACATTTCACTTCTGATCTAAATCTACACAATAATCTGAATCTCGTTAGTGACTCTTGTACAAATACAGATTAAAATGTTGAATATCCACCAGTCCAAGCTACAGCAATCAAAGAACCAACACTCCAATGCACACAAACATCAAGTCAGCAGAGCCCGAAGTCCAGCTGTACTCAGCGCTACGCTCCATCAGTCTGCCACCAGCAGCCTATTGTTGTGTCTCCATCCCAATGTCCCCTGCTCCAGAGGCAGTGGAGACTACAACAGCACTTCTATGTGTCAGCGTGTAGCGGTGGCTGCCCACCAGACAGCCAGGCATTAATTATTAAACAGCGCAGTCAGAGGAAAGCAGCGGGTTACCTGTGGCTGAGCCATGAAAATTCACAGCGGCTTTGATTTGAGCTGTCCAGGTAACAGCCAGAGGGCAGATGGACAGCGAGGGCAGCGGCTGAGAGGAGGTGAACCGCGGCAGGGAAAGTGACACGGACGTGAAGAGACTGGGGTTCATCTCATTTATGAGGACCGACATTTTCGAACTGAAGAATGTGCAGTAATTTAGAAAAAAATAAGTCCCCAAAATTGTGTCCTTTTTATATAACTTGTCAATTTATACTGTAACTCTCAACTCTCTCTTGTGGAAGCATGCAAGTCAAAAAAGGAAGCAGGGATAAGAGGCTGTCTAAGCAAACCTGCATTGAAGAAAATTAAACTTAAAAGCGATGGTATGAAAACAAAGCCTCCACATCCATTCATGCATGTTTTAAATAAAATCTTGTGTAGTTTCCTGAGGCCCATAACTTTGATTCATACACAGCAACCTGCATAACGACTGTATGTATAATATAGACGCTGCGAGCCATCACAGTGTTTGTGTTTCTGAATTTTTCTGCATTGTAATGAAATGCCAATAAAATAAGAATGAAACTGAATTTAAGAGTTTGGAAGAATTTAGCTGAAACTTTTGATCTATTTAAGTCAATGTGAACCACGTCTCCGTAGCAAAGGGCCAAAAGTAATCTGCAAACCAACTAAGTCTATACTGCAGAAATAATGAGGCAGATAACAATGATATATGGCTAATGTGGTTTAAATGATTTGAGGGTCAACTCCACATACAGATGTACAGGCTGGAGGGGCTTATGGGTCCTAAATCAGCCCGATTATCCTCTAATTTGCAGCAGCCTTAAATAGACAAAACACAAGCTAATTCAAGAAAACAGTGGTAGTGTTACAAATACATGCAACACTGCTAAATATGCTGCAAGTAAACACAACACTGAGAAACACAAAAACATGGTGCAAGCAGCACAGCTGACAACAGATGTGTTTCCAGGGGACACAAAGGAAAGTTGTGAACCCGGCTGAGACACTTGTTGTTAAATACTTTGTGACTTTTACAGTTACGAAGTTGGCTTCTTGTCAGTGGTGTAAAATTAGCTTCATGGGGATGTGCAGGAGGCGTACATTATTATTATTATTATTATAATAATAATAAAGAGTAATTGTCGCTCTAGGTCTAAAGGATGATCAGAAAACACTGCAGAGTCACATACAGGCACATCAGCACTGTACAAACACAAAAGTAAATCAGAAGCATTAAACAACTTTAAATGTTAAAATGAATCATGTCCCTTTAATCCATAATTCAGCAGCAAAGGAACTGACGTGCACGTTAGGGACGTCACATTTAACTTTACCTCTTGTAGTTTTCCAGGTGCTGCTCCATCTGTGTTATCTTGCGGAGCTTGTGGAGGAACCACTTGTCGATGGCCGTCAGCTGGTGGATCTGATCCACACTCATACCAGTGTGGAGAGCCTAAAACACACCGGGCCCCAAACAGACTCAGTGTTACCTTTGACAGGTTCATCGTACGGGTGCTTTGTTGTAGACATCCAGTAGGTTTCAGAAAGTTTCAACAAATTCTAATAATCAGTTGCTTTTAATTAAAATCATGTTACAAGTTGAAGGTCATTCCTTCAAGTTAAAATAGTGAACGATATTACTTTGCCACTTTTGGCATTAAGTGGATTTTAGTGAGCGGTCTGTAAAGTCAGTGGAACCTATGCACTGACATCAGGAGCTGCAGTGGAGCAGCCGGTGATTACTGTGACTTTCAGTGGAATATTTCAATCACATAGACCTAGCCTATTTTACTACCTATTTTTTTTCAAACGTAATCACATTCTATGATTCTATAACAGACTATGAAACAATTGTCAAAGAATCCTGCCCGTGTTTTGGTGCTTTTGAGAATTGATAACTGCCTGAGCTGCAAAAGTAGCAGCAACATATTGAAGGTTTACATCCAATAAATATTTGATAACCTTCTGATTTCATTGTGCCCTGAATCACCCTGTGCCAGATGCACCAACATAACATAACCGAGCCTCCCTGGGGGGGGTTCCGTTCTTTGAAAGCTTCATTTCTTTTCCTCATGTGTACATGGAGCTAATGTGACTTCGGAAAAAAGCTCTGATTGTGTTTCATCTGTCCACAGCCCAGTCTCCCAGAGGCACTGCAGCTCATTAACAATCAAAGGTGAGGCTGTTTGTCATCTTTGGACCATTCAACTGCCTTATAACAAGTACAATTGAACTAACAAACGAAGACGAAGGAGAAGCGATCAAATATGAAGGGTAATAAGAGATACAGAACCGAATGGGGAAGAAGAAGAAGTAGGATATTGAAACAAACAGTGTATGACGGTAATGCACCTTGACGTTGGTTACCACCCCCCAATAAACCAAAAGACGAAGAACAAGTCGTGTCAAACTCGTTCAAACGTTATTTTTTGGAAAAACTGACAGCTGTAATAAAAGTGTCGCCCGTTAGCTGACTTGATTATTCGGAACCTTAAACAGAAGAAAAGCTGCTTATACGAAAATAATGATAATACCAAAACAGCACGATGATAACTTTTCATCCATTTTAATAGGCTGAATGACTTCCAGGAAATCTTTGATGATAATTAAAAAGAGCCTGCTTGAAATGTCACTATAATCCATTTATTTATCACCACTTCTAAAGGGTGCCAATAATAGAGACTTTAAAGAAGAAGCAATAATTCTGCTATTTTCTTTGTTTGATTCCACTGCAAACCAAAGGCAGGTAGGTACGCATCATAATAGAGCTTTTAATTTCTACACTCTTGTGGAACGGAGACATCTTCTAATGATTTGCGAGGGCACCAACACTTTTGACTACGTCTGTGGCTGGCGTTTGATTGCCTGGAGATAAGATATGGCTCATTAATCCCTAATGACGTCGCCATCGCCGATGATCTCACTCCACACTTAAGGGAACATATCCGTCTGCGCTGTCACGACACTGAGCTCACATAGCTGGAGGTTTCGACACTGACACAACCTCTGTTGCAAGAGTAGGACCTGTAGATGTTTTAACCTTGTATTAGCTCATGCGGCATCTCTGTGTCAGAATGACAGAGCTTGACCCTGCGCTTTAAAAATGTGTTGTTTCACCCACATTTCTTTATATGAGAAAAACTGACTAACAGCAACGTATTTCAGATGATTACCCACATTAGTAGATATCTGAGAAGACCCTGCTGTCAGTTAGATAATCAAACACTGTTTACAGGTGTTTCCCAGGAATTATAACAACCTATAACACCTCTGCATCTATTTAAGTCAATCTCAATTTCAAAGACAAGCATTTCCACACAATTAGGCATTCACAGCTCGGCATGCAGGAAGGCCAGGGACACATTTTTCTTCTCTGCGTTTCATGATTTTTTCATGATAATTCTTTTTTGACACTTCAAAATGTGATTTTAATGAGAAAACTGTAGTTGGTGTCATTCATAATTAACGCTATGAAAGATTAGTGTACCTTGGCGAGGGAGAAGATGCGGGTGCTGGAGGGCACAGCCAGCTCCTGCTGCAAGTCCTGGGTGTCAGCCCAGGCTTTCTTGAGTGGCAGGTGGGGCACGAAGCCATCCACTGATGGATGACACATCCGCAGGGCCTTCTGCACGCTCTCCTCAAAGGTCCGACCCACTGCCATCACCTGAATCCAGAAGAGGAGATTACAAGATGATCAAATATTGGTGTGAGCACAGTAAATAAGTGTTTATCCGTGGGTCCTCCCCCACCTCTCCGACACTCTTCATGGAACTGCCTATTTCACTGGACATGCCCTGGAAGCGGTCCAGGTCCCAGCGGGGGATCTTGGTGACGATGTAGTCCAGACTGGGTTCAAAGCAGGCCGTGGTCTTCTCCGATACGGCATTCTTGATCTCTGGTAGGGGGATTCCCAGTGCCAGCTTAGCAGCTACAAATGCTAACGGGTACCTATGAGACAAGGACAGAGCAGAAAGAAGAACAAAATAAACTGATGATGGACAACAGTCGCAGAATATCCTGAACAAAACTAGAAAAAGATCCCAGACCTTCTTTTTGTCAAATATTTGAACTTCACAGTGCGTGTGTGCGTGTGTGTGTGTGTGCGTGCGTGTGCGTGTGTTCTAAAAGTGCAGAAGAACTCCTCTTTCAATTATTTTTGGAGATCATAAACCTTGTGCCTTAAACAAGATGATTAGACATAATCACTAAGCTTCAAGGGAAAATCCCCTGGGACACATAATTATATATACTGCATATTACCTACTCCTCAATATGCATTTTAGATTTGATTTGAAACCGTAGTATGTGAGTTGTGTTCACATGGACTAATTGTCTCACCCAGTGGCTTTGGATGCCAGAGCCGAGCTTCTGGAGAGCCGGGCGTTCACCTCAATAATGCAGTACTCCAGGGACAAAGGGTGGAGAGCGTACTGGATGTTGCATTCACCTACAATGCCAAGGTGACGGACCACCTTGATGGCCGTCTCACGGAGCATGTGGTACTCCTCGTTGGACAGCGTCTGGCTCGGTGCTACTACTATAGAGTCACCTGAAGAAGAAGAAGAAGAAGAGGGGCTAGAGCGAGATGTGACTTATTATATATTAACAGTTTTTTGGTGGATGAGAAAGTGCAACAAAAGTTTGCTTCTCATTTGGATTTTAAACTGAGAGGTACCAAAATCCCATTTAAAGAATTTCACTATTCATCTCCAATCTAAAATGTCTATTTCCTTTCCTTCCTTCGAATAATTTACTGGACATCAACAAAACAAAACATTTGGGCCTGAGTCATCTGAAGTCTTTCTGATGTCATTGAATTTCTGTATAAATACTAAAGTCCTTAAAATCAGCAGTAAACATTTGTATAACAAAACAAAAATGTGCATACCTCTGCTAAGGTCCCTTATGAAACCACATTTAGATTCACTAGATCCAGATTTCTATTTGGTTCTGCACCAAATCACAAACACTCATAAATATTAGTCCCCTAAACATGGCTAATTATATTCATTAATTATTCTCTAAGAAATCAAGGAGAATGTGGAAAAAATCCCTCTCTCGCAATGTAAAAGAAAGCGAAATTCCTCTATCGGTCCCAAAATGTGTTCTTCTTTGGGTCATCCCCTTTCCCTCCACAAAATTTCATGGAAATCAGTTGAGTAGTTTTTGTGTCATACTGCCAAAAACGCAGATGAAAATATAAAATTCTTGGCAGAGGTAAATATTTATAAGGTGAAGGAAGCTCTGGGGCCAGAAACATATTGCATTTTAGATAAAACAATACTTTTGTGTTTATCCTCTGGACTTTGTAAAGTACACAAGAAGAACACAAACCACCTTTAATCTTTCGTACACTTCAAGTGTCTCAGTCAGTACGAGCGCTGGATGTTGGCTATGAGAACTGAGCTAAACCCAAAGGCTTAAATTTGCCATTCAACTATTGATTTTCAGCGCTTTCTACTGATCTGTAGAAACAAAAACAAAAAAATGATGCCGACCGCTGTCCTACATCCTCTCACCAGGTGAGGCAGCGAGCTCGGTCAACATGAGTAACTCGCTCAGCTGAGAACAACAAGAATACAAGCAGCAAACAGAAGTAAATCAAACACACCAGATCATAGTGGAATTACTGCACTGTGGCCTCCACACACTTCTGCAGTTTCAGTCAACATCATTCTTTTTTCCACACTCGCATGAGATCACCATCACATCACATTCAAAAGGCCAAAACATGTTTTGTGAGGCCACTGGGACATTTGACCACCCAAATCTAATCAGCTAATCCGTGAGCCAACAGGGAACATTTGCACCACATTTGAAGAGATTCCCTCGAGGCTTTTGAAGTATTGTTTTCAAAAGACTGGGACAGACAGATAGGTACTTAAGGACCGATGGACAACTCGAAAAACATCACAGAACAGAGCCTGTAATAGTTTTGAAGAGGATGTTATTATTCAGTGTGTACTGAATGTTTGTGTTTGGTACCTGTGTGAATGCCCAGTGGGTCGAAGTTCTCCATGTTGCACACGGTGACGCAGTTATCAGCCACGTCTCGCACCACCTCATACTCCACCTCCTTCCAGCCCATCAGAGACTTCTCCACCAGGATCTGACTGCTCATGATCAGAGCCTGTGATTGATACGCACAGAACATCATCAATTAAGATGCTTTGTCAGCTTATCAGCAGGTTGCAACGTGTTGAATTTAAAACTTTTTAAGAACATAATGAATTAAATTCAGACCCACTATATGTTAAGTATGACATATATGAAAAATTTGATTTATAGAATATAAAAAATTACATTAACTGTGGTTGTTAAAGGTGTTGTTTGTAGTTTTATTACAGCGTGCTTAAATCTGTGTCATTGAGAAAGAACTGCAACACGTGGAGACATTACAAACTATACATGCTGCCAAAACATTTCTTCAAAAAATATATATATTTTCATTTTAAAGAATGATGGAACATATTAACACTTTAAGGTCTTAAATTCTGAGAACCTGCAGAACATGCTATGATAGTAATTAACATAAAAACATTTTTTATAACAAGGACATGGAGTTGAAGAAAAGGTTTTTAAACAAAGACGTTAAGAACTAGTTCTCAGCCCGGTAATTTGATACAAACCAGCCTAACAGCCACCAACAATATCTGGTAAACAAAGATTTACCACTGATACCTCCAAATGATAATAAAAATAATGAATTATTATGTATTTTTTATTTAAATACCAAAAACTGCAGAAGACAGTGCATTGCATAAAAGCAATGCGTGTCCATCTAATACAGTCTAGCACAGACAGTTCATTTTGCAGTTATGGGATCACACATTAGAAACAACTGAGCTGCCACATGAAGCTGGATACTGGACGAGCACAAAGGAATGTTGCTTAGCAACAGAGAACTATTCCTTTCGTGGAAGAGGACCAAAGACACACATCTAAACAATTTCAAAGCTTTTATCTTTGTGCAGGTTTGTGCTGCAAACAGGTGAAGGTACAAAGTAAAAGTCTGAGGAAAATGCTTCATTTGCTGGTTTGATAGGAATGATTGATTAGATGTCAGGAAAAATAAATACAGAGAAAAACTATTATAATTGTAGCCAAATGTCAGCCAGCCTGCTGAGCAGTATTTTTTCTGACCTTGTTTGCGGTTTCCTCGAGGATCTCTTTGTTGGCACAGAGACCAGAGCCCAGACCTCCCAGGGCATAGGCCGATCGTAACATCACTGGGTATCCAATCCGCTCTGCTGCTTTCAACGCATCAGTCACCTGGAAGATGCACACAAATATTACTCCTCCAAAATAAAGCTTTCATAAACCATTACAGGACATGGAGAATAAAGATCTCTCTATACAATACTACACAGACTTGGGAAGTGACTGGACAGGAAGTGATTATGTTTTTTTGGGTCCTTACCGACTCCACAGCGAAACTGGGCGCGATCTTCTCATTGATTTCCATCAGTTTGTCAGCAAAAAGCTGTCTGTCCTCTGTGGCCATGATGGACTCCACCGGGGTTCCCAGGACCTTCACCCCGTACTTCTCCAGGACACCAAGCTGGAACAACTCTACTCCTGAACGCCACACAAACACAAATAGAGATATATGGTTAAAACCCAAGCTACGAAAAAAAATTTAAAACAGTGATTCCACATAATGCAACCAAACAAGTGCTCGTCTTACCGCAGTTCAGCGCAGTCTGTCCACCCATAGAGAGCAGGATGCCGTCCGGACGCTCGGTCTTGATTACTTCAGTTACAAATTGTGGCGTGACGGGCAGGAAGTAGACCGAGTCGGCCTGTTTGGTTCCCACCTCGTTGGTCTGAACTGAGGCTATGTTTGGGTTCATGAGCACCGTCTTCACATGCTCCTCCTACAACATGCACACGCAGTCAAATATTACTACTTTAAAAAGTGTGAGTGTGATGATTAGTTGTGTTACTTTGACAACATCCATGTTCTATATTTCACGTGTTACTGTGTTTTTTATGAACTGGCATTGATTTTTCTGAGTTTTACAACACAGACTTGTTCACTGCAGACATTTAAAATGTCACAGCAGGAAAATGACATTTATTACCAACAGGATAAATTATGAATTTGAAGTATCAATTATTTGACATGATATGTGACATTAGCTCTCTTCTCATCACACTGCACATTATATTGATGCCCATTGATATCCTCTTCAACTTCACAACCATACTTGAGATTGATGGAGTACGGTTTTTGGTGCAGACAACCTTGAAACTGCATCAGGATGTTGTGTTACTACCTCTTACCTTCAAGGCTTTAATGGCCTGAGATCCAGAGTAGTCAAACTCTCCAGCCTGACCGATGGAAAGACCTCCAGAGCCCAGCACCAGCACCTTCGACACCTGCATTAACACAAACAGACCATAAGTGAGTAAGTGCAGGTTAAACTAACTGACATTCATCATCTTTCTCAGGGCTCATATTGTGACCCTGATGTAAAACTCTTAGTCACAAAGTACAGTAACGAGCAGCATTTTTCATACTTAAAACTTGGTTCCTTATCAAACTCAATCCTGGTAGTTTCCTGTAAAGTGATCAATTTGGTACATTCTTTTTTTAAGGCCAATGTTTAATCAATTAACTGTTGGGAAGGCTTGAGGTGAACCTGCTGAACCTGAGCGTCGTGCTGTACCTTGGCTCTCGGGGGTATGTGGGGCTTCTTGGGCATGACTGACACCAGGTTGGCGTCCTTTCCTTTCTTGATCAAGGATATGAAGGTATCAAAGAGGAACTGTGGACAGAGAGAGAAATGCCAATACAACAAGGATTTGCAAAGTACATTTACAGAGTCACTTTTCTTGCTTCTGAAATGTTTTCACAAAGCTCGGATTGGCTCCAGCCCCCCCTGCGACTCTCAAAGGATGAGCTGTACAGATAATGGATGATATAATGCACTTTTTTCCTCAGCCACTCAAAGGTTATAGAGTAAATACTGTTTGAGTCCATGTATCTGGGGTTGAACAGGATGTAGGTCTACAATCCGTGGAAACTTATCTGTGGCCTCAGTTACAGCTGTGTACAGATGTCAGCTGTGGTAACTGTGTCTGAAGTTTCTATAACAAACTGTAACTGACTGTTTACTGACAGACAAGTAAACTTATCCTCTTGTCATGTTATTCAGAAAGTCACAGAAAAATCAATAGTATTCTCCATGTCTGAGACCGATGCATTCAAAAAAACATTGCACCTCCCTGCCGGTAAGACATTTGTCACGGGCCCCTGTGCAAATTGTTGGTGATGTCTCCCGCAGTCCAGCCCAGGTGGAAGCAAAGAGAATCTCCAACTGAGCTGTCAGGTTTATGTTGTGGTTTGGAGGACAGGTCTTATTATTCTGCCTCCACATGACAGAGGTTACAACATACTTTGACCAGAACTTGAACTGCAGTCCTCGTCTGCCGTGTGTGGGGGAGAGACAGAAACTGGAGCACAGAACAATCAACGGGTTAGTGCAAGGACACGGACAGACACTGTTAGTGAGTGCTCCTCCACCTGAGCCCTGATGCATCCATGATTATATAAATATAGATATAACATTATAGACATAGGTCAAGAGATAAAGCCTTATATATTGTTTAGATACAACGAGATAGAGATAAAGATATAAATGTAGAATATAGAGTGATCTATACAGATACAGGCAGTAGCGGCTTTGGTCGCTTCCCCTGTGTGCTGTTTCAAAGCGTCAGCACGGAGGTACTGTGGACAACGTCGGGGGTGAGAGACCTCAAACATCTCTCTGAAAAATGCAAACGGCAGGAAAGTTGCCACAGTCGCTTGGACACAATGAGGCTACGTTTTTGCAGCAGGCCTAGCATTACTCAGCAGCTGGATGAAGGCTACAGGACCTGCATATTGTGGGTTGTGTTGTTTTTGTTGAGTCTGGCTCCAGTTTGTAAATTTAAATAAATATATATAAATTCATATATAGAGATACAGAGAGATAGAGATAGATAGAGGGAGAGAGAGAGAGAGAGAGATTTATGAGATCTAGGTATGGAGAGAGATGGAGGTAAAGAGACAGATAGACAGACTCAGACTTTTACTGAGTTCTCCCTTGCTGTGCCCTGCGAGTATGTGCCTTTACTTAACTTCAGTGTAGTATTCAAGTACTTAATGCACCGCTATCAGAGTTTTTAATTACCTCTGTGTCTGTGGGACCCCCTTTAGCCTCCGGGTGGAACTGAGCCGTGAAAATAGGCTTAGTGTTGTGCATGATGCCCTGGAAAAGAAGCACATTTGACAGTGAAAAGAAAGCAAGCAGTATATTACAGTTCTGCATTTCTTTGAGAAACATCTCAAAAACCGGCAAATCTTTCTGAAATATTATTTGTAGACTCCATGTGAGAGAAATGAACCTCATTGGTGCCATCATTGGCGTTAACAAACAGCGGGCTCCACCCCGGGGGCAGGGACTCGCTGTCTATGCCGTAGCCGTGGTTCTGCGCCGTGATGAAGGCCTGGCCCGTCATCACATTCAGCACTGGCTGGTTCTGGCCTCTGGAGAACAATAACCACACTGTTTATTATTGGTTTATGGCACACATGATACCAAATAACTGAAAATTAGAGCATCACAATTAACTACAACAGTGTTTAAGTCCACAGACACTAAGCTGTTTACGAGGCTCCTTAAAAAGAGTTTACATGTTGTTTATATTCCTAATTATGTAAAGTTATTTACAAGTTTACCTGTTGCCCATAGGCAGTTTATATGATGCAGCTCCTGCAGCCAGAGCAGTGATTTGGTTTCCCATGCAGATACCAAACACCGGCTGGGGACGATCACTTTCCAGCACCTTTAGGACAAAATGTAAACAATTATTATTCATGTTAGTCTAGATCATGATAGAATAGTTATCATATGACAGAGTATTAGGGCGACTTAAAGGGAAAAGAATATATTACCACCCAAATCAAGGTTTTGGATCCAGAAGGATTGGAACTCAGGCAGACACAAGTTCTGCTTATCTGCTCTATTTTTGGGAATATTATGACTTTCTTTCTCGTTAAATTACGAACTCACATAATGACACTTTATCCTCAATACATTCTGACTTTATTTTCATATTATGAATTATTTTATCGATTTTTTTATTTTTTCATTTGGCCCGAATACTCTGTCGGGGTACTATGGGGTGCTGTGACTACAGGAAATAACATAAATTAATACATTTGAATTTTACTTGATGTAAATGATAATAATAATAACCTGACGTGCCCTCAAGTGAAAATACAGATCACTGATTTTGGCTTATGATGCAGTCTTCGAAGAAAAATAAATGTCTCGACATGAACTTCTTCTCTTTATGGTCCAATTTCACAAGTTGCAGAACTGAGGACTTTAGTTTTAATTCTACTGATGCCCTCAAGATCTAAAAATTGTCCATGCCCTACCTTGCTGACATTCTGGATGAGCGTCTTGGCCAGAGACGGGTCTCCTGGTCCGTTGGAGATGAACAGACCATCGTAGTCTAGACTCATCAAGTCTTGGTCCCACGGCACAAGATGGACCTCTGCCCCCCTCTGCACACAAATAAAGAGACACTGACCCACTCTGTAGTCTAACGATGCTACTTAACGAAGGTCATGGCAGAGTCCCTCGAAATAATGCAATCATTTTACATTAACATTTGTGTCTCTAGTTAATAAACATTCAGCACTTATAATGAAGTCGGGGTTAATAGACTCCAAGGTCCTCAGACAATGACAATATTCATATGTAGATTTATGACACAATTAATGTGACATCTCCTCCAGTAAACTCTCTCCTCAAACACAATAAACAGGCAACAGCGTCATCATTTCCATTTTATGAACCAGGAAGTCCAATATCCTCCCTAATGATAATTACTATTAATTTTACCAATTCTATGACAAATGAGACTCTTCACACTGACCAACAAACCAATCAACAACCAATAAAGGAAGATAAATTATATGATAAACAGACAATAAACAGATTATTGTAATATACATTGTAATAAATTCTGCAGGCTGTTTTTCCTCCACTACTATTAGAACCAATTATAAATAATATCTAAACGTTAAGTGGAGCACAAACAAAGAAACAAGAAACCCAGTTTCAGTTACAGCTGGGTGACACAAATAACTTCTACAGAATGAGTCATTTAGACCTAATGTTACTGTCTGAAATTTTCTAGGTCACGTTGCAGAAAACAAAGTGTCAATTTTCTTTTCCTATATTTGTGCAGAGAAGGTTCATTAGGGGCTCAGCCACAGACACATCATTCCTGAGTGTGTAATTAAATGAGGACGCACAATGAACAAGAGGGTTTTTCATTCTCACCTTAACCAGCAGGCGGATGATGTTGTGTTTAATGCCACAATCGACGGCCACTACTTTGATTGGGTTCCCTTTTCCAAAAACTTTGGTTTCCTGACAGGTGAGGGGGGGCGGGCAAACACAACAGGAGGTTAGTGATCATCAACATCATTTGTAAAAAGAGGAAAATGTGTTTTGAGTCCAGTGTGAACGGATGTAATTGTGGCCCTGGTCAGACCTGGTATGAACATTGACCCGACACATTAAAATACGTCCTGAATGTGTCACTCGTCATTGGATGTCCCTTTCCCCTCTAGATGCAAAATAAACACCTCCCTCATTTTTGTTCACAAAGACCAAATGATGTTTTTTAAAGAGGTGTCCGATGTCACTGTGTGTGTGTCGGTGTGTGTGCAACTGTGTGTCGGGACGAGTGAGCAAGCGAGCGAGGTATAGAGGAGTCTGGAGTGTTGAAATAAAGTATCATTATGTAATGATTGGTGATTATATTGTGGTGGCGTAGAAATACTTTTGATTCCCTGTAAAACTGTAGCAGGTCAGAGGACCGCAGTATGTGGTCCTCCATAGGTGAACCAGGACGGACCAGGCCACATGCGTCCCACCTCAGAATGTGCTTTAGACGCGTTTGGGTGCATTCAATCCTGAACCTAACGTTGTCCACTTGTGATCCCTCAGGACAGATATTAATATCAGGTATGAACATGGTGTGTGACGATAACCATAAATAAATGGTAGCAGCTGTTACCTTGGTTGAGACCTCTGCCACCAAGTTCTTCTGGTTGGGGTCCGATATCTCAACGGGCTGTCCGTCAAATTCAATCTTCCCCAGAACCGTGCCCTGAAACCACGAGCACATTAACAACAGTGAGCGATCCAGGCTGTCCATTTACTAAATGATGCACCAGATCAGAACTGTGCATTTACTGCACCTTGTCTCTGATAACTTTGGTCAACATTCTGGTGTCGATCCCAAACAGTGCAGGAACCTTCAGGGAGGGAAAGTAAGAAATTGTTAGCTTGTCAAAAAGCAGAGTCTTCTTCACTGCTCTAACATGACCCCTGAGGAGGTGGTAATTTGAATCCTAACCTTTTCATCTTGGAGCCACTGACCCAGGGACTTGACAGAGTTCCAGTGGCTGTACTCGTGGCTGTAGTCTTGAACCAGGAGACCGGATACCTGGAGGCACAAATATTAGCCCGGGAAATAAATGAAAGGTCAAAACTAAAACTCTTCCAACTAAACTGCACCTGCTCCAAATGTCTGTGCTGGTGTCAAGAGCTGCCATAAAATACAAAAATGTGTTTCAGGGTGCCAGCACATCCTGAGCATGAGGAAGTACACTCAGAGAGTACACTCTGCTGCTTGTGTTTAATTGTATCTTTATATGTAAAAGACAACAAACAAGAATTCATCAGCTAATCTGCCAATTTCATTAATCAATTAATGTAGCAATCTTAATTAGTTCAGGCCTGATTGATTTTGTGACACCCATTATTATTGTGGTAGCAGCAAGAACAATGTAGTAGCATGAACAAATACTTCTAGAGCAGACGACTTTATCAGGGTTTCAAGAAGTACATTCAGGAATGAAATAATGAAATTTAAAACCGATGTCAGGTATGACAGATGTGAAGGAATATCAGAGTCCCCGTAATGGAGGATAAGTTGTAGTTACCGAGTGGAGAAGGATCCTCGAAACAAACTACAGACATATGGCATCTCCAAAGCCCATCTCCAATACAAAAATGATCCTCCGAAGAAAACAATCCAACAATGGCCAGGTCTTGTTTCGTAGATGCACTTTAGATGAATGAGCTAAATGCATCACCCCGCACTTCCTGTAGCTGCTCCACAATAAAAGAAACCACGTGTTTTACCTGTTGAAAGCTTTCAATGTGAAGTGCAGTGATCGGTTTGCACAGTGAAAAGAGAGTGAACAGTGAGGATGATGTCAAAGAGATAAAACTGCACTGAATCACATGCAGAAATTGTTCGTGTAAATCCCTCATTACGCATGGGCAGGCAATCTGAATCCAACTCAGGACCCCGGCACTACCAATGAAAACTACTTTATAGAGTACCAACAACTGAGTGAAAATACTTTGATCATATAAAATCAAAATGGAGTTTAATTTCATGAATATTGTGAAGATTTTAACTTTAATAGGTCAATTTGTTGCCATTAAAAATGGAAAATAGCAGATTATTGTAGGATGTTTTGCCAAATCAACAGTCAAAAAACAAAAATTCCTCTATTTTGTTTGCTATTATAAAAGTTTGGAAAAGTAGGAAATAGTTCATTTTGAAAAGTGGACTTGTTAAATGACTTAATTCTTAAAAATCTACGTCCATCTTTCTGTTGATCGATTCATCAAAAAAATCACCAAGACCAATATTCTTTGTCGATAACTCGAGTCGGGGAAGTGACAAGGACAGAACTAAATCGAAAACACATTTGTGTAACAGCATAATTTTTATACATTTATATGAAATGAAATGCAGGCCCTGAAACCTTGGGACCACAGCAGTGTTTCTAACCTGGATGCGTTCTGACTCTGCATTCTTCCTCAGGCCCAGCTCGTCCAGCTCCTGGGTGTTGGGTACGCCATAGTTCCCGACTATTGGGTACGTCAGGGTCAGGATCTGACCTCTGTAGCTGGGGTCAGTCAGGGCCTCGGGATACCTACAGCAGTGGAACGGCAGGAAAAATATAAAAATATGGCCTTGTGAAAAACTTAACTAAATAAATGTACACACAAGGTTGTCGAGCTCAAAAAAAGTCGTTGTGGCAGTGAAAGGTTACGAGGGTCTTTATATTTACATTTTATTTTCTGTTTTCATAGCATCTGACCCACACTTGTTCAAATGCACTTTGTATTTTGATTCATGTCAGCACGTCTCCTCCTTACCCCACCAGGCCAGTATTGAAGACGAGTTCCCCTGCGGACGACACATGGTGCCCAAAGGAGAAGCCTTTCATCCGGGTTCCATCCTCCAAGACCAGGTGGGCTGTCTGGGCCTGCACGGGAGTCAAACAGAAAGAGTGCAGGCAGATGTTAGAGCAAAAATCTCACCCAGGAGTGATGCACTGGAGAGAGCAGAGGCAACACTTAAAATGGTGAGCAGCGAGAGCACTGAGCCTCTGGGACTTCATGCTGAAGCTGCAGGTCACTGTGGATTGTGCTGTGAATGCTGAGACACACAAATCTGTTCTTCTGTTCAGTGTGTGTTAGTGTGTGTGTTGTGTGTGCGTGCAGGGAATATGTGAATATAAAGGTTGCGGTGACCCACAATGACCTCCAGCTGCTGAACATCACATTACCAGGGACCAATAGTCAAACCAGAGTCAGCTCCTCAAATCATAGGAAAATAAAATGTTCACTTACTAACACATGATGTGTTGTTGGTGTATATGATGCATTAATACTTTGTCTGTTTGTTAGCAGGGTTACGCAAAAACTACCAGACGGATTAACACCAAACTTGATGGAAAGATGTGATATGGGTCAAATTTTTACATATTTTACTCAACAGTTTGTTTACATTTATTTAAAATTATAACCAACACTTAAGCATCAACCATGACACTCATTTAAACTTACTTTATAAACTTTAAACTTAAAAGTTAGTGGACTTATCTGGAAAAGTGTTCTGTAAAGGCATATTGCAATCAGGGTGTATTTCCACACATGATGCACACAGGTTCTGTATCTGTGTGCTTCTCATCATTTGAGCAGTACTTTGAAACTTTCCAAACTGCATTATAAAAACTGCTGATTTACTGCGGTTTAACTAAATTACACATTAACCAAATGCAGATGGCTTCCTGGGTTTTTTTGTATTTTAATTAAAGATAGTCGTGTTTTAATTCGGCTTGGTATCAATCCACCAGAGTGACCATGTTTCAGCACAGTTCCATCTTTTTCAACTGGCTCATGCTGCCCTGCCACGATGCTGTTTCTGATGCAAGAGCGCTTTATCCATAAATGGTCAACTACAGCTAAAGTTCAAAATATGCTAAAACAATAACTTCTTATTCTATTGGGTGTGAGCCGAATCAATAAGCAACCTTTGTTGTATATGCACATGGCGGTAATACGGTTTTGTGTGTTTGCACTTTTGTATATAAGCAAGATATCTTAGACTTTACATATTTCTCTATGGAGTTCGGCGCACAGTTCACAGGCATTAGCAGAGTTCAGCGGCGTTAGCGCTGAGCTGGCAGAAAGTTTTGGAAAACTTAAAATTCAGCCATTTTGCCACCGACAACAACACGTCTCCGCTCACGCGCACTTTCTCTTACCTTGACACTATAAAGTTTCGCAGCTTGGAGCCTCAGGCAGGGCGACGTGCTTCCCAGGTTTCTGCCGAACACACACACATGTCTGAGGGGTTTCACTGCGCTGTAGGCCCGAAGGATCCTGGTCATATTAACACTGCTGCGGGTCAGAGCGGCGGCTAAGGGACAAGGTGCTGAGTGAAGGGCCGCGGGGGGGTTTGGGGCTGAAACTGATGAATGGATGAGGAGCTGGTGCCCCCCCTCGTGTCCTCACAACACATTCACACTCAGCGCTTTAACTCGTGACTTCTGATTGGCTGCCCGCTCGTTGCTTTTCTCATTGCACCACGCGCACAGCGTTCGGATTGGTCCCCGGGAACACGCCCATTTCTTTCTTTTTTGACATGTGAGAACTGATGAAACTGAGATTCACGTCTGTTGAAAGAGATTCCAGGTGTCGACGATGGAAAATATTTTACTGCTTGAAATATTTTGTCCTGAAGCAAAAATGTTGAAGCTGTCAACTTATAACTAAATTGAGTTATTACTCTCATAGTAGCAGGTTATTTATAGGCCTGGCAGTTAGTTTTTAATGGATTTGGTGTTAGGGTTAGGGTTAGAATTAAGTTTAGGTTGTGATCGTTAGGGATAGTATGAGGGGCTAGGGAATTCATTATGTCAATTAGTGTCCTCACAACTATAGAGAGACGAGTGTGTTTGAGAGAGAGAGGGGGCTAATTGAGGGTTAGTTAGGTTAGTGTTACCATTGTTTTGGTGACCCAATACCACCTCCAGCTGCTGGCCATGACATGACCTGTAAGCAATAAGCCGCATTAAATAGCCTTCAAATATCATACAGCCTCTTTATAAAGAAAAATACCATTATTTATTACCTTTATTTAAACAATTTGTATTCCTTTTTTTCCATTTTCTTCTACTTGATGCTGTAAAAGAAAAAAGTCTGTAAAAGAGGAACTATTGATTCCAAAGTCTTTATTTTAGAGCATTGAAAATAAACTGTACTTTGACTTGCACCTGCTAACAGAAACCTGCTTTACTTTCTGTGCAGCAAACTCTTTTACAGCCTTTTCTTTCCTCGTCAAGCTGACCATGGGCAGGCTCCATGGTGGAGGGGATTAGAGCGGTCCGTGTATTTGCTGATCACTGCAAGACCGGCGCTGTGTTGAGAAGGCTGCCTGACTGCCACTCTGCTGGGTTCAGCAGTCTGGACAAAGTGGGTGTGAGTAATGGGACCTGTGCAGATCTGGAAATGCCTCCACACTCTAGAAGTCACAGCCTGGAACAATCGACTGTGTAACTGTGGAAAAAAAGCTATAATGTTACGTGCAAATCGTGAAGAGGTAGAGTGTCACTGAAGTAGCTCCATCTAAACCCATTCATGCTCGTGCATATAATATGTATGTAATGGGAAATATAAATATGTTATAGCCTGACCAATCTGTGTCTTTTGTCCTAATTTTCATTGATTCAAATCTTTATTTATTTATTAGACTGAACTCCAGCCCCCCACAGCCCACACCTCATGTTCCTCTTGTCCAAAATTTAACACGGACTCCCTCTCTTGACGTGTGGAGCTCTGCTGACATCCAGTGGAGACTTCCTGCTCTAAAGACTGAAGAGGTATTCCAGTTATTAACAGTGTTGTAGTGGCACATGTGATGTGGAGGAGACACTGCAGCTCTCACTCTTTATATATATATATATATATATATACAGTATATGAGATATATTTACATGTGAGAAGCCTGGTATCATTTAGCTGGCAGCATGAAGTAGAAGCTGTCACAGCTTTACAGGTGATGTGACAACCACAAGTCTTCAGTGATGCAAATGTGTATTTATGTCATGTGGGAGGTGATGCATTCAAGTACAAGGTCTCATTATAATTAGTTCTCTGCTTGGATCGTGGATCATGATGGTGGATCTTCAATCATGGATCATAATTATAGATCGTGGTGGCAGCTGCTGGACTACGATTACAACCAGATTCCTAAGATATACAATAAATCTCACATATTGATTATACTTCTATTATTACAATTGTCATCACTGCTCCTTCATCTCTTTTGGATCAATACTTTAAACATGGATACACCTCTCCATTATGTTGTTTCTCATGAATGGTGTAAATGTTGTTGACATTCTCTGTTACACACGGCATCATTTGCACTTCTGTCCGTCCTGGGAGAGGGATCCTTCACTTGCGGCTCTCTCTCCATGGTTTCTACATTTTTTGGAAGTTTGTCCTCTTGCTGAGGGTTAAGGACGGAGGATGTCGCACCTTGTTCAGCCCAATTAGGAAAATTGTGACTTGTGAATATTGGCTCTATGAATAAAATATGATTGATTGATTGATTCTTTACAAGTGAAAGTACTGATACCGATACCTTAGTTGGCCTATGCCCCTCAAAATTAAGCATGACATATACAAGTGACTATGAGATTTGCACCAGAGCAGAGTCTATCAGAGAGAGGATGCAGTCAGACACTCTGGAGGTTAAAATGACAAACAGGCCATGAACGCATCCCAAGTGAGAGTGAATATGTAATAATCATCATTAAGCCGCTGTGCTTAGCCGCTCATTGTTCTGCTTATTACAACTTATTTAGGTTTAACTTAGGTAACTGTGGATTGATTAAATATGTGTCCATCACCACCTCTTAATTTGGGCTTTGGAAACTGTTGAAACTCAGCCCAGACTGATGCTTCTACCTGATGCCTCAATTCCATGTGCACTCATCAATCATGCCAGCTGAGGATGTCTGTGAGAACAGCCATCACACAGAGGATTTATAATCCTGTTCAATGCCTGCGTGAAATATCACACAAAATGTTAATATTTAGAGAGAGTGAAAACTGAAAGCCATAAAACCCTTTACTGGGAAAATGAGTTTGTTAAAACTTCACCACCAGACAAATATCCTTCGATAAAATAAAGCAGAATCAATAAACGCAATATTTTCCTTGTAGCACGGTCCCTATCGTCTCAAAACCCCCCAAATCAAAAGTTACATACCTGAAGTGTTTTTCTATAAAATGTATAAGTAAAGCAGATTTATGGTGAAATGAAATGCACATACTCACACTTTTGTCTCTTGGATGCATGTTAAGCAAACAAAGCTATATGAATATTGGAAAGACACCCCCTTATGCACTATTTCAGACAATCTACCTACTGTATATTAAAATAAAGCATATATTAGTAGTTGATTAAACTTGAATTGTAAAAAAAAAAAAATATCAAAATAACAATAACAATGTTTTCCTGTACTCTATTGACTTAAATATAAATATGGCCTCAAAACGCAGCCCCGGCTCTTTGCTGACAATAATGACAGAATCACCCACAGTGGAAAATTGTTGGGCGATGAACTGGGAGAACACGAGACGACGTGGCCCTTTATTACTGGGAGGGCCGCGGTGAGCTGCCTTCTAAATTCCTCCACTGATTGGCTCAGCCTGCGGCCTAATGAGCTCCAGTGTCTGTCCTCGGCGGAGGGACCCCACATTGTTTGCAGTTTCAAGTGTACATTTCAGATGGTGACCAAGCTTAAGGGAGGACGTAAATAGGCGGGGGGGGGGCAGCTCTCCCTCGCCGCTCTCTTTGCCAGGTTTCCGAGCGCAGCCCTGGACCCAAGATGACAGAAATAATAGATTCAAGGATCCACGATGGCGGCTCGGACTGGTCTGACAGTTTGAAGATATTGAAATTAAACAGGATATGGATGTTCATATATATTATTCTAAGGCAAGGCAGGTTTATTTGTACGGCAGCTTTCAGCAGCTGAGTAGTTCACAGTTTACATAAGACATAAACAATTACACGGGCAGTTACAATCTATAGTAAGACATGAGTGAAAAGTGCAGGTTGTTAGATTGAAAAGATGGAAACAAATGCATTTTAAGCCTTAATTTGAAATAAATGAGAGTTGGAGCAGACCTCGTGTTTTCTGGGGGAAAACCTGCACTTTGCAAGACTGTGAAGGTTTGACTCTGAGAAGAGATGATTTTAGAGGCTTGGACGGAGGAAATGATCCATGTGATTCAGTTCATTGTATTGACCATAAGTCGTATTTTATAGTAAAACAGTTTTATCGCTGCTTATCCTAACTTTTTCTATTCTGTTACACTTTGCCTGGATTGAACCGTAAACTCTACCAATTCATAACTATGATGTGTTGACAAACATATTCAAATCCTATGTAAGTGCAATATCCATTTTGAGCCATAACGAAAAGGCCCTCTTCTATTGGTTTGTGTCCTTTGTTCGATTTTAAACTTTTTTATAAATTTGCACGGTTTTTCAGAACCCCCCCCCCCCCGTACAATGACAGTAAAGGCTTTCTATTCTATTCTTTCCTATTCTATTCATTTTGCACTTGCAGCAGAAGTGACAGTGTAGGTTATTGTGACTGATTGTTATTGTCTAGTCCACTACTTGTCCACTTCTACTTGTAAATAATAAATAACTTCATGTTATTAAACAGACTCTAAGTTAAAATGTTTTAAATGATTTCAAATGTAATTTATTGTCATTCCATTCAGTCAACTTTTGCATTATTGAATTTGTCTCTGTGAGAGTATATATAGTCATCACAGGGGTTCACTCAGGTGGTTCAGTAAATGTGGAGCTGCTATTATCACCATCTTTAGAACCATACTTTGCGCCCATGTCACAGTGTCTGCTGTCAACATCGAAGAACGCCCTCGCCCATCGTCACCATTTCTGTTTTGGGGCGATGACAGGGTGATTGTCCGTGACTCCCGCCGCAAGTTCACGACTTCCACAGCGTCAAAGGAAGATCAAGTCATCAGCTGGAGAAAAAAACAGACAGAGGCCGTCCCTATCAGATTCCCTTCCTCTCCAGTGATGTTAGTGTCTCCAGTGAAAAGAAAAATAGAAAAGGGGGGCAGCGAGTGTCTTTGTTTAGCCTGCCCCCTTCTAATCCCTGTGTGTCCAGAGAAGGGCTTTAGAGGAAGAGCTAGAGGGGGGGGGGGAGGCACACAGGCCACAGAGGCTGCATCAGCCCCCTTAAGGAGCCATGGCCCCTGCTCTTAGAAATCCCAAGAAACTTCACACCTCTCTGTGGGGACTAAAAATAGGCTCCATCTGTCCCCCCAGGCTCAGTTACAGCCTCATTCCTTTTGGCATGGTTGGAGGGCAGGGGAAGGAAGCTCTCCGGGTTTGAACAAAAAGGGAGGCGGTTGGTTTGTGGGGAGTCAAAGTCCAAAATCGACTCTCTAGTCATTGCAGAAGGCCGACTGGGTGACCTCTGCTGCGTGTTTTGCGGCAAAGGAAGTTCCTTCAGTGCGGCGTAACCCCTCGTGACGCTCCAACTTCCCACTTGGGCAGAATACCAGCGACTGTTTTTGGAACCTTACACCACACTGTACTCATCACATGATTTTGTATTTTACCCCCCACTCTCTCAACAGCTCAGGTTCCTCACATTTCATTAATCACGCCTCTGTCACTTCTCCTTCACAGAATCTTAATTACACGGCTCACGGTTTCAAGGGGGTCTATGGCTTAGTCCCGGGCCTCCTGGAAACAAGGCTGAAATCTCCCCTCCGGGGTCACGTCAGGATAGTTTGATAGAAAATACAGCAGAGCGGACGGCAAACCTGAGAGACGCCAAGCAACATGCAGGCTGTGAGAGCTTCAGATCACACCATCATTCCTGGGAGGAGACAGTTATAGCGCCTGTCCTGAAGCAAACCTGGAGGTAATAAATAATAAAATAAATGCCTCCCCCTACACACACACACACACACACACACACACACACACACACACACACACCCATGCCAAGGACAAAGCAAGAGAGCGAAGTGGTGATGTAGAGACAGATCCAAGTATACTAGGCCGCAAAAGAATAAACCCCCATGAACCCCTCCTCCCCGGTCGTTCTATTCATCAGACTGAAGTGATAGACTCCAAAAATAACTTCTTTGTCTCAGCTGATGAAAATGAGTTGACTGAGGCCTCCTGCTTATTTCCATCAACATATTTTTAATGCCGAGATCTCGCCTCGTGATCAACTGCAGTGATATTGCAGCCAGGAGAGATCGCTGCAGAGTGCTCATGCAAATTAATTCAATAAAATGAAAAAAGTTGGTTGAATAAAACTGTTTTTTTAAATGCACACCATTTGCTCTGTTGTATCCCACTGATGTTTGATGGTGCCCCCAATGGACGCCCACATTCTTGTTGAATAAATTACTTTTAATTCCACATTCTTGTTGAATAAATTACTTTTAATTCCTACCATAATCTGTTGTGAACTTTTTGCACTTATTCATTTTGTCGTCTCACGATCTCTATGACAAACGATCGATGAATCAGAAGGGAGGTGAAGGGTCAGACCTGAAAAGCACAGGTCGGCCAACTGGTGGAGCAGACTGCTGAGGAAGGATCACAGGTCAAGGAAAAAATGCTCTGACAGCTGTCAGTCACAGTCTAACTAGGATATTTTTACATTGGTATTGTTTGAGCTTTGCAGAACTTATGCAAAGTGGCTACAACTTTTTTTTCTTGTCATCTTCACAATGTGACTCGTGGGGTGTTGATGTTGTTTTGTCGGTCAGTCGGTCAGTCGGTTAGTTTGATTGAAAGTATCTCAAAAGGTATTGGATGAATGGACAGCCATGAAACTGGGTACAGACATTCAGTGGCAGCAGAGGTCAACATGCAGTTGAAATTAATCTTCAGGTGGAGTGGTTCCCTTTATATCCCTGATGCCCCCTCCCCTCTTTCAAAGATATATGACTTAGCATCTCCTTTCCCAAAGGAGCTGGACCCTGACAGTGACTACGTTCAGGGTCAGTTTAGTCAGAAGAAGACAAGCGCTTATTTCACTAATGTGATACTTAGAATGACTCAATACCAAGAGGCTACATCTCATCCATCCAGTCAAGTTCTGCCATGAGGATAAACCCCTTGAGATGAACCATTTTGTTTTCGAGGGGGGTCCTCTTTATTATCTATCCCTATCTTTGAGGGTCGCGGGGAGCTGGAGACAATCCCAGCTGACATTGGGTGAACGGGTACATCCTGGACAGGTCGCCAGCATGGCACAGGGCCAACATACAGTTACAAACAACCTTTCACACTCACACTCACAGCTAGGGAAGAGAGTCTCAAATCAACCTAACCCAGACCTGCAGGTGTTTGGACTGTGGGAGGAAGGAGAAGACCCAGAGAAAACCCTCACCAGCACAGGAAGAACACGTAAACCAGGAGGCTACGCTTAATTTAAAAACCTGTCTGCAGTTAAAAGGATGTTGGGTTTTTTTGTTATTTGACAGGAAACTGATTGCAGAGGTTCAGTGGGTTTATACAGCTCACAGTTATAACTGGCACCAGATGGAAAAAACTAAATTTGACTCCCTGAAATGGTTGTTAACAGAATGCATACATGTCTGTGATGGAGTTCATGTGCAACTCACGTGCTTTATATGATTCACACAACAATACCTGATACTATTCATTGTCAGATAAACCTCCAACCGTTTTTCCTCTACTCACACTGACCGGCCATCACATCTTAATAAAGCCCAGCTCCGCCATGTTGGTGAATCCATTAAGACTCTATAATGGAACTCAGACTGGACCGCAGCCCAGGTGCAAGGACCGGGGCAGAGTTTCTATCTGGCGAGGGAGTGAGGGGAAGTGAGACTCGGAGAAGGTGCCACGGGGTGCCGCGGTTGAGCCCAGATGACAGCTGATGGACAGAGGCTTTCTCTGGCATGCCCTCGCTGGAGATGGGGTCAGTGAAAGCAAGTGGATGTAGGGGGAAGGGAAGGGCCTGCAGAGTGGAGGAGTTAATCACCGGGCCCTGTGGTGGTGGTGGTGGTGGCGTCGGGATAGTGCTCCACCGCTGGCACAGGGAGACAGATATAGACAAGAATTAAGAAGACAGAATTTCCCCCCTTAGCCTTGACTGGGTTACTGGCATCAGCAGCTGAGAGCGCCACTAGACGACCCGGGCGCTGTACTTAAACGCCACATCCTCCCCTGGGGGGCAGCTGGACTGCTCACCAACATGGAGACTGAGCACAGGTGCTGCTCTACCTAACACACATTGTCTGACTGGAAATAAACAAGGGTTCATAATTAGAACTTAAAGACACCTCCATGTCCAAAGGTCTGCTCCTTTGACTCCTTTGGGTCAAAGTTTGGTTTCATCACTTCACTGACGCCTTGATGAAGCTCAAAGTGAATAAAGTTTTCTTCTAAACATGCAACATTCTTATGGCAGCACTGTTACATAAAGTGCAGATATCCAACATATAACATATAATATATAAATGTTATCTATATAGCATGTTTATAGAGGCTTTATGAGGTAAAAATGAAAATTTGAAAGCAAACAATAGGAAACAGGTAATATTAACTTGAGTACCACACAGCATTGGAGCATGACTACAAAAATAGAAAATGTACCAAGGAGAAAAGAGTAAAAACAACATAAAATCTAATTGAAATAAAATTAATTGAAAATAAAAATAAATTGTAATAGTTAGTAAGATCAGAACAGAAAATGCCTCTTTAAGAGAGATTTAAAACAGAATAAGGAGGTTCGCTGTTTTGTGCATCATTTTATACACAATCGTATACAGATTTCCCCAAATTCAGCCTGATGAGGAGGATAAGTGAGTGTCTGTGAAGGCTGGGATTAATTGTACAGATACAGTGCCATGCTTGTGGTAAAATAAAATGCGTCCGATATCATGATAATGACGATCTGACATAATCTCCGCCTGTTAGAGACTATGATAAACACTGTTAATGTGAGAGTTGACCCCTGTATATGTTGGATTAAAGGATAAAAGTACATAAAAGCATCAAACTAGGTGAGTTAAGGTTCAGATACCATCCAAAACATCTCAGATACCAGAAAACATATCTATCTCAGATCTACACTGGTATTTGGTGCTCAAGGCATATCACTGCTAATGGCCTTTTCTTTTTTAGGAAACACCCTTCGTCATTTCTAGTATCTTGTTTCCAACCTTTCACTGGAACAGTAATTTCTATCTGACAGACGCTGCTGTCTACGAGAGTAAATCCGATGTTACGTAACCGCAATCAAGTTTAGAATAAAATACATTAGACTTAATAATAACCATTCGAAAACAAAACAAATAAAAGGGTCAAATTAAACTAGTGGCAATAAGCAACAGTTTTATAAAACACCAGTTTATTCAAGTGGGTTTTAAACACTGGTACAGACTTGACCTGACGTGGGGTTTGAAGGTTGGGGGGGGGGGTCTCTTGTTTTGGGCCTGGACCATGGGACATTTCAGAGCAGCTGCTGTTATCAGGCTTTAATTTTCCTATTCCTTCCCCAAATAGACGAGAAACGAATCCTGTGCATCGCGCGTAACTGTGCGCAACTCCGTGCGTAAAAAGTGGAGCAGCTTGACTTGAGACCCAGATGGCCCCGGGGTCAAATAACATTTCAGACCGTTCCCGATGATTTCGTTGTTGATTATGGATCAACGGCCTGAATTAACACCTTCTGGCCCGCAGCCCAATATTCCATGTTTGGAGAGGACCCCCCCACCCACACACACACACCCCCCTCACGTCAACTATCCAATCCTTACACGGGGAAGGCGTTGACGGGGGTCAAGAGGAAAAATAGCCTCATATATATACGCCCAGACGGTGATTTCTTGCTCCGAGTCGCCTCCACTTTGTGCTGTACACTCCTTGTCTTGTCACACTAACCCCGGGAATTGTCCTACATCTGACTATCCGCTGAAATGGCACCAAAGAAGGATCCTAAGGCTGCCGTCAAGAAGGCCGAGCCCGCAGCAGCTCCAGCCCCGGTAGCTGCACCGGAGCCCGCACCTCCCGCAGCAGCTCCCGCTGTCGACCTGTCCGCCGTCAAGGTAGAAAGCATGAGGTGGTCTGCGGTGGGGAGGGATGGAGATGGGAGGATGGCTGCTCGGGAAGAGCGGGGATTCGACTTTTAGCACAGAGGTGCATGACAGAAGCAGAGCTACTGCAAAATGGAAAGGGGATGATGATGATGGAGACCTGGAAAAAACTGTTTTCTATTTAATGCATTTAAAGGAAGGATAATGAGAATATTCAGAGCTGCTGTGGCTGCTTTGATTATAGGAGTTAAATGGAAGAGAGGACAGATACATCTATAGAATGCATGTATCATATCCAAGATCAAAGATAGTGATGGAAGAGAAGGTCAACTTCTTGTTTAATTAAAGGTCTTTGTGTTTAATGCACATCTATCTTCACTTTGACTTAACTGGCAAAGTCCATCACACTGGCACCTGTGTGGACATTCACTTTATGGCCAGTGAGTGGGAGCAGCTGCAGACTTTAAAGGACCACCCTCAGGGTTGTGCAGTGGTCTGAGGTGAAGGACTAGAACCATGGATAGCTCACCATGGTCCATCAGACCACGCCCCCCCCCGGTTCTCCTGATTGGAGCAGAGCGGTGACGCACTGCGTGATGATGCTGCCCTGCTGACACCAAATGTGGACATGTTAATGTAGCTAAAGATGGACCTCTCGTGACTCCAGAGCCAGAATGTCAACTTAATATTGGCAAAGAGAAAAAATGTAATCCTAGTCCTGTTTGTGTGGTCCAGATTAAGAGGAGGAAAAAAATTGCCTGTTTGTACTGATGGTTTTTAGTAATAAGACAATGAATGGTTGTGTTATTGGTTATTCATGGAGTGTCAAAACTCCTGCATATGTATGTTCATACACTAACATGGCTGCTTTTTTATTGGCTTGTAGGTGGAATTCAGCGCAGACCAGATTGATGGTAAGAACACTTCATTTTTACTTTCGCATCTACATCATCTCATCTTTTTCTTGAGTATCTCATTCGCCCAAAGTGTTGGTAAATCAGAAAACTCATCCATATAATTCATATTATGAAGAAGTCAGATAGTAAACCAATCTCTCTTCGAGATTAACATAAGGTCAAAGCCAGCCTGCAACAGACATCTTAAATTTGTCTGTTCATGGTAGACAAATGTGTTTGGACATGGCTCGGAAAATCTGTAAATGGATGAATTTAGGAAAGAATCCATGCAAACATCAAGAAAACGTAGAGAGAAAAGTCAAAATAACATCAAAAACATTTTGGGGGTTTTTTTTCATAGTATTTTGGGGGGATAATTGCATTGCTGCAGGCTTTTGATTTTAAAGAAGCAGCAGTTGTACTGCAGCAGCTAAATCAAAAACCTGCATTAACTTGTTTCATCTTCAAAAGAAACCCCATTAAATCTCATATTAAACATAGACTGGAGGCCACAGGGCCACATTCATGAGTTAACTGGGGTCAGTGCGTCACAAACTCAATTCAATCAATCCCTGTGTCCTAATATCAACTCGCAGGTTGTTATTGGCAGCTCTCCGGTGACATGAGACTCTCTGCCACTGGATCTGTGATATCAGAGCATTTGCCAAGAGGCAACATTCTTCTTCTCACAGCAGCCAAAAATATTCAGCAGCTAATTAGCGGGATCACAGAAGGATAAAGTTTAGAAGAACCGTGGTACGACTGTTTGGTTTTTTACGATAAACGTGATGTCGATGCTTTCTAACCTGGATCGCACCTGCATCGCACCAGACCTGTTGTGTGTGGTCGCTGCAGGTTACACTGCAGTCAGCACTAACTCAGCTCACCCACAGAGGGCCCTGCCTGTAAAAGGAAGGGGCTCATATTCTCAGCTATGTTTGTCAATTCCAAGGTGGTCTTTTAAAAGAGCCCGTAGCCCAGCTGAGAGAGAGAGGGAGAGAGAGAAGAGAGAGAGATAGAAATAGTCTGAAGGTTGAAGCAGCTTGGCATGAGTCAGTCATGAGTCAGTCTATTCAGTCCTTAATACCAAAGCCTAGAGAAATGTCTTGCCCTTGTTTGTAGAGGAGCCGCCTCCACCTGCAGGTCGACAACACAAATTCAAACTACTGATTTAAAACATTTAAGACAACAGTTTGTCTTATTAGAATAAAAATAATATTGTTCTCTCAATATACAAATACCACCTTTTGTCCACTTTAAATACAAATTTATGCAAAATGCAGGACGTTGACAGGAGATTTGTATCTACTGACCTCCACAGATTATTAGGCGGTACTGCAAAATATTTTGAATGAACTTATTTAATGATATTCTAATAGGACTCTGCAAGAATATAACAGAAATGACCAAATATAGTTTCAGATGCAGACATAAACATCCTGTTCGTTCCATTGTTGTACTTTAGCTCTATGCTAACTCTAGCATGGTAGCTCACTATAATAAATAAGCAAATCACCAGTATATTTAATTTATAACAATTCTAGTATATTAGACATTTTTATTTAAAACAGTGAGCAAATATAATATCATACTGTATTCATTTAAGGCTTCACAAAGTTAAGTTTAGTCCCTGTAAACTTTAACATGTCTGATGCACACCAACAACATTGATCCACTGAGATGTTAACGTCCTCTCTCCCCCCGCAGACTACAGGGAGGCCTTCGGTCTGTTCGACAGGGTGGGTGACAGCAAGGTGGCTTACAACCAGATCGCCGACATCATGCGTGCTCTGGGACAGAACCCCACCAACAAGGAGGTGAACAAACTGCTGGGAAACCCCTCCGCTGATGGTGAGAGGATTCTTTCAGTACATGATTGATTTAGTGAGGTGATGTTTGGGTGTTTGGTGCAATTTATTACATTTACACATTAATTTTTTTTATTCATCTTTTTCTAATCAATTGATTTTTCATCTGACTGAAATGCTTCCTACTGGACATGGAAGACACAGACCTACCTCTAGGCTTTGTCGTATTTCTGATGATTTTTGTATTTTCTTTCAACCCCATCTGCAGTGTACCAGTCATTAACAGCAGTGCTCACACTGTTATGTCTTTTTGGGTCTAGGTGGAGGATTAGAAGGAAGAAATGTTCAGTAACTGCTTTTGTGGCTGAAATTAATCACGTTCAGTCCCATGAGCCGCTTTTCTTTCAGCCTGTGCGATAAAACATGTGTTATTGAGTAAACACATGGAGTAGAACTGTCACTAAAAAGTCTCAGAGCTGAATCAGAATTTGTCTTCATTCAGAGCAACTATTAAGAGGTTGAAACCCCTGTTTGTGCTTCCAGTGGTTGACGCTGTAACCCTGCAGAGAGATACAGCTCTTTGCTCTTTGCACTGTGCGATGCAACATCACTGATGACTGTGGTCGTGTGTAAAAAATCAACACTTTTCCACATCCTACTGAAATAATTAGTATCTCAGTGCTTAGTCATGCAACAGAATTTAAAGCGTTCAGCCTGTAGAGGTCAGTGCAACATTACTTTTACTTCCTCTTGAAACTGAACGTTTAGGGTATGCAAATAAGGGAAGATACATAAATCTATAAATCTCTGTAGCCTTAAAGAAAAATGGCAACATTATTATTTTTGCAAATAAGAGATAGGATGCTGGAGCTGTAGTGGAGAGGTGGAAAAACATGTTGAAAGGATTTTGTCTGATTCAGTCATTTTTGTCTCCCATCACGCAGACATGGTCAACAAGAGAGTAGACTTCGAGGGTTTCCTGCCCATGCTCCAGACCATCATCAACAGCCCAAACAAGGCCGGATTCGAGGACTACGTTGAGGGTCTGCGCGTCTTTGACAAGGAGGGCAACGGCACAGTGATGGGTGCTGAGCTGCGTATTGTCCTGTCAACACTGGGTGAGTGAGCCTCCAGGAACCTGCTGTGTTACTCTCTGTACATGTGTGTGTGTGTGTCACTGTGCTGTTAACTGTGGTTGTCCTCTGTCTCCCCCTACAGGAGAGAAGATGACTGAGTCTGAGATCGATTCTCTCATGGTAGGACAGGAGGACGAGAACGGCTGTATCAACTACGAGGGTGAGTTACAAACTACAATATATGAGCACATGATAATATAAACGTTTTTATATTCTTCACTTTATTATTTTATATCTGAAATTACTAGTGTAGGTTAATATGACCCATATTCTGAATAAAAATTCCGGAACATTTGACCTGTGCTGCTTGATTTTGACCATATCTGATTCCCATGAGTCCCCATCTTGATAGTATTGAAAGTATAGAAAGTCTGGAGTGACCCTTTAAATAAATACTTAACCCAGAAAGTTTCCATTTAATGTAGATTTTGTGCATAAGTGAAAATACAGTAGTGATTTGTAAGGTTGTTTAAACCAGGCTGAAGATATTTTATGGTGTTCTAGACAATATCAAAGCAGTTTCACGTTATTTGTATAGTAGCTGTGCATCTGAACTTTTTTAGTTTTAGATTTTTTATTATTATTTACCGATTCTTCTCCTCACTCACTCATCTCCCTCCTGTCCTGTCTGTCTGTGTGCCGCCCTGGTCTCCGTCCACAGCCTTTGTCAAGCACATCATGTCCATTTAAGGACCCTGCCACTGCGGCGGGGACCATCGTACATGTGCAGACCCCATGGTGCCACGACATCCACTCACTGTTTCTGCCACAACCTGAGGAAGCAGGGGGAACAAAGGACTATGAGATGTCATTTCCTGAAACCTTTTGCTTTTGTTCCAAACATTTTTTTTTTCTCGTATGTCCAACTGGTGCTTTTTTTCCCCCCCTCTCATCCTCCTTCCTCTTGTGGGAACCGTTCCTACCAGATGTCCTTCACCATCTTCACCCAGGTCTCATTGGGGATTTTTTTTTTTTTTGGGGGGAATCGTCACTGGTTTTTACTCTATAGCTGGCGCTCGATCTGCCAGTCAAGTGACTGATTTGGCCCAGGACTGGCAACCATCAAAAATTAATCCACTCCTCCCCCAACCCTTCCCTAAGTCTTAACTTATTGTACCCTCTGCCATTTCACAATAAATTTTCACAAAGTCCCATTTCACCAACGAATTTCTGATTGATTTCTTCACAAGATCAAACACACTAGAAAACAAGGTTATTTTAGTGTTCTTGCAGATTTAAATTAGAATATTGATTATACTCTCTTGTCTATCAATTAAATATGAAGATAAAACTTGTTGTCAATTCCCTTCATGCAGAATTGATAATTTTTACACTTTAGTATTTTATACACGTTAAAACAAAAAATCTCATTCTCTTCTTGTCATTTGAAAAAGAAGACAGAGCTCCAGCTTCAGTTTTTGTCCTTTTTATTGTCATTAATTATTGTAAGTGGTGTCATATCAACAAGAGAAAAACTGCGTACATCTACTTGACCTTTTAAATACATTTACAGTTGCTGTATGGTTGAGCAGGAGGTGGGGAGGGGGCACACGGAGATGGGGGGGGGATGCAGAAGAAACACAGAAGCAAACAAACAAGTCCCGGGTGAGGGCAGTAATTAGGCAGGAGGCAGGATATACCACAGATGGTGTCTGAAAGAGAAACTAGATAACCCAAACACTTTTTTTTCAAAACAGATGTAACAGAAGTTTCCTCTGTCGTTTTATTTATTTTTCTTCATCGAGTGTTGTTTTAATTATTGATGTTTCAAAAAAAAAAAGCAGAAAAGAAATGAAATCCAATTTCTTCTCCAACATATTGCCACTCAACATCCACATACGGTAGCATCTGTTGTAAAACAACGTGGGATCTGCACCGAATGCTCGAATGCACACGCACACACACGCACATACACACACACACGCACACACACGCACACACACACACGCACACACTAGCTGCTCTTCCTCTATATCACCTGTCGCAAACAGTAGCGTCTTCCACTGTGGTTCAGATTCAGTCCTGATGAGCGCAGCATCAGTCTGTTCTCTCGTCAATCATGTAATCTGATTACCTGCAGCTGTAAAGACAACACACTTTTTGCCATTTTCCTTTCTGGGATGGAGGCGTGTGGACCAACTCCGGTGTGTAACAACGTTCTGACGTGTAAACAGGATCCTATAACGAACTACTGAGCAGGTACGAGTGTATGATGCTCTTCAACAGGACAGAGATGCATCCCTTAGCAACACCACATCAGCTGTCTGACACTGTCACCAAGCGTTACACTGTAAACAACTAATAACTACAAAACATGAACTTGTTTCAGTTTTATCCAATAAGTGAGGAAATAACTTACTAAAATTGCTTTTTTTTAAATTACAAAATAGCCTCTTTTTAATATTTGAATCAATACATGCTTGTCATAACACGAGACCTAGTTCTTGCACTTATGCAATTTTACAGGTATATTTTATCGCCATAGTGTCGCTTCCTTTTAAAATGTTTCATGGACATTTAGATGGCAAAGGACTTGTATTTTTTATACATGTTTCTATATATATTTGTTGAATATATTATATATTGGATGACAAGAATGACTCGCAGTAAGGATGCTTGGTTTGTTAGGGGGTTTTGGAGTCCATGCACAGTTACTGAGCAAGAACAACACGTGCTGCATGGTGTGCTGGCCAAGGCTGTAGCTTCTTCAAAAATACTGATCCAGGACAGTTAAAGTCAATGACTGGTCCTCAATCTGATCTAGGACCAGCGCTCAATCTGAACTATTCTATGCAACATCATCCAAAGAGAGAGAGGCCAACAAAATGAATCAGAAATAACACACATCTCTTTAAAGAGATGAAAAATAAAGAGGACCAAAGTACAGTAGCTCCTAATTTCAGTTTCTACTCAGAGTTGAGACATGGGTATTGGAGGCGGAGATGTTCATGGTTTAGCTGAGGTTGGCCTCAGGGTGGCAGGAGTGGGCAGAAAAGTTCCAGTGGATCATGGCGAGGAAGTCTGGGGTCCAGTGTTCACAAACCCTGCTTCGCCAGAGCTGCGGTGACGTCCTCAGCCAGGGTCGCTAATTGTGGCGACTCCGTCATGTTGAGGCTGCCGGAGGAGGACAGGTGGCTGTCCCGGTTGCGGTTGGGGGACACCGTGCCGGACACGCCTGGTGACTGGATACTGATCTCGGCTCCTTGGTCGACCCGGGCCTTGGCCTGGTCGCGGAACGCAAGCCTGTGGGTCTCAATCTAATAAAGGAAGATTGTGCGATGGGAGAAGAAATACACCATGTTCGTTATCGTGAACTCATGCTTTTTTGTGAGTTCACTTGAGATCAACTGCAAATGATGTTTAACTTCAGAGTCTGTTTTGAAGTCCTCACTCAAAGGCTGTTGTTTAGTCCTGTGTTGGCACCAGAGCATGATGAACACTTCATGAACATACATTCATGTATTTGGATGAACCGTTACATTACTTTTTGATAGCGGCGTATACTTTACCTTTATCTTTACCCTTACTGGCTGATAAAGGAATACAACAAGTTTTTGAAAGATTGGACTGAACATACGTATGTATTACATATGTATGTGAATAATTATTATTTTAAACTTTACTCTACATAAGATTATGGCAATGCTACATACCTTTTATGATTATAGAAGTATTCATGGACTAGGGATTTTTCTCTCTACATTCTTTTCATTTAAATTAACAAATTAATGCAACTGAAAATTCTACACACCGTGACATGTAGATTAAATATAATTTACTATAGGAATGTGTGTGTTGTCATGTTTTCTCCATCTATGTTGATTACTGAGACAATCTCTCAAAAACTTGATGTTTTCCATTAAAGGATGGATTGAGGACATGGAGCTGACACTCACCGTGAGGTGGGCTCCACCAGGCATGTGGTGAGCATAATCCAGGGAACCCACCTTGGCTTGGGCCTTGTCTTTGAAGTCCAACTTCACAGTCTCTATACGCACGTTACCGCCCCCTGGAAAGAAGTAGAGGAAGTGTAAGAAACATATAGAGGAATCTACTGCAGTTGTATGCCTCCGTTAACCAGTGTAGTTTCTGTCTACATCATTTTTTTCCCAGATTCATATAAGGTCAGTTCATCCTTGGTAGTAATGTAGTCCTGAAAGAGTGTTTGTGGGCCCAGAGTCAGACAGCTGACGGCCAGCAGATGGCGTTGCAGGAGGAAAAGGAGTCACCACATACCAACTGGGAGGGGAAAGTGGTTTTCCACACCTCACATTAAAACAGCAAATACTCCAGAAACCTGTTAGATGCACATCCTGTCATTTAGTTTCCCTGCTGGTGGAGCACTAAAATAGGTCTGTGGTGTTTATATTTATCAGTAATGACTTCAGACACCAGGTCATTCAAATTAAAAATACAAAAGTATCATGTCAATTTTACAGCTGCATAGGTTTCACGGATCTGTTTTACCACCAGCCCAACACAGTGGAGGGGAGAAGAATTGAATTTGCAGTGATAAATGCCCAAAACCAACATCATGAAAACTGGCTATGGACTGTTTATATATTCGCCTGTTATGTAGACTTAAGTGACCTCATTCATTTCTGGGCTGATTTCCCTCTGATGAATAAGGTCAACTGAATGGATTGAATTTGCCCCCCGCCTGAGAGACCTTGCATTAGCATGGATTCTTCCTCATCCAGATATGATATCCAGATATACATTCACCATATCCAGAAACAGATCGCGTGTTAATGCTAGTAAAACTGGATGCTTGAGTAGGATCTCGTAGGTTACCAGGTCGGTGATGGATGTTGTCAAGAGAGCCACACTTGGAGGTCACATGGCTCAAGTCAATCTTCTTGTACTGTATCTGCACCTGAGAGAAACAGGAAAAACCACGGTCAGAGCTTGCGGTTACAAAATGAGGCTAGGAGTCATCTATCTTCCCTTTATGCATTACAGAGAAGAATATAGTGCATCTGATCTGCCCTTATCTTGAGATTGTCTTGAAAGAAAAGCTGCAGCTATCTACATTCTGACACAGTGATGTCCAATTTATTATTTGAAAACACGAGTAAGACAGCACAAGAGCAGAAAACCAGTGACCATTACATGACAGTCCTTGTGCTCTGCTGGGAGGAGACCTGCTGGTGTCTGTTCAACCAGCTCAACCAAGACTGAACACGAGCTATGTGAGTGCCGGGACTGAACTTTGAGCTCAAATGTGTTGGCACTTTCAGAGGACCTGTCAGATATACTGTACACCACAACACTGATCAGTGTTTTCAGTTGAAAGTGGCCACAGGCTGAGAGTAGATATATATGCGGCTATGTGACCCACCCTGGGGATTTGAGGAGAAAACCCCATGAGAGATACTAAAGGAGTGAACCGATGAGACAGCAAACAGAGCGGAGATATAAAGCTTAAAGCACAGCACAACGAACATGAGGCGATACACCACAAACACTGGGTCACGTCTGTGGTCATCCATCACTTTGTCAAGTCACAGATTCAGCTGAAAACTATTTTCAACAGGAAAAGTGAGACGATGACGAACAACACAGACCATGAGCCGCATGAGAAGCCACGACACCAGTCTGCACTGAAGCATGTTCATCTACCCAGTGTTCTTTACACATGCAACACTAGCAAAGATGAGATGTGGTTTGTGTCAGCGTGGGTGAACATCAGGCTGCTGCTTGGCTAACTTCTCCAGCAGTGATATCGTTATGAGCGTTTTGTTTGATGTTTTTCTCTATTTTCATGGTTTATATATAAAAAACCCTATCTGGTATTAGTTGTTGTATTACAGGTTGATAGAAATTGGACTTTCCAACCATATTTAAGTGAATGCTTCACAAATATAACCTTTATTATGAAATATTAAAATTGGCTTCAACTCCAGATGATGAATTAAGAGGTAACTAGATCTGCACCATTGGTTGTGCAATATGATCTCCCAAACTGCTATAAAATATTATTTATTTTATAATTGAATGAGATTGCCGAGGTGAACAGTAGACTTCACCAAGATAACAGATCTATCCAAACCAGTGAAGTTTTCTTCAACAAGTCATGTGGTTTTTGTAAAATGTTTTAAAGGTTTTACAACGTCTATCTATTTGTAAACCAAGGATCAAGTTGCCAAAATAGTTCAGTGGGTGTGTTACTGGTTGTCACAATCATGGCCAATCACATTCATCCTTTTATGACTCTAAAAAGCATGAGGGGCAAAATGTACTAATGTCCTATTTTAATGTACAGTACACTTTGGTAATAGAGTGAAGAGTAATGGCCACTTCTCATCATGCAGATTTGTATGTATATATGTTACTGTGCAAAGGTTTTAAGCAAATTAAGCATTAAGAGTTTTTTCTCCGTCACAAAATACAAGCAGGTGGCGTGTGATGTGGTTGTAAATCCTTCTGCAGCAGGGAAACGACCCCAAATATAAATAAACCATCTTCAGCAGCAAACAAGTGCAACAGATGGTGCGTCCGCCACAGAGCCCTGATCTCAGCAACATGGAGCTAAGTCTGGAATTACGTTAAGACACAGCTTACGTACACAAAAGAAGTTAGGCACGTTCTCCAAGATACTGGGAACAACCCATCTGAGAAGTGGTGCAGTGGTCACACCAGATAACCAGAAGTCAGAATTAGAAACTACTCAAGCTAATATTTTTGAAAGCTTCCATCCTTTACTTCTTGTGGCTAAAAACAACCTTTGCACAGATTTTACATAAATGTAGACCGACAACCAATTTATGAATTTTAATTTGGTCAAGTGTTAAGATCTCTGTGTCTAACATTCTGTCTGCAAATCTTACTCTGCCTTTGGATCTCCATATTACTGAAGCTGTGGGGATCCAGTCCAGTGATTGGTCCATTTAACAGCCCACTCACTGACTCTGTGGGCTTGTACTTGTCAATTTCACCAGTGCCCTGAAATTTGACATGTGCTCGCTATATAAAGCTGCACAAGTGTCAGTCGTACAGCTTTGGTTTTAAGTCATCAATGTGTCAATGTGCCATTTGTCACTTGCTGTGGTTCAACATTAGATACTTGTCTTTTTGTTTTGGCTCTTTTATGTTGCACTATGTGACTGCAACACACAAGTTTTACTAATAGAAAAAAAGTTTTGTTTGGTTTTTACAGGTAAAACGGTTTATTTTCTTTTAGCCTAAATTAGCCATTTGTAAAATCTTTGAAAGTATAAAACATCTTCTGTTTATTTACTGTTTACATTTTGGCTCCATCTGTCAGTCCCAACGTGCCATAGACAACAGATGTCTCTATGTTGAATTAGAGGTTGTGTACATACTGAAAGACCAGAGTATACGGTGGTTCTTTCTGTATGTAATAATACAGGCTGTAGCATCACAATGATCCAAACAGTAACCACATTTGTTCACATTAAATAATGCTACTGATGCAAAACTGAGGACAAAACAGTTTGGATTTCATTAGAATAGCAAATTCTCATTTCAGGCTGCTTTTCTTTCAAACTTAAGAAACATGGTTACATAAAAAGCCATTGAATCAGTTTTGCACTTATAAATGTGATGCTTCTCTCAACAGTTATTTGAAAGGAGACGACGCAGGCAGCTGTCGTCTCGGATTTGTCAGAGGCAGTGATGAGAACAGGCTATTCTGAGGGTGAAATGATTTTAATTGTCTTATTATTATTATTAGGCTTGCACAAGAGTGCTCTGATAAAGTGCATTACACAGAGGAGAGACTCTAGATGGAGCACACACTGTACCTGCTTTAAACATCTGTAACCTGAGTTCATCAGCTAAGAGGGAAGAGGTTCATGCAGCGTGATCTCTTTTGAGGATGAGAGGTGTTGGCTAGAGTCTTGCTACCAATAAGTGGAATAATTGTATTTTCTTCCATGCATTTAGATTTATATGCATAAAACCAAATATCAAGACTACTTTATGTGCAAAATAGAATTGCGCCTCTACAATAAATGTTGATGACGGCTACAGTCCTGAATGTTTTCAAGTGCTGGAGGAGGAGACATTCAGCCTTTTGTATAAAATAAATCCTCGCAGGACACAAAGCACAACAGGAGGGCGCTGTGTTAATGAAGAGCATTCAGGAAAAGAGCAATGATGCCTTAATAAATGAGTGACACAAACTGGGAAATAGTAAAAGAGGTGGAAAAGAAAAGGCAAGAAAGAAACAATACAACAAGAACACACAGAAATAACACTGAGACAATGGACTTGTGGCACAAGACTCACATTTCCACCTCCTGCTGAGTAGCCCCGCCTGTCCAAGGACCCACACCTAGACTGAACATGGCTATAGTCCAGCTTAACACTGGGGATGAGAACCTGCAGGGGTGGAGGTCAGGAATGAGGTGGGAAGAAGCGCGGAAGGCGTTCTGGCATGGCACGACATTTCAAACATCTCTGAAACACAATTTCTCTCCTCTGTCTCTTTTTATGTTCTATCCTTGATATGCTAGTTTGTTTGGTTGTGGGGCAGTGCGCTAATAACTGGACCCACTGGTTCCCCGGTCACAATCAGGACAGTCGAAAAGGCAGGAAATATTCCTCTCATTACAGGTTTCACAGCCTGAACCTTTGACCCTGTGTGTAGCAAAATGTGCTTCATCTGGTGATCGTCTATACCTCTTTGAATCAACATTGACATCCTATGAAACAATGGATTCCCTGCAAAAAGATGGTGCTGTGTAACTGAAGCTAAAGAGAGTCAGTGTGCTTTTTGTCCCCTCGAGGATTTGTAGGAAGAAAAAGGCTCTGAAACAGAATAACATGACGTTTCAAGATATTGCTGAAATAAATTTGCTTTGACTTCAGGAACAGTCAGGATATCGTAGCTTCACAAGGTGTCACCAGACAAAACAAGTCAACTCCTTGAGAAGATACTCGAATAGGGTGTCAACATTTCCTTTGTTCAGATACAAATACGAGTAAATGCCAATTGAAAGCAGGTCATACTTGAGACTGTCAGGATGATACAAATATATAACTGAACAGCTGTGTAGCTGCAAGGAGAGAGAGCAGGAGTGAGATGCAGACACAACCAGTTGGCACAGACATACTACCAGTGATACACATGTTCCCACTAGCACATTGAAAGCAACAGAAACTAAACTAGGGGGAGAAAAATGACGTACAGTTTATTCAGGAGAGGAGAGGTGAGGAGTCCATCAGGTGTGTGAGCCCTGAACTATCTATATCCTATAGCTACTTTAATATAAATAGATTCAATAGATCTATAATGACACAACGGGCAGGAAAGAACAACAAAAAAACACACAAAGCTCATCGATGGAGAAAACACAGACAGTTTAAAAGAGAGACGTGTCGAAATGTACAAGGTTTTTCAGTTTTGAGCGAGGGGCTTATTCAAAATGGAAAATCTGAGAAATACTAACTTGCAAACGGGACTTTGTTGGTCGTAAACTGAATGGGTCCAATTCTTGCCATTGCTTTCCCTTAGGTCTATGAAATGTATAATGTAAAGTAAATGTATTTTGGATCCTAAGTAAATTCTATTAAAAATGCATAAAACAACTGAATAAAAAAGACATTACCATAAATTCCCCCCCCCCAAAGCTTGAAATTCATTATAAACTATAAATAAAAACTGTGCCAAGCTATTCTTTCTTTGTCTTGAGACACTTCTTCACAACAATTAATTAGGACTGATCTTTTATAATCTGTTCCTCATTAAAATAATATAAATGCTTAAAATCTTTTATATTTACTGCAACCAGTGCAAAGAACAGACAATTACAGCAGATGATTCAAACATTTAACTGATATACTTGCTTTTTGTATAGTAAAATTCAAACATAAAATGACAGATTTCTTGCCACAGCCTGACTTGAGGGGCACAGTTAAAAAAGCTAAAAGAAGCACACGTTCTTTTAAAAGTTTCCATCTGGGATTCATCTAGAATTGGAACAAACTAACACCTTAGGAGAAAAATGGGAATCTGAACCTTTTCTAGGGTAAGAAAAACACCTTTGACTAACAGATCCACATAAAGGATCTGGGATGATCTTTCACAGCTTCAACCACACAATTGGAAATAACAACCAGACACAGGCCAGACCCAAGATGCACAGTATGAAGTACTAGATGTACATGTAGAAACTAACCCAATATAAATGATCAGAGGGATTTCTGTATAGGGAAGAGGTTGATGGGACTTAAAGTGTCTCACTCAAGTGCACACGAGCACAGAAGACATTTGCCAACATATGGCTTTGGTCATATAATCATGAGACCACCTTGGTGCCACAGTTAAGATATTCTGGGGTTTATGGCACTGCTCTCGCAGCAAGAGGGGGGCTAAAAACAGAGGCTGACACCAGTTGGTATGTTGTTACCATCTGCTTGTGAGTAGAATTTGGTATAAAATACAACAATTGTACAGATAAGCTTTAAATATTACCTGTTACCCAAAAACTAATGGGAAAACGAGAGACAATAAATGACAGTATACAGTACATACACGTTTCAAGCACAGGAATCAACCTGGAGTGGGGAAGTAGGGATCCTAGGGAAAATATAACTAGAGTACTACGATACTCGACCACAAAGCTACGAAGCAGCTTGCTCCATGTCACTTAACTGGACTTAAATCAAACTACACAGCGGCCATCACCCATCTCCTCAGTGGAGGAAGGTGAAGATTGAAGGGTACATACATTGCCTCCACGAGGAGAGTCCTTCAGATTCTCCTTGGAGCTGCATTTTGACAGTGCGTGACTGAAGTCCACCTTCCTGTTTAAAATATAAATCTATGGAGAAATACACAGATGGACCTCTTACATGGTGGATGAGAATAAAAAAGTCATAAACTGACTGGATTAGATGCTAGAGGAGAGGGATGAACAATATACGGAAAAATGTGAGGTAATTTATATACATTGTATTGACTTTACAATGGCTGAGTATGTTGGAAATCTTAAAAAAGTCAATGTGAGATCCAGATCATGAACACCAATGTGGTTTAATGTGTAAAAACAAACAAATACACCTAGTTTTTGGAGAGAAGTTCAATCATTAATGTATTAGCAACATTAATTATTTGCTCCAGTTCTCTGAGATAAAACTACAGTAAAAAGCACCATGTCAAAAGATACAATTATTTGTCTTTTGTTATTTTAGTCCTTTCTCACTTACACTTTTATCATTGCATTCCCATCATGAAACTTGGTGTATTCTTTTAATTGTTGAAAACTACTTGTTGAAAACTATGGAACCTAGAGTGTGCCACTGAAATAAATGAGTTCAACAATTAAATTGTCTTTTTAATTCTTCAGGTTACCGGATTAACGTTAGTTTATGTCCTCTTTCAACATTTCAAATTTCCATTAAATTATTATTTTATTTAAAGACATAGCTCTTGAATTTAAGGACGTGCAAGCCCTGAAATAAAATTCTTAAGTCTAACCAACAGCAAAATCTTGATTGACCTAATCCCCCATGTGACTCCTGGCTTAATATGACAGCTTAATCAAATATTTATTTATACAACTAATATATACATAGAGATCAATTCATTATATAAAGAAAAAGTTAGCTATATTGTTTTTTGTTCAATTTTATGATTTAATTTAAGAGAACCTTTGGCTTTATTCCACATTGAAATGCAAATGTATTGATCAAAAACTAGCCTTTCAAAGTTATCATTGTTTACTTGATATTGTTTTTTCAGTGGCACACTGTTATTGAGGCTCTAGAAAACCACTTAGTGACATAACTAACAGTGCTGAGGTGTACCAGCAGGTCTTGTGTCCAGGTCACACTGTGAGCCGCTGACACACACAGAGTTACAGAGATGAGGCGCAGCAATGACTTCCAGATCCAAGAAGCCTTGTGTTTGGCCTCTGGCGGCGCATTTTGGTCCGTGTGCTTCTATGAGGACAATGATGGACAGGTCAGTGGCTGAGAGAGGCTCACTACAGGAGCTGCTTGAAACTAATACAAACTACTTGGAGCTGCTCAGGGCTACAACATGTCAGGAAAAGTATATAAGAGTCATATGCCAATGGTTACTTGTACATAATGTGTTACTAAAATATTGGACGACATCCATGTATTAAGATGATTTTATCATCTGAACTGTAAAACGAATGGGAATTGTGCTCACAACAACCATTTCTTGTTTTTCACTGGAGCGTGTTGCATGATACAGCAATATGCTGCTGAAGGATAGTTCAGTCACAGGGGACACATGAAAGGGGAATGGGCTGGCAACCCCCGCGTCTTTATATTCTAGATTTTCAAACTGAGTGAGTGTCAGAGTCTTTTAGCAGTTATTGTATATGCATCTCACACTGCAGTTTGCAAATACACAGCTGTCAAGACAGAGAAAAACATACTGAGGAGTGGCAGACTGAATCTTGTTAATTTAAGGATCACCACTGTCCTCACTTGATCAAATGGGAACATTGCAAAATGCTATCACTGCTAGTATGGAGGTTTTTTATAAGGATAAATAAACATATTTAATACTGAAGCTAGTATTAAAACTGCTGGTAGACACAGGACCAAAATTCTACCCAACCATGGACCAACCACATCCAAAATCCTGTAGCACTTGATGGGGAGCACTGGGTTGTCTACACTGTCAGGCAAATATCACATATTCACACTTGGTAAAATTACCTTTAACTGCAAATCCCCCACCCCCCAAAAAATGTGATTCCTGATGCAGGTTGTCATCTGTCTTACCCTCTACACAGCTTTACTTCAAAGAGATTTGCATCGTCAGTTTCTGCATTGGCACTGCTTATGACCCTGCAGCATGCATGCTTGCGCACACAGACATGCAAACATGCACAGAAACTCCACTCTGGCCATTTCTCCTGCAGCTGACAGGGAGGCGTTGGGAGCGCGATCCCTCCCTATTTCTGCTGGCTGCACAGAGCAGAACGCAGAGACTTGGCAAGTCGTAAAGTTGTCAGCCAAACGCTCAGACTCCTAATCAGGTCATCAGCGGAGGCTTGTAAGAGCTGATGGCTACAGACACATCACTGTTTTCATTACTGTGCTTCCTGTTTTTAGCGCTGACTTTGTGTTTCAGACTAATGCTGGAGCAAGATATTTGTCAAACTGTGAGATATACTCTTGCAAACAGCCTGTTAATGCAGATTCTGGGCAGCAAAGGAAAACTTGATTTGAAATGCAGGTTCCTGTAGGCTGGAGTGATGGCTTCGGTTCACAGACCAGGGGAGAAAAACTGAAGGAACAAATGCAGCTCACAAATTTGCAATGCAATGCGATGTCAAAGTCAGGTCACTTTTCTGTTTGTTTAAATTTGGAACCTGAGAATGGGAATTTGACCTTCCAGAGGCCTGATGCTTACTTGAGTAAAGCCTGATATTTAGTCAAACTTTTGCATTGGCTTGGTTCATCTTGTTTTCCTATCTCTAGGGACAGCTTTGTTTTGGCTCTCATCTTATGCAGAGGACAGGAAGTACTTCAACTTATGTGTGACCTCACTTGCTGCAAATGGCTTCCCTTTAGTTGCATATAGGACAAACACTGGGAGGTTCACTACTGGTCAAACATGAAAGCAGCTAAACTGGCTTTCAATAAGTTCCAGTCTTTGTCTTACACCTTCAAGACCTGGGGAAACTTAACATTAAATGCATTGTAAGCTAAGAAAAGTTGTCCAATATTCTTTGTTCTCTTTGTTTAAATTTGTGCACATTCTTTAATAAATAGCTGTGAGTTGATATTCTTTTCTTCCACCATTATTTCTAAACTCATTAGTCTTTCACTCCGGTGAGTCAGCAGGATAACTGTCGGGCTAACAGTGGAGAGCAGTAAGTAAAAGACACAAAAGACAGCAAGTGTGAAACAGGTCGAAGAGAAGGAGGCCTGTCAAAGCAGAAGAAAAAGGCAGATGGTATTAAACACACTTAAATACAATTTGTATTCAAAATGTTACTGTTGGTCTTATTTTTAGTTTTTATACATTAAGACATTGCAGGGTTGTTGTGTTTGCCCTTTTCTTCTTATTGGTGTTGAACCCTTAGTTGCGCTGTGGTTCAAGGACAGAATCATGGGTACAGTGTGGTAGGAGACTAAAAACCTGAGAGGAGACTGACTGTCCTCTATCTACATATTTCCTGTATTAACATAAATAAACAACCCAATGAAGGCATCTATCTCTGAACTCATGAAATAAGAGACACATAGTAAAGGCAGAAACACAAGCAACATTGCAAAGATGAAAGACAAACACGTAAGCCGAAGCTACAGGTGTTTGGGTGTGGGAGCAAAGCGTCACCTGTCCTCCTTTGGGCTGGTACTTGATATTCTCTGTGGAGCCGATCTTGGACTTGATGTTCTTGAAGTCAGGCAGTGGCTGGTTGATGATGCGAAGCTGCTTGGGTGTGGTTGCGGGTGACTTGGGTGGGGTGCGGACTACTGCCACCTTCCTCTCCTGGGAAATCAAGCTGAGGGAGCGAGGGGTTCCAGGGGTCCTCGAGGATGACGAGTAGCTGGGAGGGGTCCCTGGGGTGATGCCTGTGGACCCCGGGGTGCGGGGAGTAGAGTGGCCACTGCGAGCTGAACGTGAGCGCATTGATTCTGCAACTGGTTGGGAGACGTAAGAGGCTTAAAGTTGGAATTGTTTTGTAGAAAGAAATATGCAGTTATCACCCCATCAAAATCTATTACCCACATCCATGTACCAGTTGAGTAAGTAGACCTGCACAATCTAATACAATAGGTAGAGAAAATCCATTCTACCTGTCATACTTGGGGCTCGTCCTGTCCTGTGCTCTGCCCTCATCTCAGTGCGAAATGCTAAAGAAAGCAAGAAAGGAGAGGGATGAAACTTTGCTCCAAGAACAAAGTAGAAAGAACTGGATATTTTTAGCTTGCTAGCATTTAAATTGCACATGCATACATTTGGATCTGTACTAAAGCAGGTTATATTTTGATAAAACAAAGAAAAAATAGTTTGACATTCTGTTGCACAGATGATGACGAGAATAAAATGAATTAGGAAAAGAAGCCTATCTCATTAATACAGAATGAATAAAAAAAATTCAGCAAGAGGGAAGATACAGTGCTTATTGGTTTAGTCTAATAAAACATGAAAAATGTCATGAGCAGAATATCAAATATCTAAATCTCTAATTGGACAACTAAAGCTAGGACTTGTTAAAATAATCAAAATTGTATCTGACAAAATGATGTTGCTTTTCACTACAGCACTACATAACACTAAGAGAATTTTTAACTTAAAAAAAATGTCTTAATATCAACATTTGGTGAAATATTCGTTGAATCAGTGATATTTTGACTGATGTTGGAAGTTATTGCTGTTGGTTCTGTGCTGCCTGATGCCACCTGAACACTGATACTTTGTACAGTGAGCGAATTGAAGGAGCTGCAGCCTACATGTGGGTCTGCGGGGAGCCGTTGAGCCGGAGCTGGTGATGGAGGTGGAACTCTCCTCCTGGTCATGGTACCCACGGCGACTCAGAATGGAGGTGTGCCGCGGCAGAGACTTCTTGTCTGGGCTCCGTGATCCACCATCCTGTTGAGACACACACACACACAGAGACGAGAAGGAGATCCTTAGGCCAGTGTGGCTGTGATATATATTTAATAGGAGGTGAAACAATGGGTTTAGATGCAGAATATAACAAAAAAATTGTGTTTATGTTTTTTCCAGGCATAAACTGGCATACATCCGCCTACCTTGGCTATGAGTCAGTGTAATACTGTTGAGCCTTGAGGCTCTGCTGAGGATGGACGAGGTCTGTCTAATAAGGTAGTCACTGGGGATATGAAGGTGGGGATCTTTGTTAGGGGCAAACGATGGGCATGACACTTGAGATGATGCAACAATGGAGCCTAACGGGCAAGCAGCATGGCTCCGAAATACACTGTGAAAATAACACAGTGCTTCTTCTGCACTATCAATGTAAAAGATCTGATGTATTAAAAGATAAGAAATAAGATATTAGCATCAGATCTTATGTGTTTGACTTGTTTAATTAGAGCCCAAAAACATTGTGAAGATGCCATTTTAATGTCAAACAAATACAGTGTCCATGCAAGATTTCAAGTTGCACTGCATAGTAACAGATTTATTTAAAGACTGTAAATAGAGAGTGCAAATCCGTTGTGAAATACAGTGTATGTGGGCTCAGAGTGACACAATACACTTTAATGACATGACATTTAAGAGAAGCAGAAACAGTTATTTTAGACACAGTAAGTGTCATTACCATGGAGAGGAGCAAAATGGAATCACGACCACATGTCGCTGGAGAAATGTCACAGGGTGATTCAACACCCACTCACAAAAAAACAACAACACTCTAAATGGATCTGTCTTATCTACTTTTGCAAAAAGCCATTAAACAAGGCAACAATGGCAACATTTAACAAAAAATGAAATTTTTTCATTAAATGCGGTGAAAAAGTGCTCATACAGAAATGCAATAGACTGTTTTTCGTGCAGAGATTCTGAATCAGACTTTATGTAATGTGTTTATCTGAATAGATGATTAGGTTGCGTGGAAGTCACGTGAGAAGAATACACAACAGCTTCTTAATGAATCTTAATTTCGAGAGATAATTATTCTGCCTAATTATTGTGCTGCGTGGCGTTTCAGTGTTTACAGTAAAAATGTACAAGGCAAGTTGGAGTATTTGCAGTTCCATATGGGGACCAGGAATTAATGGTTTGAAATCAATCGCACCAGAAACGATGAGAGATAAGAAGAGAATTAATGTTGGGAATTGCAGTTTCCTGGTTGAGCCATTGTTGGGCCGGTGTGATTTACTTACTGATGCTCTGTCACGAGACTGTCTTGCAACACTGAGAGGCTGACGGCCGTCTGGTCGGGCTTCTGAGGGACAGAGAGAGAAACAGAATTTCAGGGAAATGGACATAATCTAGTACATGTCTTACGTTTATAATTTAAAGTAAAATAAGTGAGAGCATTTGAAATGTCCCAATTTATGATTATATATCATGATTTTCATTATATGTTTATCCCTAAAAGGAAATCTAAAAATATAGACATCCAGCTTTGTAATCCAAGATTTGGCAGTGTAAGCTACATGTCAAAAATAATGTTCTATGGGAGCGTGTTGCTGCCCCCTTGAGAGCACTGTTCTGAAAAGACTTGGCAAGATATCACACAGAATGGGGGATATTGTGTTATGTAATGCAACCTTTAAAATAATCTAATTGGGGCAGTGCAGCAGCAGCATAGTGAGCTTTCATCATCCCTGACACAGAATTTTGTCCACCAGGGGAAAATGAAAAGCAAACCGCCTCTGGTACAAGAGCAGCATCTTCACAGCATCAGGGCCATATAACATACAAACGTTTATTACTAGTTGCCTGGGAAACATAGGTTAAAGTGGTGGAGTGGATGTGCATGACCGGAGAAGTCAGAGAGGTCGTGTAGGGTTTGAGAAAAAGACCTCATTTACCATGTCCATGATTATCAAAGACAGCATCAAAACATTTGAAATTATATAAATGAGAAGCACATTGAGAGAAAGAGAAAAACAACACAAAACAAACCAAAAAAAGATGAATGAAGTCAAACAAAAATAAGTATGACAGTCAATTTTTATTTCAATGCAAAGACAAAAACAAACTGCTTCAACAAATAAAACAAAACAAATGCCAAAAAACAAAATGAAGGTGACAGTGGAGTTAAAATGTAGAGATAACAGGTCTTGTGGTGACTGTCATGCAGCGCAGAAAGAACCAGTTGTGCGACAGACCAAGGGGATTGTGTCACCTGTGTGTCTCCTTCTGGGGCAGGAGTGGTGGGTGGGGCGGGTCTCGCGGACTGCTGGTTTCATCAAAGTCCTCTTGGACGGGGATTGAATGTGAGTCTCCATTTTTTTGGTCAGCTCAGTCTTCCTTATCACAGCTACGTTATCAGAGAAAACAAGGCCATTGACAGAGACACAACAAGAAGCAGAGAGAGACAGATGCTAAACAACAGTAAAATATGGAGTTAAGGAGCCCTGATCCACTTTTTTAGTTCTTGAATTTGTTTTGGTGAATTATACTAAAAGCAGCCAACTGACATGCCTGATTATGACCTATTGAGATACAACAGACCTCAAGAAAATCAAATGGAAAACAAAATAACAAGAACCTTTCTTCTTCTTGACCTCCTCTCTGGGGATGCAGACAGGTTCCTTGCGGACAGGTTTGCGCTCTGGTGTGGAGATTCGACCTCTAGGGCGCCCTCCTTTGGCCTTCGGTTTGAATTGCTTCTCCTGTTTCTCTTGCTTCTTCTGTTGTGAGTGTTTGCTTGGGACCATACCAGGCTGTTTAACTGGGCTGGGCCCCTTGGACAAAGACTCGATCTGCTCTGTTGCCATGCTCTTATCATCATCTGCAATAAAACAGGACAGTATTTAACAATATTAAATGTCTTTTTTTAAAGAAGTAGATGCAAGAAAGGAAGGGAAACAAATCAATATTCAGGCAAAGACCACCAAAGAGATCTCACCTTGAGTGTCAACCCAGGAGCTGTCCAGGATGGAGTCGTCCATTGTGGTCTCATCTCTGTCATAGCTTTCTGTCTGTCTTTCTGTCTCTATGGTTTCTGCCTCCTTTTCGAGGGAGGCAGAGGTCTCAGGAACGTCAGCCACCTCCTCTAAACTGGCAGCCTCCATTTCAGCTTCCTGTGCCAACTCCACAGATTCCTCCTCTTCCTCCTCCTCCTCCTCCTCTTGATCTTTCTGGGCAGCGACACAGGTTTCGGCCTCAGGTGGAGCCGAGAAACGAACGCTATGTCCCGGCTCCTCTGCTTCGTCAATGGTCTGGACTACAGTGATGAAATCGTCTTCAACTGTCACCACTGATTCAATGGCAGCGCGAGTCTCAGAGATCTCCTTCGTGACTTCTGCTCCAGCTGCTGCCCCTGGTTTCTCCAACATGTCTTCCTCTCCTCCCTGTTCCTCCACATCTGCTTTTTCACCTGGCTGTGTAGCTATCTCCCCAGGTTTGTCCACAACCTTTTTGTCCATCTCTTCTGCTTTCTCCCTCTCTTCCTTCAATTTCAGTTCCCTTTCAATCTTCTCTTTCTCTTCCTTCTCTTTTAGTTCCCTCTCTTTTAGTTCCATCTCTTTTTTTTCTTTTTCTTCCTTTTCCCTCAATTCTTTCTCAATTCTTTCTTTTTCTTCTAGTTCTTTCCTTTCTCTCTCCTCTCGCTCCTTTTTTTCTCTCTCTTGGATCTCCATGTCTTCTTTCTCTTTCCTCTCTCTCTCCTCTTTCTCTTTCTTCTCTTTCTCTAATTTCTCTTTTGCCTCCAGCTCTTTTTGTTCTTTCTCCTTCCTTTCTTTTTCTTCCCTCAATATCCGCTCTGCCTCTACTTTCTCCCTCTCTTCTTTCTCTCTCCTTTCCCTCTCTTCTCTCGCTTTCTTCTCTGCCTCTTCTTTCTCCCTCTCTTCTTTCTCTCTCCTTTCCCTCTCTTCTCTCGCTTTCTTCTCTCCCGCTTCTTTCATTTTCTTTTCAGCTTCTTCCTTCTCGTGGTCTTCTTTTACTTTTCTCTCTAATTCTTCATTAGCCTTCTCCTCTTTTGTTACTGGTGACACTGATCTTTTAGGGGAGCCATAAACCTCTCGTTGCTTGAGCTTGGAGGGTGAGAGCACAGGGGAGAGCAGCTTGTCATCTTCGATGTTGCTCTCCACAGATGACGCAGGTGAAGTTTTGACAGGTCTTGCAATTCGGTCCTTGGCCACGCCGGTCAACTGGTACACATCTTCAGCATCCACTTCCTCATAGGCCTCCTGGTGGACCAGCTTCACCTTCTCCCGAAGCTCCTGCAGTTCCCGTTCCTCCTCCACGCTGAGAGGTCTGTCCTCCATCTCCAATTTGCGGATCTGCCTCTCGTAGTCAGCGATCTCGGTTTCTGCTGCTGAGCCTTCGCCACTGGCCTGTCGTTCAGTCTCGCTCACTGACCTCCCACCTTCTTCTAGAGTCACTGTGACTGTTGGGGTCACAAAAGACTCACTGGGCAGAGGAGCCAGTTTCTCCTGCTCACTTACAGATTTAGTCAACTGACCATCTGCAATCTCCTTGTCTTTTTCTTCGGTGGAAACCTTTCTATCTAACTGCTTCTGATCTTTCTCCTCAGTGACCTCAGCAGCTGCTAATTGCTGGGTGCTTTCCTCCAATGATGTGTCTCTGACTGCAAGCCTCCTTGCCTGCTCAGCCACTTTCGCCTCCAGAACAGAGGGGGTGAAGACCTGTGCAGAAGTGTTTGTAGGGCTAAACACATCTGCAGGGGATGGCATGGGCCCTGAATATTCACTGAATACACAATAACCCATCTCCTCAAGCTGGCTGTCACTTTTTCTGGGACCAGGACTTAGTTCCCCTGAAATTAGGCTAGCCAGTGGGTCATCAGCGAAGGCAGAGACATCAGCTTGAATTGACTTTCTTCTGATTATTTCTGGGTCATTGTTCTCGGATGCTAGTCTTGAACGGGTACCAGCAAGGTCCAGCATCTCAGGCAAGTCTTGTGTCATCACTGTGCCATTTTTAAAAGTATTCTTGGGGAGCTGGGGTGATTCAGGCAACTCTGGTTCAGGGCTGGGTTTTGAATCTAGTTCACTGGTCCTTGGAGGAGATGAGGAATCTGAAGTGATGGAGGCTGCAGTCTCCAGAATCAGGGGAGGGAAGGATGGAGGCTTCTCCACAGAGGGTGTAGTAACTGGGAGGTAGTCTGCTGATTCATCTAGACTTCCACTAGTGTATGACATTATATCTGTGGCCAGTGGGGAGAAGTGCTTGGGTTTGCCTTGGCCACTGTGATCGATTGCTCCAATGTTGATGTTAAGTGAATAACTCCTCTGCTCCAAGGCCAGTTTACCTGGGGAAAGCCTGCATTCATTATTCCTGTCAGGAACTGCAAACACTCCAGTATCTTCTGTCGTACTTTTTTTACTTTCAGATTGATCCTGGGCTCCAGCCAGTGTGCTGTAACTTATCTCCTGAGACCTGGAATCAATTGGACTCTTCTCTTCGCCAGCTCTGCTCAGTTCGTAATAACCTTCACCCTTACTTTGTGGAGCCTTGTCAGCCTCTGTGGCTGATGTTTCAAAATATGCTGACATTCCAGATCTGTCTCTTGCATCTCTTGTTGAGTCTTCTCCTTGAACTTTGATTCCCATTGAACAGAAATCAGAAGACGCAGCAATGCTGCTGAACTCCACCACCTCCACTGACGGCTGCTTCTCTGACACTGTGATTGGCTCACCATATGTAGGCTGAAGTGTGAGCGGTTTGGCAGATTCTTTGGCTTGGGTTTGAGGTACAAAGGACGGCATATCCATTGTGGGGCTCTCTGGTACAACTCGTTCCCCAGCAAAAAATCCTTGGACCTGGGGCTCAAAAAACTCCTCCGGGCGTTTCTCGGATCCAATGCTGTCTGGGCTCATGGACCCACTGCCCTGCTTGTCTGAGTCCATCTTCAAAGCTGAAAAGACATCTGTAAGTTGGCTGTTTTCATCAACACATAAATGACTTGCTTTGGCATGCTGCGAGTGGGATTAATATTAAGGCAGGGACTGAAAAAGCAATTATCACAGAAACAGGCAAAGCCGTCCTCAGAAACTTACAGCACAATGATACGGCCATCACTGAAGAAGTACGGCGAGTTAATGGGGGTCCACCAATTCACAGATGGATGAGAATATGGCATGGTATGTGACGGAACCGGCATGAGGAGACTGTGATGCTGATTTATGGGAAACAAGCGATGACAGATAGGATGGATATCCATGTGACTCTTCAAAACATCATATACAAAAAGAAATAGCATTTCTGTCATTCTTTAAAGTGCAATTCAATATTTTTTACCTTGTCCATATAAAATGTATCAGTGGTCAAAATTATTTTGTGAACAGCAAATTAATTTAAGGTCTTAATTATGACTTTCAAATGTCATTGCATATTTGAAACAATATAAGCACAAATACAGAAGCACCTTGCTGGTGATGACAGAGAAATGCTGCATGCTGTCACCAGCTAACAGTGACAAAAACAAAATAAAGTAACGCACTTGATGAGAACAACTGTAACACAATGAACCTGAGACAGCCAACACAAATTACCCTGCAAATTCTCTACACAGAATTATGATATCAATGTGAGTGATCCATGTTGATGGTTAGAAAAAGAGCATAGCATTGGCATACTAGCACCAAGCCATGTCTGGATATAATGAAAAACCTGTAGGCTTATAGCTTATAGCAGTTTATCACACCAATATGAAATGCCCGTCCCCAAGATCACAGCAAGAAAAAGAAAAATGCAAGCGCAAAGATAACACACAGTAAAACCAGACTAAGTTAAAAAAGAATGTGACTCTTTTGACCAACAAGCCTGTGTTGCCTTGCAGCCGCAGCAGAGCACAGAGAGGATCACTTGCCATTCCACCTGAATTATAACGTAATGTAATAAGCTTATGGGTTCCCTTCGACATATCTGGTGTTCTTAAACAGTGGACAATGCTGTAACATGCAGGCAGGGAGTGCAGAGGGCAGGACACACCTGTCTCAGGGCTCTCCTCACCCTCTGCTTCCTCCTCCTCTCTGTCCATAGAGCTTTCTGCAGGAGCACTAATTGCTTCGGATGGCTCCAGGTCTACGTCCTGAGCCTCGTCTATGGCCTCTGCCTGCTCTAAGGGCTCAGCTTGGGGGCTGTCCAGCTCGGGCTCGTCCCCACTCCATTGCTGCTCATCAAGAGCTGCTTCGGACTCTGCTGCCTCTGCACTCTCCTCCTCCTCCTCCTCCTCATCTTCAACCTCCTCCTCGTATTCAGCTGTAAGAGCCTCCATGGTCTCTTCTTATCAAAAACAGGGTGAGAGGGGGACACATTAAGACTACAGGCAACACAGACTTGGGTTATGTGAGAACACAACTTATGACGGGACACTTTGAGCTCTGGTGCTTGTCTGTTCACACATATAGGTACAGTACATTACACATATGTATGTTTTTACATTCTGCATATGTTTGTATGTTTCTTTTTGGGGGGCTTAGTGTAACCATTGTGAAAGGAATCCATTATGATATATTACATACGTTTAAGGTAAATTCAAACATGAAAGCCATTTTTTATTTATTTAGGAAATACATTATCTTTTTATTTACTGTATGATTTGGGAAAAGATAAAAATCCTCTCTCCCTCTCTTCCACTCGCCAAGCCTTCAATCCAAATTGACCAAACTCCTTGTTGGCTTGGGTTGTTTAAAAATAATGGAAACATAAATAAACTCTTGCAAAAGCACTTCTCAAATCTCTGGCTTTTCAGAATATGCAACCATTAAGAGCTAAGGTCCAGTGTGACTCAAATTCCTGACATAGAATGGACTAGATTTTAACTGTGCTGCTTTACTCTTTCGCATAAAATGTTGCTGGGTATGACATATGTAGATGTTGGTCAAAATAAATATTTATGCTAGATGATTTTCTCAGCAATGATGAAGAGGGTTGGGGGGGGCCACGATCCAGAATCAGTGTGCATTAACAGTATTTATGCATTATTCAGTTTCACAGGCAATGGTTTATTCTCGACGACTCTTTGGAATGTGTTTCGTGTACAAATATTTAAAATGATAGATATAGCCATTTATATAGTCATTTATATTTATGCTAATGCTGTCTATATAAGAAAAGCTGCTCGGAGAGACGTGTCGGAGGAGTCAGTTTCTCTCTGTGTATTCATTGGGAAATGATAGAGGTAATAATGAAGATATTATCGATTGTGATGAACTGTCCAAGACAATATTTATTATTATAATAAGGCATTAAGAGGCTTGTAACAGAGAACTGACAGATGGCCAAGTTATGTTATTGTGTAGTCTAGGCGAAAATACACAAAGGAAGTTCTGTCTACGTCTTTGGGCCAACAATTTAAAAACAAACATCCTTTGTCTAGTATTTGAAAAGAGAAATAAAATAATAAATAAATGTAGTTTAGAAGGTTTTATAAAGATTATATGTTGGTTTATGCGCTGGTGAGTATGTGGAGCTGAAAGTCTTCCTTGTTGCCACAGTGAGTGTCAGAGTAGTTTAAGATGAGTATAGAGGGTCTGACAAGGCGCAGTGTAATTAAATGAATGAGGGGTAATAGGAATGAACTTAAACAGAACTGTGGGAGATGACTGGTAGAGAAATTTGTGCAAAGTGACATTTGTATAAAAGCCATCTGGGCCTTTAATCAAGTCTGAAAAGTTAACCCTGTGGGCCGTGTGGTCTGAAAGCAAAAGTGAAGTGTATTACGTCCATTGAGAGTTTCACAATAAAAGATTGTCCTAATTTAGAGACATCACTGTCATGTGTTTGTCTTATCAGCATGGTAACCACAGGTAGCAACAGCTTTGGGTGAAATAAATCATAAGAAAAACTAAATATGACTGGTAAAAAACATGAAAGTGCTCAGATTTTGAGCGGACAAACATCACAAGGACACAAACACACACAAAGACGGACAAAGAGACGAACTGACGGACGGAGAGACGGAAGGACGGCAGTAAGGAGAAATGGAGGGAGGAGATCAAATCACAGAAGAAGAAGAAGAGGAAATCTGTGTTTAAAAGAGAAAAGGGAGAAAGAAAGAGAGCAGAGATGGAGGGGGGAAATGGCAAAAGGAACCATGCGTGGTTCACCTTCAATCTGTCTAAAGGCCACAGCCTGCCCTGTGGGGCGAGCGCCCGAGTGCGTCCACTCTGGGCTGAACAATGGGTGATCATAGTACTCCTCGTCGGAGTGGTAGGGGTCGTCCTCGGGCACGGAAACTGAGATGGAGGGGGCGAGGAACTTGCACCTCTCCCGAGAATTTTGGAAGCAGCGGAGAGGGCCCGCCTCCTCCTCATCCCCTACATCTACAAACAAGACAGACACAAGGAGAAGAACTGCAGGGAAATCTGGACACAGACTGAAAGAGAGAGAGTGAAGAGGAGGATAAAAGATAAAAGAAAAGTAGAAGACGACAAAAAAATGGAGAACACGCCAAAGAATGTCCACTTTAAAGGTGATTTATCATATAAGCTTTTGCAGATTTATTAGTAAATAGGGGAAATGTCCCTCTTTTATAAAGTTTACAATGACACAGTCATATTTACAGAAATCTAGGATTTATCTCTGATAAAACATTTAGGTAAAATGCTTTCATGGAAGTATAGTTTCCTAACAAAGGCACAAATGTAAATATGTGTTTACTTGTTACATTTTGATTTAGCTCTTAAGCTATAGCTGTGGTCCTTGAATTTTTAGGAAGATTTAAAAAAAATACCAAATTCTCTCCTTGATAAATCTTTAAGTAGCATTTTAAGGTGGACATTTTTTGGCAGTAAAGACGGAGATAAAGCTTGAGGAGAGAAAAATAACAAAAAAATACCAATTTAAAAAAGGCAAAAAAAACAGAAAGTCACCAGATAGGGGAATGCAAGGAGAAGATAAGGTATGAGTGAGAGCAAGAGAGAAACAGAACACACACAGGACACTGACAAGGACACGATGACAAGCAACTCAAAGGTGACCAAGCTTCAGGGACCAGCCATACTCTTAGACCGACAAAGTGAGTATATCGCACTAACGGAGAAATCTACACAAACATATGGATGATTAAACCTAAATAAAATACACAAAAGGTTATTAAAAAACAGTTCTTATACTATAGAGCAGCAGTTGTAGTAACCAAATAAGTAACCCATGTTTTGCCTTTGCTAGAACACAAACAAACATCTATGTATAAAAAAACCTCTAGATCCAGTCGAACTGCTTGACACACAGTAAAACCATCGCATATGTCAACAGGTCACCTTTAACAGAACACCACCTCTCAGGCCTGACGATGACCAAGCCTTTCATTACTTGTCATGTACCGTGTCTATAGATACAACAACACACCACTAACGGAACCTCTGTATCACTCCATCTGGTCAAGAACACAGAACACCATCCCCTGCATGATTTAACCTCTTATCTAGGATTTGTTACTTCTCATACAGTACAAATGACAGAATAGACTATTTATATTTAATGCATGGCTGGCCCGGCTAAAGACTCTCCTCACTGAGCAGACATTAAAACACAAAGCCCAAACATACAGCCGACCTAACTTTAGGTACAATGTTCGACTATATCTTGCAGGTAGCTGCACGAAAACTGTAACAAAGCTTAAATTTGTAAGTCAAAAATAAAGAGACAAACTGCATCACGGTGCTAAATAAGATACATAGGACAAATTCTGTGGGGATTTTTGATGTAACAAGGTATTTTTTACCATTTATGAGCGTGGCATTCTTAATGTTGTAAGGCTAGTTGACGTGATGCTTACCTATGTGCTAGTTGGCCTGGTTAGGCTAACTAGCTCACCAAGGCGATTCAGTGATTATATACTGCAATTCAACAAAGTGCTATGGCAAAACCAATGTCCTTTTTACGCCTTACTTTTGTTACTATAGGCTTCAGTAGCCTATTAGCCAGAAAATCTGTAACTCTGTAACTCTGCAAGTAACGTATATAGATATTATAGCTAAAGCCAAACACATAAATAAAAGACTGCGAGTGGACAATGACAATACAACACTATAATTAGAAGTGCAAAACTTTAAGACATCATCCAACTGAAAAAGACAAACAAGGAGAAGTTGGAGGGTTACCAAAATTGGCTGTCATATTAGTGTGAGGGAAGACAGCAAGGTGTGGAAGTTAGAAAAGGGAAACGGAAGAAGAGGATGGGAAATAAAGACTAAACATAACAGGGTGGACATGTATGTGAGCCCTTCTTTCTTTTTGAGATAAATGGTGATGACAATGAAGATACAACGTGTATCTGTCCCAGGTGTACGATGAGGAAGAGGAAGCAGGATTTCAGAATTAATGGATGTCTGAAAAATGGAAATAATTTTCCTGCTTTTGGTAAATCTCATTTGTACATGTTTCTTGTAGAGGTTATCAATGTGCGGTTTGCCCCTTAGAGATGGGGCATGTCCTGAGAGGAGCTGAAGAGCATAAAAAGGGCCAACCCACATCAGTACCCCAATGTGTTGGCGATCGCAAACCTCCAGATGTTACAGTCATGTGAAGGAAGGAAACTCCTCCATTAGAGACGTACTCCTATAAACACATTGGCCCTACCTTGTTCCAGAGGGCCAAAGGGTTCTGCAGCAGGTGAGGGGGGAGGAGAGGGAGGCAAATTGGTGGTGTCTTCAACTGCAAACAGAGGGAGAGGGTATCGACATATGAATCACATACTGCAAATGGCTCTGAGTGTGTGTGTGCGTGTGTGTGTGTGTGTGTGTGTGTGTGTGTGTGTGTGTGTGTGTGTGTGTGTGTGTGTGTGTGTGTGTGTGTGTGTGTGTGTGTGTGTCTTACCTGATGGCAGCCTTTGGGTCTCCTGTTCTCCCTTCAGTACTGCCACAGCTTCTGCCGTCACTTCTTGCACAATCCTTGCCGACACTTGCTCTGGCAGAGACATGCACACAAACAAGGACACACACACACACACACACACACACACACACACACACACACACACACACACAAGTCAATTTTAAAGTTCTAATAAATAATAATGTAGAAGAAGCTGGAGAAGTTTAAAAGTTTTCGAAGACAGGTGAAGCGTTCACCATCGTTGCATTTAAAAGATGAGCAGCCCTATTTCTGCAGGGCAGATGACAGACTAGTGACTTGCAATCAGAAAGTTTGAAATAGGAGAAAATCGGAACACCTAAAACCCCCCCTTAAGGGAATTATATGCCATAGTGATGTTTTAAGGACAAGTCAGAGGAAGCAACAGCACTATCTTACAAGTAGCTCCTTTAAGGTATTAGTTTGGTTCAAACTGGCTGGAAAAAGATTCCATCAATTTCACAACACTGCATTTTTTAATCATGTCACTCAAAGCCTGAGTAGAAAGCCAGAGAGGAGCTGAAATTGTTATTATAACTGCCAGAACGCTCGAGCTGCTGTTGAAGGCTGTCACCATGGAAACCCACCTTCCTTGCAGACTGACTGACTCACAGTTTGTGATAAAAGACGTTTCTTTTTATAACATGTGGTCATTTCTCACAATTTTCACCTAGTAGAGGTAAAAGATATTTTATTTGCAAGGATTTAATGTTTCTTAGAATGTTGGATTTAGAAAAATGAGGGACCTTACATATATACAGTGATATCCACACGGCAGCAGTTCAAAGACTAAAAATACATTAGCTGTTACTACTGATTCAGTTTTTTTGGACATTTTATGGAGAACAAAGTGTCACGGAAATTATATGTTAACAATTAATATTACAATAAAAACATGAAAAAATAAATGTATATATTAATGTTAAAATAAATGGACTAAAATACAAACCAAAATTATTTAATATTCAATGAGCAAAAACAGTGAGTACATCATTCAAAATACCTAAAATAGTTCACAAATGAATAATTAAACAAATATTTTTGAAAAGAGAAATAAATTGGATTGGAGAAAGACTCGTGTCTATGTTTAGAAAGAGGCCGTCAACACTGTCTAACACTTGTGGGCGGCAGGTGTTAAAATAAGGACAATAATGTGGCCAAGCTGAAACCCACACGCAAACAGATAGTGACTCTTAAAGATAGACGTAAATCTGTGGTAATGAAGTACACATGTATATTAATAAAAGGCGCCTTTTAACCCAAAAATTCAAACAAAAGAGACAATGTCCAACATCTGTATCCATCTCTTACATCTCTCTGCCTCAATTACATTACATTACAGTACATGTTATTTAGTTGACACATTTATCCAAAGCGACTTACAATAAGTGCATTCAACATCTATGAGGGGCCATTCGGCGTTCAGCATCTTGCCCAAGGACATTTCTGCATGGGCAGGGATTCAAGCTGCCAACCTTCTGTTTGGAGGACGACCGCTCTATCCCCTCAACCATGGCCGACCATTATTACCATTATTAAATCTAAGACCCAGTTTGAGTGTTGTCCTGATATAAGGCGTGCTGCACAGTGCTAATCAAACCTGCGTTCATTTGCATAGTAACAGTGGTTATGTGGGATTGGGCGGCAGTGATGCTTTCACTGCTGCCGTTTCAGGACATTTATCTCTCCACAATCTCCCACACATCAACAAAAGCAAGCTCTCAACAAGGCATACACACACATGCAATTACACACACTTATATACACACACTTCTTCCCGGAACACTTAACACATGCAGCCCACTCACCAACTCAAAGCAGCCATTTTCTATTTTCAGTAGCAAAGTGCAGTGAACGTGAACGACTTATTTACTGCTTCCAGACAAAACCCTTTCTTCCTGTCCTGGAACATAGATGATACTGTGGAACACAATCAGTGCGTGTAGCATCAAACGACTAAAAAAAGACCGTAAAGCTGAGACCTGGGGGGAAAATAACCCTGTGGATTTGTGACTGGATCCATTTTATTAGTGAGAAAACACCTCCAAAGTGAGTGATGGTGTGTGAAGAAGGTACATTCTCTGCTTTATGTAACAGTTACCAAATGTTTCCTAAAATATCCTACTAGCTCACTCGATCTGATGAGAGGAGAGTTCAAACATGAGTTTTTTAGATTTTCTGACCACTTTCAGCATCAAAGACAAGTCTCTTGTACAGAGCAAAACATACAGAGGCTATTCTAAATCTTACCACAGAACTGAGGAAGTAAAGCTGAAATAATCAAACAAATAACATGACACTGCTAACCAGTTTCAGATGAGGAGGACCGGGGTCTTTAACAATGAAAGATTTCGCCACCCAGACAGAATTCATTCTTGAAAGAAAACTATTGTCATTAATAGAAAGGTGAATAATATAGGATTTTTTAAACAGTACAAAACATATAATCTCTTTCAGACACACACATAAAGTGACATTAGGGCACTGCTTTCAACCAGACATTGTGCTTTGATTACTCTCTCAGACAAATCCCCAGACACGCACAATCACAAAGCAATAGCACTGTAAAAGTGACCTTGTCACATCCACACAGCGAGCAGGCAGTGATGAAAACAAACCCGGTCTAAGCAGTTCTGACATCGCCACTTGCCTTTCATTGGCTTCAACAACAGAATAAACCAAATGCACAAACGTACATCTGTACAGAGGATGCATCACATCTGTGGATCTACATCATAGAAACAGACATTCTCTCACAGCGAAGTAAAAAGTGTGTATTACCTGATTAGAAAGCCTGAAGCTGAAAGCACTCTCTCTCTCTCTGGGCAGAGACTCCGACTGTAAGCCCCAAATCAATGCACCACACACACACACACACACACACACACACACACACATACCCTCACACAGACTGTAGGACTGAAAGGGCACAGCGGGAGCAGAAGTGTCGTTTGGTTATGATACAAGCCAGCAACCAAAATGTGTAAAGCCAAAAAGGTTGCCATAGCAACAGACAGCTGGTGGGCCGATGACTTGGGTCCATATGCAATTCAGATGCCAGCAACACGCCGAGGTTGCTTCAGCCTCTAAACCTCTGAGTCTGTCTTAGCTGGACCTTGTTGCTCTAATTTTTCTGATCCATGACGTAAATGAAAGTAAATCTAACAAATATGAATACAAACATTAATGAAAAAACTAACAAACCAGATTAGCTCTATTTTCTTTTTTAAATCAAGGCAATAGGTTTAACCATATTCATTCACTAAATGTGGCCGGAAACTAAAAAAAAAACATGACAGAAAGAGGAATGTCACATGATTATTAAATTGACTGTTTCATATATTTTATACACAACCACAAGATGCTGCTCGTCAGGAAAATCTTTTCTTTTGATTGAGCTACATGTGCTAATGAATTAGTGTCTTATAATTATAGATCTCTATCTTATTATTACAAGATCTGCATGATGGAAACTCCAAAGTCCTGATTGTGCGATGTAGTCCATTCAGCTTGGTCACACCATATAATCCCATTAACATCATATCTGACTTATAATGATACATGTAATTAAGACTATGAAGGAATTTTAACAATGGGTGAGTGTGATGTATTTTGTCATAATGTACAAAATCCTGACAAATTTGGAGATATTTCCTCATAACGTTGCTGTAATTAAGAAAGTTGGATGTGTGTACAACATGTCTGTGTAACCTATTTTCTATATCCTTCAACATATTGATGGATGTGAAATTAACAACAAAGAATCTTGTCCAGGCTATGCTATATCTCAAATACAACAGAGATTCCTTGATAGAAATAAAGATAGAAAGAGCTCAATAACTCTATGTTTTTCAAATGGTTTCTATTAGCTCCCTCTGTTTTTCTTCCTCTCGCCACATCTTTCAGCTGACCACTGGCAGCATGGCTGACTGGCTTCCTCAACCTCATTTTAAATAGAAAGTCAAGAGGGCAATTTTGTGCTTCAGTAGTTCTTGTTGTGTCTGAAGTGCTTTTCACAGGGAGAGAAGGTTCACTGAGGGCCAGCATCAGCCCTTCTGCCACCCATCCTGTCCCAACTATAACCTCGACCCCCCCCTCACCCTGCCCTGCTCTGGAGCAATGCTAATGTACGCTGACAGGACTCTCTGCAGTCTGCAGACAAACAAAGCTTTGGTTACACAGCTGCAGAGAACATGTCATTTCTATACACATGATTAGAAAACATGTTTAGATACACTGATCGGACAGGAGGGAGTTTATCTTTTGGACCAATTCATTTAGTTGATTTTGTACTATTGTGCATCCGCCACTTTTTTAGAATAGTGTTTGCTTCTAGAGACAGTTGAGAGATTTGCTGAAATTGAGAAATATTAGTGACTCTCACTTAATTTAAATGAATTCAGATAGCAGACATGCAGAGATAAGACTCTTAATTTGATCTCAACAGATCTGTATTTATGAAATTTGCCAAATGTTCCTGAAAGTAGATGAAATGACTGAATGACAATAAATCCCAAAAGATAGTCATTGGTGCCATAAAAATGGTCAGATTTCAATGAGCAGCTTCACTTAAAAACACTGTTATCAGCCTTCAAATCTAGCTTGAGTAAAGTCCTAATAATGTGGAAGAAAGGTGTTTCATTGGGCTCTTATCATTGCCTGCTTAAGAGCTACAGGCGTAAAGAACAAAAAACCCTGCCAAAGTAAATTGTAGGGGAGCCGTTGCCATGGTTACACCATTGGTAGATTATAATTCTTGTTTCCATTGGTGTGAATGAGGATGTGGTGGGGAGCTGAGGGTAGATAGACAGATTTTATGTGTTAATTACAGCACCGCTAATAACAGTATGTGATTCTAGTGAGGACTGAGTGTAAGGCCACGCACCAGGAGACAGAAAAAGAAGAAATACATATATACACACACACACACACTCACACACTAACACAACCAGAACAGCAGACGAACTCTAGTGTGGACTTTCATCTCTGTTATCAAACTGCTGATCTGATTTGCCGTGACTTACAACATCTATTTCTACAGATTCAAATTACTTTTGACAAAGCCCTTTTTGGTTTACATCAAGATTCCAAATTAATAATGAGAATAATCTGACCTGAAGAGATTCAACCATCTAAACTGTGAGTTTTGCTTGAGCTTGCAACTTGGTTGTCAAAAAGAGGGCCCCTGCTTTGTGCATCTCAACACTGCTTTAGAATCTGATCGTCAGACCTCGCCTTTACTGGGTGCCAACTGTCTTTCGGATTTGCATGTTTTACCTGGTTTAATCCACACAGTTATGGTTATACTGTACATTTACATGTCTGCACTTGCCTTACTAGTTTTAAAGTAATTCGTGTTGACTTCTTACGGGTGCCTGGGTGGTAAAGGGTTTTGAAGCAGCGACCATAAACCACGTCACCTGTCTGTGCCTTGCTCGGGACTTTGCATGTTGTTCCCCATCTTTCTCTTTACTGTCGACTCCATGATAAAGGCATTAAATGCTTGAAGTCAAAATCATGCAGTGCACTGTCAAATTTATGACTTTTTATGTAAAAATTATGACAAAAAAAACAAGGCCCTCAAATTATATACGCAAACATTTCCACCTATTCTTCGCTGATTACAATGTAATGTACCCACTCTTCACATCCTGATTCTTTTGCAAATCTACTTACATTCAAGTAGATGCCAGGTGAGCCTCTGATTAGGTAAAACAGAGAAATTATAAGAACGTCTTACCGGCAGTTATTGCAGGAGCACCACTGAGCTCCCCATTGAAGCCATTCTCTCTGGCTGAGTAGGAGGATGTGGCCAAGTGGGCGCCACCAGCCTGGCAGGTCCTGAACGCTGAGGAAGGGTAGCCATTGGCTCCGTGAGTGCCAGCGGGCTCCTGTCCTCTTGATGGGTCCCACTGGGGGGCACCGTCTTCTGGCTGTCGACTGTCTGCCATGCTAGTGCTAGCTAGCAGCAGGGGAGGGTGGGCGAAGGATGGGGTCTCTCCTTCTGGCTAAGAGATGGGAAGAAGAGACGGAGGGAGGAGCGAAGGCGAGGCACGATCAGAACCAGGCTTGTTAGTGTTATTCACTGTAATGTTTGCAATGGTACACAGAGGAGACTGAATACTTTGCAGACCAGAGGAGACTTCAGGACATGCAGCATCAATCACATTCACAAATCTTTTTTTGTCAGTCAGTCAGTCAGTCAGTCTGCTGCACCTCCACTCAGCTTCCCTGTCAACAACTCTGAAAGCACATCTGTGCTTGTGTGAAGGTGGATGTGAGAAATACTGCCCTTGGATGTAGGCGGGCAGGTGACAGCCATTGGATGAAATTCTATTGATTTGCGAGTGTAATGACTCATACAGCCAGTGGCCAAGGTAGAAATCACAACTGGATAAAAAAAAATGAACAGCAGACCTCGGATTGCATGACTCAGGGTTGTGGGGATGGTAGGTGGGCTCTGATCAATCTGGCAAGATCCAGTCTGATGATAGACAAATAGTTTGAACTAGATAGACATTGCGACATATTGTGCAATTTAAGTTGACATTAAGTCATGTGATTTCTGTGCATCATCATTTTTTCACTGAATCTGTTTCAATTGCACTTTCACCATTTCTCAAAAAACAAACTTTTTCGACTTTCTAACACTCAGGTTTTTTTAATGTGCAAATTGAAAATGTTCAAGCTGCTGAATGGAAACACACCTGCTGTCGGGATAACATGTGTATGAAAACCCATTCTGAGTTTAATGACCGATCAGAAACATGTGGAGAGGAGCTCAAACACCAGCAAGAGGGATACACTATTGATCAGCCCACATGATGGAGGAAGGAAAGGCAGCAAGATTCAATGATCTCTTGAACTGTGCAGATGGTGGGGGATGGAGATTAATGGGTTTAATGTAGCCTTGAGATCAATACACAGGGTGTGTATGTTTGGTCCTTAACTCAGTCTGTATGCTGTGAATAATTGAGTTAGCCGGATGAGTCTATTGGCAATTTTGATTATGTTTTATTGCAAATTGTTGTATGTACTTCCTCTTTCTTCCTATTGACAGGGATATCAACGCATGATTATAATTCGTGGTTGTTTCAGTCATACTATAACAACATCAGTATTGGCCTTCAAACTCCCAAATGAATCTGGACTTGGTTTGAAAGGGCAGAACGAGAGATAAACAAAGGAGTTGAATGGGAAAAAGACAATCGTGAGCCCACATGCAAACACTATTTAAAGGAAATAATCTGAAAGGGATTTAATTGTTTACAAGAGGGTTGTGGCAGTTTGTACTCCAAGCATGAGCCAAACAGCCTATGTAGCTGTGCGTAAGGGTATGTGTGAGAGAGCAATTTGTCATTTAGCTCTGCAGTCCACAGAGACCCAGAGATTAAAAGGAAGTCTGCTGGAGAAAACTGGAGTCAATAACTGCAGCCTATAAGACCGAGGTAGTGCTACAGTGAGCACTAGTCACTGCATACCCACCCAATATACATTCAATATACTGTTCACACTCTGCACACAAAGAACAGAACAGAATAGAATTGAAATAAAGACTAGAATAGGGATTAACCAACCAGGTGCACCTTTGTATGTGGAGTGTGGAGTAAATATGTGGAAAGATTGAAAACTATATCCAAATAATAGATAATAAGAAAGTAAGGCTTTCCTTAAGTATAGTTATTGTTAAAATAAGCAAATAACCCACCTTCTCACCTACGGACAATTTAAAGTCTCCAATTAATCTAACCTCAATCTGCATGTCTTTGGAGAAGTAGCTGAAGTATACCTGGAGGAAACCCACCAGACACAGGGTAAACATGAGGACTCCAAACAGAAAGACTGCACGCAAACCACAACCCTTCTTTTTACACAAACTAGTACAAATGTTATTAAAATAATGACACCAATCCTTAACATTTCATTAGTTTTATACGTTCTTGGTGATGGACCAAAGCAATAAAAAAAATGCGACAAAAATCAAAGGAATAGTAAGGCATTATGATGGAGCACAGAGCATTTAACACAGAGAAGAAACAAAATAGAACTGTAAAGAAAATGTGATGGCTGGTCGCAGCCTAAATGGATCCAAGTGCAGAGTCAATGAAGCTTTGCATGACTCAGCTTTGAAGGGAACATCAGTGTGAATGAAGTCTGTACAGAGACTCCGCAGCACAGCCTCCTTACCAAATACTCTTTGAGTCTCCATCCCAAAAAACCAAAGCAGTATATTTTAGACCGTCCCTTCGCTGTCACTGTCTCTTCTGTTTCTTGTTCACCAACTGAGCCCCTGCTCCACGAAGAACACTCTCGATATTAAAAGTCATAAAATAGAGGAATGAGCCTGCTGTCCTGGTGCCGCGTCTCAGTGCTCCCTGTCTGATGATGAAGGTCACTTAAACCTCTGTGGCTAATATCCAGACCGAACAACACCATGCTGAGTGGTGGGCAGGCTCTGGGTGACAGTGGTGGTGAAGGAGGAGGGAAGACATTGTTGCCTGGCTTACTGGAGGCCTGTCGAGCTGTTCAGTGTATAGTCTGTCTGTTTGTGAATAAGGGTGTGTTGTGTAAATGAAACAGCACCACCTGCTGGGCCAAAGCATGAAACAATAAATTGGGACTATTACAAATCATTATACACAGTGCATGCTGGGTCTTGAGATTAGGGAGGCATTAGAAAACATTATCATGTGAAACGGCACCTCTATCATCAGCATAAAACATAATCTGGCGACGCAATGCAGTACTGTGTCTCATCCCTGCTCATTAAGATGCATTGTATTTGGCCTATTTCTCACCATACACTGCGGTGTACAGTATGATGTGGAAAATCTAGGGTATCATTAACAGTGAGTAGCAAGGAGACAGGTGCAGAGAGTTAACAAGAGAGAACAGGGGGGAGTAATAAGAAGAATCTACTCAAGGTTAATTAAGTAAGAAAATGATGGAGAAAAGTGGAATACAGAGAATTGTGGATCACAATATATATTGCCCAGATGATATACTGTCCTCCAGGCATCGTGTCCAGTGGGAAGTGACTGTGTGAGCTGGTGATATGACAGAGTTAGACATCAGGCACCTCAGTAGACAGCAGGTCAGCTGCACTTGGCATAAAGCCTGTGGCTCTTTGCCAGAGGGATACTGAGTCTCTCCCTGCACCATGCACAGAATGGAACTGAATATAGAGCAGACCACAGGACAACTGGACACTTACAATCGTAACATGTACTCTGTTCATCCTCAAGATGAAACATCAGGATCACATTTTTAGGATTTAACTCAGACCAACCTCTTTACACCAAGTACTTTAATGCAATAGAACGATTGTTAAAACTCAGCAGTTTATAATGCATCTCTTTACTAGGAAAACATCTACATCGTACAATCATCAAATGAGCCAATCGTGTGGCAGCAGTGCACTGCCAGACAGACTGATTGTTTCTGAAAACTGCTGATCACCTGGGATTTTTATGTACATCATTCTCTGGAGTTTTTACTCAGAATGGTGCAAAACAGAAAAACATCCAGTGAGCAGCAGTTTTATGGACACAGATGTCTTGTCAAGGAGAGAGGTCAGAGGAGAATGGCTGGACTGGTTGAAGCTGACAGAAAGGCTACAGTAACTCAGAAAACCACTCTTGACAACTGTATTAGGCAGGAAAACATCTCAGAAACTAAACAAACTACTTGTCGAACAGGTGCATTAGCAACAACAACGAGGTTCCACTCCTGTCAGCCAGACAACAGAAATCTAAGGCTCAGACTCACCAACACTTGGCAGACAAAGACCAGAAACATGCAGCCTGGTCCGCTGAATGTGGATTTCTGCTGAGGCTGCAGATGGTAGAGTTCGAGTTTGGCACCAACAGCTTACACCCAACCTGCCTTGTGTCAACAGTCCTGGCTGCTGGTGCTGGTGCAATCGTGCAGGGAGTGTTTTCTTGGCAAAATTTGGATCCTTAAAACCATCAATCATCGTTTGCATGAAACAATCTATCTGAGTATTGTTGCCAAAAGCAAAAGTTGTCCCTAAACTAGTTTCATGAACACAACAATGAGTGAACTTCAGTGGCCTCCCCAGTCACACCATCTGAATCTAATAGGAACACATCTGGGATGTGGTAGAACAGGAGACTGGCAGCTTGAATGTGAATGTGTGACAGATCTACAAAGATTATGCAATGCTATCATGTCAACATCAAGGAGAATCTCAAGTGAATGTTTCCGACCTCTTGTAGAATCCATTCTACAAGGAGCTGAGGCTCTTTTGAGAGCAAAGGGAGTGTTAGTATCATGAGTGTAATATCAAAGCTGGTTTCTGTGAGCTATGTTTTGCTGGTACTTTAATTTTCTTTGGTAAATAAATGAGTAAAACAGAAGTTTACCTTTTCTGAACACTGTTGACTAAAACAGTGGATCTTCAAAGATATAACTGTACAAATTGAAATGGTATTACTGCATATTGTAATATTCAACATAACATTCAATGCATTCTGAGAGATAGTCTTAAAAATATCATGGTAAGAACATAAGTGCATAGCAACACAATATGACAGTATGGATAATAGTGGTATAAGAAACTAAAACGTTTCAGCAAAAGTCTATGAAACAAAGCTCCAGACGTGACATCAGGGGCTGGCTCTATACTTTAGTAGCTTAATGTGCATGAATAAATTGGGCTTTATTTTGGGGTATTGTTAGTATAACGAAATAATAATAATAATACATCTGTCAATATAATGTGTTTTTCAAGCAGTGCAACAGAGCTGTATTAAAAAACAATTAATCCAGAATTCAAGAAGAACTTATCTGTATGATATATTTATACTTGTTCTAAATATTTAATGATTCTGATGTATGTTTTTCCCACCAGGCTATTTGCAGGGTTTTCAACAGGAGCCAATCAAACTGGTTGCTAGGCAACATGTCCAGTATGTATGTATGAACCCAAACTGTGATTATAGCTTCATATTTGAAGTTACAGAGCATCTTAATGATTAATATTTACATGATAATGTCAATCCAAGTATCCCCAATATTTCCATGTACTCTGGCATGTACTGCAGCATGAAACTGAAGTGTTATGAAAGTGTTACAAGTACACAGAAGGATGAGTATTCACGTTCAATATCCAAATTATTCTGCACCTTTCAGCTACTGTAGCTCAAACTAACACTGTGGCATCTTTTCCAAGGAAATTATTTGTGACAAGATACATTTGTCACTGTTAATGTGGCGTGATGAAATGTATTCCAGCAAAGGATTGTTGCATGTTTTTCGTCGTATCAAAGATTTGAGTCAACCAACCAGATATATTACTTGAGAAGATGTTTTTGTATCAGAAAACCTGAAAATCATGCTGCTGTAGGGGGCACTTTTCCACACTGTGTCCTCAGAATAGATCACTCAGGGTACTTCTCCCTCCACTCTCTCTGATTTAAAACTGGAAATAGGTCATTTGGTGAAAGAGATGAACAGACCAGGGGAGAGCTGGAGCTAATCCCAGCTGACACTTGGCGAGAGGCGGGATATTGCCTGGACAGGTCACCAGCATATCGCAGGGCTGACATACAAAGACAAACAACAACACATTCACACCTACAAGCAGTTTAGAGTCTCCACTTAACCCAAGCTGCATGTGTTTGGACTGTGGGAGGAAGCCAGAGTAAAAACTCATATGCACACTCCACACAAAAGAGCCCTGGCTGGTCAAACCCCTTCTTTCTGTGAGGTGACAGTGTTAACCACTGCACCACCCCACTATTAAATAAGACAAAGACAAAAGGAGATTTTTGCAATGTTCTTTTTCTAACCAGAGAAGGAAATTAGGAAAAACACCATGATGGTTTCCAGCAACTCCCCTCTTCATATTCAACCCACACATTTGTATTGTATGCTGCCCAGTACAATCGGAGAATTGCATCCACTGAGCTGCAGTACTATAAAAATGATCAGTTCAGTGCCTTCACAGTAATTAACAAGGGAGGGAAAACTGTAACCTTCAATTATTCTAACTGTAGTTTCCCAGTGAGGCACAATCTATACAAAATGACTGAGACTAATGCACTCGTCAGTCATCATATTGCAAGAAAACCTTAGTGAAGTGGAACCAGCATTGCTTCAGCTAGGCCACTGTCAAGGACGAGTGCTTGCTGAAATTAATAACAATTCAAAGGTTAAAATTTATTTGACCATAAAAGCCAGATTTAAAGTTTTAATGACATTAATAATTTCTTTATATTAATGTATCATTATCAATCAATAATCCTGTTGTAATAAGTGCATTGGTTGTAACACATGCAGAATAAGAGAAACTGGGGTGTTTGGTTAGTTTACATGGATTTAAATCTCGCTGTCTTTTCTGTTTATTGTGTTGTAGGATTACTATTTTATTACTAAATTTTTATATCGAGGGTTTTTATATGGTAACAAAAATTATCTTCGCTCATGAAATGATCAAGCAGGAGCTTTCAGTTATTGGCAGATTGAAGGCTATCATACAAGCTACTCCTGCAGATCATTCTCGCACTATAAAAATAGCAATTAGCAAAGCAAAATTCTAAAGACAACATCTTAGAGTAATTAAATGTTTTCTGTAGATGGACCTGCAAGCTGTGTGAATATTCTAGCATTTCTCATTTGCTTCAATAAAAAGATGAAGCAAGACTGATAAACTGTGAATGCATCAGCCACAAAACTTGGGCCCGGCCGAAGTAATCAGCAAGATAATTAAGAACTCCATTTGTCATTTCCATGGCTCTTATCAGCTTCTTCACATCATTTTATCTGATTTCTAAGCCTCCTTTCACCTATGAATTATCCTCCCACCTGTTATTGCTTCTTCCCTCTTCACCTTCCTCCACCTCCTCCCATCACTGTTCATCTTCCTACTCACTCCTCCTCCTCCACCACCTCTCAACACGCTTCATCTCTCCCCTCACTCTGCTCTCCCTCTCTCCTCATCTCCCTCCTACGATCTGAGCGCTTTCACGAGCCACCATACCACAGTGCTTGTGTGCGTGTGCGTGTGTGTGTGCGTGTGTGTGTGTGTGTGTGTGCGTGAGTCACACAGATGCTGCATTGCAGGGCTCTCCTTTCAGGGTCGTTTCAATGCAGAAGCCTGAGAGCAGGAGTGGAGCTCTGGGATGCAAGATTGGATTCTTCTGAGCATTTGTGTGTGTGTGTGTGTGTGTGTGTGTGTGTGTGTGTGTGTGTGTGTGTGTGTGTGTGTGTGTGTGTGTGTGTGTGTGTGTGTGTGTGTGTGTGGGTGTGTGTGTGTGTGTGTGTGTGTTGTGTTGGGTGTGTGTGTTCATACATGTCTAAATAAATGTCTCATGCAGATATATGTCAAGCAGATATTTGAGAGCAGGGATATATGTATGCATGCCTAAGTGAGTCTGGAATTTTTCTTATTAAGTCTATTTACTCACTTGCCAAGAGTAGAATGAGAAGATAAGTACCACTCTCATGCATAAAGGTTAAATATACATCTGAAGTCAGCAGCTAGCTGGCTTAGCTTAGCATAAAGACTGGAAACACAACTAAACAACTCACCATCTTTAGGGGATAATAATGTGCCCTTTTTTGGCAAGGACCATAAACCTTCTGAAGGCTCAGCTGGTTGCCTGGAAACAGCTCCTGGCCAAAAATAATCTGCCACATAACCCCAAGTAAAACAGGTAATTGTCAACTTAACATTTTCGATTTTGCATGAACAATGCTATGCTTAAACAAATTAAGCATAGCATAATTAACTTTAGCGGTGTTAGTAGAAGTAGTACTAGTAGATAAGTACTTTGATTTGTTATGACAAAGCCAGACTAGTCGTTTCAAGGTCTATGGTAAATGCAGCTTCAATACCCACTTATGATTATTTAACATGAAAGGAAAAAGATGCTGAACAGCAGCATAAAAAAATGCCTCTTAGAAGCGTCATTTCAGGAATTATGGTATTAGAGTTGAGCCACTTCAGTCCGGAGCATCCCTCCTCAACGATACTGATTTGAGCTTGTCAACATTTTTTTTATTTTTATATTACATTTTTCGTTTGTATCTTTTTTATTTCTACACTAACTTCGGCCACTAGGGGTCTCTCTATTAAAACAATAATACATTAGGTAACGTATTAAAATTGTATTCACATTAGAAGTGTGTTTTTCCTTAGTTACATGTCACTGAAGATATATCAGAGTCGGGCAAAGCCCCGAATAAAGTGGATATGACACAATTAAAAGGCGAACAAAATGAAACGTCCAATTACCGTGAACAAAATTGTGGATTTATGGGTTTGAACATTGTTGGAAACATTTTGGATAATGTCAGCACACTAGTCAACACAATATATGTCATAGTAGACATTTTAATGGAGAATTATTATATATATCTTTAAGGCTACTGGGTTCTCACTAAATATGGACTTTTGTTACAATGAGTAATTCTCTTTTTTCATATCTTTTGGAATCAATCAGCAACCACTGGATGACTTTTTTATGTTAGCTATACATGATGAATGCAAATCAGACCATGGCACAAACCAGAGACAATCAAATTGCTTCTTAGTAAAACTTGAATTAGTTGTTTTAGTTGAAAGTTTCCCAATATGTTTCACTTTTTAACACATTTTGACCATTATGTGTTTCTGTCCAGACTATTACATCCTGATATTGTCTCGCCTTGAAAACTTGATTGCTCGTGATTTGCATGAAAATAATAGGAGGGAGAACAACCTCCTGACCCTCATATATACATGCATAAATAGCTAATGGCAGACGCACATTAAAAAATATCAACTCTAACCCACCATCCACTACCTGGAACTCTGTCTTTGTACGAATGCAGAAAACAAAGAGAAGCCATGAAAGCACGACTGCGATTCAGTGGGCCTTGGTGCTGATTGTCTCACTAAAGCAGCTCTTCTCTTCCCACTCAATACCCACTTCCCACTCACAGCTCCTAGCAGCCTGCACTCACATGTACATCCACCCACACAGCTTTTTCATTTGTGAAGGTACTTTCAGTCGCTCTGTCTCTAAAATGTTTCTTTTTCTCTTTCTGACAGGTATTCACCATGTCTCAAATGTTAAGGATAAATGAATGTGGTTCTGAAAAGGTCTCAGTGCTGATCCTGTATGGGGTTTTAGCGTCATTCAATCAGGCATGGTGAGGCGCCGCAGCAATAATGGTGCACAATAATGCTTTACCTCTCATCATCATATTGCTAACAATATTATGGCATAAGAGCAGAAACATGGTCTGGGCTACATGAGTGTATTTTAGCTTTAGATTATTGTATTTTAGCCTAAAATGTCACATTCATGTGAATGTTATAGTTGTAATATTTAAGGGGTATAGCTAGGTTATAGGTAAACAACAGGAGGGTAAAACCAAAAGTGTTGGTGCATGTGCTTCAGGTTAATCTCTGAAAACAAAGGTAATGATACTGCATATGAAAAGGCTGAAATAAAGTATATTAAATATTTTAGTTTAAATGGTAATGAATGTAATTGGGGAGAGAGATAATGCTCACATATAACACCTACATGAAAAGTGACAAACAAGTCTTAGTCAGCTAGTGCAGAGACGTGAGAGGTGTAATGGGAAGTAACAAGAGCTTGTGCAAAGGAAGATGGGGCAGGATGTCTTTTTGCAGGAAGATAATCATTTCTTACAAGTTCCGGGGGCTAAATTGTTGCACAGACAAATTTAGTTTGTGATCTTGCAATCTTAGAAAACAGCAACCTCATTTGGCAACACATCAGGCATCCTTACCTGGTCAGTTGTTCTAGGACTTGAGAAGATGACACAAGCTGCCCTCTCTCCAAATCTCACAGGGTTGGTGTCAGGATTTTTAGAAGATTACTGAAAGTCAAGTGGGGCCAGGATCACAGCTGCACCTGTTAATTATGAAAAAGAACATCAGTATAAATATATAATATAATATATATATTTGTTTTATTTCTCAATACCATATTAGCAAAGATCTTCTTTTCTGGGGGACAACAGAAAGAAAGAAAGATAGCTGGAGCACATAATGCAATAATGTCAACAGATTTTGGCAATATTTGGTAAGAGAAAAGGGGACCAAACCAAACTGGTTAATTCCAGCTATGTTTCTTTTAGCTATTCCACACAGCAGAGGCACGAAAGATGAAAAATTACATACACATCTCTGTCCGAGCTTTAAAGACCATAAAAATACACCAGGGAATCGGTACAGGATTAATGATCGTGGGTTGCATTAAAAACTTATTTCGGAGCTGTTGTATGAGACTGCATATGTTCCAGTAAGGTGCATATAACAAACTGGCAATTATAAACAGTATAAACACATATCATCTGTTGTGGAGATAATTTGCATATAAACTCCAACTGTTCAACACAATAATTTGTTCGTTGTTTAGTGATGTGGTGAAATAGTTCATACTTGATTAAAAAGATGGACATAAACAAATGAACAAATATCATAGAAAAACCTGAACATAATGTATTTAAATGAAAAAATTGAGTTGACTAAGCACCTTAGTATATACTTATACACTAACTGAGTAACGTCATGAATACTCGGTATTCTCTCTACTACATCCACTAATAATTCACCTTTGGATACAGGGACCATCAGAAAAAAGGCATTTGATTTTCTGAAAAATGAGCTCAGATCAAGGATATTAAAAGAATCTACCTATTGATAACAGACCTATTAATAATATAAAACATTTTACCTGCAGGTTCAAAATTACTGAAAAGCTGCAGGCTAACAGCAATTGTCATGTTTTATTGACAGTGTTAAACTTAAACCTATACAGCAAAACTGATATTACAATCTGCTAAAAAAAAAAAGCTGTTACTGTATCTATCCTACTTCTGCTTTTATCATTGAATCACTACAATTGCCAGTATAAACAACGACATTTGTAGAGGATCAAACTCTGTAAAAGCACATATGCATCCTTTGCAGTAGATACATTACTGCCACAATCATGAAATAACCAGCATATTCCACTTCTGCCCCGTCCTGCAACAGAAGTATGGACAGCACCTTAATAATTATAAATTTACTCATACACAGTTTAATACAACTTTAAGAGCAGAGTGCTGATGAGGTCTGCAGCTTTTCTGAAAGATCAAAGCTGAGTGAGTGAGTCAGCAGCACCACAAGCCTTTTCTTTACCATATAACAAAAAAGTGAGTATGCTCTTACGTCATACTGAATAAAAGGGGAGTTGGGAGTTGTGGAGTTGTGGAGGTGAGAAGAATGAAAAATGCTTGCACACCTGGGATGCTAATATATTTATCTAAAAGCAAATGCAGCAGTTGGCTGATAATCACACTGAATTGCGATTTCAGTTAATGTATTCAATCTCAAAATCTATTTCAATCACTGAAAAAATGGAAAAGTCGGTAAAATAAAGGTCTGCAGGGCTCCAGAGTGCACATGCAACCAAAATCTGTGAAGTGCAACAAAAAAATGTCCCTGGTCGCACCGGTGCGCCAAACATGTAACTGGTCTGTCACTGTATTCCAGTGAGTCGTGTCGCTTCCTCATCTCATCTCCTCTGTGGAGTTTACACTCAAACACACAGGCCCCGAGCTGGCCCTGCCCCCACTCACTCACACATTGACACACGGCCAGTGAAGCAGGGAGGAGAGGCGGTGAACGAGACGGTATATGTCGAACAGTGGCGACAAAAAGTGTGAATACAGGGTTTCCATGAAGGAATTGCATTTTATGTATTTAGGATATTTTTTATATTTTTATTTCTCATTTACATGTCAGAATGGAAGTCCTGACTGTGTTGCATGTGGCTGGTAGGTGGTGTCTTCAATCTTCTCCTCTGTTTAGAGATGGTTTCTCTGACATAGATGGCTTCCTTCACTCCTCTTTCAAACCATTTGTCTTCCCAGTCTTGACTTTCCCCCCCAGGAAGTTTCAATACAATTCACACCTTAGGACACATAACCCACAGAGGGTGGATGGGTCAAAGACCCACAACGTCTCCCAATGAAACCAACAGCCGGGCGGGTCCAACCTCTCAGGTAACCTCAACGACTCCTAACGACCTTAGTTAAATACCAGAGACTACCAGCGGTCAGTCATGACTGACGAAGCCTCTTGGATGAGAGGTGAAACGTCTTAAAGAAACCCAACCAAGTCCAGTTGACCTGTTTTTAGCAGTTGGATATACCATGACCTGGATGAGTGAGAATCTCCACAAGACTTAACTCCTTCCATTGAGGTAACATACTTAATACAGAACAGAAAGAGCAGAGGGCCTGTAGCCAACACAGCCAAACCCTCAGAGCTTTGAAACCAACAATGTTTAGAAAAGCAGAAGAGACATTTTTATTTCTTGCCTCAGCTTAGCAGTAGTCGAGGGTCGCAAGTGAGTCATACATCAGACAAGGACCTTGAAAATGCCTGTAAATATTTGTGTGAGTAAACACACAGGTTGGTTTGTACACGGCACATTACATCAAGAGACATCTCACCTCAGGCAGACGGTGCAGCGCTGCAGCTTATTATGAAATCTTATGGCTCTCAGGGGTGCTAACACTCACTGTCTCTTTTAAAACCCCTTCTGGTCCTCTTTCAGGAGGAATAGATTTTTTAAGGAAAAATAAAACAAATCATTTTTATAGGGCTATAAACACACGTGGCATCAAAGGACCATACAAATAAATCATTCAGATATTATTGTTCAGCTAAAAAAAGCTACTAACAAATCTGTAAAGATGCTAAATTAAAGGAAATGTTTGAAGTAAAATGACTCATAATAAATAAGAACAATCTTTGGTGGATGCGTTGAGTAGATACAAACTTGAACTGTGGGGACTCAGGTCAACAGCAGAAGAAACCAGTAGCAGGTCTGGTGAAGCTCTGGAGCCGTGGCCAGTCTCTGGCAAACACACTCACCAATTAGTCCAGTGTGTTATTACAGCCTATGCAAGGCTTCATGGATCTAAGTTCTACCATGTGTTTAGACCACCAGGGCTGTCATGTAGAGTAGATCTGTAGCTGCCAAGAACCTTCTGTGAGAGAAGTGTCCAAGAAGTGGATCATCAAAACAGAAAACTGATCAACTTGACTGTATTGTGTCTTTTTTTCGGAATAATTGCAGATATATCTAATAAACCATTAAAATGTATTTTATCAAAAATAAGTAATCATAATCAGGTCAAAGAGTTCAAATACAGTAAATGTGCTGATTCCTCAAGTCCTTGGAAAAGTTTGGAGCTTTAGATTATGCAGTAACACAGTAAAATGGATTCATGGAAGCTTTGATTCTGAATCATATGGTTATGTAAAGCTTAAATTATGAATGAGTGTGTGCTCTGCAAGCTGAAGTCTTTACATCTGCACAGCAACATGACTCACTGTATTGGCTCTCGTATTGAATAGAGTTTAAACTACATTGAAGACAAACCCCACATTTTTGTAATAAATACCCCCCCAAAAAAGCTCAAAAGACTGTTGTAACCAGTGAGAACTTTAAAGTTCTCTTGAAGATAAAAAAGGAAACGACCAGAGAGGAAATCTTGAGTCACCTCAAAGCACAGAGGGCAAGTTTTTACCCCACAAGTAATTACTGCATGGGTGGAACTTAATGTTCAACAGACAGTAATCCACCCATTAACTTCATACAGCTCCTTACCATGTCCATGTGGCAGCGTTCAGGAAAGATATAGTATATGAAATTGATACCTAAAATGCTAAATCTGGGCTATTCAATGGGATTTTCAGAGTTTAAGCTGGACAAAGTGATATGCCTCTCATTTATCATTACTGGGTGCTCTGATCTACTGTGTGTGTGTGTGTGTGTGTGTGTGTGTGTGTGTGTGTGTGTGTGTGTGTGTGTGTGTGTGTGTGTGTGTGTGTGTGTGTGTGTGTGTGTGTGTGTGTGTGTGTGTGTGTGTGTGTGTGTGTGAAGGCTCATACGCTCTTCATTAAAGAAAGATGACAGCATAAAAAAACTGTCACATGCATTGACTTCTTGAGATCATTAAGTTTTATTTGCAAAAGATTTGGAGACAATCACATAGGTCACAATTACATTTTTGGAATCCCAGTTTCAAATTTATACACCACCTGCTTTACACAAATTGGCATTTTTGGCTGTGGTATTGACCCACACACTCCCCCCATGTAACAGTTTATGGTTTATATAAAATGTAGTTAATGAAATAGATGAAATAACTGATTTAATTATAGTAAAGAATTAGTTGATTGTAAGTATATAGGCCAAACTCACTCAGGCTTCTTTAAGTACTATTTATCTTTAATTTAGTCCATCTAACTTGGACAATGCAATCAAACAATGAAGCCTTTCAATGATTTCCATCCATTAAGCAGAATTGTCTGCAATTAAAACACATTTTTCAACCTATACATTTTTTTACATTTTAATTTCCACTGTTCTCATTACTCAGTCTTAAAGACACATGGGTGGAATAAGATTATCAAGAGGAAAAGAAAGTGGAGGTGAAAAAGCTCTCGAGCTATTCATGTCTTAAAATAACCAACATCCATTAAAAGACTGAATATACTGAGTTCAACAGTTGTTTAACTGGCGTGTATCCAATGAAACTATGAGCCAAACTACCACTGATCTTTATCCAGTCTAAACATTTTACATTTTCATGAAAAAACATGTTGCGTCTCATTCTATTTTGAAAGTGTTGTTTCTGAAGGCCATACCAAAAAACCTGAATGAGGTAAAAATACAAATCCAGAATGAGAATGCACTTATGCAAGTATATTTCATAAGAACCCTAGTAAATATGTATGAGCACGTTGACAACAGAAGAAGGAGAGAGAAAGACAAAGTGAGCAAAGGACATTGAATTGCAGTCGGGAGCTCGGAGAGGTGGAAATGAAACAAGAGAGAGGGATGAAAAGAGATGCAGAGAGAGAGGTGGACAAGCAGAGAGAGAGAGAGAGTCAAATCTGAGGAGTGTAGGATGTTTTATAAGTTCCCTAATTACTGTAGGAATACTCTGCATTAAATTATTTTATGTAATTTCTTATGTCTGAGTAATATTTTGAGTCCTCATATATACATTAAAAGAATATAACATGATCCATTAAGTGAGCTAATGGAATTTAGTTAGATTTTTAATAATTCAATATTTGTTGATAGTATCTCTTACTGTGTACTGAGGAGTTTTTTAATCACTAAAAGTACCCACAGACCTGCCCTCCTCTACAAAACAAATGGACCTGGACACATGATAACGTTTGCTCATTTTGTTTTTCTGATTACTTAAGACCTAGTATTCAGTGATAAAACAGCGTTGGCTGCCTTTCTGGTTCAGCCACCACCATGTGTGCTGGAGGAGTGAGGATGAGAAGCTAAACAAACAGGAGAAGGTGAATCAGACCTGCTGGGAAATGCCACTAACGTTTTCCTTCACAAAGACAACAGGGGAGAGAGAGACAGGGAGGCTTGCACGTTTTTCCCACAAGAGAATACTTAGATTGTGTTTGCATGTACACATTGTTGTCAGATACTGACCAGCAGTGCCTTTCGAGGCAATAGTAAATACCTGTGTGTTCAAAAGAGTTGGTGGGAGTGGAAAGATAGAATAAAAACATCTGAAATATCAGTACTGATTGTTGAATTGAGTATTTTGAGAGAAAGTAGAATAAAAAACTTCCAGTGAATAGCTGTCACGTGCAGTCAGTTAGGACCAAATCAAAAATATATGTTAAGTGATGAGGAAGCTGCTCAGAACAGGGGTTCCCAGCCTTATTGGTACAGAGGACTGTTTTAGTATTGACAGTTGTGTTGTTGGGTGGACAGTGCGGGTATGTGAGGGATGGTGTGGTACATCACAACTGAATTAATTAAAGTCAAACCTTGGTTTATTATGCAACACACATTAGCTCTTTTATCTCTCCTATCATCTTTGAGGAAACTCAAGCTCTCAATGTGTATTTTCTAAATTCATGTTAGTTGTGTTGTTACAGCAACAGGAACACAGCACATTACAGTAGATGCAGGAGCAGTTCTGTGGGTGATGACAGACTGATGGCCGATGATTAAGTACTTTATCCGACATCCATTATCTTTTTGTTGTGGGTGTGACAGGAAGCGATGAACAAAGATGTTGCACAGACAGGCTATGCCGTGTTCCGAGTAATTACTCTGCACAACCTGAAGTTATGTAATTATTGTTATTCTTCTTTACTGACTAATTGAAACAGCAGACATAGCCCACATTCCTTTTTAAAAAAGGTACAATGCACATCGGTGCAAATTGGATGAATTTCCAGTATTTTTCATATCAGAATATCTCTGCAATGCTGCCAGGCTGTTCAATGAGTCTGGATAACAAAATACTTTGACGTGTCATTTACATTTTGGAGCATAATATTTTTTTTAATTGTAGAAGAAAGCTACATATTAGCTTCACACCTACCTTGTTTGGTTCAGGCGTTCAGACCTTTCAGTTTAGTTCGAACCAGAATAACAGGTGTGAAAAGGGCCTCAGACCAAATTTAGTCCAAACAAAAGAGGCGATCTCCGCCTGCATCAAACTGAACCATGTTTTTGGTTATTTGCAGTGTGAAAACACTTTAGATAGTTCAGACTTTTGGACCAATTGTAGGAAGTTGAGACAGCAATAAACTATAGAAAATGAAAACAAAGCTGAAGCAGCTAGCAGGATTGCTTGCATTGTTTTTACCTCCAAAGATACAGTACTTTTAAATGCCAATGGTGCATTCGAACTAGTGAGAGTACTGCACCTGATGTTAGTGATGCTAGTAAACATAATGATATGATGAAATTAACGTTTCATACATTTTCTCAAATAAAAATGAAAGATCATCCCTGCAGAACTGACAACACCCCGATGTCAGCTGCACGCCCGTCTACAAACCAGTCAATGTCAAGTATGGGTGGACACAACATACAGTAGATGATGACGACACATATGTCAAACTAAACTATTTAGTAAGCTCCCTAAATTTCAATGAGAAACCAAAACTAACTGGGTCAAATGTTTACAAGACATTAACCTTTGTTCAAGCTTTCAGATGTGAAAGTGCTCTTAATAGCCAAGAGATCTATTATAATCAACATACAGGGTACTATATATCAAGATCTAATTAAATCAAGTGCTAATGCATCAGCATTGCATTGCATCACCTACAGAGCCAGCAGACAAAGACCAATAAGCTTCTCAGCTCTGGGGAGACATTTTTATGTCTCTTAGGCTTTAGCATTTGTCTTGCACCATTTCATGCTGGACAGATGAACTGCAACCAGCTTGTGTGAGCTTATGACCTGGGAGAAGAGGTTAATGGTTTTATATGGGGGGCATCTGATGACAGCCATGTGGCTCAGCAAACCATAGCAGCATAAAGGGTTCCATAGATTTGTTGGATAGGCTTCACCAGCAGCCCTTTCACATCACAGGGAGCTGTTTGTTGCAGTATTAAGAATAGATTAATTACTTAATGGAGTTTTTTTTTTAAATTTACTTATTTAACCCTTTAAGACCTGAGGTACCCAGGCATTCAGAAACCTAAGTTTATTCTAAGATTAAATGTATTTTTCATTTAGGCTTTTATAAGAACTCATTGATTTTCAGTTGGTAACTGGACATGACTGGAAATAAGAATATATTTAACATTTGTCCATCTACATTTTTCATTCCCGGAATGTAAATTGTAGCCAATCACTATGCATGTCATTTGTCAATGATTACATCATATAACGTGAGCGTTCATCTCTTCCGATTCTACTGAAAGTAGAGACATCGAACCGGTTCTTAAATGGTGAAACATGCATACGCTGCATACAGCGGGTTAAATCACTTTTTAACATATACGATTATTAGATATTTATGACTATCACATATCAAGAGAAATACATTTTAACAGAAGCAAATTACCTCCTGACACTGACATTAAAAGCAACTAGTAGCCATGAAGATTTTAACAATTACAAGGGAATTAAATTATTGTTTGATGTTTCAAAGTATTAAATATATGAGATGAAGTCAGTAAACCGCACATTATCAGCCAAAACTGACAGTTTGTGCTGCTTTTGTCCAAAGGAATGACAAAGCAAAATACATGAGGTCCCCATCCATCTCTGGATGGGGTGCCAGACGATTTGTAGGTCACCCTTTAGATTTGTCTCTTCCAGTTGGCAGAGAAGTGACAAGACCTGACACCAGAAATTAATTTGAACAAACGTAGTGAATCGTTAGTGTCCCAGTCAGTGGGAACAATGTGCCCTTCCACTATGCACCTCAACCATGACACAGACTGTCCGGGAGTGTCTAGACATGACCACACAAAACAAAGCATACCCTTGTTTTGACACATGTAAACTCAACATATAAACCATCATATCATGCACTGTATTAATGCATGACACAAAGCCACATTTTGCTTTGGCTCTTGTATTCTTGGTAAAATACACACAATGAATCAGCAATGCCATACACACCGTCTTTTTTCTGCTTCTATCCTACAGTGAAATTGGAATAGTGTCAACTCAAAAGCGGCACAGTGACGCAGCATCTTTGCAGCAGCACCCAAAGGCATATGCAGTGAAGAGAGGGAGAGACAAAGGGGTGTGTGAGCGTGGCAAAACAGAGAGAGAGAGAGAGAGAGAGAGAGAGAGAGAGAGAGAGAGAGAGAGAGAGAGAGAGAGAGGGAGAGAGGCTGAGCTACACACCTGACTAGATGGGGTGTTGTCTTCTGTGTCTTCGAAGAAAGGATAACATCCGAGACCTGAGAGGGTGGGAGAGGATAAGGGGAAAGAACAGTAATGAGGGGGAGAGAGAAGAGGGAGAGGGGGAGAGAGAGAGAGAGATTAGAATTGGCTGCCAGTAGTTTGGGAGAGCAGTGGCAGGTGGCACCTTGGTTAACACACACAATCACACACATCCTCAGTCCATCTTATGGACAGGTGGAAAGGAAGGGAGGTGGAGGTGATAAAGTACTGGTTATAAAAGAAGTGGTTGAGAAGGGAGAGTGTGACTGATACTGGTATCCAATCACCTGTGAATCTACAGAAAGCGATAAAGCGACAGAAAGGGGGAAGTGTGTGCGCCTTATTTAATGCCACATGTACAGTGTTCATTTGACAGCAGCCACAAAGACACAGACATATCTCTGCATCTGTTCTCTTCTCCTCTCTCTTGCTCTCACATACACACACACACACACACACACACACACACACACACACACACACACACACACACACACCCACACACACACACACACACACACACACACACACACACACACACACACTGTGGAAATACTCATGAAAGGGTAAACCCGACCATGCGGCTCCATTTATCAGATGCACAGTCGCACACGAGAGCTGACTAACTGGCTTTAGTCCAACACCCACAGTCTGAAAATACTGATAAATGCACCCATTGTGGGCCACTGAGGGTATCTCAGCATGAGGGCAATGGGTTCCTGATATGAATTACACTGAACCAGCGGCAGAGAAAATAAATCATCAATGTCTAAGAACTTGGGCGACATTACATTTCTAATAACGATCAATTTGGGTACAGGTTTGACATTTTCTAATTGTTGGACCAGGATAAACAATCAGGGGTCATTTATTAATTCATACAAAGGTTTCCTAGATCTTAGTCGCACAAGCAACAAGGTCAGCAAATGAAGACAGAAGTCCTTCTACATCTTCATTCCTTAATCCTGGTAGTTCTGGATGATGCCAACACTCTTGGATGAGACATGAAGTCCCAACGAATACAATAAATTCAAAGATCTAGGGCTGCCCCCTAGATGCCAATGATTTGAATCATTCAGTTGAGAATCCCCAAGTAGAATCATGTGTTGTCAGTGTCCAGCTGTGACGCTGATAACAGCACAGCATGATATGCATTTATACAGACCTCTTCGCCCTAAAACAGTCAACAGTAGTAGACTAGACAGGGCAATCCAGAGCAGTGCCCCCTAATTTTTTATCACAGCTCTGATGCTCTCATCGTCACTGGAACATGTTAGTAAAGTCGGCAAAACTAAACCTTGAGCTAGACCTACTTCTGCCCACCTCCCCTGACAAGTCAGGTAGCAGCGCTGTCAGGAGACACATATGTGAGATGTTCTGTGGGTTAGGATTGATAAATGTCATGAAATATTATGAGATGACGAAAGACACTTAAACACAAGTCTTATAGATAAACCAGAAACTTGGATGTGTGTGATTTTACTGTAAATTAACATGAGAAAAAAGCTGCTCTGCTGGTGAATATAAGGTGTATGTTTAAATACCTTATAGATTTTCTGTCATAAGTTTTACTTTGCATATTCACCCTGCAGTCCTTTCAGAGAACTCATCACCTTCTTGTGAGCAGTGAGGATGCTTGCAATCAAAATTCTTCAAGCAATTACACAAAGCTTGTGACCATGGGCATAATAAACATTTTGAGCTCTTGTTATTGCAGCCATTACACATAAGTGGCAGTGGGTTAGAAACTCAGCTCATAGGAACTACCAGAACGCATTTTCTTCAACACTGATTTATTGTTGGATAGCAACAGCTCATCTAAATAATGTGTTTGTACAATAAAATACAGAAGAGTGTAAACCTGCAATATGTGGATGCATTACCCATTCAGAAAATGGATCCTCCAGACATCTGCTGCGATAATCTGTTAATGAGTGCAACTAAACAGGAAAGGGGCGGTGTACTACAGGTTTACAGCCCCAAAATGTGCTTGACATAGAACAAGATCAGTGTTCATGTTCTTGGTAATGACTGCACATAAAAGAATGGCTGAACGACTAACTGTATAAAGCCTGGTAGGTTGTATTCCTGCACCTCCTGAGGAAAACCTCCTCTTTTGCACACAGCACATCCAGGAGGATTCATAAATGAAATACAAATGCACTGTGCCAACAATGTAACATGCAAGAGGTATCAAGATAAAATAACAAAGTTTATTTCATGAAAAACAGACTCATATTAACGCAAAGCAAAGGAAATCTGTGCCCAGTGTACCCTGTCATAACCTAAACGAGTCCATTTCAATGATTATTCTTTCCTCGTGGCTGCAATGCAACAACAAGTGGAGACCAGTAAAAACCAAAATGATTCATGTGACATTCATTTCAATCAGAAAAGGACAGGAACGCAGGGTCACTCAATTTTTGCAACAGTGCAGCCCGACACAGCAACAATGTTCATTTGTGAATCTAATTCCAGGGAGAAGTCTTTGCATCGTAATGTGTAGGTAATAATATTGTTTAACTTCCTTGACTTGACATAAGCAGGAGGGAGACATGACATCTTCTTTATGTACCCGTGTATGTAATGCAAACTTCTCAACACACAGTCAATTAGACAGTCAAGCAGCCAATCAGTCAGTCAGGGATTCATTCAGTGTATGAGTTTCATCTTACTGAATCTGAACAGATTCTATCCAGGGACAAAACAGTTACTGGGGCTTGACACCATTATCTCACAGTCTGAATCTCCAAGATCATTTGAAAGGTCTTGAAATCAGTCACTTGTAGACAGACTTGATTTGCTGAACTCTTTCCTCTCATTGGGAAATGGCTCAAACAAGCACATTTTGGATCTCTATGCTGTAAAGCTCTATACAATAAAGGCTTAATTGTATTCAATGCCTCGCTGTTGTAGGTATTTCCAACACCCCATTCTCTTCTAGAGACAAAACAAACATCTATACTACCAGCTAATATGTGGGAGGCAGCTCCTCTTGTTATCTACGATGCTACTTTACAGCTCCCTCCTGATGAATGGGAACTTAACACCTCCTCAGAGACCTCAGCAGGCTGTCCTGCTCAGCTTCCTTCTGCCGTCTTATTCATGAGAATTCTTCTTCATCTGATCAAATGGTGTTTGACAGAGAAACTGCATTCCACACAACAAACCTCATAATTAACCCTTAAACCTGGTCATGGTGTCAGAAAAATGACCACTGCTACATGAAAAGTTTAAATTGTCAGCAGGGAGTCCTGATTTTTCTTGTTTTATGTCATTTTGTTGTCATTACTTTGACATTTAGTCATTGTCCTGCTGCAGCCAACGTCTACTGAGCTACAGCTGACAATTTCCCCCTCAACAATGCCCCCCTTCACAGTACAGTAATAGTTCTCTTGTTTACCTCATATATGAGCTGCATGTTCCTCCCAAACAATTGAAACCCAGCGTTTATGGAGTGTCAAGGTGCTCTCTGGTAAACATACAGTGATTAACATCTCATGTATAATCCATGAGTGACTTCTGGCCTCTGTTAGTCTGACAGTGCTTTAAAGTGTGCATGCGTAGAAACAACAGCATCAGAAATTGAATTTTTTATAGCAATTTTTGAGTTCAGTCTGCTTCAATATAAAGTAACTTCCCCCTGATCAGCCTAAAATCATAAATGAATGCATCGTGGTCTCACTTGCTATTTTGAAATTGTTATCCAATTACCTTGTACTGTGACACCACATTGCTTGCTGTGTCACAATGTGGGCCACAATGACAGTTGTCTTCCTGTCTCTGTGTTGTTTAGTAGCTTCTTCTGCTGCCAGACTCAGATTTATTAATTTCTAAATTAAATGAGATATTTTTTAGGGGTGTGCTGGGATTATGATTTAACTCAATGTGTAAATATAAAATGGAAATGCCATTTTAGATTACTCAGAGATTAAATAAATTATGTTATCCCAAGAACATAGGTATTGAGCACTGTGGTATGTTTGGGTGCATTGCAAGGGACTACATCTTTTATTAAATGCAGAGGGGGTCTGTTGCTGTACATGTTTCACTTATTCCACTGATTCTGCCCTTTCAGAGATCGTTCAGCCGCGAAATAACTATAATTCACCATCAAGCCAAAGCCCAGAGAGACACACACAGTCTGTGACAAAGGAAATTAGGAATCAGGGATTAAAATCAGCAACTGAAACAGTGAAACACTAACTGCCAAAGTCAGCTTGACTTTTTGGTCTTAGTGACTTGATGACAGGTTTTCAACCTGGAGGAAACAGTGCAGCATATTCGCACAAACAATTTAAATGTATTTGTGTAACTTGAGTAAGTGCATAAAAAACTGAATCTGAATTAAGTTCCAAACTAATACAATGAATTAAATTCCATTATTTAAGTTAAGCCATATAAAGGAAAATTTGAATGATTCATATTCAGTTAATAGTGATACACATAATTCTGCCCATAATTCTGACTCATAAAATTGTGTTTTACTTAGGACAGTTTTATTCACTGAAAAGGAAACATGGAATTAAATGCTGATGTGATGAGATTAGATTTAAGTAACTTAAATTAAAAAAAAACACTGACAGAAGACGGACGGACATAAAAACTTGAACCAGTTTGTTTGCATCTGCAAAATCCCTGAAATGAGACTCAGAAATCAAATTATCTACTATCATCGTCCGAAGATATTAAAGCCCAGAGGCATAACTAATGGATGTTTTCAAGGGCAACAGCAGCATATTTTTGTGTCATGAATGAACAACTGAAATTGTCGAACAGATCTCTTAATCTTTTTTTTTTATTGTGCCACTGTAGTACATTTTGTACAGGACAGACTCTTCTCGTTGTTGGGCTTTCTAGTGTCATTAGGAGCTCTTTGTTCATTATATCTTTTTTTGGCCAAGGGTTTCTCAATCCATCCCTGAGTTTCTCTAAAGGAACTCCTGCATTAAGAGGACAAACAGTCCTGACCCTATGTGTGTTTTGGTAAAACACCAAGGTAAACAGAACAGACACTGCCCTCCCTTAAAGGAGCAAAAGCACCTTATGCCAACAGGAGGCAACAGTGCAAAGAAAGCAGGCAAATAATTGGAGTGATGAACAGGTCAGGAGAAACTGAAAAAAAGAGAATAAACTCCACAATAATACTAAAATCCCTCCTCATCAGACTCATTAATCCCTGTCTTTTAAATAGCAAGTATGAGTCTTTCCTTCCTGTCCCTGGGCAACAAATTATTAGCGAGACAAATCACATTTGAGTTTCATAATGTAATTAGTTTGGGCAACAGAAGAAGCAAAGCAAGGCACAAACGTGAAGACAAGACAAATGGCACTGTTCTGTACAATATTAATTATATCACCAATTAGCTTAAAGTAACATTATTCAACTATTTACCTTAAAATAATAGCTTCAAAATAATTTAGAGGAAACCTGACTTCTAATGGGGAAAACAGTGTGTCTACTCTACTCCACATCCCAAATGCTTGTTTTTGCAATATGTAGCTTAGGTAGGAGCAGGTACGAGCTCCATCAAGAAGTGCATAACTAAATGATAGTGATTCAAGTTGCTGAGATCAGGCCCAGTAAATTTAAGAGTAACAGATCAGTTAAAAAGTCATGGAAACCCAAAGTTTATCTGTGACATTCAGCGAGGAAAAGTTCCAATGATGAAGAGTTGCATATCCTCAGCACTTCCAGTTCAGGAAATGTTTCTAAATAAGCTATTTGATTCTTGGATGTTTTCATGCACAGATATTCCTGCAACTGCAGCCATATTTATCCCTCGTTGTTGTGTCACTTCTCCCTGAGATCTGCAGTGTGTGCTTGTGTTGTTCTACGGGGCGGCTGTTGGTAAATGTGAGGTACAGCCAGCTAGCTGAGTCCTCCCAGACTTCTGTGGTCTTTTCTGAAGCCACATCAGTCGCTGCTCTGCTGGGTGGGGTTTGAAAGATGGCGGCTGCCTTCTTCTGCTGGAGCACACACATGGCCCACAATAGAAATGACTGTTTAACATCACTGTGATGCTAAAACAAGATGAGCATTTGTTTATTTGTTTCAGTTGGCGTTGTAGTTATCAGTATGCTGACCTTCACAAGTTCACTAGTTTGAACTAGGGCTGCAACAACTGATCGATTATAAAAATAGTTGGCAATTAATTCAGTAATCGATTTGTCGGGTCTTGTACTATACATGGCACAGACTGTGGCAGCGTCTCCTGAGGTGGGAGCAGTAAACCAGCCAATGAGGTGCCTTGTTTATCTCTCTGGAGTCAACGTTTTGAAAGAACGGTGGAGACGAAAATCGCTCACGATAGAGTGAAGACTAGAAGTCAAAGGTGTGAGAACACTTTAGACCGTTAGCTGCAAACTGTACAAAGTTGATTTCACATGTTACAGAATCACAACATCACTGTGGTAAGAACCTGAAGAGAAAAATTTAATCTAGAAAAGATGTGCATTTATGTTTACATTTTACATACAAAATTTGAAATATCATGCCTCAATTGCATTTCTATGTCATAGGCCTTGATCTATGACATAGGGGGTATAATCCCCCATAAATCCCCATGAGTCAAACTCTAACAATAAACCTAATTTCTGAATGGTTGGCTGAAAAGCACTCGCGAAGCTTTTTTACATCAAGTCCCAGCACTGGAATGAAGAAAGAATCCAGAGGAGAAAAACAAGGTGAATGATATAAAGAGTAAAAAAATATACAGTCAAAGGACCATCAGCAGCTATCATTAGCTTTATGACTGGAATATTCAAACCCTCATTCATGAGAACACTGGTTCTTCTCGGGCCTTTGCTGCACAGTAGTGAGGGATAAAATATCCTGCTAAAGAACTGTGGCTCTTTCAGACAAGTGTTTCCTCCACAGTCGACCAAAATAACCCCTAATTTCCCTTTGCAAATGAAAACAGAGCAAGGATGAGAAGGGAGAGAAGGAGAGTGAACCCCTGAAAACAGGCTTTTTTACTTAAATTTATGGGAGTGAATTTCCTCTCTGTGCCTGTTTTCCTGTTCAATGAATTGCATTTCTTTCCTGTGCTTAAAAAAAAAGAAGAGGAAAAGAGTTTACATAATATCTAAAGGTTTAACACAAAATGACCCAGGTAGAATGAGATTGTTTATACCTCATTTTGCCTCTGTGTTGCTCTCTCTGTTTCAGGTGTTTCTAAATGGTCACGGTGAAAAAGGAGTCACCATGTGTATCATCAAATACGGTGTCTTGCACAGCTTCAGATGGCGGCGCTCTTTACAAGCGTTTTCACAGATTCTTTATTGGTTTACGTGGTCTGCAAAACAAACAGCAGCACTCAGTTATATTACCAGCAAGCTGATCAACACTCCCTGCTCTGTGATCTCACACAAACACACCAGTGCACACAAACCTACAGTGCAACACAGAAGACTCACGAGCAGACACATATGGACGACTTATGGCTGTGATCCCTCACTGCTATTCGAGTGTAGGTGGGTGCAGCTTTCACTGCCACTGATTCCAGGTTTTCAAGATCAGACTTTTCATCTCCGTGCCATGAGTTTTAAAAAGCAACAACTCTCAGGCTGTGTGCAACATTGAGACACATTCTCCTTGGTAAATGAGAATTTAAAGCACAAGCAAAGTTGAAAGAAAATACATAATAAATCAAATAACTATAATAATAATTGATCAAATAATATTCCCAATTAAAAGGACATTATGAATCTACAGAGAATCATCACCTGAACATGTAGGCTTCATTGAGCTTTAAATAACCAGTTTCAGCTTGTTGTTCCCAGAAAAATTCCAAAACACCCAGTGTACACGACCTGTCCAGCACCAAATGGCAGCCAGACACAGTTAGTGACGAGCTGACGCACATAGCAGAGTAATAAGTAGCTTTAGAGCCAGATATTTCTCTCAGGAGTTGGTAGAAACAAAAAAACATAGAAGAAAAAAAAAAGTAAACATTAGACATACATTCAGCGTTTGCTCGCAAACACAACACAACAATTCTAATACTTGTTTTGTAAGTACTACATGTCTACTTACACTACTGACCACACACGTTGTTTTGCTACGGAAATGGAGGATGCTAACAAGAGGCTAACCTGTTAACTTTCAAACCAAGTAAGGCAGTGGCGGAGGCACCACTGACGACCAACGTTAAGCGACGTCAAGTGTTCAGCTTTGTCTGACTGTGAGTGCATAGGGGGCATTATAATACTTTCAAACGAATTGCATGTTATGCCAAAAGATGGCAGGGCTGCTTGATTCAGTTGGCAGTGCGCAGCACAAATGACGAGGAGCAGTAAGTTACTGACAGACGCAGTAATGGCTCCCTGGGTGGTTGCGCTGTGGCCGGGCTGTGCGCGCTCTGACCAAGGCACTGGAGCTGTCAGGGGTCCCTGAGTCCGTGCCCCCGTGCCACAGGCTTGGTACACCCCCCATATAGCACTCTCTTATTTGTCTGATATATACATATAGCATTCTCTTATATGGCTAAATGCAGAGCTTCAAGGCTGCTGCTTTCATGCTTTATGACATTTGGGATCAGAAACAATACATTCAGTCATGTTGACCGATGAATCATCCTCCTCCCTGTCTCAGTTCAATTCATTCCTCATTGTTACATGAACCAATAGTGTCAGAGCAAGCCATTGCATTTGTGTAGGAATGCATACACTGATCCCGTCTGTGTGTTTAAATAAAATCACACATCATATCCATTATATTCACATCTGATACAGCATGAAAACATATTTAAAAGGGAGTAATATGTGTCTGTGTTATATGTGAGTGTTTGTGTGGTGCTGGTGTGCTCGAGGGAGTGGGGAGGGCTGCTGTGGGTGGTAATGAGCTAGCCGCTCAGTTTCCACAGCAACACCCTAACTCAGTCAGTCTCCATGGCAACTGATAACAGCATTAGCTCATTCTGCCTAAGTGAAGGTTCATATCGGACGAAGACAATTAGATTTTTATTTATTTCTTTTACAAAAAATGGCAGCTGATGATAAATGGAAGCAGGGGTTCTGGGAGTGGGGAATCCTGGTAAATATTTGCAAAAGGAATCTGGCTTCACTGGACCATATTTGTGTGGATGAAGTATAGAAATGAGTCATGCTGTGCAGCCTATTAGTTGTTTTGGTGAACTGAACACAGATGATTTAACATAGGGGGGTTTACCACAAACAGTCTGTGCTTGTGTGACAACATTTTTTTAATTGAAATAAAAAGTCTAGACAGTAGACATCTTTATGAAATTGCAGGGGTTTTTCTTTTAATGATATGCAGAACTCACACATATGCGATGGAGGCTTCAACCAAAAGGTTCACATTGAGAGGGGTGACGTCATGCATTGCCAAACTGCATTGTGGTTCTGTTGCGTCCTGTCATCTTTTTAATGTGGCAGTGGAGGAACCAGCCTATCAAGCTTCTTTAAACAAATACTCAACTCCAAAATCTAGCAAATCAATCAAAGCTCATTGAACACAGGTCCTGTCCGACATCAACTGTTAAAATGAGCCTGGAAAGAGGAGGCAGAGGACGCTGGCAAATATGGCGTGTGTTCCTCTGTTTTCTGCCTTCTTCTCTTATGCACTGCATTAAAGCTAGCATGGCATTTTAGCATGGAAGCTGGCTATGTTGTGTGATAGTGCATGTAGCATCAAGCGTCTGCCACGCCGACTGTCAAGCGTTATCGCAACGCATACGTACTGCGAGTCCTGCGTTAATGGTCACATTCCATCACCTAAAAAAAGATTTACTAGTTAAGAAAACATTTACAAAGGTCTCCACGCCCTTTCAATATGAGGGCATTGATCTACAATCACTCTTGTAGGTAAATAGCAAACACCTGCCATCAATGATGATCAATGAATCTAATAACATAACTATAAAAATATAATTATTGTAAAGCAAACCTTTATCTGTTTTCTATATTTCCATCTTTTGTTCTACATGAGTATGGATACTTTTAGAATGATGTGTAGATAGATAAGATGATGATTTAAAATTGTATTTTGCAGCAAGTATAACACCCTGATGTTTTTTCAGATGTGTTGCTCAGGAATCTGTGTCACTATTTAACTGTTTTCATCGATCATTTACAGAGCCCCTGAAACAGTTTTTAACAAGCTGTTTGGACACTGGGGTAAAGGCTATAGTAGCAGAATACATGTCGGTCAAACATGATAACATTTGTTCCTAAAGACAAATTACTGCTATTAATGCTATCAACTTCCAAAGGTTAGGAAATTGAGTTAACCCCACCCTTACCCTATTAAAAGAGACAGAGAGGGAATTCCCTGCAGAGCTCAAATCATTACTACAATTTACTAATCTGGCATCATGAAGCCATTTTGTTTTTCCAGTAGTGCCGTAGCAAACATCTTACCTTCCCCTGTCTGCACCTTCATAAAACAGACTCAATAAATGTTTGTCAGCTTGTTAAGCATTATGTGTTTTCAGATTTAAATTCTCTCTGTGGATGTGAAAAAACCCAACAACACCCAATAGTGAGCAATTATTATTTATGTTATCTCCACATCACAACTGGAATCCTAGCTCCAGGTTGCCATGGAAGCAAAAGGGGCACTTGATGCAACGGTTGAGCAAACTTGGCATTTATGAAATAAACACAGAGAGGGAAACAAAGGTAGAGAATAATGAGAAGAGTGATCATGCTGATCCCGTCTTGCGAGTGTGTCCCCTGCAAGCAGTGACTACAGAATATATAAGGAAAGCACTGGCAAGGCGCCAACATTTCCTGCTCCTGGATACCTTCATCCGTTCTCTCCTCTCTGCAGCCCCTGCTACTCGAAACAAGAGAGAGGCACCTAAACCCATGTGCCGCAACACAGCAGAACACTGCAATGAGCAAATAAAATAAAAGCTATGCCTGAGGAGACAAGAGGCACATGGACCGAAGCCAGTGTAAGAGCAGCAAGCTTTACTGTGTGTGTGTGTGTGTGTGTGTGTGTGTGTGTGTGTGTGTGTGTGTGTGTGTGTGTGTGTGTGTGTGTGTGTGTGTGTGTGTGTGTGTTTGTGTTTGTGTTTGTGTGGACAGTGGGTGGTTGGACTTAATCTTCCACAGGGGGAAAGCAACAATGCTCTTGATATGATTTTAGCAGCAACTGTGATGGTCTGACTACTGGTATTAATCAGGACCAGTCAGACATAGTATGGTCTCAGACAGAGTAAGTCTGGTGTTGTCAGACTGAAGGTATAGACTATGTGGGATTTGAACAATTAGTGAGTGTATCTGGGCTATAAGGAACTAAATGAATATCAATTATCTTTCTGACTAAGCTGTTTTAAAATAACCAAGCACAATCTGAGAAAACTGTATGACGCATTCTACCAGAGGGCTGTAATTACTTTAATGTACCAAGTAGGTTTTCAACATATAGGAATTTGCTTTTGTTTTATTTCTAGAATTAATTTCCTTAATGTACCTTATTCTGTCTTCAATTATATGTGCAATTTCTAGACTATGCAACAAAGTAAACTGAGCCTGAACTGTGTGGAGCTTGGACTATCTTAGTCATCAAGGATGAATGTGAAATTAAATAACTTGTTTAGGTGCTTCACTATTAGGTGCTTCACACAAATCAAATCTTGATCGCCCCCTAAATGCTGGCTGCAGTATTAGTCAGAAACGCGCCTCCTCCATGTTAGCCGGTGGAATGTGGACAAAACAAAACAAAAGAACACCTTTACTAAATTTTTCTCAAAGATGGTTTCTGTCAGTTTAGGTAGTTATTATGTTCAAATGTTATTTTTTCAGATAAGTTTGGTTTTTATTAGTTATTGGATTGTATAAAATGGGGCGAAATTTCATGATTGAAAGCTGAAACTGACTCGTGATTGGTTGAACTAATGTATCACCGGGATAGCGATACCGCAGATCCACACCACGCAGAGTCTGGCTGCAAATAATTTCAAAATTGTTTGTTTGTGCACAAAGGGAGGAAGCAGAGATGTGTCATCCATCTTCCCACTGGTCATGACAGCCTTGTTGAGAATGGTACTTGAGTGCAGTTTCAACTGGTTTAGATTGAAAAGTTTGACCAAACAAAAATTGAAAAATAATCTCTTGCATTTACTTTGACTTAAATTCATGCATCTTTCTACTTTTCTCCAAGTCAGCAGGTTCTTTCCAAGAGACCACCTTCCTGCAATAGGCCAATCTCTGTGTGTGCGTGCGTGTGTGCGTGCGTGCGTGTGTGAGTGTGTGAATTTACAGTCAAGTAATCCCATCCTCTTTTCCTCTGATGTAATCCTGTAATTTCCTCCAGTAGGAAGGTTCCCACTCACACTTAATCACGTATAAACTGGCCCTTAATCCTGGTAATCTAATAACCATTGTATTGTTTGGGCAGCTCTTTGTGCAGTCCTGTGAGCTCTGCCTGAAGGTCTCATGGTTCTTATGAGTTATTACGTTAAGGCAGGTGATCAGTCAGATGCATACAATGGATGGCTTGGTTTTACATGAGTTAGTACTCTTACATTTTTGTAAATACAGTCTCCCTTCCCTGAACCAGCCTTGTTTAACAATTTCGTATTTATAGACTATTTTGTTTTTCAATGTTTACAAAAAACTATTATAAACTGGTCCCATGCATATTTAGATTTTAGGCAAAGGGAGATGAAGTGATATCCAATTAGCAAAATTCAATTTACGTACATTTCGAGGCTTTTACCTTAATGACTAACACCTGAGGTAGGGCAACCTTATATTATGTTATGAATTAAATTTAAAATTATAAATTTTTTCTAATTATAAAATACAGAAAATTCTAGCATATGTTTCATTATCACAAAAACAAACAGACAGAGGGATAAAACATTAAGGGATAAAATCAAGCTGCCTTTAATTTCATCTGTTTTATTGTGTGAGATGGTGGAGAAATCAATTGGCACAATAGGATGATGTTCACCTCCTCTCTCAGCCTTCATGTGAGAGTTCACGGCGGAGGTGCTTTTAGTTGGCTACAGTTTACCATCAGGACTTAATGTGCACATGCTGTGTGATCTCCTTCCATATGTTTTCGGGGGTGGTAATGCTGCTGCTTTTCTTACAGAACAGTGGGATTTATATTTACAGCAGCACCTCCACAAAATATTTTCTTTCAACGATTTTTCCCCTTTCATTTAGGTTAGGAAGATAATGGAGCAGGAGCATTTCCATTTCATATATTTATGAGTGGATTCATGTAATCACAGAATTTGTTTAACTTGTTAACTTGAAAAACGTTTTTAAGCTTAAAATAATCACCATCAAAAAGGTTTAGACACATGGACCAAAAATATTATGCACACATGATTCTACAGATGGTTTATATAATCATCTTTCACCATATAGAGGCGTCGGACTGAACAGGTACAGCAAGGTGCAGTATGTTGTATGAGGTGAGGAGCGATTAAAACAGGGTTTGGCCTGAACAGATGGTACAAGATTAAAGCCTGAACGAAGGTAGCTGCTCCGCCACCTCCTGAGGAGTCAGCCCACAGGTTGTTTCAGAGAAGGAAAGACACATAATCCTTGATGGTGCAGCTGTGACAGTAGATGTCTCAGAGTAAAGCTCTGTAGTTGTGACAGCAGATGTCTCAGAAGCAAGCTATATGTAGTGTGTGAATCCTGCTCTCAGTAGGAATACTGGTGACAGTCATACTGAAGTTATTTGATGGGATTGGCCTGTAGAGAAGAAAAAGGTCTTCCACAACACATCCAATGACACACAGCATTCAAAAGGGTTTAGGAACTACGACATTTAAGAGATGGATGATGGAGTCTTCTATACTAATTGGCTCCCAAGGGATGTATTGTGTATTCATTCGTACTTACTGTGTGAATGTGTTGATGTGTGTGTCTGTTTTGCTCTGAGTAGGACTTCCCACGTTTAGGTATGGTTGTTTATTACATAACTAAAACAGGGACAACTTGCTTCCCCCGAAGACAAAACGCTGTAAAGATGAAACGCAATGCTTCAAAACAATGAGAGAATTATTCATATTCTTCTCTCATGTCTAACTTGTAAGCTTTTACGGCCCGAATACCCAGAGATCTCCAACAAGTTCAGAACCACCTCACACACTTCACAAAACGTCTGCTGGCACTCGTGGTGTGAAACAGGGAACGTGAGCATGCAAGGTGACGGAAAACAAAGGAATGCAGATGTCAGCTGTCTCCAAATGGTGAATCAGCGTTTAGTTAATTTCATGCATTCTGTATCCTCACTGTATCTCAACTCGTAATGAGGAGATCAAGCTTGATGTGCTCCATTAAAGCCCATTTTCAGTAGAAACAACTCATTTAGAATTATTTCTACAAACTTCACCTTCTCACATATAATTTACTCTTATAATTAACAAAGAAATTCTCATTCTGCTTGTTTCACAGCTACAAGCCTGATCTTTCTTGTTATACTGGAACATAATAGTGACATTTTATTAAACCCTGCTGTTGTTAATGTGATTAAATGCATCTCTGACAATCTCCCTGGTGTGAATAAATGTTTTTTTATCTTGGGTTCATGTACATGTTAAATTGATGGGGTTCTGCATTTTTCTGAATACAGTGCCATTATCCAAGAAGCGTGTTAAGGCAGTTGAGAAGAAGGTCATATTGTGCTGTTCACTTCAGTGCTCTCTGTCTGTTTTCTCATTTAGTGGAGAAAGAAAAGTGAAGAATTTATTCCTCTGCAGTGCTGCCGTTCCGCAGACGTGTGTCTGTGTCGAACAACCTTCGAGGGGGCGTCACCATCAACCCCTGAGCTCGATCAAGAGAAGCCATTAAGAGGAGCAGAATGGAAGACAGGGCAGTAATATAAAAGCATTTCAGTAAAGTGATGTGAGAGGCAATTATCCAGACGGAGGCTGTAACACAAGCGATTTATGTAAGCTCATATTGGCCTTTACTGCATTTACAGTATGTAAGACTGTTAGAAAGGGATTTGATAAAGAAATACTATATTATGCACATGACAACACAAATCTTTGTGGGGTTACGACACTACAAAGGGGGAATTCAGAAAAAAACCCATGCAGTAAATGAAAATAAAAGCGCAGCATAAAACCACATTTGAGCCATTGCTGTGTGTATTTCAATGTCATCCTGCTCCACCTGAAACCTAACCACGAACCATTGGGAATCTCCTGTCCATTTAGCTCCTTCATAGATTAATGCGCTTGATTGACAGAATCTGTCAGATGACAGATGTATTATGCTGCCAGACGTCAAGACTGTGAGGCCTGTTACCAGTGCATGACAAATAACTGATTGAAATAAAAGAGGAAAATATAGAAAAGGCTTGGGGGTATTCAAGATATTTGACTGAAACGTATTTCATTTTTAAACTCTTGTGGATATGGAATTGGTGGGTGGTGGGAGTTTGATGGCCACTGGGTGGGAAGACGTCGTTTTATGATTATCTTTGGAACATCTCAGGGGTTTTGGCTTTCTGGTAATGAGCTAGGTGAGTCCCAGTCTACACACTGTTCACAAACCCAAGGATTCCTCAGAGGGTTTGACCGATATATTGTATAAGATTACTGATATATTGCATCCATCTGCTGCTAGAAATCTGGCAAATGTTATCCAGTTGGCAATAAGAGGCCCTCGATGTTAATAAATTCTATTGATCAGCTTTCAAGTAAATTACAATATTTTATATAAATGTTGTTTTTTATATTTTTTTACTTTCTTGCAGTTATTGTTGTATAACTGCCCTCCACTGTTTTAGACCTACGTTTGGCAAGCACCGTTTTATAACTAAGTATGCGCGAGTTCTAGACCCACAAAGAGAAGGAAACTGAGTATTTGTATTACATCATGTAGGCTGAAAATATATTTCAGCACTCTGTGATAGACAAATAAATACACTGGTGGCATAATAGTGAACAGCTTTAAGCAGCACTCTATATCTCCACTCAGATTCCCATGGCTGTGTGCCCAAATGAAGGTCAAACAAAAGATCTTTAAGTTTAGTGTGTGTATGTGCATAGGCATACAGATGTTTTAAAATAATGTTTATTTTGCAGGCATAAGGCTGTTTTAACTTTAACTAACTGTATATATTGACTAAAAAAATATATCTTGCTCTCTCGCTCTATATATATATATATGAATTTATATATAAAATATATATATAATTTTAATAATGTTGGCAGCCTTGAAAGAGTTCAGTTCTCCTGCTTTTCCACGTATGTGTTTTAATGGTGGTGCATGCAAAGGTCTAGAACTGTGATTCCATGACTCGCACATTTGACGTCTGAAACGGTGGCTGGGGGGCGGGAACAGGGGCTCTCCGGCTCTGCAGGTCGATGATATTAGTATTTCTATGCCCACACACTCCACTGTGGAGCTTGTTATTTATCATTCTGCAAAATATAGGAATTTTGGAGTGAAACTGAATTGGAAGAAACAGGCTGAAAGAAACTAAATTACAGCATTATGTCACAAAATAGCGCCATGAGATATCAAAGTAAGGGTTAGGGTTAGGGATACATTTTCCCTTAACACAATCGCATAAAACTGTAAATGATACCTACACATGAGCAGTACACTCCCACACACAAGCTGAGGGAGAGGAGAGGAGAGGAGGTTCAGCCCTCACTTTTATTTCTGTCAGATCTGCTCTCTCACATAAATCTGGATGAGGTCCTTTCTTTAGACTTCTGGCCCGCTTTTTGTGTGATATGTCACAGGAATATATATACACCTCTCAAACAAGCCATAGCTAAAAATGTACAATATTTGTATGCTTAAGAAGAAAGGGTCTATACCATGTAAAGCTTTGTGTGTTAATAGGATCACTGGCAGCCACCCTGTCCAGGGTGTCAAAAGTACAAAACGCCTGGATAATACAGTCAGTGTCCACAGTGTCCTATGTGTTCAAAGCTAAAACTAATGCAGAGCAATACAACAGTCCAGCTTTTAATCCTACCTGAACTGAGCTGTCAGGAAGACAGATAGAGTCTGTGTGTTGGGACGGACTCTTGTGGGTTTGTCTTGACTGATCCCAGCCTCCTGCAAACTAAAGGTCAGCAAGCTTGAGCCCAAGTGTCCCTCAGGGCACAAAACATCACAGATGAAGAACAGAAGCCCAACAAGACTTTACAAATGTTCTTATCACTGTGTCGTACAGCAGGTAGAAATCTGTCAGAAGACATGCAGGTCAGGTGAGGTCAGCCATACCACTCCTGGACCATAGCCAAAAATGACTAGCCTAGACTTGATGGAGTGTGATAGCCCATTCACCCTTGTGAAGCATTTAAATCTACATCTGACCTCGATCTGATCAAGGATTAATACCTAAAACTTTTTCTTGTCTTTGATGATCAAATCGTGAAATTTCCTTCTATGGAATTGAGAAGGTGGTAAAGGCACTAAAACCTGATATTCAGTGAAGATTAACATCTGACTTTACTTGTTTCTCATTAGCCATACCCTTTCTTTACTTTGTAAACTAAGGCCATGTCCTTGCAGATGTAAGTTGCAACAGCAGCTGTTACCTCCTTCCATCATTCTTTGCCATATGGTGTGCCGCGGGCACAAGCCTCTTGTAAAGTCTGAGTCTGGGGTTTGTTTTGAGTACTTCTGTGCCTCTCATCTGTAGACTCTCTCTGTATTGTTTAACATGTTGCCTGTGTAGGTGTTAATAGAGGTTAGTGGTGTTTGAGTGTGTTCTGCGACATAATTTGCAATGTATATTTTTACTGATACGTGTCAGACTTTTCATACCCAAACCTCATCCATGCGACAAAGGCAGACACTTGTCTTTTAGGTACAAGCTCTTTGTTTTATCTAGAAGGGTTAGAGTCCTTCTCCTGTTGCCCTATGGCAAATTCCCTCTTGCATCCACGCCAACAGCGACATCTAATTTAAGAAAAACTGTGTGATTTGGGCCACAACATGAACAAAATGACCAGTAATAATGTTGGTATAGATAGATAGATAGATAGATAGATAGATAGATAGATAGATAGATAGATAGATAGATAGACATTCATGAAACCATTATATCTGACGGCCACAGATGTGCTTTTCTTACCTGATATTTAATCTGTCTCAGAAGCACTCAACATGTCAACAACTGACTAAGTTTGGTAAATAAAAAGGCAGAACAGAACATCTTATTACATAAACCTTACTTCTGCAACCTGCTATGTTGAGTAGGAAGACCATTGTTTTATAAAACATTTGGTTAAAGTTTCAAACGACTGTGTCAACAAACCTGTATGCTCTATGTGCTCTGGAGCAAAACACCAACTGTTCCAGCTCAAACTCGATCCTCTGTAACTAACCCTGACCCAGGTGTCAATATATGTTTATTATCACATGAGAGACAATCTTCACAACATACAAAAAATCTACACTGACCATAAAGCCCGACCTGATATCTGGTAGAGGGATTGAATTGTTGCTGTGTAAGTATCCTTGACCCTGTGCCCTCTAATGTAAAACTGAATACAAGCAGTCGGCTAATGTACAATGCCAAGTCATTTATCAATGACATGCTAGTTGTTTATGGAGCCAGTGGAGCTTTATGGAGCTTGGTTTGTTAATTGCTCTCCTACCCTTCAAAATAAGAGAGGTCAACTTGTGGTTGCAGAGAGACCTACTGGGTCTCAGTAGCTGAATCTGGGCAGTCAGTAGATGACTCTAAGCAATCAATAATCTGTTTTCAATAGTTGTCTATTGCACAAAGATTTCATGACTGGGTGTTTTGAAGTGACAGTCAATACTATCAAAATTACATTGATATCAAATCACTACAGCAGATGGAAGATTTGTCTGAGGAGTTTAGTTGTGACTCAGAGCATGGCTTATCTGAAAAACTTAAAAATATCTAGCATTGAGGTACTGAAGGATTGTGTTGTCTTTCAAAATACCCATTAAGACTAGAAAATTTGAACTCATTGCACCTCCGAATTTAAATAACTTTATGCAGCTATACATTGATTATTTAATTTAAGAGATTGTAGAATATTAATCAAAAATAATCTAGACATTCAGTACAATATGGTTGCCGTGGCAGTTGCTGTTACCGTGTTCACACACGGAATGGAACAAAGGACCATCTTCTGGATCTTTGTAAGCACATTTACCAATGAGCTAATCTTCCAAAAACCTGGAGCACTTTACTCAGCCGGAGAGGCAGAGAAAAGGGAGAGATTGTCAGCTGGCAGGCAGACGTGGCAGCTGAGTTTGTTGGTGCCACTGTCAAAGTACCACTGAGAGTCTCTCCTCTTTCATACAAAGAGCCTCTTCCAATTCCTCTGTCTCTCACACACCCAAACAAACACACACTCAGAGAGCATTACGTCAAGCTTTTAGTGTGTGTGTGTGTGTGTGTGTGTGTGTGTGTGTGTGTGTGTGTGTGTGTGTGTGTGTGTGTGTGTGTGTGTGTGTGTGTGTTGTGTGCGTGTGTGTGTGCATGTGAATGACCAGCTGACTAAGTATCTTTGCAGGAATCAGGATTAGGTTTTCACGCTGGCACACGGAGCTTATGTGAAGCTGACCTACAGTACGTGGTGGCACTTCACAAGTGATCTTATGGAGCTGGCACCTCAGCCAGGAGCGCTCTCTCTGAAGGCCGACCGTACTAAAGACAATGAAACCATCAATCAATCCTTTACATTTCCATCATTTCAATTTTAGTAGACATATTTGTGGGGTCTTAAAGGAAAGTCCCTTACAGCCTGGGTCTTACATTTTCTTTTGTATCCATTTAATCCTACCAATTTTCACAACTTCTTACACATAAATGTAGTTATTGTGACAGGAATACAGGGACACAGCATTCCCGTACAGCAGTGTCCATTAGGGCAAGCAACACATGTTGTTTTAGACAACAAATCCCCAGTTTAACCTAATTATCTAAATGATCTTATCATGAGCTGGAAACACGGGCCAGTGTTGCATATGATACCAAAAATATCTACACTGTCTACATCCATGAGATCATCAGTGCAGTGGACACCTGTGACACACAACACAGGTATGTTCACCTGTGCTTCGTCTTCCCTGTCTCTTTGTGTTGATGCCATGTTTTTTGGTTCGTGTGACTCATGTTTTTGATTAAAATAGTATCCTAACTGAAGGAATGTCAATACAACAATAAGAGGTGGTAAATGTCCAGAATTTTCATAAATGTTTTAAGTAGTAAATGTTTCCATCTTCAGTCAACTGACACATTAAATTATGTGTTTTTCCAATGTGACATAGAGCCATCAACACTCTGTGTCTTAATATCTTTCTTTCTTTCTTTCTGTGTGAGTCAGCCCTGCAGGTGGTCTAACATGCTGCCACCACCACGTTCCAGACTGGCACTAAGATGAGTCCACAAATTCTTCAACACTAGCCCCCCTTCACTGGGCACCAGTCAGATTATCTTTTTTAAGAAATTACATTTTGAAACTGTTTTTCTTTTCGAGGCTGCTCTGACCCATTCCACTTTCAGGTTCCCTAATTTATTGTCAGTGAAAACCAAAGGGAGAGTTTCCATTTTGATACACTTCCTCTTTTCTTGGTGTTTTAAAAAAATCATGTCTTTTGATCTATCTTTTATTTTTGGCTTGTGAATAAACTGTGGATTTCTTTCACAAAACGATTGTTCATATTTTTTATTTGTTTTATATGTAAATTTAGATTTACCCTGGCCTTTATTATCAGACAGCGCATCCAAACTAAAACCCCTGGATTTCCTGGGAAAACACATCTTGTTCAATTAATTCACAAAAACTCAACAAGTCTTTTGTCGTCCATGTCACTATTGTGCAAATTCATTGGGATTACTGGAAACACAAAAGACTCGAAAGAAGACCGTCCCTTTGTCAGAAAACCACTCAATGCTCTGGTTCAACTTCTGACTGCTCAATCCAATATCTGACTGACAGTCTTTGAATCCAACCTGTCAGCTGTATCAACCACACACAACACAGGCGTCATTCATTAGCTCTGAAACAGTATAGATCAGCCAATGCAGACATCTGCACTTTCAGCTGATGTCTCTTCCCCTGATGAATATTTAATGACTATTCACTTACTATCAAATTAGTTCTGTAAATCAGCCTGTAATTTCTACTGTGCACCATGAGGAGTTTAAGGATGAGTCTCTAAATGAGTACTTCGAACTCGGTGAGGGAAAAAATGGTTATGTTTATCTCAGATAGAAAACTGGCACATCATGGTAATGGTCCATTTTCTGTCTTATTAAAAACACAAATACAATCAGCAACCTATCTAGCTTGTTTTTTTTTATCATCTGTATCTAGTATTCAGCAATAGGAGTATTTTTTGTGCACATAAATGCATACAATCAGAGTGTCAGACAGAATATGCCAATTTTAATGCACTTTCGGGCTGCAAATAATAACTTACTGCTTGTTTTTTAATCCAAAAAAAAGAATATGGTAATACATAAATTATAAAGATATTCAGTTTACAGCGCAGAAGATACATTTTCTGTTTCCTTGCATTCGGGCCAGAAGCCGAAGGGTTGTGTCCAAAAAAGCAAAAAGCAGACATAGGTGATATAACAGAAACCAATAGATGACCAACCTACACCTCCAGAAACACGAGCCCACTCCCTCAGCAAGGAGGAGCTCCCAGCAGCCAGCCCGTTCATGACTCAATGCATCCCAGCCTCATTCTGAATTCATCAGGCATTTAAATGTACATGCACACACTGGAGCAAGTGGACTTGACAGAAGGGAATCAATAGCCAGTATATAAATGTGATTCGACTGAAGCTTACATGTACTGTTTACCTCTATCATGTAAAAGCTCACTATTAAATATCCATTCAGTAAAGGAGGTGTGACAGCCAAGACTCCTTTAGCAGCATTTGCTGTGTTTTATGGTGGAGCAGGGATTTGATCAAGAGATAAGCTTTTTAACTTCATTTTAAAATTAAAGACATTAGCTCTGCAACATAAAAATTAGTATGGTAATGATTGGCAAAAATGAATATGAACATAATGGGCTTTAATTTGTGTGATCAATTAAAGCAGAGCTAATATGACTCAGCACCTGTGTTTGGACCCCTCTCATCTCTCCCACTAGGAAGATCGGAAATCAAATATTATACAATCCTACAGTGGATTCCTTTGTTATTTTCACACAGTAACCCTCATGTTAAATAGCCGTATAGAATGTGGTAATACTACAGCACTGATTGTGCACTGCCACCGCAGCAACGCAAGTTCCCGCAGTGACCGCAATAGGTGAAGCCTTTTTTTTCTGGAGCACAATGCAGACACAATCCTCTCGGCACGTCAACAAAAACAACAATTTAAACGCGTGATTGGTTCGATAGATATCGGATCAATCTTTACCCATCTTATATCTCAGAGATCTGCTTTTCTAGATCTGTTGCTCAGCTGAGATTTCGTGTGTCATTCCAGTCCCGAGTCATTGAACCTGGCTGACGACCCCGATGAGACAACAGCAACACAAACGCACAAGAACCCAGACCCAGTTCTGAACAATGCGTCCTTTCTCCATCCACACAGAGGGAGAGGGGCACCTCATCATTTCTGCTTCAACGCTCCCTCTAATGTCCATTCAGTGTCGGCTGGAAAGACTCCCTGTGACAGGCCGTTTCTGGGGCTTTGTCTACTTATACATTTGCATTTGTATTGCAGCGCTGTAGAAGAAACAAAGAAGAGCAATATCTATTTTTCTCTCACCTGTCCGGCGCAGCGTCTTCCAGAGCAACTCCTGGTCTGACAGACACAGAGCGGCTCCGCAGCCTCCATTTACCGTAATGCCTGGAGCAGACGCACCGCTACACCGTGGCTGTGCTTTCACGAGTCATCAAGGTGTCGTGGTCCACCATTTGCTAGAAATGACACGTTCAGAAAAATGAACCATCAGATCATTATTAATATAAATAAGTAGAACTACTAATATTATTCACGTGAATGTTGCTAGATTGATTGAAATGATTAATAACGTGTATCTGTAAGATTTTTTTTTTGTACTTTATTTACATTGCATTGTTACATCACTGCGGTCATGTGGTCCGTCGTTTGCGAAAAGCCGGTCACGCCAGCCACACTTTGAAAATTGATGCGAGTCTACTTGTGGTCTTACGGTACAGGTCCTTGGACCCCAAGTGGTGACACCCACCGTCTGAATGTTTCTGAAAGTGGGTTTGGTGAAATATCTGTGTCACCTCTCAGGGATTTTTTAAAAAAGAATATTCAATATCAGCAAGTTATAAGTGCAATAATGAAAAAGTTTTTCCATTATCTTTCTAAGAAATTCTACAGTAAAATCTTCTGAAACGTATCATGCAGGCAGTAGGGGTCACCATGAACAAGAGTGAGGTGAAATATCTGTGTCACCCCTCAAGGATTACATTTAAAAAATATTTAATATCAGCAAGTTATAAGTGCCATATTAAAAAAGTTCCCAAATTTGCCATTAACTTTCTAAGAAATGCTACAATAAGATCTTCTGAAACTTGACATACAGACAGTGGGGGTCACCGTGAACAAAACTGAGGTGAAATATCTGTGTCACCTGTCAAGGATTTTGTTTAAAGAATATTTAATATCAGCGAGTAATGAGTGCAATAATGAAAAAGTGGCCAAATTTGCCTTTAATTTTCTCACAAATTCTAGAGTAAAACCTTCTGAAACTTATCATGCAGACAGTGGGGGTTATCTTTGTCACCTCTTAAGTATATTTTTTAAATAATATTTCATTTGCACAAGTTATGAGTGCCATCAAGAAAAGTCACCAAGTTTCATAAAATAAAACATATATATATATATATATAATTCCACTTCTTTATACTTCAACGTTTGTCTTCGTGTCGAAGGACCAGTACCGTAAGACCACAAACAGACGAGCATCAATGTTCAACGTGCGGCTGGCTTTCCCGGGTTTTCACCACAAACGACGAACCACATGACCGCAGTGATGAATCCGGCTGTGGGTTTCAAACATCACATACTGTTTACTCATGCAAATTTACACCGTGACACTTAAAGTCAATGGCTCTGTTGTGTTTAGCTTGTTGAGTTAGCACGCAGACATTAGCAAGACAAGCTAACTCCAAAAGGCTTTGGGGATGTAGCTAATTAGCTCATAACATAATGGTCTCAGGTTTCCACCACCCCTCACACAAGTATTGTTAACATTTCGTTTATATATTTTGTATTTATGTTTTTTTACCACCGCAGAGCTCACATTGTGTGTAGCTGGAGAAAAATTTGTCCAAAACCAGTGACTCAAAATGATGAAAATGTGCTGGTTGGCTTATGACTGGCTAATAAAAGTAAAATGTGCTGTTTTAATACAGACCCCATACTGTTTAGTGATGAAGATTCACCCCATGACACTGAATTTAAACAGGTATGTTGAGGCTAGCTTGTGGAGTTAGCATACAGAGGTTAAGCTAGCTCCTGATGGCTTTGAATTTAGACCAGAAACCACAGGTGTAGCTTGTTAGCTAACAATGGTGCACGGACCATTAAAAAAACACACTCAGTAGTGTTTTTTAAATCCTACTCACCCCACGTGTGGCCTTTGAATCCAAAAGCTTTCTTTTAACCAGGTTTCTTTCACCACCTTAGGAAAGTTAACAGCTTTGAAAATGTATATTTAATTTAAAGAGGAGCAATGTCACAATATTATCCACTTAACTTGAACAGTCGACATTTTAGTGGACATCCATTTTGATTTAGTTTCCTGTAGTGAAATAATGAAAAATGATACAAGTAGTTCTGTCACAGACTTGTTATGTTGCAGTTTTTGGTTGGTAAAGGTGTTCTTGGATATGCAAGAGCGCCCCCTTCAGTGTAGCGGCTGTAGTTACAACCATGTAGAAAATCAGTATAACAAAGTACAACTCTTCATAGTTGTTTCCATGTATATACACATCAGATTATATAGGATACATGTGACCGCCCTCTTTTATAGTTTTACTATTTCATTTATTATATTATTTTACTATTTACTTGACTGACTGCTTATAAGCTGACTTCTAAAGGAGCAATGTGGCCCCCATGTGGCCATCAGAGGTTATGTGTTGGCCATCAGGATCAGAGTGGAAATCTGGAGCATGAGACAGATGTGGCAGGACAGAGTTTGGGCAGACCTCCTGCTGGGGAAGGGGACACTCTTGGCTCTTCTTCACTTTTCATGGAGATGGTATAAGGCCTCTTGATCACGGCAGCGGAGAGAAGCAACTGGCCAAAGTGAAAACGACCTTGAGAGTTCACTGCTGTTTGTGTCCAAGTTCTCGAGAAGTAGAAGGGGGAAGAATCTTTGTGTTTGTACAAGATGGCACATTTTAAGTATCCAGACCACACAAGTATTTTTCACGCCCCCCAGAATATGAGAAATCCTTTTTTTTGTAACATCATCAAGGAGAGGCTGTTGAGGATTCTTTTCACTCCCGACGACAAGAATTCATATAATTACAATCTGTAAATTCATGTCACGTGATTGATGTCTATTTGTGAGCACCCAGACTCTTATCACCACAGTGAAGCCACTGACACACATACATGCAGATGAGAAGGACGACCTTAGCCACCATCTGTCCATTAGGCCTCCTGGTAAGAGGAGGTTATTCATATGGGATCAAAGTATGAGCTGTTTCACTGGGACTAAGGCCTTAAAAAGCTATGACCCACATTAACTATATAAATATGGAGGTTACAGCGACAGTTAATCATTGAAATCAGTGAAATTGTCTCACATGTATCTCTTCTTCCAGTATTAGCTTGCATCAATGACATCATAGATAAATAAACTTGTAGACATATTTCATATGACTGAAACAAAACTATATACTTTATCATTCCCACTCAATATACATATTTATATAAATATAATATAAAGGCAGGAAAAGTATGACATACCCTATTTTTAACTAAGTTTACTCATCTTTAAATTGATAAATGCGATTTTGCTTTCTTCATAAAAAGAAGGATATATTTGATATCACCCCACTGACCTGTCGCTTTGACATTTATCAACAAAGACCATGAAATCAAAAAAGCTCAAGTAACTCAGGTTAAGGTTGACATATGTATATATTTAAGTCTTTCTATACAGACCTGTTAAGACAACAGTGGAAATAAATAGCAGGTGACAACTACAAACAGTACACAAACCTGAGACTACAGGGGAGTTGTGCTGGTATACATTTCTTTACATTAAAACCTGAAAGTGTAGCAGGAGCTACAGTTACAACTACACGTGTTACAATATTCACAAAATAAAAGCTTTTGCTTAAAAGTATTTATCTAATGACATCAGATCACTATACACAATCGAGGCTCCCAGGGCACATTTTCTCCTCCCGTTCCCAGACGTGAGGCAATCTGGAGAGGAAATAGTACAATTATTATTTAATTTACAAATATAACATATAAGTCATATAAGTAACTGTTTAAAACATTCCTATTTATTAGAATCGTATGACTGAGACCTGGACTTGATGAAAAGTACAACAAAATGCGAAATACTCGCCTGCTAATATTTGACATGAAAACTATTTTGGAAAGTGAAGCAAGTTTTCAGAAAGCTGCAACAGTTTTTAAATAAAACGTTCATTTTTCTGACAATATTATAATCTCAGTGTTATTCAGTAATAATGGTCTTGTTCCCAGTTTCATTAATTGGCAAAAAAAGAGATTTCCCATTTAAAAAGGTCCTTTTTTTCTGAGTAAATTCACATCCAAAATAAAAAATATATACTGAATGAATGAATAAATGCACAAAAAAAAAAGGAATCCATTATTGAATAGATAACTAACACAATATTCACAATATTTCCTGACTTACAATAAAAAGGGTTAAGGCACAGCTCCCTCAGCTGCCTTGAGGTGTAATGCTGCTGCTTTGTTCACCAGAGGGCAGTGTAGCACCTGAGGCTTGTGCTGGGGAGAGCTGGGAGTTGGAGTTCTTTGATGCGGATCATAACCAGAATCTGAACACACTAAACTGTCAGAGAGGAGGGCTTCGTCCTCATCCTCGTCCAGAGGAAACACTCGTCGTTCCCACGGTGTCTGAGGCTGCCGGAGGACAGACAGGACACAGAACTGTAACTGGCTTGTTTTTCCACAACAGAGTTTAGTTTGTATTGTGGGTATTGATTGCTATAGACACAGAGATGAGAGTGTAACACATTTATCTGATATATTATTTATGCAATGACCCCCTAAAATAATGCTCTGAATCATGACAATTGCTTTTCCCATATCCGTCCCTTCTCTGAATTTGGACTGTGCTTGGCTCAGTTGCCTGTTTTAAAATAAAAAAGCTAACGTTGTGCTTCAATCAGGGTTTGTATGGGTGCATAAGTAGTGTAAGGCAGTGAAGGAGGAAATTTGTGGCGTGGAGAAGGTTGATTAGGACGGTCTGGTTTAGTATCGACTCACTCGTCCAATCAAATCAAAAACCTGAGAGAGCACTGCAATCAGAGCAACGTCGATTCAAGAAAGGGGCGACGAGTATCTGTGTTGGCTCTCGAGAATCCTTCTAGGCCTTATAACACACACAACACTCCTGGGAAGGACTACTGAATAGTCTGCAGTGCATTTTAATGTAACATACTCTTTGTAATTCTGCTCACGCACAAATGACACAATTTCATCCCGGACTGGAACGCTACATAAAACATCTTTCAGTCCCTCGATGTTTTGGGGTTGAAGTGGGAAATAGTTTTGTACAAGCAAATTAATACATCAGTCAGTTTATTTTACCTCTGGGCATGGGATAAATGTTAAGCCACATTCTAAAACTAGAAGAAAAAAAGGCTTTGAAAGGTCGAAATTCTGCGTTAGAAAAAAAGAGTCCTGTGCATAGTCTGTCAACACGTCATAAAATGTTATTGTATTTCAGCACAGAGCAAGTAATACGTTTAGCAAATGCCCCTGCCTCCTTGATCCCTACTCTTATTCAAAACATGGGTTTCGAAGTTCCAAGAACAGAGCTGCTGGAGAACTCTGCCAAAATCAATGTGTGGGTCAATCTCTGAAAAGTGGGTGTTGCAAACTCAGCTCTGAAATAACAGACTGCAACAGGAGTGCAGGTGTACGTCTGCAGAGTTTCAAAATAAAGCTGTGCCCTTTCAAAACTCAAGTTTGAACGTTTCTGAACTTCCCCAACGGAAACAGTGGCAAATTTGAAAGTCTGAAAATGTTTTGGAGGAACACGATAAAAAAAGAATGTTGCAGTTTTTAAGAAGAAAAACTCAAATACCAAATCTTCTGATATTCAGATATTGGTTTGGTGGATTTGAGGTTTCAGCTGTGTTGCTTTTGATCTCACCAGCCACTCCTCCGAGCTCGGCTGTTCGTCTGTTTCCAGCTGAGCACCGCTCCACTCCGCAGAGCTCTCCTCTCCTGATGTGAACACCCCGCCCCCACCGCCTGACAGCCTGCTGCCAGATCTGGAGTGAAAAAACAAGCATACCCCATGAAACTCTGCCAAGAGACCTCTCAGCATTCCACTTTCACACAGATTGTATTTACATGCACAGAGGTGAACACACTGACTCTCCAACAGCTGCATTGCAGAGTCAGCACAGTCTTTGTGAGCTCAGGATTCTAATCCGACTGTCACATGATTCTCTTTGTTGTGATCTTGTGATTTAAGTATTAAAAGCTGGGACAAACACTGCCTGTCGTTTCTGGCATTTGAGAAAGTCTTATTAATTCTTTATTCCTGATGCATGTGGTAACGTTGCTTTCGGTGAGGTTTACAGGTATAGTTCCGGGAGTCTCGGCTGGAATTGAGAATGCTGAATTTTGAACTTGTGCTACCAGCTTTCTGACATTATTGATTATGTCATCAAGTAGGTATAAGGATGTGGTATTTTAGTTTAGTTTATGCACTGAAGTTTACATAGGCGATGTGGGTAAGGAGGTAAATTGCAATAAAAAAAATTCCAAGACAATAAAGATTATTTCAAAGATATCTTGTCATTTTAATCAGATCTTTGTTTCCTTGACTAGAAAATTACTATTTCCATGTTTTCAAGGGGTTTACTACATAAATGGAATAAAATAAAGTAATGTCTATAAACCAAACTTAATCAAACTAAAGAGATGACTTACTTTTAAAGGTTTCAGTATTTCTGGCTGCTCTCAGGACCTTAACTCGATTTGGAGCATAAAAGCTAAAAACTGCCTCACCACAGGTTTTTGTCCTGTGGAACAGCTAACTGATTTGTACCAGAAGGTTCATACACTTCAAGCATGTGAGACATGTATGCTGGTGCAAGAATATGAAGTGCTTTAAAAACAAGTCAAGGAATCTAAAACAACAATATGGATACTGAACGATACTAGGACTTAGAGTGTGTGTGTGTGTGTGTGTGTGTGTGTGTGTGTGTACCTTGTAAGATGCCTGAAGCATTTTCTCTTTCCCCAGGAGGACCAGCGCAGTTTCTCTTTCTTCTCCAAAGCAACGTACCTCTGAGCAAAGGCTTCATCGCTGAGCTCCTCAACCTGCACACAACCCAAAGGGATGAGGATGATGTTTTTTTAACAAATTCAAATAAAGTGCTCACGTCTAAAGGTATAAGACATTACCTGTGCTTCCTCACTGTCCTCCTTCCTCTCTGTCTCTTTCTCTCTCGGAGACTGGCTGGACAGCAGCCGCCACCTGCAGAAAGAATGATAACATCAATGGACAATGTGAAACGCCACTTTCTATTTCTGTCTTTCAAAGATCACAAGCAGAATGTTAACTGAAACCAACAGTGTTACGAATCAGAGATAATCAACCTGTAAATTTGGGAAATAAATCCATGGTAAGACAAATCATTTTTTATTATCATCATTTATTAAAAAACGAACTACATATAGTTAATACATTTATTAAAGTGTTTAGGGTGCGTGAAAAATAACTTCATGTGCTTCGTTTTTTGACATAATACAAAAGTGACTTTAAGAATTTGATGCCAATCCTTTACGGGTGGGTGTTCTCCATACCGCGGTGTGAGGATGTCTTTGTACTGCAGCTTCTCCACTTTGGTCAGTGACATGGGGATGACAATGTTGTTGATGTTGTACACACTCTCTCCCTGGCGTTTGCGAACAGAGCCCTGAAAGGAAACACATGCCGAGCTGAAGTAAGAGCAACGTGACATTTCACACCAATGATTCAGACACGTTCACACAGTCCGACACAGTCCTCGCACATTTAACAGATACAGTGATCAAGTGATGCATGTGGATCTGCGTTACACAGATGTTGTCTGGTGAGTGGGAATCATTTGAAGTAAATATAGGATTTAATTTAATGTACAATTTCATTTCAAGTATAAAAATTCAAAAACATTTAACTTCTATCCAACATTTGACCCTGTAATCATCTGGACCTGGTAGGTAATAATTTCATCCCTGTTTGTTTGTCTGTTAGCAGTATTAAAAAAATAAAAAACAGCTTGGAACCGATTGATTTGAAAATTGGTGGAAGCGTGTGGTATGGGCCAAGGAAGACCCAAAACTTCTGGAGAGAATTTGATTAAGGGAGCAGATCCAGGTATTTGTTCCTCTTTCTTTAACATTGTGAGATTCAGCATTCTCTAGAAATAATGTAGAGATCAGATCTGTTGAGTGCTTATATCTATGAACAGGGGACATTTGGTGCAGATGTGGATAATGATCTGGATTCTGTGTTAATTGAGTTACTATACGGTCAATAAAATTCCTTTCAACTAGATCGAAGAATTAATATTTTGCCTGTGAGTTATGATTGAGAAGCAAACAGTAAGTTAAAAGCTTCTGTCTTCTAATGTAATCTGTAAATGATTTACTTGCGAGTCCTGCTTGCGTGGAAACTGTGTGTAGCTCTCCTCCAGCACGTCGTCTGAACTTCCCTCCGGCTCACATGACCGGTACAGGACATCTTTATAATCTGGGCACAAACACACACACACATCATTGATTTAAAAACTGCGTCAAAACATGTCACACAAACCGAGTGACGCCAAGTGTCACAGACTGATTTACTGTTTACTTGCGATGCAGTGTGAACATACACTGCATACGTCACACACCTTCCTCAAGCCTGTGGCTGTGTCTCCTCTTCCTCTCCTTCTGATTGGCTCTCCTGTGTCGACCCTGAGCAGAGCCTGTCATCCTGATAGGTGACAGACCCATAACTCTGCTTTTAAGATGTCTTGCATGCTGCTTGTATTTGTGACCTATGATGACACACACACACACACACGCACGCGCGCACACACACACACACACACTACCTGAGTTCATACACTACAGGAGTATTCTTTCCCTCCAACCTCCCTTTCAGCTCCTCTGGGATTTTACACTTTGGTTAAATAGTACAGAAGCTCATCCTTAACCATTGGTCTCAGTGTTCTGGGCCCAACACCAGTAATTATTTACATGTGCTAAATGTACATTTTTTTAACCTGTTCTCTCATTTGATTAACGAGACAAAAAATAATAATTGAAATGTACACACAGAACTCCTGAAGAATTCATGAGGAGAAAAGAAGGAAGGAAGAGGTAATGAAGAAATGAATTAATGGACTAATGCTTAAAATCCACCTTTTATATCAATGACACATTACAGGACACGGAGGAGAATTTCATCCAATCCCATAAGAACATTCTGGGTCCACAAATGCTCTCTCCTCATTAGGAACAACTGAAAAAATCTCTATATAGACAAAAATAGCTTCCTTAGTTAACTATAAATTCATTTCCATCATTATTCTCCAAGTCTTTTGCCCATGTTTCTATCTCCTGCTTGTTTTGACTGTTAACCCATTCTTTATTAACTATGACCAGAAAGGATAACAGGGTTGTTGCCACATGTCAGGGGATAATATGAGGAGAAACACTGTCTTCTCCTTCTTCTGCTCTCCACAAAGGAGAATAAGATCATTCAAGCTGACAGGAAATCGACAGGGTGATGGGTGAGTGATGTGTTCATCCATTCTCAATCTCCTTCCTTTGTGTCTCCACCTTTAGAACCTCTTAGTTCTGACACATCATTCTGTGTCTATTTTTACCTCAGTAATTAACACAAAAGGAAAAAAAGTGCATATATAAGGTTTAGTCAACCCTCCCTGGATAAACAGGGGAAATCCTACAATCAACCAATCAATGGTTCCTGTGGCTCATCAATCTCCATTGTGGACGACCACAAAAGCCACTGAAATAATAGCTGCCAATAGGTGTGTAAATGCAAAGGCAAATAATCATTAATTATACAAATATAGTCAGACACAATTTAAAAATCAATGAAATGCTGAATGATTTCATGTCAATCTACTGTTCACCTTTAAAGCCTCATTCAAACACAGGGGGATTTCTGACATGCTAGCAACCGATTACACTGGTCCACAGGGAGAAAACAAGCAGAGACAGTGGGAGGCTTTACAGCAGCATCTTTTTCCTCAGTGTCTCTTTACTGAAGACAAGCAATGAGATAATTATCTCAACTGTTTATAATGATAATATATAATACAAAATTAACTAATAGAATAGAATAGAATAGAATAGAAGATAAGATAATATTATATTATATTCCCAAATTATATGTTAACAACTTTGAAAGTAAAAGTAAATGGCAATTATGACTCCTGAGATGTTGAGTGATAACATCAGCTACAGCAGGTTTAAAAGTTTAAAGCATCACATGTGCACATAGGTGAATTTCTGTGAACTCGCTCAAATCAATATCCTTGTTTTGTATAAAGTTCCAGAGTTAATAAAGAATTACATTTACTTGTATAATATTAATCATACCAACAACAGTCTTATAATATTTGTGTATTTTATGATGAGAAAAAAAAAGGATAGTGCAGATAAAATATATAATAATGGCAACTAAAATAACTAAATATAAAAATAAAGTTAGTATGATGGTGCGTGTAAATAAACGTGCACACATACATGTACAGCCTATCATTCAACTTGCATATTTGTTCATCAGCCTGTATCTACACTCACAAAAAACAAACAAAAGTAAACAAACCAAACAGCTCTTACAAAGACAATAAAGGCTTTATGATTTCTATGTTTCAAAATGGGAATTACCACCATTCCAGTCATTCCAATATAAGGCAAGGTCTCCATCTGTTAGTTAAATAAAGACAACAGAACAGCAGGTCCAGTCTTTTAAAAAGCAAACCTGCCTTCCTGTCATATTGCTTATTGGTTGACTATGACATCAACACAGCAGGTTACAGTCAGGCTCTGAACTTGCTCGCAGGCAACATCTAAACCGACTGGATCAATAAGATGCTGCATGTTTTCTACTGTGTTGGTGAAAATGGACCAAACCTCACAGAGTGGAGCAAAATAGAAGTAGACAGGAGCAGACAGGATGTGAGAGCACACAGATAAAGAGGATATGTAATCACTGCTGGTAAAGGGCAGGATCTTACTGTTGTGCAGTGGCGTGGAGGTGCGTCTCTTGAAGTGTACTGGAGTGGGCGATTGGGCATCGACAACTAACGTCCTCTGGGACCATTCTTCTCGAGCGAGGGCTCTCTGTGGGGGGTGGGCCTGAGGAGTGCCTGGGTGGAGAGTAAACAGCGTAAGGTTGGTCAAAATGAAAAAATGTATCGTTGTGAAGCAAATGTAATCAAGGACAACACATATGATACAAAATTGTGGCGAAAAAACCTCCTCACTATGCCATGTTAAGTTTTCTCCTACCAAATGAAAGAGACATCGCACAGTGAGCTCTGGAGCTCTTTCTCCTGGAGGTCAGGGCCGAGCTGCTGGAGCTGCAGTCGGCATCAGAACACAGGACAGCGGGAGAGGAGCAGCACGAATAGGAAGATGAGGAGAGTGAAGAGCTGAGTGTGGACATGGACTTCCACGGCTCCTGGAGCACAAGAGAAAAGAAAACAAGAGAAAGAGAAAAATTATCATCACATGGTTTTAAGGAAGGTTTGTCATCTGGCAATAATATGTTGGCTTGGTGCCGTTAATTATAGCAGCTGTAACGGCTCTGGTATTTTTAAACAGTCTGAAATAATAGTGTTCAGATAGATGTTGTATCTCAATAGTCTGTATATTTATATTTCTCATGCAATAAGGATTATATCTTAGGATTCTATCACACGCCCAATGGACTTGTGTTCTATTGTGTAAGACTGATCCACAATCCTCTAGGACCAGCTCAGTCTCAAAGATGAGGTAGAAAAGGAGATTTTTTTACAATCCAGAGTTACTTGTTCACTGTGAGTTGTTTACAACGAACAACCACTTGGGTTTACATTCAGTCATTTCATCCACCAACATATTTATTGGTGCAGCTTTAAATAAAGACGGCCACTAAAAATAAACTGCAACATATTGTTTATCTACTGGCAGTAAGAACATAGCATTATGCATTAGCACCCCTGGGGCTAAATAAAGGCTGGAGCTTTCAAATAATACCACAGATTAGATTTGTTTATTTGAAGCAAATCCATCAGATATTAGTGTTTGATTAAAAGCCGGTGTGGGGCTTTAAACATTAATTCCTATTTAATTTGAGGGGCTTCTTAAGCGATGTGGCAGCCCTCACTGAAACAGGGCCAAGAGCAACTGCTTTGAAGACACATTTAACATTTATAAGTGAGTAATTTTTATTAGATCAATTGACGAATATAACCTTTATATAATGTAACGTGTTCATCAGCTTTCCAACCTTTACCGTGAAACCCTGTGGTTACGTAGAGTTGGCTGGTGGTACAGCAATAAAGCATAGTGATGAGCACTTGTCCTCAGGAGAGAGAGAAGGGGGGAAATAACAAATGCAGGCACTCGCATTGTGCAGGGATACAAGAAGCACTAATGAATATAAACACTAGCGTATCCATGACGAAATTGATTTGTATGAGCAACACAGAGCAGGATTAAGCTAAGAATAATTATACAATGAGAAGATGTAAGGTGTAGGGGGATGGGCTTCTCAAGTCTTAACATAAGCTGCTTTTAGTAGTGCACTGAACTCCGCAGTTCCTCCGAACTTTCTCCGGAGGACGTGCATGTGTCCGTAGAAATCCAGGAGAAGTAGATGTGAGAACACAGCAGCGGACCCCCCCGCTGGATTCACATTATATGTCATTTCATTCATTTGCATGCAATATCCTAATGTCTGTTTGTACCATATTTATCTGTTTATTCTTTTTATTAAACTTTAGATAGCTCTACATAATTAGGAAACCTTCTAAATTACATTTGTGAGCTGGATGTAATGTAATGCACTTGTCTTCTGTATGGTTTGAATGACAATAATCTGAATCTTAATCGAGATCTGGAATTTCTGAGGACCCTTCAAACGGATGCATGGGATACGTGAGCCAGTCCTGATACACACGTGATTACATTGTTTGTGCCTTGGCATATACCAATAAACAAGTAATCTTAGCACAAAGATAATAATACAATTGGGGTAGTGAATAAGTAATAACATGAATAGGACATATCGTATCCTCAGGAAAGATGTGTATATGTGCACTACAGATATTCCAGTTGCCATAGAGAATGTGCTTGTGTGGTTTGACAGTTAGTTGTTAGTAAATGTTCAGATGGACGGGCTGGGTAATGGAGGAGAATGCACGCAGGCCTACCTGTGAACTGCTGGAGTTGTGTGTGTTGAAAGTGAACAGTTTGGGCTTGTGGTAGGAGACCAAAGGCCGGGTTCGGGCACAAACCCACGCATCAGCCTTGTACCGCCTTGTGGTCGCCAGTCTCTGTCTCTTAGAGCCGCCGGGCAGAAAAGCATCATCTTCTCTCTGACCACTGAAGGGACGAGATCACATGAGGCCATGTAAATGTCAGGGATGTGATTCATGATCAGATCACAGGCAATAAAAGGGCAAGATTCTGAAGGTCTTGCGTCTCTCAGATGCTGTTCACAAAGGACGAGCTGAAACAAATAACTTACTTAAAAACCCTTTTTCCTGTCGATGCATTAACAAGCAGAGCGTCTTCTATTTATTACATTGCTTTTATCTTCAGAGGCAGGCAGAGAGTTAAAAAGGCAGCAAGAAGGAAGAACATGAAGGGATGATTCAAGTCAGGCCAGATGGGACCCGACTGTTCCACTGGGTTACACTACAAACAGGGAGCATGGGCTCAGCCATGATAATGTATTCTACAGCCGAGGCTAAAAACAGACAGTGGATAAAACTGATCAGTCAAACTATTATTTAGTGTTATAAGCTTGTCTGATGGAAAATAAGAGCATGTCTTTTCAATTGATTTGCATTCAAATGCAGATAGCTGTAAAGAGAGTTTAGCCAAAATGTCAGTTCCCTAAATATGCCTGATTTTCTTCATCAAGATCTATGGATCCGCACCAAAATGCCATGGGTTGTTCCTTGACTCATACCATCCTTCCACCAAGTTGCGTGGTTATCCGACCAATAGTGTTTTTAATAATCTGGTTACAAACCAACCAACCAACAAACAAACAGACACGGGTGAAAACGTAACCTCCTTAGCCATTTCAGATTGGTGCCAAAATTCATAGTCTCTAAACTACACAGTGATTGTATCCTTTAGCCCCAACTCATGAGCATCACAGATTATGTTGATATATGTGCAACACTCTCGCTGTGTGTGTTCTCCACCTGGTGAAGGATCTCTTGTCTTTACAGGTCCGTGCTTGTTTTGAGAGCGGTGAAAAGCTGAGCGGAGGCATCAGACTTCTGACGATCTGGCTGAGCTGGGCGCTCTGTAATGAGAGACGTCACCAGCATAAAAACATTTCACAAGTGACAAATTGACAGTCCGTCGTCTAAACAGAAAAAGAAGTGACAGCGTGTGATGGAGTCACCAACAAACTGTTCTCTCAGTTCTCTAATGTCCTTTGCTTTGAAGTGATTATCGAATGATCAGAGAGAGACACGTGATGTGTGATGTTTTTTGGGATTTCCATACAAAATGCCAATGCAGGTACCTTCCCTGTTATTCATGCTACCAAAGAACATTCATTAAAGATTCCTGGTTGTTTTTAACCTCTTTAGCCTCTTTTGTCATCGTTTGTTACATGTTAATGATTATTTATCATGTACATTCCTTTCAACTATTATGACTTTATCTGATTTTAAATGAAACCTTATAAACGGTAGATATATGCAAACAAATATATGCACTTTCAAAAGTACAGAAAAACATTCTTAACCATCTAAATAACATTTTTGCTCTATCTTGGCCCCAAGGATGCACAGCTGGGGTTGTATTCAACAACCTCAGCTGGTGCACGGAAATGTTATTAAAAAAACTTGCATTTAAGTATCTTTTTCAAACAAATGTCTCTGAAATGATTAAATGCCTGACGGTGATTCGAAGTATCTGCCCATTATTGTATCTTTCACTAAATAAAAATCCATGAAAATTAACCGACTTACATTTTAATCTATGTAGAGCTTTTAATGCCATTAACAGTCTTTACAGGTGGAAGGATGATTGGAAATGCATCCCATTTGCAGTTTGCAATTTAGCATAGGAACACACAGGTCAAACAAGATAATTGTTGATAATGAATTAGATTAATATTTCCCTCGTTAAAAAAGGTTGATGTCCTAACAAAGTGTAGAAGAATTATTGGATTATTAATCCTCTTGACTCCAGACATACTCTCCATTATAGGGGTGTGTGTGTGTGTGTGTGTGTGTGTGTGTGTGTGTGTGTGTGTGTGTGTGTGTGTGTGTGTGTGTGTGTGTGTGTGTGTGTGTGTGTGTGTGTGTGTGTGTGTGTGTGTGTGTGTGTGTGTGTGTGCTAGCTCCTCTCACCTACCTGCCTCTCTATGCTGTGCAGAAGGTGTGTGGGGCTGCAAGGTTCAGTGTCAGCATCTGACGCTGTGCAGCATAACCCTTCCACTTCCTTCAGCAGGGTCTGCTGAATCTGCCTGTCTGTCAGCGGCTGGGACGCTGCGAGCACCACACCACCCTTAGAGCCACGGAAAAACACAAATATTACACTGTTGAATTTTTAACAGGAAATCCTTTTTAAGAACGACCATCATGAGTGAAAAAATAGATCTAATCTATTGATTCATATGTTATATGTTCATAGTCAGCTTTTCAGAACCAAAGGTTTTGTGAGTTTGTTCCATAGACTGTATATAAAGATGGATGACGCAAATCCACTTCCTCCCACAACTCAGAAATAACACCAAAATATCCCTGATACGAGTGCCGCCATCTTGCGCAAATGACGTAATTTGGATGGAGCTAAAAATATAAAGGTCATCGATAAAGGCGCTCAACCAATTGTGAGTCAGTCTCAGTTGTCAATCGTGACGTTTCACCCCACATCATATCAGCAATTTAAACCAAACGTACCAGGAAGATGAAAATTTGAACATACATGAGAGATAATAACTACTTCAAATAGCACAAACTATCTTTGAGAAAAAATAGCTGTGTATTTTGACTTTGGTCCATGTCCTCTCCACTAACATGGAGGAGGTGGGGTTTATGACCTATAATGTAGACAGACACAATAGGGAGATTGAGGCCTTCTGGCTTCATTTTTTGGGAGCTGCCATTTCGTCCATTTTTACATACAGTCTACGGTTTGTTCCAGAATCTCTCTGTCCCCTAGTGGTTAGTTATTGCTCAGTAAAATGTGAACGTGAGAAAACCTATCTCAACAAAACTTAGCCTGATACAGCAAGACACCAAAGTTGTCTAGATACAACAAGTTGATGATATCTTTACACAAAACTGATCTACTTAACAAAAACATGTGTAGTTGCCAGTTATATCTGCCAGATGTTACATTATGTCAACTGCCCTTTACTGAGGTGGAAACAGAGGAGTATTGTTTTACTTTGGACGAGCGGATATGCTTGTGGAGCTCCACCAGTTGCTGTATCCTCCCCTCCAGCTCGGACAGACGCAGCTGCAGCCAGCTCCATCTGCTGCCCAGCTCCACTCTCTCTTCCAGCCATCGCCTCGCACATCTGCTGCTGCTGCTGCTGCTGCCAGGAGGGGTGGAGTGGCAGATGAGAGAGAGAGAGAGAACAGTTACACCCATGTTATAGTATTACGATATGTTTTATTCACTTTTGTCAGAAGCTTCAGACTCTGATCCAACCTCACAAGAAGAGAATGTCCTTGTAACGCTTTGGAATTTGGTTATGAAGGCAGCAACAATTTAAGTATATTAAATGTGGGTCATAAAAACCCAAATACATCTGCTGAAATTCAACCACGGGAAGTGTGTGAAGAGGTTAGCATATGAGTATCCCTAGCAGGAACATGTGTGTCACCAGAGAGTGAGACTGAGCGACACAAAAAGAGTAAAGACAGACCAAACAGTTTGACACATTTGTACTGCAGCACAGTCAACATACCACCTATTTTACACAGCCATGTTGCAGTATAGAGTGTAAATCGTTTAGCATCCTAACACTGTCTGGAGGGAGGGCTGCATTTTGCTGAAGCACAAAAGCTTATCTAGCCCACAGAATAGAACATTGTTGATTTGTGTGGTGTGTGTCTATAGTGTGTTTCCATGGCACTAGCCTGTGCAGTTAACATTTATCTTGAGTGTGTGTGTGTGTGTGTGTGTGTGTGTGTGTGTGTGTGTGTGTGTGTGTGTGTGTGTGTGTGTGTGTGTGTGTGTGTGTGTGTGTGTGTGTGTGTGTGTGTGTGTGTGTGTGTGTGTGTGTGTGGCTGGCTGACTTCAGCGGGGCAATAGTTGCTATGGCACTGCTCTTGGACCTTGGCTCAGAAAGGGAGTGACTCCCCCCACTTCAAACACTCGGATGCAGGACAGAGAAAGGTTAGGCCGGTCAGGAAGCAGATACTCACAGAATACTTTACGATAATATTTGGTATTACAAGGTAGCTAAACTAATATTAGCCTGAAAGTAAATGACATACCCAAAATTTGTTTTGCTTGCCCAAGCCTAGTATGTGGTTGATCTGGAGGAGAATGAATAACAAGGTATACACAGTAAATGGTAACCGACTGGCTCTAAATTGAGTTTAGTCTCTTTTACAGTAAATTTAGAGGGTATGGCCAGGCTTTTTTAAACGTGGCTAAAAAGACAATTGACTCCTTTCCGATTGCCAGTAGAGGAGTTTGCCTGAGGCAAAAGTTTGCTGTCTCACCAACTCACCAAGTTCACCCTGGTGTCACATTTCCATCACTGATTATCAGAGTCGAGGCCAATAAAAACCTGTAACTACTGCAGACTCATTTGACCCAGGAGTGAATACGGATTGTATCATTCCCATTGCAGACGAAAATCTGATGGTTGTGGGTGTTAGTTGGTTTTTCGACCAGTGGAAAAGGTCACTCCACACTAAGCTGATACCCTTTGCTAAGCAGTAGGCCATGTCTTTCCTCCATAGACAATGACCAGACCTGGCTGCCCTGCAGCTCTTTCCAACTCTATAATGAGAAAATTCCAGGAATACTTGCCGAGCATTAGGCGAATCAGGAGGAGGAGAGGAGAGGAGAGGAGAGGAGAGGAGAGGAGTTGGTTTGCCGGATAGTGTCCATGTTCACAAGTACTCTGTCTTTTATACTAAGTTATTGACACATATGAATGAAGTGTGAGGTCTAGCAACCCACTGACCTCCCTCCACAGTGAGAAAGAATGAGTTGGCGCTGCCAAATCCTGGTGGAATCCCAGGCCAGCCCCAGCAAGTAGTTCTTTAGGCTTATGAATTCCCCTCTTTGAACACGGCTCTTGGCTTGTGTAGCCGCATTAGGGTTTTTGGGTGTGTCAGTTTAACTTTCCAGCATTTAGCCTTTCAAAAGACTCCCATGCAGTATATTTAAACAGACTGGAAACAGAAAATGAGCAACAGCTGTAGGTGTGAAGGACTTGCTGTCAGTGCATAAAAAAGAGCGACGTGGACACATGGTTTCAAACTGAAATCAAAACAGTCTGTGTGTTACAAGTTCATAAAGGTCAACCGTTTCCACATTTTCTAGAGGAGGACAACGACCTGTTCCTTCTCCACCATGGCGATATCCTCAAGGAGGAGGAACCTGCCACAAAAACTCCCAGGGGGAGATTTACTGATGAAGCACAGAGCATTGTTCCGTGAAGGAAGAGAACACGCTCGGACAAAAGGCAAGCTGACACCTCCTAAACGACTGACGCTGGCCAAATAAAAAGGCGCTCATAAAACACTCCCTTTTGTCCCAGTTTTCAGATCACATAAATAGACTTAAACTTTCTCTGTTTATCACACTGATTCAGGAAAAAGCAGACACCTTGAAGAACTATACAGAAATAAATGCCACTGCATCTAAACTAGACCTGGCTTAAGTCCTAAAAGAAAGGTAAAAGTGGTCAGAAGTCAAAACCACTGTGATAATGGGTTGAAAGCTTTTTTACAATGACCCAGCAGGAACAGGATGTTACCCCACTTCTGGGAACAGTAATAACACATTGACATCTCCACTTCATGTTGACCAGGAAGCGCATTGACCTGGTAACACAATGACGCAAGCGAGAACTTAACAGACCATCCGCACAAATGAAGGAATTGCGAAAACATCACTCCGCAAAAGCTGTGACACACAAAAAACAAGGGACAAACTTTAGACTGCATAAAAAGATAGAGGAAATGACAGCTGCCCAAAAGCGAAGCCAAATCAACTGGATCGCCCCCTGAAGTATAGGTCATTAGCCCAGCTTCTTCCATGTCAGTGGATATTGACCAAACTTTAAAGTTAAAACGTTAAATATCACATTGATGTTTGTTCAAAAGCAAATTTTTACAGTAAATTTGGTTTTAATTAGTTATTTGATGCTATAAAAATAGGTTGAAACATCACGATTGAAAGCTGAGACTGTCTCACTATTGGTCGAATCGAATTGTTTTTATACGTCTGAAGAAGGGGTTCCAATACTGTTTACCCCTGAAAGTGTTTTGTGGACTCAAACACTCCACCCAGGCCTCCATCGGCACAGTGGTGGGTGGATAATAAGTGAATTTTCATTTTTCTGTGAACTATCCCTTTAATACCACGACTGCACAAAATCATTACTGAGCAGATTTTTCAGGTCAAAAGCCCAAAATGGCAGAATCCATATCCTTGATATTACGGCTTCACTTTTGAGGACGTGGTCATCCATCTTTCTATACAGTCTATGGGACAAACCCAAGAAGCATCATACAGGGATTTTAAATATGAGAAAGGTATTTTTCACTATAAAGAGGAAGAGCTGAGGCATGATGGCACAGAATGGCTGGCACGGTGCAGGGTTGCTGGCATGCCTGTGTTGATTTCCTGCCCTGTGGATTAGGAGGGTTGGCTTATTGCAGAATTCGTTACAACTGCAGCATAAAGAGAGAAATGGGTGTGTGTGCATGGCTAAAAAAAACATCATAACACTGGGAGGACAAAACTTGTGCCAACCCCACTGTAAACTTCGCTCGTGGCCAAGACAAATATGTGTCCAACACTTCGGAATAACAGTGGACCTCATTCACTGAACAGCTGACTTTCCGCAACTTATGCTGTCATCCGGAATTAAGTCTTTATTTTGTCATCCCTGACATTTGTGATTAATCACACATGATTGGGATTGACTATAATAATTATAATTTACAACAGATGTGACTAAATATGCTCGTCCACTGAAAGTTACAACATTTTTTTGCTGTTTTTAATCTCGTTTACGGTGCCTTCACTGTCCTGAACTGAAAGGTTCCCTAGTATGAGAGTCTGCGTCTGTTTATTGTCCACTTGTCTTGAGTTAAATCGAGGCCAATGACTCCAGCCTGAACCACAGCTGGGTCTGGAAAGCCAATGCTGGAACAGAACAACAGATCTCCTGGAAGCGTGACAACAGTCCAGACGCCTCTGAGCTGGTTTTGTTATCTTCACAATAGCACAAGCTGTGAGTAACTTTATACCTGACGATGTGGGGAATGATGATTCGCATCAATTTGATGTGCAAAACCTGCAGTTCAGGGGATTTCTACAGTCTCTCCTTTGTAGCTTGATTCTGGAGCAGTTATCTGTGATAACCAGATGTGATGGCCACATACACACTGTGGCTCCATATGAGACACACAGGTAAAAGTAAAATAACACTACAGTTGCCATTATCTGCCACCCTTGCATTGCGAAGAGAAATAAACATCATCTCTATAAAAGCCACCCTCAGGGATTTAATATGTCTTATCATACAATTAAAGTTACTTCTACTTGTTGGATACTCACACACGTGATGTTGTGGTTTTGCTGACATTCTTCTCCTCCTCCACCTCATCGTCTGAGCTGCTGCTGGCTGTGGCCTCAGAGTCCAAGGCCTCCTGCAGGCCTCTCAGCACCGCCTGGCTGGAGCGGCTCAACTCTCTGTGCTCCGTGAAGGAAGATGATGCTGTGGACGACTCTAGTGAAGACAGAAAGGGTTTGCCACCCACTTGTGGAGGTACTATACCAAGATGGCTGGAGTCCAGGCTGTCGTTAAGTACATCCCCAAGATGAATGTGCTGTTTCAGCCCCTCCAGCTGCTGGTTGCAGTGTCGCAAAGCGTGCTCTCCGAGCAGGGCTTGCAGTCTCTTCTGCAGCCTCCAAGCTTGGCCTTGCAACTCTTCCTGCCTAGAGAGCTGCTCCTTCATGGCCTCCTCCAGCACAGCTCTGGGTACCAGCTGGTCAAAGTTCAAGCTGCCACTGCAAGACTGCTCTGAAGCTAGAGGAGCACAGTCCACTCTGGCTGCTCTCTCCTGTGTCAGTGTCGGTGGGGGTGGAGAAAAGGGAGCCCAGTCCTGGGACTTAATCTCCCCAAAGAAATCTGATTGAGAAACACTAGTCAGTGTGAAAGGGGAGCGGTGCACATCACCACCATCTGGCCCACATTCATGAGCAGCACCCCGGCCATGCAGCAAACAAGCCTCTTGGCTATTGTGCTCAGGGACAGGGCCTAAAAACATGTCTGGTACACCTGGTAGGACCGAGACCACCTGATGAGAATCTCTCGGATCTTCATTAAAGGAGAGGAATCCGAGGAGAGAAGCAGGGCTGGAGAGGACCACCGACTCCCACTGGCTGGCAGACGCCTCCAGACATGGGGGAAGCACAGGGTTGGCAAGGACCTTCAGGGGTCTCGCTGGCAGGCAGGGGTCCAGAGAGGGACAGAAGGAGAGGTTCAGCCACATCTGGGGGTCACCGTCCTCTGTGGGCCTCATGTGAGGATCCAGCTCAGTCCTGTGCATGGCTCTCCCATTGGAGTCCCCTCTGACAGAGGAAAGAGGTGAGGACAGGTGGATGCCATGGCCATCTTTCAGGATTTTGGTCAGGGCTGGGGCCATATTGCTTTCTGAACCCCTGAGGCTTTAGGCAGCCATGATGGAACACTTCACAGACTGCCTCTTAAATGATCTGACGGTTAGAGAGACATTTAAAACAGTAAGAAAAAAAATACATGTTGATGCCAAATAAGCTATAAAATATCTTTAAAGAACAGTTCAAACTAGAAAATACTTTTGGTCTTAAAATACTGTGACTGTAAAACATCACTGTCTCGTTAATGTCTGAGAATCGCTTGGGACAGATAAATATTTAAAGACAGGAAAACAGACACAACAGACAAACCAGCTGTTGCTCAAAAGCACCACATGTTCACATCATGTATTTCTTTACGCTGTATATATCAGTTTAATTCCATTTATATTTTTCTATATATATATATATATATTTCTACTTATTACTGCTGATGTCATGTTGTCCATCTTTATATACAGTTTATGGTTCAACTTTTTGGTGATGACGGACAAATATTCCCCATAGTGTTCTTTACTATATGAATAATTTGGTGGTGACATTGGGAAACCGTTGGAAAGACCAACTAACTGAGTATTTACATCCAAACAGTAGAATAAATGTGATTTATAACAATAAGGCGCCAGGTCGACACCAAACGTTGAGAAAACAGTGCAGGAGGATCCGGGTAACAACGGGTTCAATGCACCGTGTGGTAGTTAGTTCACGCAGAATCAAATAAACCCTGAATAAACCGTGTGAGTGCCTGATAACGGACGTTAACGTCAACTCTCCGTGTTGTGATCACTCACCTGAGCAGGAGGGGAGCCGTTGACTTGTCATCTCTGATTCCTGAAGGATTAACGCCTGGATATTTTACGTCTTTTTTCCTTTTACTCCTTATTCGCTCTTCTTGGTTTTTCCCGAAGCAGCTTGTTGAAATCAGATCAGAGGGAAACCAACAGTTGTTCAGCGGTGAGATCAGATTATCCACTGCTCTGTGAACTGAGTGTGTGTGTGTGTGTGTGTGTGTTTGAGTGTGTGTGTGTGTGTGTGTGTGTTTGTGTGTGTGTGAGTCCTCTTCAGTCCAACTGACACACATCTGAAGAGAGGGGGCTGGACCTGACTCGTGGTGCCTTCAGGGCCTCCACAGAAGCTCAGACCGCAGAGCACTCGGAGGGAAAAATCCCACCTTCACTCCGCCTACATTCAAATTTCAAGAAAATACGGTTTTGTTTGTACCTGAAAAAGCAAATTTGACTCCGGATAAGTTGACATTCCTCCATATGGTGATTGTTTTTACCAAGCAACAAATTACAGAGACTTCAATTTCAGTATTATGGTACAATATGTTATTTTATATAAAAGTCTGACCCACAACAACAACATCAAATATCCCACAGCTACAAAGAAAACATACAAGTAATAGACCACAAATATTTGTCACAGTTGTGAAGAATCGTGATCACAAGACAATTATTTCATAACTGCATCAGATAAAATAAGATGAAACAAGATGAGAATAAACAAGATAAAATGAGATGAGATCAAATAAAATGAGATTAAACAAGGTAGGATTAAATACAAAATCAGAATTCCTTATTTCTTACAAGCTTCGTCGTCAGCATTCATTCATATAGATTTGAGGGTAATAACATTTGTTAAAGTAATCTATTCTACATTAATCTATTCTATTCTATTTCTAAATAAGCAAACCAATGGACTGCGGTGAAAACACAACCTTCAAATTAAATCCTCAACCTGATCAGACACCCAATAATCACTATGACATTTGGACATCAACAGTTAAGAGTATTAGATATTTAACCCGATGTCAGCTGGCCATCGCCTGTTACCATGCCAACTTTACACAGTGCTTTGAGTGCCGTCCACATTCTGACTGCCCTTTGCCTGAATACAGCCTGACCGATCCCCAGGTTGACCGTGGTGCCTGATATGAACAGTGAGGTGACAGTGAAAAGGGCCCAGTAACCTAAGAAAAAGTTCGACGAGTAGACTTCACTGAATGAGGTAAAGAGGTAGTAGATGGCATAGAGGAAGTACACGGCTCCTTGGCAGGCCCCAGTGACCGCTACTCTCATATGTCTTTGAATCCTCGGCGCGTTGAAGCAGCTGCCGCTCAGTGCCACGTTTCTAATGTGTCTGTAGAGGTAAAGGATCATTGAGAAGCTAGAAACGCTCGTGACACACAGACACACCAGGATGTAAGCCATGAAGATGTAGAAACAAACAAAGTTGAAGAAGCCCAGGTCAGAGCTACATTCTGTCCTTGTGCTGTTAGGGTAGCTCTTGAAACATTGACTTGTCACACTCGCAATGACGTTGAGCAGAAGAACCATCTGGTCGAGAAGAAAGGCCCAGATCATGAAGGACTTTATGTTCCTCTTTAACCAGATCCAAAGAGCTCGACGTGCAGGGACAATCTGGACATAGTAGTAGAAGTTTAGCCGAACGTAACACATCATGCTGTTGTTCATGAAGTACAGCACCATCACCCAGGACACGGCAAACCATTTTAAGTCTTTACGGTCCTTTAACACATAATACAACAAAGGCAAAGAGACACAATAAATTATAGAGCAACAGACAAGACATTCCAGAATGGTCTTCAACGGCTGCTTGAGTTTCTGTCGGCTGTGCGACAGGGAGATCAAACAACACGCGTAGAAGATGTTCGCAGTGAGGCTGACGAAGATGAGAGGAGCATTGATCAGTACAAAAGCCTGATCACTGAGATCGAGCTGTTGACGTGCCATCGGTGCTTAAGAAAAGTCCGACGTATGAAATGTTCCCCTCTGAGTGTGCCTGTTTTATGGTCTCTTCTACACCAGTCTTTTAAAAGGGAAACCAATGTAAATGGACCATTACAGTAATACATCATGTAAACAACCATACCCAATGTGGCATAGCATGTAAATACAAACTATTACCTCTGAACACTGCAAACCAGGAGAGAGAGCTTTACTCAAAACTTAGAGCATCTGTAAAGCTCACGTACAAGCATGTTGTACTTTCTTTGCTTAATCCATTTGCATTCATACACATCGATTTCTGTCATGCACCCTGAAAATAAAACCAAGAAATTGTCGTGTAGGACTTTTGACAGTAGTTTTGTGACTGTGTTTTGTTTCTGAGGACATCAGACAGACTGTAAAGACATTCAAAAACTTTTCAAGGGTAGCGGGGGGGCTGGAGCTTATCCCAGCATGTGTGAGCCATACGTTACCTAACCAATGGGTATTTATTAACCCACAGGAAGCCAACTTGAGTGGAGCAGACACACAAAAGGCATCAACGTTTCAAGCCAGCCAGATCTTTCAGTTAACAGATACATACATTGACTTTCCTGACATCTAGCTGTGAGTAATCATTTATCTTTACCTCCCTTAATATGTAACTTGGACGCCATGTTCAGCTACGATAATAGCGCTGCCTCTCTGGGCTCATGACTTCAGTAGTTTCATAAAGTGACAATAAAGCCACAATGACGTTCAAGAAATATCTGTAATAAGTAAGAATATCTTTATTATATTTTTTACTTATTTAAAATATATTTTAACTGTTGATGGTATTCTTTTGTGCCAAAATTTTAAATCTGACTTACTATTTTACCAAAAATGTAATATTTGTGGAAAATAAAATTTTTACTTGTTTATTATCAGTAATTTTGATTTTAAATTATTTAACAATATGAATTAAAGTTCTTAAAGTTACAACTCAAACTGTGTCAACAACAGAATAAAAATGTGAATGATTCAAAAGACTTTCAAAGATAATTTCATTAGAGACAAAATGCTCTGATATATTTTTTATTTAAATAAGCACGTCTGACTAAAACGCCAGAGTCAACAGATCATAAAAACACATATCATAAAAAATACATAAAAATAGCACTTCATCAGAAATATCTAATTATTATACACCTTTACATTCAAACACTTAAAAACATTCTGGTATACAGTTCATTATTCCTCACACACACACAATCATCAATACTTAGAGGACATACGCGAGCACACACACACACACACACACGCATTTAAAGCAACATATTTTCCCCCTCCAGTCAGTGTGTATGAATGAGATGTTCACCAGCTACATATACAGGATATCAACATACAGGGAATAAATAAACATCATTATCAGATCAGGAAGTCGATCCTCACGTTACGCTGGTGTAAAAATGAACTTACAACCTTCAGTGGTTTGTTATTATCATGTTCCATCAATATGAAGAAACGGATCATTTCCATACGACAGCAGTGGCACGCACATATTCATATTTCAGCACTTAAAGGACCATACATCATCAATGTTATTTTTGCATGTTCTGGTCTATTTGGGACACATCACATATAGTTTATAATACTGCTGTTTTGAATAGAATGTAAATGTGTTTTTCCAGATTCCTCACACACATATTTCTGTGCACAGTTGATAAACAAAGTTAAATTTCTATTTCTTTTACTTTCAATTGTGCATTTACGCATTTTTCATAGGTCTGCAAAATTGTTTTTCTTGACAAATGAGAATCAGTGGCTTCCTGGAGGACAGGAAAACACATGACACCACCTTTAACGCCACAGCGGTAATGTAAAGTACATGCAAGTTGAAGTAAGTGAGGTAAAACATGCAAAAACACTGAATTCATCACAAACTTACTTTTACTTGCAAAAATGTGTATTTCTCTCACACACACACACACACACACACACACACACACACACACACACACACACACAGACACTCACACACTCAAACACAGACATTTACATAATTAATGTGCAACCCTGAATGCAGATGGTCAAATGGGTTTTTAAAAACAGTGAAGCTAACACACGAGCGTCTTCACTGTGAAAACCATCATGACACATCACAGTATGAGAGACGGTGAGTTTTCCGTGTGTGTGTTTCAGGAGGAGCAGTTAGAAGTAGTCTCTTCTTCGTGAATCATCACTAATGAAGGAGGGGTTCCACTGGGCGGGGTAGATGCAGGAGTGGCGAGAGCCCGGCAGACCTGTGAACGGGTACAGGCCATTTCTCTCCAGGTCCGAGTTACGCAACGCGGGCTGAGGGGATGGATACAAAGAGAGAGAAAATCAACATGTTTTTCATGAACAGATTCCTCTTGTCAGGTAGAGTTACTCATCAGTCTTATCCAAACACACAAAACGAAACCCCAACTCGAGCGAGAAAGACAAATCTAGGAACATGACAATTTAATAAGAGATTGTGTATTTTAGGTCTCCTTACAGAATAGTAAATGTCAGTCATCTGCAGCAGGTTCTTGGTGCTGCCGTTCTCTTGCATCTCGATCGTCTCTCGGCCCCACTCCATGGATATGCGGTTATTTTTGGGGAAGTCAGCGTAAGGGGACATCTGCAGATCTCCACTCTTGAAGATGATCTTGTTAATGTCATTCTTATCTTTCCTGGGAGATAAAAACATGACTTGGCTTAACTTTTGTGGAGCTGTCAGTTTATCGGCATTCTACGGTTGACATAAATAGCAAAACAGGGACAAAGTTCTAATGCAAACAATATCTGCAGACTTACCTGCAGCAAGTGACAGTGAGAGCGATGATGAGGATGAGGAGCATAGCGCCCCCTGCAGGTGATACCACAATTGCGATCAGCTTGTAAACTGCAACATCAAATAACCAGATACAGTATTAAATACTACACATAAAAAATCAACGCACACAACGATCACACGATGAGAAAATAAATGAAATGTCAGTTTTTTCAGTAACTTACAATTTCCACAGTTGAATCCTCCAAATCCAAACGTGCACCTGAAAGCAGAGACAGAATCTGCAGTGAGAATATGATCCTAAATCTTTTAATCTAACCTCTGATACTGTAGGTAGAAAAAAAAATTGAGCCAAACTTACAGGACACAGGTGCCGTTTTCCAGCTTGTAGCCATCCCCACAATCTGGAAATAAACATGTTGTTCAGAAAAAAATCCAATTACAGTTTCCTTTACGGGCTACAAAGGCCAAAAGTGTTTTACTATTATTAAGGGTTCTTAATTTGTATGAATCTACTTTTCCCTCAGTATTTTGTTTTAGTCAGGAAGGAAACATTTACTTTTCTGTTATATACATATATAACAGAAAAAGAAACGTTTAATAACATTTTAATTGTATAAAATTATCTGTTTTATATTTTGTCTGCTTTTGGGCATGTCATGCTTTTGCAGTCAAGGCTCCTCAGCTCCAGGCCCGAAGATCTGAGGTTGCAGAATCAATGACATCTTTTAAATTACTTCTTAAAACATATATTTTTGTTATCTTTTGTTAGTTTTAATAAACAATTGTTTTGACAGTAGTTATTTTTATTGTTATTGTTTTACTGCTGTGTTTTGATGTTTTAACACTACATCAATTTACTCCCCAATCTTGTTTCCCTCAGTCCTGAAAATGTTTATCCTGTTTCAACCTTGTAATGCACTTTGTAACCATATTTTGAAAAGTTATATTTAAATAGAGTTTATTATTTTTACTATTATTATTAGTTGTAGTAGTAGTAGTAGTCGTAGTATCAGCAGAAACCAGGAGAGAGAAAAAGTGAGCTTACCGAGACAGGACAAGTCCTCAGGATTGTGTTTGTAGTATCCTTGAAGACACTGGCAGTACGCTGTGCCTCCGCTGTCTGTGCACGTGGAGCGCTCGGTGTCACACTGAGCCTTCTGAGCCACACACAGACTCTCCACTGGAACACAACGTGGACAGAGTTAGTACCGACACAGGAATCCGATCTTAAACTGGACAACACGAGATGTCCCAAGAAGATGGAAAACACCAAACATTTACTTTGTCATATCCCATCGATGTTGCAACAGGGTAGACATATTGTCTCAGTTACTTTACTGCTATTGTTTGTTCTTTAAATACTTACTACTTCAACTTGTGTTTACTGATATTTTATTGAAGAACTATATTTTATACTTCTTTTGCTTATATTTTACTATATAGTTGCTTATTACTTTAATAATTGTATATTTCTTTTAGTAAATATTTAAAACAGGCACAATTTGATTTCAGGATTGACCTTTTGTAATGTTGTGCTTGCACAAGGACAATAAAGTTCTTGAATGTTGAATTCATGTGTACGGTTCAGTTCCCTGCCTTTCCCTCAATTCACTATCAGGTTTCATCTCAAGAAGAGACCATAATATATTAACCCACCAGCCATGGGTACTTTGAAAGACACTATATTAATCCAAGTTATTATTTATGATATTGAACGGTTGTCTATTAGTGCTATTATAGAATTCCCTGTAGCATGAAGGTGAAGTGAAGTACAGCAGCTGTTTTATTGCTTTAACTGTGTAATATTTTCACGAATCTATCATGGCACCTTTCACAGGGGACATTTTACAGCTGCATTCTGCCCTCTAGTGGCTCTGAACATGTTTTTAACTTTGATAGTGGGGCCTCAATCCTGTTTACAGGAGGAAATAGTATTTAAACTAGAAATAATCATTATTATGTTGTTTACAATGTGGCTGTGGTGGTTCTGTTTACCGGTATAAGTGAATTGGCGGTTCAGGACCATACGGCAGTGCGCCATGGAAGAGCTGCAGTTGCTCAGAGACATCTGGATGCTGTTGTAGACTTCAGCGCTCGTCACATCGGTGGAGATGGAAAACATGTTGACAGCAAAGATACGAAGCCCGTCCTCTTCTCTGCAGGAGGAGAGCAGAGGTCAGCACAGACGTCGACACTGACAAAATGTTCAGGTTGTATCAGTTAGACTAAAACATTTTGCAGTTCTGACATAGAAATTCAGCTTTTTTTCTCTTGTACCAATGATTTGCTTTAAAAATACATCGACAAACAATAAAAAAAAGACATAAATTGTAAGGTTTATCGAAGAACTCACTTCTTACTCAGAGTCGAGCGGCTGTAGCCTTGAAGGACTGACAACGACGCATTGAGCTGCAGTGACGACAGGAAGAGAGTGTGTGTGAGTTACTTAGTCATTCAGATTTTCTCAGAAATGAGCAGAGAGGACGATGCAGTGACGTGGACTGCCGCTCACCAGCTGAATAATCTCCCTCTGGATCTCATGCATGGTGGAGCTCTTCAAGATTACAGGGTCTTGTGGCAGCCTGTTGAAGCTGAACGTTCCCAGAAATGTCTTTGCTGTGAATAAAAATCAGAAGCAAAGAAGTTTGAGAAAATAACTCAGCTAAAAAAATTATAGTCAGTATGTATGTGTATATACAGGGATCTTACCTCTGGTGCAGGTGCGTCCGTCCTCGAGGTCGAAGCCGAGCGCACATTCGCAGCTGAAGGAGCCTCGTGTGTTCACGCACCTGGAGCCAACCGGGCAGGGGTCCCTCTCACATTCATCCATATCTGGGCACACAGAACAAAAAGCTATTACAATAACACACCCACTGAATCCATAGAGCTTAGACCTAATCTTTGCATTCCACACTGTTCATCAGGATGAAATACGTATCTGGAAATTTCATGCTTGGATGCACAGAGACGAAAAACTTAAAGCAGCTTGAAACAACGTTGTTATCAGAGAGTCAGGAAAAAGAAGAGGAGAGAAGAGAAGCTCACCCTGGTTGCAGGTCGGTCCCGTCCACGCCTGCTGACATTGACAGGTGAACTGATGCCTTTTGTAGCTCACACACATCCCTCCGTTCAAACAAGGGTTTGACATACAGGGGTTTCCTGGAGGACAGACGGGAGAGCAGACATTTTAACATGAAATAGATGCAACTGAACCTTTGAGAATGATCTTATTCTTATTATGTCTTATTATTCTCATGATGTAAAATGTTTGTGATGCCCATTTCCATGCCAGACCTCATTTTAGTATGTTTATATTTTTGGAATAGGTGAGATTTATTTGCATGGTGCAGTAGCTGGACAAAAGTGTTCATTAATTAATAAAGGCTCTATACCTAAATAGACCACAACCTTTACAAATGTGATTATTTATGCCTGTGTTTACCTACTATTTGTGTCAAAATGGCTGCTGTGAAAAAGGATTATTATCAGTTTCCATAACCGAAGAAAAGAGAGTCTGACTACCAACCTTGCTTTAAAAGCAGCATGCCAATAATTGCTATTTACAGTGAAAGAAGAGAGTGAACTCACTTGGTGGTGGTGGTGGCGGTGCCTTGGTGGGTTGGATGTCAGTGGGTGACGTAGTAACCACCAGCTCTGTGGTCCCCCTCTCACTCGGTCTCCCGGTGGAGTGCAGGACCTCTGTGCTCCTGGTCGGGGTGCTGTGGGTGATGGGCGTGGTGACATACTGGTCGTGAGAGGTGGTACCTCCCAGAGTGCCTGTTTCTATCTGCAGGGTGGTGCCTTTTGTGGGGTTAGCACTCTCTGTTGAGGGACCCTGGGTTTGGCTCGTTGACGCACGGCGAGTTGTGTGCCCTGCTGTGGTCTGCAGGGCTGGGGTGGAGGCTGTGGTGGGGGGTGTGGTGTAAGTGACGGTGGCCTCGGTGAGTAACTCTGACGTCGTGCTGCTGCTGGTGCTGGTGCTGCTGAAACGGGAGGATGAGGTCGCTGGTAGAGGAGGGCTGCTGGTGGATATGGTGGAGGAGGGGAAGGCTTTAAAAGTATCTTCTTCTGTTATCTGTGATCTGTTGATAAGAAAATAAATAAATCAGTTTCTCACTGACTCCTGACAACAACTAAGAACGTCTTCATTACTACAGCCTAGTTCATCGGAGGACTGACACGACAACTTCTCAGAAACCTAAAACTCTAATAGAGCTGAAGTTCTCTGTTAAAACTTAAAAAAAAATACTATAATTAAACTTGTTTTTTGAGCTGTAAACTAAATTATATGACTGTTCTTTCATGAAATACATGAATGCTCATTTTAATATAAAAATGTAAAAAACAGGGCTCATAACACCACCTAGTGTTCAGTCATGTATCTTTCCTTGAATTATTTACAAAGTGTAATAAACAACACAATGTACCTTTCTGTGACAGTAACAGGTGAAGTGTTGAGAGAGACTTCAGTAACCAGCACTGGAGTGTCTGTCAGAAAGTCATCCATATCATGTGTATTGCTTCTGACTGTAGGAGGCGCTGTTGTCAGACCCGGGCCCATAGTCTCCTCTCTGGTCTGGGATGACAGCCCCTCGGTGCCCTCCTGGTTCAGAGTGCTGAAGCTCTGCGAGGCCTCGGTGGAGCTTCCCACATCAGATACCGTCTCCACCTCTGTCCCTGAGATGCTGGTCGGACCTCCTGTGGCTGAGGTGACAGGAGGCGTGGAGGAAACTGTTACGTCTGATTGGTCAGTGCTGAGCTCTGTCACACTGAGAGGCGGCGTCGAGTCGGAGGTCTCCTCAGACTCTGATGTTTGTTGATGCCAGGTGGCGTTTGGTGGTTGAGTTAAACTCTGGGTTCCTCTGGACCCTTCTGGGCTCCCAGTCTCTGAAAACGTCCCCTTGAAGGACTGGGTCATGTGTTCGTCTGTTGCGTCCCTGCTGTCAGTCCGAGTGGATGGGGCGCTGTGGGTGTAGTCCTCAGTCTCTGTGGCCCGAGCCGGAACACCCCAGGTAGAGGGGGGCTGATGGGAGTTGGAATCCTCTGTGAATGCAGAGGAGGTGCTGTTGTTAGAGGAGGAGGTGACGGACAGCAGGGTCCTCTCCCTTCCTCGGCTGTTGGCCGAGGAAGTGTAGGTGCGGTCGGTGTGGATGGCTGTCTGCGACGCCAAGGCTGTGGCGTCTCGCAGCCGCAGAGTGGTGTCTGGGTGGTCCTGGGGCAGGCTGGCGTCCTCTGTCAACGTCCAGGATCTGGCCTTCCAGGACACAGGGTGGGAGACGCTGGGCACCAGGTCTGTGATACCTAAGTCCTTCCAGCCACTGCTGCTGCCGCTGCTACTGATGCTGCCGCTGCTAATACTACTGATGCTGCTGCTGCTACCGCTGCTACTGCCGCTGCTAATGCTACTGATGCTGCTGCCGCTGCTGCATGCTACTGATGCTGCTGCCGCTGCTACTGCTGCTGCCGCTGCTAATGCTACTGCTGCTGCTGCTGCTGCCGCCGCTGCTGCTGCTGCCGCTGCTGATGCTGCCGCTGCTATGCTGTGCTGCTACCGCTGCTGATGCTGCTGCTGCTGCTGCCACTGCTAGTGCTGCTACCGCTGCTGCTGCTGCTACAGCTGCTGCTGCTGCTGCCGCTGCTGATGCTGCTGATGCTCTGCCGCTGCTAGTGCTGCTACCGCTGCTGCTGCTGCCGCTGCTGCTGCCGCTGCTGATGCTGCTGCTGCTGCCACTGCTAGTGCTGCTGCTGCTGCTGCTACTGCTGCTGCCGCTGCTGCTGCTGCCACTGCTGCTGCTGATGCTGATGCTGCTGCTGCTGCTGCTGCTGCTGCCGCTGCTGATGCTGCTGCTGCCACTGCTAGTGCTGCTGCCGCTGCCGCTGCTGATGCTGCTGCTGCTGCTGCCACTGCTAGTGCTGCTGCTGCTGCTGCCACTGCTAGTGCTGCTGCTGCTGCTGCCGCTGCCGCTGCCACTGCTGCTACTGCTGCCGCTGCTGCTGGCCTCAGTGGTGGCTACAACAAGGGTGGAGGAGAGCGGCTCAGTAGAAAGATTGATCTCTAGTGATCTGCTGCTCGTTTCTGTGAAGGTTTGTGTCTCCTCCGTGTCTGTGGGGAAACAAAACAATGTTCTAAATGAAAAGTTCTCATCTTCAGACAAGAAGAACAACTGTGGCCTGTTATTACAACTTCACAGTATTAGGGCACAGTCACACATACCTGAATGCAAAGGGAATATAGCAGGTCAAAGTTTAACTCCACGTGAAGCCATGCTACTCATTTCCCGCGCCATAAGAAGCAAATGTTTTATTCTATTGCTATCTTACAGTCAACTTGAATACAGTAGGAACGTTGCATTGGCTTCCTGTTTGTTTTGGCAATGATTTTAAGATTTTATTGATGACATTTAGATCTTTACACAAGCTGTGTGCATCAAGGATTTACAATATCCCCATGAGCCTGCATGCCATCTTAGATCAGGTGGTAGTGTTGTCTGGTGTTTCGAAGATTGGTGACTGTCATTCTTTTGCAGTACGGACCAAACTCTGGAATAAATTGTACCAGCTGAGATCAGATATGCTACATCTGTTCCTGCTTTCACACCCTTTTCAACTATGGGTGATTAAATTAAATTTACTGGTTAATTTTATTTATTTAATTTTTATTAATTATTTGAATTTTAGTTTTTATTTAGTTTTATCGACGGTTTATTGTTTCATGCTCTTGTGAAGCACTTTATAATGTCGCTCCGAAAAGTGCTAGTATATAAATAAAGCTTATTATTATTATCATTATTATTATTGTTGTTATTATTATTTTAGGTGAATGTTTGTACTGGGAATCTACACTCTTAATATTTTCTCTTCAGTCTGTTTTCTTCCAGCTTTCTCATCACAAATTAAAATTACAAACTGTCAAAAGTTTCACTTCCACATACTGTGGCCAACAGAGGGCGCTGACCCTGCAGACTGTGTGCAGCCTGCAGAATTGGGGGTGGGGGAATACTGTGAGGTGCTGTAGTTTGCTGCAGGGGCAATAATTTTTGGGTGGAGAACAACTGGCAGCCGAGCTCGTCTGCTCTAACAAAGGCTTTATGTCCTAAATATGGCGGTGACGGTCCCCACTGGGAATCGGCCATTTCCTTCCTAAAGCTGAGCGAGCACAAGGCGCTGGCAGAAAACTGTCACCATGGATCTGGGCGTGGGTTCACGTTCATTGTGTGTTTTTATTGTTCTTTAGGTCGTAACCACACATTTCCAGAAGTGAAATGTCAAGAAAGGTATGAGGTTATAAAGTTGAGATTGTTGCTTTATTTTGACATTAACATTTGACAGTGAAGCAGAAATCGTGGAGAGAGAGCCCTGTTTGTCTTGTCCCCTGTCAGATTCAGTCTGGGGGTAATGACATTAAATTAAATTAATCTGTGGCAACCTGCCCTGAAAATGGTTTTGAACTCGCTACTTTAAAGCGGCATTAATTATCATTTGTTCACTTGGGGGAGAAGAACAAACTGAGAATGCAACACATTATCACTTTTATCACTTTTTAAGTTGATTATAGTATCTTTGCATGTATTCAACTAGTTACACATCCAATAAACACAAGCTAGCAGTAGCCTTTCATGTAGAGATTATGTGCATATGACAAGATTAAATCCCAATATTTACCCCCTGTTAGCTCCATTTTGGTCTCCACCAACTCGTTAATAAAATGTCTGACTTTTTATTAACTTTGAACTGAACTTTGTTTTGAAGCAAATTTATAATTTTGTCTAAATACTGTTTGTTGCTGAGCAGGTGGAGTACAGAGGGGTTTATCAAAGTTTTTGTCAGTTAAAAAAATTCAATGAAAATAAAAAATAAACCAAACATCTGTTTGCTGAAAGACGCCAAAAACTTTGTGGTGCTAATCGGAACTATTGAGTTGGATGGTAATTATTATGCATTGCAGAGCTCAACTGATTCAGTTGGCTGGTAAAAATTGGCCGATAAATACATATTTTGGAGAGTAAACGTCAACAATGCATAAATGGTGTGCATTTATATTAAAATTGTATTTGAAAGAATTCTGTATATTTCCTTGATTAAACATTTATATATTTGGTTGTATTTATGTTTTCTTTGTATTTATAGTTATTTATATGTTTATGGCTACACTGTAAAATGTCAAGCCTCAACTAACTTAAATATCAGCATCACCATTGGCCCTAAAATATCCCTATTGGTCAGGATGTAATGAAGGGGCATAGGATCCGTTGTTGACATCAAGATATAACTTAGTTATAACAAAGATGAGCTGTATCTCTCTGACCTAAAGCCTTTTCTAAGCACACCCCTGATGCTGTGCTGTGTGACAGCACTCTATGTGTCTGATCCCCAGGACTGGAGCAACAACAGTGGGAGCTGGACACCTCTTGACATCCACCACAGTGACCAGCAGCCACCATCCAATACCAATGGAGGGATGGAGTTCAAGTGTCACAACAGCTCATCTACTGGGAGTGTTATAGGGAGAACTGGGCCACCAGACTCGATCGTTCTCTCTCACTTCCTCCGCATGTGTCTCTCTCATTATTTCATTTTCTCTCTTTGGATCCAGCAGAACTCAGACTGGAACGTGGTGTTGGCAGCGAGTGAAGGACACTCCCAGATTCTCTGCTGTTTATCGCTCAGCTCTCAACTCTTAACACAGTTGTCACTGTGAGGATTTTTTCCACATCTGTCATACTTCATAAATACTGTGGCTTGGCATTGTAGGTATATGCAGTATGTTCCAACACAGTAATGAAAACAGCTGATTGAAGGAGGTAGCAGTGTTTTGAATATTTAATGTTTTATTTACAAAAGGCCAAATAGGAGATTTAGATGAGGATTTTTACTATTGTCAAGTATCTAATGTTGATTCACAGCTCAGTTAGTGAACCTGAATGACTGGATCAAGGCAGGAAAGCTGGACTGGGGTCAAATCTGAGTGATTTATTTCCACTTGTCATTCCTTAGGAGCATCTTCAGTTATTTTCCCTCGTGGATCTTTAACACTTTCACAAGGTTTATGGTAGTTTATATGTATTACTATAAAAGAAAAGTACTGTGGTTTTTACCTGAACTGAGCTCATTGGTGGACTCTACTGAACTCTACCGTCCTGCATACTGCACGTTGTAAGCCAACCTAACCATGCTGTGTTCAAAAAGCAGAGGTTTGAATGATCCATGCAGGTTTCCATACACCTTATCAACATCTGCATGAGCTGGTAATCAAATCTCAAACACTTCACCCCTCCATCGGCACAGTGGTGAGTAGATGATGAGTGAATTTTCATGTTTCGGTGGACTTTAAGGTGGATTTACCCTCCTCTTTACCAGAACCACAGGTGTAAACATACAGTAAGAGCCTTAAAACACTTTTTACACTGAAGTAGAAGTGAAACAATTACACAAGGAAAACTAGTAATGGACAGAAAGAAATTATAACAAATCCATCCATCCATTATCACACCGCTCCGAGGCGTTGTGATAAATAATCATAGTAATTTCCTTATTTAAGTCATTTTTAAAGCAGAAATACGAAAAAGCAATTAAGAGAGAATAAAAGATTGAATCTCTAATGGGAATAATGGTTGGTTCCAGCCTTTTAATGAGGCAAACAAGACCAACAAGTAAAGCGCCTGTCTTCACTGTGGATACAAGCAGTGACTTCACTCTTAATGTTGACAAGATAGGGCTGAACAATGTGGTCGATAACGATAATTATTATCTATGTCACATTATTATGTCTTTTAAAGTTTAAAGACTGGTTTTTGCTCCTGAGTTAAGGTTGTGGTTTAAAAATCTGAGGTATATCCATTATATGTTAAGGGATAAATCATGATTATTATTTAACCTTTGTTATATTGCTATGGAAATTACATTGCAATGATTATTGATTGATTATTGATAGTTTTATTGCACATCTCCACCTGTTATCATAAATTAACTTTATTGTTCTCAGTGTTACAGCTTATTTGAATGTGTTGAGAGTGAAAGTAAATATATGATCCAGCCATTCACATGTGGGACAGTAGGTAAAGACCATAGACTGTTTATAAAAAGGTTAAGACAGTGGACTGTTTATATAAAGTTTAGGACAGTGGAGTGTTTATATAAAGGTAAAGACAGGGGACTGTTTATAAAAAGTTTAGGACAGTGGATTGTTTATATAAAGTTTAGGACAGTGGAGTGTTAATATAAAGTTTAGGACAGTGGACTGTTAATATAAAGTTAAGGACAGTGGATTGTTAATATAAAGTTTAGGACAGTGGTTTGTTAATACAAAGTTAAGGACAGTGGAGTGTTTATATAAAGTTTAGGACAGTGGACAGTTAATATAAAGTTTAAGACAGTGGATTGTTAATATAAAGTTTAGGACAGTGGACTGTTTATAAAAAGTTTAGGACAGTGGAGTGTTAATATAAAGTTTAGGACAGTGGTTTGTTAATATAAAGTTTAGGACAGTGGAGTGTTAATATAAAGTTTATGACAGTGGACTGTTTATAAAAAGTTTAGGACAGTTGAATGTTAATATAAAGTCAGTGGACTAACATCATGAGGTGCACTTGCCGCAGCAGGCCTCAGTGACTAGTGTCTTACCGAAGTTTCCCCCCGCAGCAGCAGCAGCAGCCGCAGCAGCCGCAGCAGCAGCGGTGTGTGTGAGCAGGTTCCTCTGTGATGGGGATAAACTCTCGCTGGAGTATGAACTTGAAGTCGCGTTGTTTAACATGCTGCTCAGTTCATCCGCCGAGGTTGAGTGATACGATCCGGGATCCGAGCTGTTGCTGGCGGGGGTCCCTGCCCCGAGGGGCCGCGGCAGACCCAGCAGCAGCAGCAGCGACAGAGACAGCCCGAGGACGTGATTCAAAAACCACGTTTCCATGATTCTCAAGACCGCAACACAGTCGCCGATAGTATCCGCGAAGTCGAGTGAATGCCGGGGTGGTCTCCCGGGGACAGCATGAGAGGAGCGGGTCGGCTTTTGGTGAAGTTCGCTGAGAATGGGGATAAATCCTGGTGGAGGTCCGGAGGAGAGGAGCTGGTGCTCGGAGGCGGACAGCGCGGGGAGCGGGAGATAAGAGAGCCGAGGCAGCAGCCTGTTATCACGGCGGAGGAGCCCGGGCTCCTCCCCCTCCTGCTGCTGCACACACACACACACACACACACACACACACACACACACACACACACACACACACACACACACACACACACACACACACACACACACACACACACTTGTTATCCTACCCCCCAAAAAGTCCATTCATTTCAATGCTTCATTTAAGGGAAAAGATATAACGTTATTGTTTTTTTCTATTATTCTGTATTTCTGCATTGCTTGTATTGGACAGTGTTTCTCAATGTGGCTCATTGTTGTTATTTCAGCCTATACAAACAAATACTATGTTAGGATAGTAAGAAAATACTTCTTTGTTTGGTTTATTGGCGGGTGGAGACCAATGTGAAGGTGCATTACTGCCATCTCGCTCACACTCTTTGGCACTGATTGTCTGAAAACTGTTTATCTTCTTCTTCTTCTTTGCTTGATTTATTGGCACACATTTCTCTTAGTTGCTGTTCTCGAGCTCTTATGATTTTAACAAAAGTTCCACAACAGCCACTAAATAGACCTTCTGTTCAGGTCATTTTTAAATATCGCTGTTCCTAGAATTAAGAAAGGCCTTTGGTCCTCAGCATATTCTCACTACACGGGCTTCCTGTTAAATTTAGAGTACAATTTAAAATTATCCTCCTCGCCTACAAGGCCCTTAATAATATGGCACCATCATACCTTAAAGAGCTCATAGTACCATATAACCATAACCCTAACCCTGCAATTTTACTAAGAAAAGCACAATAACAACCTCAGCCAAACAATTATTGACTGGAGACGTGCAGAATTGAGTTTATGTCTTTTTATTAAACCTTTATGTGTTGCATGTACAAAGGATAACATTTTTTTCCTCATCAGCACCGTGCTGGCTGGACGTCCTGGAGGTGGCCCAGCAATAGAATAATCTGACAATCACCGACTGTGATATATCAGTAAAAGTTAATAAAATAAAAGTATATTAAGACAAAATATTTTCTTTAATGGAAGAAAAAAAACGACAAACTCCAGCTACGTCCACTTTTTCAGACATCTCTCTCGTTCTCTTGCACAAACACACACACACTGTAACTCTAGAAACAGTTCAGAGTTCCTCAGCGTGGTGCCATTAAATGTCACTGTGATAGCGAATGTGGCACAACATGAGACACAGTTTGAGGCAGAAAGTGTGGCTTCGGGCTGTCAGCTGTACGACATGCAACAGGAGCAGTGTCTGATTCAGTCAGCGGAGTGATGGAGGTTGCACCATCTTGTCAGACACGATGAATGAGGATTGGTGGTAGCGGTGGCGAGAGGCAAAGTCAGCATTCTCCTCCGTCAGCTGCCTGGTTTTCAGCCCGACCCCGGACAGAGAGGGCGTCACTATGACCTCATCCCGGGGAGATCCTTTTCCCCTGGAGGAGAGGGAACCAGTGCAGAGAAAAACGGTAAGGTTGGGATGGAAGAGTCATTTATGGAAAATACCATATTACTGAAAAAATATTACAAGCAGAATTCCTCATGAAATGTTTTATGACCTTGTAATAGAAGAACCAATAAAAAAAAAAGAAAAATCACTCAAGATTCAGCCTGTTTTTAGCAATGATCTGTACAGATAAATACATTTAAATGTTATTATTATAACCTGATTCATTAATGGTGATTTTGTAATGTAACAACAAGCACACAATACCTGCAAATACTATTCAGAGTTGATTTGAGCCACGTGAAAAAGCTGAATCGAGCTGCAATACCTGCAAATACATGTACAAATGAGCTCAACAAGTTCATTCAAATTGTAGCTGCACAAGACAACTGTATAATTAGAAGGTTAGTCAAGAGTTCATACGTCTGCCAAGCCTGATAGACCACTTTATCACCACATGGATTGAGATTATATACAAATACCATGTACACAGAATCTCTGCAAACTGCTATTTATACTTGTTCAAAGATTTTTCCATCAAGTATTTTGCAAAATGATTTTATTTTAATCCTGGATCTGCCCCTTTGGCAATATCTCACACCAAAAGTTAATGGGTTCTTCCTTGGCCTGTAGCCAACCCTTCCACCAAGTTTCTGTCTAAAAGACCGACAAGCAGCAATGACAGAGGTAATTAGAATAAAAATAATACTTTATTAAGTTTGAATTTACATTGGAGACCTTGCTTGGTGTGTAAATCTCTGAAGCTGTAACATAGCACAGAAGGCGCAAGAGTAACAGTAACAGAGAGTGGCGCGCGCACACACACACACACACACCCACACCCACACCCACACACACACACCATCTCATCGACCACCTGTGCAACAAGTGTTTGACACTCACAGCTCTTGGCACACTGTACTGTGGCGAGTCAGATGCAGAGTGTCCCATCCAGCTATTCCAGAAATCCTATAAGCCACAACAGCTGCCAGCCTTTCAGGCAAAGAGGCCGCAAGTGAAACTCCCAGCAATGTGTGTGATTACGTTACCAGGTCAAATAACCACGGAGCACGGGCATCAAATCTTCATGCTTCATAATTTATAAAATGCATGTTAATGAAGTGTAGTTGGTAACAACTGAACAGATAATCAGACCTAAGTACTAAGGTCACTAATTCCTCTACAAATATCAAAGCAAGAAACACTATAAAGCAGCACATACAATTAGTTACTGTCATGGATTTTTACCTCCAAGTTATGTTTTCTTAATATACTGGTCCATGCAACAAAAACATCAATTTTTTTTTACCAGCATCAATACAAATTATTGGGTTAAGCGATGAATGAAAATTAAGTGAAACAATCACCTATAGGAAGTCCGGGGCTTGTTTTCCCGATGTAGAAGTAGAGCAGCAAGGCCACGACTATGTTTGCCAAGGCATAAACCCACTGGATAACAAACATGATCACTAAAGAGCTCAATGCCTGAAAGGAAAACAAATGATATATTAAGCTAAATCATTGAGTTCTGCAACTATCAGTAATAATTCCATGAGGACAAAAAGAAATATGCAACGAACCCCGATGAGAGCGATCCAGTGGTTGCTGAACTTTGCGTAGATCGAATCCTCCATGGCTTTGATTTCGAAGCTCTGTTGTTCTGCTTTACCTTCAGCACCTGAACATGTTAAATAAAATGAGGGGGTCATGAAAAACAGGTACAAATAGTTGTCTAATGTTTCAGTGGAAAAGCTAATCACCTGTGTTGTGGTTGTGATGGTCAGCACCTAAATCCTGTTTTGTACAGTTTTTGACCTGCGACTCTTCTCTAGCTCTGGGCTCACCGCTTCCAGGCTGCACCTCAGCTTCCTCGTATGGCGGAGGTGAACCTGTTTCCTCTCCTTTCTCTTCTTCTGAGAACATGTTTCTGTTCAAGTCCAAACCAAAGCTGTCCATCAGCGTCTGTTTAGCAGTAGCCTTTCTGCTCTTTCCTCGGCTGCTCAACTCTTGCAAAGAAAAGGACTTCTCAGCCCCCGCGTCAACATTTGAGACAGGGGGAAACATCCGATCCATGTCCTTGGTGAACTCCGATAAAGTGCCTTTGCTCTGCGGACTCTCGCCTCCGCTCCCATAGTTGGGGAGAGGATCTTGAAGAAGCGGCCTGGAGCTCTGTTTGGCAGACCTGCGCTGGTTTCTCTTGGCCAGGGTGAGGGCGTCCCTTTTCTCTTTGCTCTGCAGCTGGAAGGTCATGACCACGCTGAAGTAGGAGTAGTCGATGAAGCTGTAGGTGAGCATGAAGTTGATGGTGACGATGGGAGCGAGCACGTTGACCTGGCCGATGAAAATGAAGGCCATGGTGAGCAGGCTGGTCAGACAGATGGCAGCCACCGGGGTCTTGTTTGGGCCTTTCTGCGAGAGATCAACACAGTAAGGTTAGTGACAGCTGCACCACACAAGACAAATATGGTGGTTTTATGCCAGTCTCATGTTTGAGGTCACTGTGACCTTTGACCATTTGAATTAAATAAAACCAAACCAGCAGAAAGTTAATATTGCATCTTTAGAGATCATTTGTTTCCTCTCAATGATATTTGGATTTATTAGAAATTAGCCCTGGGAAGTTTACTTATGAGTATACCATGTCTTACACACACATATATACTGTAAATATAGTGCATTTTATATACTTTCAGTATGACTAAGATCTTAGTAAACAACTATCAAAATACAAGTTCATGTTTCTGTTACTACAACTAAATAAACCATTCCACAAAATCTTCTCATGACTTCATGTGGCCTGTGGTTGGTCAGGAGCCACGTTCAGTCATTACTCACACGCTAACCTGACACTGGACATCGGCAAGGCCCATGAGAAAGTCAGTCCCACTTCAGAAATGATGCTAATCTTTCTATTAGAGAATTCTCCACAATAAAAGGTTATTTGAGTTTGACTTCAGGAAGTTTTAATTAAAGTCACCAAAAAATATTTAATGGCTTTGTTAACTTAGAAATAACTTGCTTCCACTAACATTATTTAGTCTAATTTGTGAAGTTACCCTTAGCAGTTAATGTATGATGGAGAGACACAAAATCAAAAAAGTTTTGTTTAGAGTGGAGGTCATGCAACGGGGTCTACAGAGGAATTCTCTGGCTTTTCACCAAGCCTGCGGGTCTACCAAGTGACTGCTGAGTGTCCGGTAGATAATTCATATTTGTATATTTATATATATTCATTTGGCAAAAAGAAAATGAGTGAAAAATCTAACGTTTGCATTTGGTATACACTGGTTAGATGGTAAATTGGTATATTTTTACCATTTACCATCTCAACCCTGTTGAGAAGCGACACAACAATAGTTACTATTTGAAATTGTTATATTTTAGCTCAAAATGTTCATTTTTGTCTAGAATTATAAAAGATAAATGATCAGAACAAAAACAAATGGTTGGCACAACTGCAGGGAATTTTCTTCAAATCTTTTCTTGAGTTGGCCTCAAAATTCTAAGATCTAGTGCTTTCTTTCTGTGCTTTCTGCAGTGCATGTGGTTTGATAACCCTTTTGCTTTCACTTCCCAGGTCCTGTCGTACAGTTTAAGGAGCACTGCAGTGTGCCTGGCGGCCCTCCAGAGCACACAGCGGAGCGGAGCCCTGCCCGTCGCCCTTCCTGCGTTTGTTCTGATGCTTTGATTTGGCCCAAGATGTCTGGGGCCTCATTCCAGCCCGCTGAGAGAGGTCAGGCGCTGCTGCTGTCCCAGGGTAGTCTGAGGAACACTGGGGTGGACGGGGTCAGAGCGGCAACGTGACAACGTGTGTGTAGCAGGAGTGAGTCGTAAGTCTTGGCTGTAATGCGGTCAGCCCACTGAACGCACTTCTACAGAACAGCCCGCACATTATAATTAGGTAGTCGTGTCACTGCTTCCTTTTGAGTCCAGACATCACAACGCCCTGTACATTCATCTTTAGTACATTTTTTTATATACAAAATGCCAGTTACTCTTAATCAGGGACAACATTACTGTTAATATTCTAATAATAAGAATTCAGTTAATGAAAAAACATTTAAAGGTGTAGTTCAGTTCCCGGGGATTGTTTGTCTGAGCTAGAAAAAAACAAACATGCCCTTTTTATGAGGTTGTAGTTTGAAGGTACAGTGAATACTGAGATTATTTTTATTTCTGTTCAATTTATAAATGTCTGTGATCAGTATAGTGCAGGGCTAGTGCAATACAGTTAAAAAAAAAGGTCCACCTAAAAATACCGCCCTGTGGTTGTATGCCTCTGCTAACCAATGCAGCTTTAGTTCACATCCATTTCTTTCCAGATTCATATGAGGTCATTGTGACCTTTGACCACTGAAATCTAATCAGTGCATATTTGAGTCAAAGTGACAACTGGTTAAAATGAAAAGAAATTCCTAAGGGCAGACTTGAGACATCATGTTCAAGAGGCCAAAAACATGTTTTGTGAGGCCACCGTGACCTTTGACCTTTAACCACTCACATTCTAATCAGTTCATCTTTGAGTCAAAGTGAATGTTTGTACCAAGTTTGAAGAATGTCCATCAAGGTGCTCCGGGGATGTTGCGTTCACAAGACCATAAACGTGCTTTGTAAGGTGAACATGACCTTTCACCACCAAATTATACTCAGGTCATCCTTGAGTCCAAATGAACATTTGTACAAAAACTAATTTGAACAGTTCCTTTAAGGCTTTCTTACGATATCGTGTTCACAAGAACGGGACAGTCGACCTGAGAGCTGTTGCTGGCTTGGAGACATAAAAAAGCGGAACTTAATTTGGAATTATTTTGTCAAACTACTTCAAAGGTGGATAAATTAACTTGATATATATACTTTAAAAAGTGTACAAGCTTTTCTTACTACTTTTAAATGGTTACATTTAGTTTTAAACCTAACTGGAGAACTGCACAAAAATTCCATGGTGCTCATGTTTTTGCAAACGGCAATAAAGTCTAAAACTGTGGAAACTGAATAAATTGGGAAAAAGCTGAGTAATCTCACTAAGACTACTGCACACAGAGGCATTAAAAATACATCAGCGTGTTTATCTGACACTAAGGTTCAGGAAAAACATTATTTCCAAACAGGAAATTAAATTATCCTTCTCTAATTCACTCCAGGTTACCCAGTGTTACAAGCTCTGATGGGATTTGTGTCTGAGGCCGTAAAATGCCAAAATGATGAATTTAGCAGAACTGGGTTTTCATCAGGTTTTACTGACTGTGATCATCAACTCACTCCAAACCAGGTCATCAGATAAAGATGTTAGTCTGACAGTTTAAACTTGGTTAACAGCAGGTAATTACTGTGCACTCACTCTTAAACACATTCACTCACTGAACAATCTACACTTGAGTCTATAGCCAGCAAGCTGTCAATGTGAATCCAGTCATCCCTCCCCTCATGGCTCCATCCATCCATTCATCCATCCACCCACCCCTTTTCCCAGACAGGCCAGAGCCGGGATCACCCTCTCCTGGGCGATGCACTGCAGGATCCTGGGTGCTCCGTACAGGCCGCCCATGCAGGAAGCCAGGGAGGAGACGTAGAGGCCCAGCAGAAAGAGGAAACCCACCAAGGAGACCTGGAGGAAGAAGGAAAACAAACAGAGGGGTGGAAGAGGATGGGGTGGGGTCGAGAGCGCACAACAGCTACACCCAGTTCAGTTCCGCTGCAGACAGCTCCTTGTGAAAACAATGAGAGCCGAGCACTGAGGGTTACAGCCAAATATTGTGTTTTCATTATAGAGCGAGTGTAATGGGTTAGTTTTGATAATATATTGATCACAGTCTTGCTGTTTTAAACTGTTATATGGTGAGAAGTAGTCCGCCACCAGCTGAGCTCATTCATACTAAAACAACCTCTGCCTCATATCTGGCCGATGCACATCGACTAGAACACAAACTGTCAGATGACTCAGCAGCATCAGAAAACCTCATTGATCAGCTCTTCATCGCAGCTCAATCACTTCCTCCCACTTTAATAAAAACTTCCTGTGTGTGTGTCCCTATATGAACTCAGCTCTGCTCTATGTAAATCTACCCTGTCCTCCTCACATCAGTTGTCCATATGGAGCCTGACACATGCTCCATTGTTGCTGAAATTCATAGATCCTACGTTAAACCTGTCTAAATGCTTTTTTACGTCTTTATGTTACATGAGCTGTATCTTCCAGTCCGTTATTACCTCCAGCAAGGGGCTTATGTTTTCATCTGCGTTTGTTTATTTGTCTGTTATTTAGCTGGATTACGCAAAAAACTACAAGACCAATTACAGCAAGACCTGGTGAAATGATGCAGAATTGCTTGGGGAAGAACCACTGGCATTTTGGTGCAGATCCGTATCAGGAGGCGGATCCAGATGTTGTTGTTTTTCACTTTGAGATGGTGCGCTTTTAAACATTTTCAATGATTTCTTATGTGTCTGTGCAGTTTGTTCCTCTGGCACCTGCAGTGCACTATTGGCATGTGTGGGTAGAGGTCTGGGGACTGTGGTCATGGGAATCGGTCCAGGGTACACAAGTTCTGTTGAATACTTACAAAAACAATGCAGGTGAAAAATGTTTCATGATGAGCAGACCAAACATCTGCCTAGCTTGAACATGAAAATGTCCACTTGAGGGAAAAAAATAGGGTCAAAGGTTCTTACATCTCAACTATTTAAGAAAATATATACAGTCTTTCAACCCTGCTGCCAGAGGGCCTCTCTCACAGGGCAGGATGGAAACAAAGAGAGGAGTTTACCTTTTCTGCGATCAAGAAGTCATAGCGCAGAGCTTCTCTGGTGCAGATGGCCCCCAGGAGGAAGGCAAAGACCAGATACAGGAACCACCTGCGGGTCACCAACAGTACACCACGCAGAACTATTAACAACGGATCCTTTCTCACTATTAATAGGAAAATTGTGTCATCCCAGCTCTAAAAGTGACAGATAGAGTCATGCTGGGAATGTGGGATGTTTATTCTCTCTGGTGAAAATAGAAAAGGCCGTCCTTATTATAAGCTGCCACTAAATTTAAGATGAATCCTACCATCCATACAATGTAGTTAAAGAACTCTATGAAATAATCAGTTTTCTGGTGGTTTTCCAGAATTCGTGTAACTACATTCACGGTACCTGGGTCTGTCTGTGCACCCTTACTGTAGTTGTAGTCTTATATAACTCATTGTGTACTATTTCACTGTGTTTTTTTTGTCTTTTACAATATCGCTGTGTTGTATACGTTTGTTTGGGAGTGTGTTTGGGCTGTTGTCATACGAGGTGAAGAGAGCTGCCAGCGTTCCCACAGGGATGTTGTGTTCTGGCCGCTGAAGGTCTGAGCTCATGTTGAAGCCTGCCATTACCCCTACGAACACACATACACACACACACACACGGGTAAAGAAAAACCACAGAAATGTACACAACATACTTTACAATACAAAAGGATTTTTTAATATTCCATATAGCTGCAAGAATGGGAGAGTTAACAGCACACGTTTTCTAACAATAAAAGGTGACTGTGGGGTCTAATCACCTGTAGCAGCAGGGAAGAAGACCCCAAATACTGTGAAGAAGTTTTCTCCAGGAGTGTAATCAGGCTTTGTGTTGGTGCTGAGCAGCTCGGCTGAATAACCAATGAAACCATGCTCTGAAAGAAGAGGAAGCAGCAAACAATGAAAATCAGCACTAACCCTTAGGTCGGGACAAGGTGAGTATAAACATGTCAACTGCAGATATAAATATAAAATGGCAATTTTCTCTTTTGCATCACATTATGTGGAATAAATTACAGAAAGTATAAACAATATTTGAATAGCACCTTCGCCAAGAACATTATGTTTCCGTCTGCTATTGTTTGTTTGTTTGCAGGATAAAAAAAAATACTCAACCCATTTTCATGAGATTTTGTGGAGGGGCGGGGCATAACTCAATACATTTTGCTGCAGATCTGGATCAGGGGGCGGATCCAGTAATGCTTTTTTCAGTTTATTTGTTATTATCGCTTTTCAACATTTTACTTGAGATCTCAGAGAATAATTAATGGATATAAATGAAAAAAGAGACTGCAATTTGTTGCAGATCCAAATAAAAATCTGGATCTGGTGAATTTAAATGTGGTTTCACAAGGGTCCGTTGGGCCTTGGGCTGTTCTTTTTAAATCAGCCTTTTTCCCCAATGACTGTAGTGCCAGACTACAGCCTCTATTTCTCCTTCCAGCTACAGCATGATGTAATGTAATCAGCTGCTTACTGCAGTGGTGTTTTCATTTTCTTTCTATTCAGTCATAATTTTTTGTCCAGGATGCTTAATAGTGATGGGTTTTTTTTACACTGCACTTCCTGGAGAAATTGAGAAAAACGGGAAATGTGAACACATCATGTCTGCACCAGGGGATTTTCCTTATGAAAGACCTGTAAGATACCAGAAACTATAGGTTTGGAAAATATCCCATCATGTCTGCAAAGTTAGAGACACAAAGGCTTAACAATAAGTACATCACAAAGGGAAGCTGGAGTCTGAAAAAAACATTCTTATTAAACTTTTATACTTTATAACTCTCAGGAACCTATTTGGATAGATCTGCAATTCCCAGCAATTTAAACACACTAAACAAGTTTTAGGATCACATGTCCAGAATATGAGATTAAATCGTGTGCATTTCAATCAAACAAATGACAACAATAGGTAGAAATTCACTTTAAAAATATGCAGTATAAAAGATGAGTGCGGGTTGTTGAGTCTAGGTCAGTTTGGTGGTTGAGTGAGGGAGATTGTTCTGCACTGATGGGGGCCATTTAAAGCTTGCAGGCTGACGGGCCCGCCTGTGTTACAACACCGGACATTTCCCCCTCGGTTATCTTGCGATGGGAAAGAATGTGTTCTGTCAGATTAATGACATGTTTATCCAAAAGGAAGTCGCCGCCCTTTTCAGAAGCTCAACAGCTTCCAAGTTTGAGAGAAAAGAATGAGAGCGAGCGAGAGAGGGAGACAGAGAGTGAGACCAAGAGAGAGAGGGAGAACATGCACTTTTTTTTCTTTCTCTTTTGTGTTAGTCAAAAGCCAAAACCAAGAAAAAGCTTGGTTATACTAGTTATTCCTTGTGCACATATTTTCCAGTGTAGGAATTTAAGGAGGCTACAAAAACTCGACATCAAACGGGACTGGGAGCCCAAACTCTTGTTCACTCAGGGACCCGATGCGACCGCCCTCTGTGCAAACAATCACAATCTAACAAATCCAGGCCAGTCAGTGTCCATGTCTGCACCACAGGCTCTCCACCCATATTACTACATCATGCTCCAACATCCAACAACTCTCTGCAGTTGAGGGCGTTCACATATTTATGAGGAAAATGTGTTTCTATGAACACAAATTCAATGTTTAGAAATACTGTCAGAGTTTCAGCATTTGATCTCAAGAGCTGTGGACAAAGCTACGAAAAATGCCTTTGAAGTTGTGTTTTCCGTTTTATGTGGGAACTCACACCTCCAATACCAAGCTCTTATTTGTAGTATGGCCTGCACAAAGATTTAAGAAAACAAAGATGAATTGGATGACGCTACTTTACATCTCTCCAAAGTCACATGCACAGATTCCGCCTTCTCTACGCTCTACCGGCTCATTCTTTCTTTTCATCCAATCACAACCTGACAGGCTTGCCTTGAGCCAATCACCTGTGATCTGCCAGAGTTTAAAATGTGCTTTCTCCATCCTGTCAATCAGCTGTCGGTTCAGTACCGTGATTAATTAGTGACTCTCCTCTACCCTACACCATCTGAATGGACACTTAAATCCAATTCAACCGTCCAATCAGAGGCCTTCATGAGACATCCCAACTTCCTGCTCCTTTCCTCATCAGCATCACCACTAGTGTCGAGGCTCCAGGAGGAAGTCTCCTTCACATCCAAAGCACCCAATTCATTGGAATGATTCCAATGCGTTGTGTTTCCAAACTCTAATCCTCCTCCTTTTACTTTACTCATTCTCATTTTTTTCTTCAACTGGCATTCTCATGATAATAAGCTGTTTTACATTGCTGGTGCCAATTGGCTCATTTTAGCATGCTAACATTCTAAAATAAGACGGTGTCCGTGGTAAACCTGCATCAGCATTTTAGCGGTCATTGAGAGCATGCAGGATGTTGATGTTAGCGTTTAGCTCAAAGTATCTCCTGACGTCCTCACAGAGCTGCTAACCCAGCTTTGAAAAACATCTACAGACCACAGCACCCACATTTCAGTGTGTATGTTGAACAGCAAGTGCACAGGCAGAGTGGGGCTCCTCTCTGAGCTCAGCATTCCTCTGATACCGACTGGAATGTGTAGTCAGCTTACATGAGCATCTGAGGCCTCTCTCCCTGACTCACTGACCTCTTACTCTCCGACACCAATCACTATAAACTGCTGCGCATGGGGAGCAGGGCAGGCTGTGATGTTGCAGAGGTGGGGCATGTCCCGCTGGGATGATTGAGAACCATATATTACCGTAGAATCACAGAGTGAAGTGTGGCGGTCCCTGGAGTCGCGGCCACAGCCTCAGATCTCAGATCTCAGTTCCGGCCTCCTCTCCTCATTTTCCAAAAATGTGGGTGAGTCTGGCTAACACCCTAAACTCCAGACCCGAGGAGAACATTATGGCTTCCTGTTGTGTAGGGAATACGCTCCAAGTATTGGGACAGAGTAATGTGTGTCAGATTGTATTTCATCTAAGCACCACAATCAGAGCGGCTTGGACTTGAACTGTTTAGTTGCAGAGACAATACTTTGGCAGCGTTACTGACCAGACTAAATTATTTACTACTCTCCAATTGGAAAATTTTAATCTCCTCCCGATTCCCACATGGGAAGATAAAACGCTATTCTGAGCTGTTCTACTTGTTGGAGCCGTGCAGTAACCAAATCTAACTCCACCTGTCAAAGTTATGCAGTCATTATAAGCCACTTAGCAGATCCTAATGCCTGAAGAAATGAGGAAGCCAGGTCAGTCTACAAGTGAGAGTTCATATACGTACATTATATATATATATATATATAAACTAACTGACTGAAACAGCATCAGAGTTTGAAAGATCATCTCATTGAGACCTTGGATGATAACGCAAACAAAAATCTATATAAACAGAATCATGCATTTTTAGCCTTGAAATATATAATTAGATTATTAGATATTTGTCTGTATTGATTATTCTGGCAAATATTTTAAAATAATTATATCATATATTTCTGAATATTTACAATTAATCCTGCATTTTTAGCCTTTCTGTGAAGTGCTATTCAGTTTACAGTTACCGTTTATAAAAATGGAAGAAAAGCAGCAAATAATGGTTAAAACTAGAAACTGTTCCAAATCAACTTATAAAATATTTGCTCATATATTTTCTACCATTCAGCTCAAAATGTGAACCTTTGACCAGCTTTGTCTTAAAATGCCAATATTTCCTGAGAATATGGATGAGCCAATATGCCATTTTGATGTCGTGCACCATTTTGCCGACAAGACATGCCTTAATATCGTAATGATGTACAATGGTATCTGAAACATGTCATGACTATATTCTCACCAAGTGTTTACAGAGGGGACATGTTATCAAACTATGACACGGTTTTGGCAGCGGCTCTTCATCCTTCAGGATGTGCCTCGGTGTCCAGCGAGCGCAGGCTAATCTGAGCTGGTTCAGCTAGCTCGGGGACCTGCTGGTCCACTGCCAGCCATGAGGTCACCGCAAAACACACAGCAGCTCTTAATTGGAAAAACCTGGAGAAGCCATTATACGCCTGGTTCTCCCACAGTTCTTCAGCAACGGCAAACTTTACTCTACCAACTGTGCTGTAAGTGGCACAGAGGTAACTATAGTACTAAAGCTAGATCATGCAAGAATCAACCACAATAACCAGTATAGGACAGGTGGTCTGAAACCCATCTAAGCCTGTTTTATTGTGTGTGCAGTGAGTTTTCTCTTACTATTATTGCGTAAAGTAAAGTAAAATTGTGTGTTCTTGCTTTATTCACAAAAGCACCGGCTCGACTCGTGAAACACTTTTGTCGTCCTACTGGACAGGACGTTGATAATCAGTGAGAACAGGAAATGTAGGGAAGGACTTCCTGAAGCCGGCAAAAGAATACAAGATACTTAAAAAGGGCACATTTCCTCACCACGAAAAAAAAAAAAGAAGAAAGACAGACAAAAAAAAACTCAATAGAACACAATGCCAGTTTTGGACCTGCTTAAACCAGAACATCTGAAAAACAGGGAACAGAAACTGAGGGGAAATATTTTTTTTTACTGTAGGCAAACAGGTTAAAAGGTTGACAAGCGAGACAGACATGGCACACGCACACAAGCACACTCACACACGTTTGCACTTCTATATTAGTGAGGACACTCATTGGCATAATGCATTTCCTAGCCCCTTACCTTAACCTCAACCATCACAACTAAATGCCTAACCATATCCAAACTCTAATTCTAACCCTAACCCTAAAACCAAGTCTTAACCCCCAAACAGTCCATTAAAAGGGGGGTCAAAAAGTGTCCTCACTTTCTCAAAATGTCCTCACTCCATAGGTTGTAGATTAAAACTGGTCCTCACAAAGATAGCTGCACAAGAGCTCACACACACAGTATGATGAGAAAGTGTACAGAGCGCACAGGATACAGACTGGCACTGATCAAATAAGTGGTACTACAGCACCACCTACTGGTCTCAGCGGGTCAGACATTCAAAATTGTTGTCAACTGACTATTTCAGTGGCTCTGCAACTTTTATGTCATGCTGATACAAACTACTGTGCAGACCTGAAACAAAAAAGAGCCAAGACCATCTAGACTGAGAAATTCATGGCCATACCCCAACCTTCCAGCAAGTTTCAATAAAATAGGTTCAGTAGTTTTACGCAATCCTGCTAAGACACAAACAGACATACAGACAGAGAGAAACAGAGAGACAGACAGAGAGAGAGACAGACAGACAGACAGACAGACAGAGAGAGAAACAGAGAGACAGACAGACAGACAGACAGACAGACAGACAGACAGAGAGACAGACAGACAGACAGACAGACAGACAGAGAGAGAGAGAGAGAGAGAGAGAGAGACAGACAGACAACAATCAAAACATAACCTCCTCGGTTGATGTAGTAATATTATATCATTGAATAATTTGAAGATTATTTTTGATCATGATATATACTTGAAAATACTCATACAAAGACTGGCCTGACACAGCAGAACTGAACTGACTTAACCACAATGTCAGTAACCGTCTGCCTTTTTACCCTTTAAATCAGTATTTACGTCCCAAATCCTACCTGGGTCGAGGTGCGTGAAGCTTCCAACCACAAAGTCCAGCGTGGAGACGGCCAGGACGGCCAGCAGCAGCAGCTGGATTCTGACAATCCACTTGACGCCGGCCAGGTTGATACCGAGCAGGGCCAGCAGCACCGCCGCCGACATGCCGCGCACCGCCCACTGAGTCTGCAGACCCAGCAGCTCTGCCACCGACTCAGAGAAACCTGTGATGTACATGGCTCCAGCCGAGCACTGCAGAGCCAAAGTCACATCATAAAACACAAAACTTCACACAAACAAATATAAATATCAGCCTTCATAAATACTCACCTGTCCAAAGACATACAGGAGGCCCATGGTGCCCCCAACCCTGCCGCCCAGGACGGTGGAGATCATGGAGTAGATTCCTCCGCTCCCGATACCACAGTGCTCACACACTCCGATCCCTGACATCACCGTCACTAAGGCAACCAGCACGACCGAGGAAACCAGGAGCATCCCGAGCAGCACACCTGTGTTCCCCTGGAAGAAAAAAAGAGAAAAATTTGAAACTAATGAATGCACTTACTACTGTTAATGTAAATCTGCGGTTTCTATCATTTCTATTATTCTTATATTTTTGTTAGCTATATACAGATATAGCTCCACATTTCCCCCAATATTTTTTCAGTGTTTGTCTAGTTTTTCTAATACAGCTGTTTGCATACTCAACGTAGATATAATGTAAAAATGTGTATATTCCAGATAAAGCTGCACTATGTTCAAAACTTACAATGTTCTCTGAAAGAAAACAATAACTTTTAATTTTTATTTTATACCGCACACTTGCTGCTTTAAAATTGATATTGACAAGAGGGAACTGCCCAAATAATTTTCACTTCCTCATACTTGGATTGTGGCCTTGATGTTAAGGATAACTAAAGACAACAGGAAATCCCGGTGACCTTGGGGTTAAAGTAGCGATCAATGAACTGCACTGTCCCATGTTTGATGTCCAAGGACCTTTGAAACATGTCTGTCCCCTTTTATCTGTCTCGTTTCCTGTTATTATTCCTCCTCTGTGACCTTTACAAAAGAGTGAAACAGTGACGAAAGACGAAAACTATGGATGCATCTGATGTCAGGGGGGAAAAAATCTGACTGAGGACATCAGGATTAGTTTTCATCATTTGTTTTAACACACCAAACATTTTCCTTACAGATTTTGTCTTTTTAAATTATAGCATTTCTTTATATTTTTTAGCTTCTCTCTAAAAGAGGGTGAGAGTCTCACTGGATATGGTTGTAGAACTGTCTACAGGCACAGATATGGAGAGTAAGGGTTAGTGTGAACGCACCACCAGGTAGCCAGTGCGCAGGAATAAAACCACACCGAAAATGTTGATCATGCAGGTGGTGAAAACTCCGTCCCAGGTGCCGAACCGCACCGGCTCCCACACGAACACCTTGATCCTCCACCACGGCTGGCTCGGCTGCTGGAAACCCTGAAAACGCAGGAACACAACCGGTACAGCACTGGAAGATCTAAAGATGATTTAGTATCTCCACCAAGGAGGTTATGTTTTCACCCCTGTTCGTTTGATTATGCAAAAACTACTGGACAGATTAGCACAAAACCGTCTTTAAAATTGCAAGATAGTGTTTGTTTTTCTATTTTTACATTTCACCAATTTCTCAGGGAATAATTCAGGGATCTTGATGAAAAAAGAAATCAGGAATATATAGGAAACTGATATTTGTGAGTGAAATTTAATGGGGCCTGATTGAATTTAAGGGGACTGTTCGGTCTTGGTAGAGATATGAACTCTACTGAGTGACTTCTAGGTTTAATGATTAAGTTTTAATGCAAGAGGAAACAGTCATCTCATGTTATTCATTTATAAAACTACTGAGGAAACTTCCACACTACCTCACTTCGCCTCTCTCCTTTAAAAACTAGTCACAACTGGACACCTTCCAGTAACTACATCAATTTAGACGTCCCCTACACTTGCACCTCAGGTATTCTGCACCTTTTAATCTCACAATCCCCTTGGCGATGGTAAATCTATATCTGATGTTTGTTAGGGTTCCTGTAATTGTTTAATTTACAAAAATAAGAAACTCATTGTCGTATTCATCAGATTGGCTTCATCTCCATGAATCTGGGTAATATTTAAGATATCAAGGCACATTTCTCACCTCTAACGTTTTATTTACATCTTATCGTACCTGTGCATCTTCATGAAACAGATCGTGGACGTGTGTGTTGGTGGTGTTGTCGATGACCCCCTCCTTCAACAGTCCAGCGTCATCTCCCTTCTGGTCCCCAGTGTGGACCGTCCAACCAAATGGGAGGGTATCCATGGCAACCTACAGGTTTGTCCCCTTCAGGGTGGTCCTGCAGTTGATCGAGAAGTCAAAAGATAACATGAGAAGAACAAATAAATCCACGTACGTCTTTCTTCTGACTCATGAGTAAATGCATGTATGTCTGAGGTGGTGAAGCTGTGTGTGTGTCATGAGACTGACAGAAGGCTGCGTTAGTCCCGCCTCTCCCGGTGAGGACACCCGGATACAACAGGGTGTGCACCTGAATGGTGAGCCAGGTATTTACAATAACACATCAGCACAGTGATAAATGAACCTGCACTCAGCAGCAAATATGAAGCGGTCAACTCATTTAGCTGTAGATTTTATAAACCAACATTTTTGTGGTTACTTTCTAATGTTGTCTTGCAATAAATATATTGATTAAAATAAATAAATTGATAAAATAGGATATTAAAAAAATATATAGAGTGAATAGATATAATGATTTCGGAGCATTCGTCTCCTCGTTAACAGGCTGTCGTGTTTCTACAGTGCAAAGCGTAAAACCGGAACGAAACCTCCTTGACAAAACTGCCAATTTAAGGTTTCCCGGTGGCTTACGTAAAATATACTGCCCCACAGTCTCTAAATATCAAACGAGACAGTTTTTAATTAAACTATAAGCAATTCGGCCCCTTAATTAAATAAATAAAATTGAATTAGCCAACAAGTAAAACAAGTTAAAGTTGACATGTTAATCAAAACAAGTGTCTGTTTATAGGCTGCACTGCGCGTGGCCGAGTCATTTGAGGACAAGCGCCGACAGGTTCAGACGCTGTTTTTCTTTCTTATTCCACAAGACAGCTTGGTCCACTTTAAGTTTTACTTTAGATTGACAGATTTTTGAATTAAGTTCGGCGTGATGTTGAAAATGAGCAGTGAAACCGTACCTGTGACAGAGCTCCATGTCATTCCATGCTGGTGAAGAAGGGTTAAGCACGTGTAAAATGTCAGATGAATTCATTGATCCATTGTTTTCCTATTGAATCTAAATCCAGTCAGTGTGATCGGCTCCACGTGTTCAGTGAAACGTCAGCAGCAGCAGATGTTCGTGTAGATGTGTTGGTTGCCTTCCAGGGTGTTGCTGCTTTGCTCAAGGATCCTGTGTTAGTTTTGGCAAGGCCCACCGCAGACAAGGTTGACTCATTATTACAGCTGAAACATATGCACGTATGTGTGGCCCTTCAATATCCTTATCTTCCCTTATTTTATCTGTGGAATTACTTCCCACCACACGATTAGACCAAAGGAAGATTCTGTCTTTTGTTCTCAGAAATGACAACATGCAGGTGTAAGAGGAAGTGACCTGAAATCCTGAGTGTGTTTTGGGATTTAACTGTTTATTTACAAGATTTCAGTGGAAGGGATAATAATCCCTCAGGTGGCAGAAGATTTACAGCAATTTCACTTTCCAACTACCTTCTGTTATTTATACAATTAGCTGATTCATTCATTAGATACTTTTTGGGGGTTGAAAGTTTTCTTTCTTTTAAAAAACTAAAATGGACATTATTCAACAATTCCTGACATTAATGACAAATACAAAAATAAAAACAGATTGATATAAACTGAAGATAGTTTATTGTTGTAGCCCTACAATATAAATAAATCATTTTGTTTGTTTAATTTTATTATTTTTATTTCTTTTATATGACGTTGTCTTCCTTTTATTTTTGATAATAGATTTATTATTGGTGAAATTATTATTATTTTTAAAACTCATCACTGAGGATCTGTGGATCAGGGGGTAGTGTGCTCAGGTTGCCCACTAACCAGGAGGTTGATGGTTTGATCCTCGAATTGCCCCTATGGCTGCGCCGCTGTGTATGAATGGTGTGATAGGTTTTTCTTACCTTTGGCTCACACACAAGCGTAGCAGCATCAATCGGTTAACACTAATAATCGAAGAGAGGCTAAAAGATCAATTCATTGATCATGGGATGTCCGTGTAGTACCACAAATCAAACTGGAAGAGAACAGATTATGTGAAAAACCCAAAAGAGGCAGGCTATCTGTAATTCTAGAGTGAATAACACCAGAATACTGTAGGTTATGTGAAGATATAAAGGGCTGAACAGAAACCAGCGGGTCTGTAACCTTGGTAATGAGATGAATTTCACATTTTGTTTGAATGTAAGAATTCTGAGTTATTGAGATAAGTATTTTGCTTCAGTATTACCCAACAGCCCATCTGTGTTTGAAATAATTATTTTATTACAATCACAAAAGCCAAGTTATTTGTTCACTTGAAGCTTGAACGTCCTTCCTTTGTTTAAGTAATATTTGCTCAACCGTGCCATTGTTTTGTTTTGTTTTGTATGTTCTGTTTGGGCTCCATACACGTGATCATGGTCTGGAGTCACATTACATGAATAAATGAAACGAAGTGTGCTGCGTATAGAAGTGCTGTATAAATGTGTGTGAATAGGTGAGTGTAACCTGTAATGTAACCTGGAAATGCACTACATTTAAATACAGTCCATTCAAGATCTAACAAAGTCTGAATACAATCAATACAACAACACCAAGGAAATGGTCTTTGCTCGATGAATTGTTCTCAGACAAATGAAATCAACTAATTATTCTACGTGTGGCCCCAGAAGCTGAAAGGCCTCTTCATCTCAAAACAACCCAAGCTCATGTTGTGAATCATTTTTATTTATAAGGACATGACACACAACAATCAAAACAACAATTTAATCTGATTGTTTACAAACCATAACATATTGCAAAAAGTTCTAATCATATGGGGTTACTTGACTGAAATTTACCAGCTACAATTAAAGCTGCACATTATTAAAAAAAACAAAAGAACAAGTTCACTCGACCCGACAAGTTAGAGCCCATGCAAACAAACCTCACCGTCTAACTTAAGATCAGCGCTATTCCCGCCCCACGGTGGCAGTGGAGCGATGAGGCTTCCTCGTCAGAGTTCGTTAAAAGTATGAAAACGCCTGTTCAGGTTCACGCTCCATCCTGTTTGAATCATCTTGACACAAAGGACTTATACAGAGAGAAAACGAGGGTAGCAATAGATGACATGTTTCAAAAATACTTTTTATCAAAAAATTCATAATTCAGATCTTTTTCTTTTTTTAGACAAGCTTTTTTTTTCTCTCTAGCTTATACAAGGACACTTATGGCCAGGTTACTGACAGTAGTTCATTAAAAGGAAAAATACCGTTGTTCTGCTCATAAAAGGTCATGAATCTCCATCAACAGGTTTTTTGTAACTGAATTCAAAATGAACATTTTAAGGGAGTTTACAATTTCCCAAAACAGAATTACTCATCTGCAATGTGCTTTTAAAAACTGCTTTCAGTGAAACAGGGAGGTAAAGGAATATTTTACCTACGGAAAGAGATTTTTTTTTGCGTGATATTCCACACAAAATCTACTTGAACTGACATGAATTTAAGCTGCTGAGGTTGAATACTAAAATGCTGGAGTATTACTTTCTGGGTGCTTTTCTACATACAGATTTGTACAGTAAAAACCCATCATGATGCAAAAATCAACTGCATTAACTTCCCAAGCAATTTTATCACCAATAAAACCGTAAAAGTGTAAATTGTCTTTTACTAACATTGTTTACACACTATCCTCAGGAACACGCAGCGTGAATGCTGAAAACGAATAGATGTGCCCTTCTCTGACAAAAAGTGTCTCTTGCATGAGCCTTGTCCCGCGATCGACACAGAGATCTAACAGTACTTCTCAGAACGTAAAAATATACAATGTATTTACAGCAGAATATTGTCTGTACATTCTAGAGGGAATGTTCAATGAGGATAAAATAAAGTATCTTGGGATTAATGCGGGTGGGTGATTTATGCCGCAGCCAATGGGTGCTTGAAACAGTTGAATGCGCCGACCCGCCCCCCACGTCCTAAAATAAAGCTAATGCAAAAACCATAGCTTACTTGAATTGCGGATTTGTAAAAAGTAGACAAATGCGTGCATTTCAGCACCTTAGGAAATTAACAGGGACGACCCACATGCACACACACACAGGTCAGTGAGCCGTGAAGTAACTTTCATCTTAGTTGACACTCGCCCTAAATAAAACATATGACCGGAGATCTTAAATTTAACTGACGGTGATTGGGGATTAGGGTTTTGAGCAGGACACTGACAGAGTAGCAAGCAATCACAGACGTGTGGTCCCTCCAGTTGTTGTAATCTCACACCATCCGTGAAGTTTAGGGTTGGTCAGTTGTTTCTGAAACACTTTTAATCCTAGTTGTTGAAATCCTGTTCACAATCACTAACCAACCTGCATGTATGTGTGCACCCTGCCTGTGCTCTGATTGCGCATGACTGGAGTCTTCAGCTGGAGAGACACACAGCTGAAGCAGAGACGATAGACGGAAGTTAGCGGGCAAGTCACGGAAAAGACGGCTTCCAGCAGTTGTCAGTCAGTGTATGTTCATGTGTTTTGGAGGCGTAGCTTTGAAGAGAGAGCCAATGGGAGCGGGTGGGATGTTTCGTTGCATTTTTTTTTTTCAAAGGGTAGCCTGCTCTTGATATCTTTTCCAGGATTACCAATCCTAGTTTTAGTATCAAATCAATGCTAATGTTACCCCGGATCACCCACAGAATCGGCGCCTATGTCCGTCTGTCCCTGATTGTCAGCAGAAACGTTAACAAGAGGGAGCTCGAGGGGGAGGGAGAGAACCTAATTTTCGTTGGTACAGTGATCAACACAATAGCACCTAAGACGTTACACAAACATGTACACGTGGAATACAGTGAACAGTGCGATAAAGTACAGAAGAGACCTCACTCAACCATATGTAAAACAAGGCCTATAGACAGATGTTGCTTACGAGCTGATCATTATCAAAACTACGAATATATATATATATAACATGACTCATATGGACAAACTGTAGCATGGTACAGATAATGGTTTGAGACGTGACTCTGTGCTATTTCTTTCTTAAAGTCTATAACGGGCAAAATTAAACAAAGCTCCCACATCTCAACGCATCACAGACTGAACAGGTTGATATAGCTTATGTGTGTTGTTATTGTGCAAGTTGAATTAGTAACTTTAGAACATTGGCAGAGAAATGCATGTAAAAGAATGAGAAAAGAAAAAGATAAAAAAGAAAAGAAAGAAAGGCACAAATACAAAACTGATGAAACTTGAAATCCAATCACCTTGTTTCCTTTGACCTTTGACCTTCAATGAAAAGAAAGGGTTCTCGTCATGGTTGTTTTGTTCCCCAGAAACCTGTGCAAGCTCCGATAAGAACGAGACATCAAGCTGCAGCTAAGTGACTAAAGCAAAGAGGGTCATCTCATAATGTAAATCTGACACAGGGGCTTTCACTGTAAGTGGTCCATGTCAGAAATCTCAGTTTTTGCCTTTTTTAAATAAAGGTATAATGCAACTCATCCACTGTGAAATAAGTGCCACATCCCTTGTAGTGAAGAATGTGCAAGTTGTGCAAACATTAAGCACAATCCTGTTATGTGATTTCACAACAACCAAGAGAAAATAAGAATTATCCTGCAGTCATTACATGCGTGCAGCTTTTTTTGGGGGGGGGAGAAAATCTTTCAGATCTAATTCAGCCCAGCCTTTTTATATATTGCACAGTTTATACTGCACTGAAGTTATATTTGTAAAAGTCACTGCCTGGAAATTCAGCCATGACTGTTAAACAATTCATGATTGAGAATATCAAATTTTTTTGGACATCACAGAAACCAAATCAGGTCCAATCTGTGAATGAGAATCAGATCTGACAAACAATGTCAGTTCAGTATTTTTCTGTCGCAGTCATTACACGCATTGTGTAGAAACACCCATTTTAGGCCAGTTCAATAAGACATATAGTCAATAATCTCTAATGATGGTTTCATTTTAATGAGCAGTTTAACAGGAGTTCCCACCTGGGCCACACTGGGTGAGTGTGCAGTGTGTGACAGCTGCGTCACTGATCTACTGCATTTCGCTCGCTTGGTGTTCAGGTGTCTGTTGTGTGTCTGCTGCGAAGCTGCTACGTGAAGTTTCTGCTTTGATGACTGTATATATATATATATATATATAGTATAATAAAGTTATGTGCTCAACTAAATGCCAGGACTCTACAGTAGGAAAGTTGTGCATCTTCTGGTCCTATAATAACAACACCTTGTTAAAACAGATAAATGGATTCAGTCAACAGAAACGCGAGGGTGCTTTTACCTAAATATCCATGTTTGTGACATATTCAACCGTTTGTCTTTGAAACTCTGGTGAAAGTTCATTTTCACCATCTATTTTGCTGTGAACCAAGTGCGGTACTTCAGAGAAAACTATCTAAAAGAAAAGCATGGGCAGTGTGGCCGCTCTGATGTGATGACACAGGCACAGAAATGAGAAGCGAGACGGACTGCAATGCACAAGCACCGCTCACCCATCCAGTGTGGCCCTGGCGTCATAGTGAACTGAAATTGAACCAGATACACAGCTCGGGGGAGGTAGCTACAGAAAGAGCAAAAAAGGCATACATAAATAGGGCCTACATTTTAAATAGTGGAAATATTGCATTAAGCAGCAAAAGGCAAACTGATTGACAAATAAAAACATTCAAAATAAACTCTATGGCAAAAGTATGAGAGAATATTTCATTATTGTTTTCATATTATTTCCTCACACTTAACACTTTGGTCACCTTGTCTCTTCATGTACATTCTGGAGGGAGAAATATACCCACACATGATTAGAATTCACTTTTTTTTTAAAGGGGAAATGCTCGTGATTAATTCATTGTCAGTACTTCCATTCAGTTAATGTTGAACTTAGCAAGAAAAAAAGATCATGAATGAGTTTTCTGATAAAAATGCTTTGAGAAAGAGCACTCGTTTACAACAGGACTTGTTTTGGCAAAACAGGAGACATGAGATAAAGTGCAGCCGAAATTATTGACAGAAATGAATGACGACCCCCCCACCCCCCGGTCCCCGGTCCCCGGTCCCTTCAGCCAAATGTTTCACTGGATGAAACGTCTGGGGAGGAGTTCAGTTGAGATCTGGTCTCAGTGACTCTGACTAAGGGGAACTCTGCGAAGTCCGTGCTGTGTCCCCGGAGACTTACTTGTCCGTTGTTTACAGTAAACTGTGAGGAGGCTCCAGATCTCGATGTCTGGAAGTGAGTTTTGAAGTTCTGATCGAAGGAGCTTATCTGAAATGTCTGCAGTATTCCCGGTGAGGACTCTGTCTTTTTAGAGGGCGAGACCTGCTCCAGAAAGTCCTCCTCAGCAGGGGACACTGCGGAGGGAGGGGTGGTTTCATCGCCTGAAAATGAAAACGAGTGCTGGGAGTCCCCGACCAGTAATCCAAAGTGAGGTTTGTCTAAAGTGGACCTCAGCGGGGAGCTCATTCCTGATTTGAACCTGCTGGGGGAAGGAAACTGTTTCTCTGTGGAGAACAGAGGCTGTCCGGCTAACGTGGGGCTTTCAGAGACCAGGCTGAGGCTCTGGCTGGTCAGGTAGGTGTCGTTCTGGCTGGTCCTCTCCAGGGCTTGCTGGAGAAACTTGGAGTATTCTTGCAGGAGGCTGACCTTCTCTGTCGCCGGGGGAGCCTGGGCGCTGGAGGCTCCGAGGCTCTCAACGGGGCTGCTGTCTGAAACGTCGGAGGAATTGATGGATATGCTTGACGTCACCTCCGTGTCTGCTACGCTAAAGGAAATGTCCGACTGCCCGTTAGCTTTGTTGGAGTAGTGCTCCAACAGCGTCTGAAGAACCTCATCTGGTAACACACTCTTGTCGTGAGCTGCCTTGATCTCTGCGTTGATTGGCTGCGAATCCAGAATGGTGACGGGGACAGTTTCGTCAATGACTGCTGACACCACGGTTTGTGTAACAGGCGGCTGGGAGGAGATGCTGCTTGTGTTCAGGCCATAATCCCGACTGTTGTTGGCCATCGCAGCCTGAAGGTAACGTTTCTTCTTGAGGAACTGCATGGCGTCGTCGTAGTTTGTGCTGCTGGCTGCTGGCTTTGTTGGTCCACCTTGAAGGGTTTCGACTGACTCCAGTTCAGTGTTGCTTTCAATTTCTAAAAGGCCTTGCTTGTCCACGATTTCAAAGGTATACTGTGTGACCTTGGTATTTTCCTCGAAGGAAGACAACGTGGACAGACACGGAGGAGTTTGTTCACTGGACTGTTTCAGACTCCTCTTGGGGACTTTCTTCAGAACGAGCTTAGGAGGGGTCGTCTCCTCTGATGACACGTCTTCTTCTTCTTGGTGGTGGCCGGCCGTGTCTTCAGGAAACTCCACTGAGTAGTCAGCGATCACATACTCGTGTTTGACTTTGGAGGACACATCATAAAGAGGTACACCTTCAATTTTTTTCTGTCTCTGCTCCTCCTTCTCCTCCGTTTCTACAACAGCGATGATGTGCCCTTCCGTCTGGACAGTGGAGGAAGCGCCTGAGCTCTTGTCTGCACACTTCTGGCGCTTTTTCTTGGGCAGTGAGCACTCTTTGGCAAGCATGGGGAGACCTAAAGAATCTGCTTCACGTGAAGCTCCCACTTTTCCAGCAGCCTTGTTGGTCTTTCTCTCCCTGTTCTCGTGACACATTCTCCTGTGCTTTAAAACCCGGTCTGTTCTGGAGAAGTACTGTGGATGGAGGCACACACAAGTCACAGCTTATTTGGTGATTGTTTTGTCTTCTTTTTCTTAAATAAAAATATACAGAATAGAATAAAGTGTGTATTTATAATATAAATATACAGTAATGAAGATGCTAAAAGGACAAATCAATATGTGAATTGGGTGAATAGGATTACAAAACTATCTTTATACCTCCAGATTGTCTATGTAACAACGTACCTGGTGACAGTAGTCACATTGGTAGGGCTTCTCTCCACTGTGAGTCCTCTTGTGTCGCTCCATGTGATACTTCTGAATGAATCTCATCCCACACTCATCACAGCGAAAAGGCTTTTCACCTAAACACAAACAGACAAAAAAATTGAGAAACACCAGACTCACTTCTAAGAGACTAAAATGATAAATAAAATCCTAGTAAATACTGACTGTATTCTTCACTCACCAGTGTGGATCTTCTCGTGTCTCTGGAGGAGATATTTCTGAATGAAGCGCATGTCACACTGGCTGCACTGAAATGGCTTTTCACCTAGAGTTTGAATAAAATACATAAATATGCAGAAACCTCTGTGTAGGCACAAAAAGCTGAACACTGCTAAAGGCCCCTTTTTGGATTTAGCATTTCAATAATGGAAAAATAATCCAACCGCAACATAAAAAAACACGACTGAGTAACTCATACCAGTGTGAATGAAGACGTGCCTCTGCAGATGATAGTTGGTTCTGAATGCAGCATTACAGTGACTACAGATGTGACACTTGGGATTCTGCATGCCCAATGATTCGTCGTCATTGCTGCTGAGAATCTACGATAAAAAAACAAAGACAAACACGGGTATTTGTGTCAATCTTTCCGCTGTCTCTGAGAGAATGTATCAGTCCCTCCATCCCTCCAGCTTGCAAACAGGTTTTAAACCCTGATTTTCTGTTGTGTTGTGACCTTCACCTTTGCTGGTGAATGCTGCTTCCTTTTCTTCTTCTTGGGACACACCAGCAGGTCCTTGGATCCTTTCTTGTCCTTCTTTATCTGGACTGCTGGTTCAGACAGCTTCACTTCCTGCTTGATGCTCATCTGTTAACGTAGGACCATAGATAAGTCAGATACATGACCTCCTCTAAAGCCCCCCCCCCACTCATCCAGCACTCAAACAACCAAAGTGAGGCGGTCTCGCTATTTAGCAGCAGCTCCTTCACAACTTAAGCAGCCAGTGTATGTGGTTCAAGCATCCTCTAAGGATTTACCCCTGCTGGAGGGATAATAGACCAGAGGAAAACCACTAGTCCTAGAAAACCTGTATGCTGAGAGAATACTGTGAGAGAGTTTTTTTTTTATTATACTGCCACTCTCCAGGATTTCAGAAAAGAACCTACTGGATGGCCCGAACCTATGAAAATACGATCCAATTGTTATATACAGGAAAAATTTCATTTTGGGGTGCACATTTGCTGCATCTCATCTTTACTTTTCTGTGATGCAGAGAAATAGAAAGCACAAACATTTTTGGTTGATGCTTTCCTCGGTTTGCAGTCTCTCTCTCTTTACTCTGATTATGGACCAGTTGACCTTCTTAGGGTTTCGACTTGATACATTAGAGGTTTTGTACATGGTCTGTACCTGACAGACCAAATCACAACGCAGATTTCGGTGCCTCATTTTAGTGCCTGAGCTCTGTACTGAAATAGCTGCCGTGCTTACAGGCAACATAAACATCAATAAGCATGCCCACTTAAGTACGGTAGCAACACACACTCTGCAAGGCTCTGGCAGCATGTAACATTAGCCCAGAGTTAGCTCGTAGCTACCTCAAACGCGAGTTGACACGACAACCTAAAAATACCTAAAGCTAAAGTGTGGCTGGATTTCACGTGAGAGGTTTCCCACACTGGGATGAGCAGAAAACAATTCTGTGTAAAGGGAGGAACACGACAAGCATAATGAAGCATCTGGTGACACACGGGACAAATGTGAAAACAGAAGGTTGCACCGTGTGTTTGACTTCTTGCGTGACTCCATGACAAGCACATCATTCGGCAGTGGGGAGACCATTGATGTAGAGTTTGGAGCATCTGGTCTGGAGCATGTTTGCTGTATTAAGCACTGAAACTATCATTTAGTATTAAATTATTGTAGTTGGATTTGGTTTTATTTAAGTGACTTTGTTATTTAGATTTGTTAACATTTCCATACTTTTAAAAAGTACAGCAACACATAAGAAACTGTGCCAACTACCATTCCTTCTCCACATTAAGAGCCTGGTTGATTCGAAATCAAAACTGTGAACACCAAAATGGTATTTTTGTTATCTTTTGTTTTGCATGTCATTCTTGTGCTCAGGTTGGCAGCTGCTCTGATTGTCAATGTCTCTGTGCAAAGTGTTCACACCTCACCACCAGGCCTTATATTAAAAATTGTGTTGTCCTGCTATTTGTTGCCATGTACTGTTCCTTCTGTGTATTTTTAACAGCTGTTGTTCTTGCTTTTATGTAAAGTAGTCCCTGTTTATGTCGCACTTTTATTGCCTGCCCAGGGGACTACAGATGGAAATTAGCCTCTGTGGCTAACTCTGGCATATTTTCAGAAATGTTGTTAATATGAACCATTCCTGTCAAATAAAGGTAATAAAGTAAAGTAAAATTAAGTAAAGAATTAAGCACTCGCTTAGAAAAAAAACACACGATACTTAACCCTATAAATTTAAAATTACTGTCATTAAGTGAAATGTTAAACAGCCATCCATTTCAAAAATATTGTATATGTTACTTAAGACTATTTAGGCTCTTTTGACTATGAATGTGTACAACTGTTAACTGGGGCAAGGGTGGTTTTCATGTGTTAATGCCTAAGATACATTTTCAGTGATGAATGAACTGACTCCCTGTAAAAGACAGGCCAGAGAATGACGTAAACATCACTTCACACTGAACTGTGAGAACAGTATTCACACAAATAATCTTATCAATACATGGACTACTTCTTAAACCAGCATGGACTCACTGGCATATGTAGCAAGCACGGCAACTTATTGGTGAGTTTTAGGGGGAAATGCACTCCCACCTCGCCTCCTCCATCCTCCTCTTCTCCATCTCCACCACCATTATTCTTCATCATCTCCTCCTGCATCATCAGCTGCTCTGGTGGGACAAGGTCGTGAGTGACCAGCGAGGTCCCGGTCAAGTCCTCCTCCTCCTCCTCGTCGTCTTCATCGTCGTCGTCGTCCTCGGCCAAGAGAGGGTGGTTCACCAGTGACCGTTCACCCAGGGTCATCACCACTAGTCCTCCTCCGCCGGCCAGCCCGACTCGCCCTCCTCCATCTATCCCTCCGCTGCTGCACTTCAGCAGCATGCCATCCAACTTGTCATCAGCGTTCATCTTACATAGAGTAGTTCTGGAGTTTTATTTGAAAAAAAGAGACATTATATTGCCACATTAGTCCATGTTGTAAATATAGTGGAGAAACAGAAGTCTAGGTCAATATCGGCAGCGTCATAAAAGCCTACAACCAATAAACTGGTTGAACCATAAGTGGGTCATTCTGTTGCAAAACATCACTTCTGGGCCACACAGTCACAGATGTTATTAAAATGTTTCATGCTGAAACTAATAAATTGGTAATTTTGCATGTGCCTGACCAACACCATGTTTTTGCAATTCCCCTTTTACTGTTATAATCACTCATGTTATTTTTTTTATATTTGGGATAGCATACTGTATTTATTCAAATAGATTCAGGCTTTGTTTGTCCATATCTCCCTTAATTAGCATCAGAGACTCATGACATTTAGGTTCCATAGATTTCTCATGTGACTAAATAAGCATGAACATTTTTTTTTTTTTGGACAGCCAGAGGTTTTGCCTGATTACATTAAGATCTGTCATGGTGTGGCCCGAAGTGTGATGATATGACACAGAACAGAATATCATCATGAATAAAATTACCTAAATTACAGACAATTGTAACTACGAAGGAAAGCTTAAACTTTCAGGTCAACATTTTCTTTACAAACCCTAATTTGACCTTCTTCTGTGAAGGTTACTTATCAGTAATGTGTTAAAGAAACATATTCTAATTTATGGGAACATAAAATTAAAGAAGTTAACGTACTAATCTGCGTACAACATGACTTCAATAATCTTAATAACACAAGGCCCATGAAAACAGCACAAAATTAGCGTAAATTCTCAAACTTCCTCATGTTTCATCACAGTACTTGTTATTACTTTACACTGTATATTTCTCTCTGTATGGTCTGATCACACACAACAGCTGACCCAGTTAAAGTTGACACCAACTTATAAGAGGCCCTGTATCATCAACAGACATTGGACTGAGAGAGAGAGAAATACAAGTTATTTGTATTTATATAAAGGGTAGCAAGTTAACCATACTTAGAGCTGCTCACGTGCACTGATCACAAACAATATTAAAACCATTAACCTTACAGTGTTATTGCTGGTGGCTGTAAGTTAATGTATTAATGATCCAGGTCAAATATACTTCTTAATGTGGCCTTTAAATTTCAGAAGAGGATATTACCAGCGCAGAGAGAGTAGATATAAAACCAGTTATATATATTTCACACTGAACAAGGACACTGACTTGTAGCTGCACTTCAACACCTCCTTAGTTAACCAGCAGTGGCTCGGTGTTAAAACGGTAACACAAGCTAACCTAGCACTTGTGGACCGTTTAAAAATGAGTGCAGGTTTGAACGGGAGCTAATCCGCACCGACCCGGGAGTCAGCACAAGTGTCTGTCCCGGTTTAAACAACAACCGCTGCGACCCATATGTAAACACACTCACTGTGTCACTCGGGTTAAGTGGGTTAAGTCCCTCGCCTGGCAGCTAGCCTGCTAGCTAGCTAGCCGCGCCTGTCAGAGCTGCTAACTTCATCACGTTCACAACAAAACCGCTGCGGAGACGTGGGAAGTGGGGGCCGGCGCTCCTTCAAATTAAAACCATCGCTTATCCTTTCGAATAGGACAGCGTGTACAAATAAACAAAATAACGATCAAACTTTGATTATTATTGCAAGCTGGTACTGGTATGATCTGAAAAGGGCCATAAACCACACCAGCCAAGCAAATAAAGTATCCTGAAAACTAAATATGACATTATTTCAGTTGTTTTTATTCAATTCGAGACTTATAACTATAACATAATTCCAACCAGCAAATGTCGCAGGGTCAAACTTAATAAATCTGCTTTAAACTCTTCCACTGACTACCCAACACATGGCTTACTGGACGTCTTATTCTGAAGGCTACGGCCGGAAGCCCAGTCTTTCACTATGCAAGTACTCGACCGCTATCTACGGCCTGCATGAAGCTAGTTAATTAGCTGCTAGCACGTAGCTGCAAACATGGAGCAGCTCCTGCAGCCGCAATGTTCAGTTGACACAGCATCTGTACAGTGACGGACGAGTCCTCTCACACGCAGCGCGCGTGAATGAATCCCAACTCGCACCAAACGCCACGAATGACACGAAACACAACTTCGGTTCGCGCAAACTTCTCAGCGGCGCTAGCTTCCTCCGCCACTGCGCTCCACAGGCCACAATGCTAGTGAAGCTAACTAGCTATAGCTCGCTACCAAGACAAACAATACGGCGCGTCCCGCTGGCGCACGGGAGAAATGTCAGCTGTGAAAGCCGCAATGTGTCTTCTTACCTGCTGTCCGTCTTACACCCGCTCGGCTGACATGGTTGTTATGCAAGAAGAACACAGTGTAACGATGGTGTGCGGAATAATCACACACACCATCACTGACATGGGAGGCACGGACGTCTCTATTTGTCGCCATCTAGCGGTGGCGAGGGGCTAGTGCGGTGAGCAGTGCGCCTCTGAAGTAGAAACTGCTGAACACATTTTATTTATGAGGCTAAAAGAGAACAAACAAATAAACAAACGAGTAAAAACGAACCTCAACCCTTTGATTCATTACTAACTGATATTTAACTCTGTTTAATGGAATGGGCGTTTTACTATAAACTGTAAACAATACAAATAATGATTACAATATAAGTCTCAGCTATAGCAATATAAAGTTTCAACACACACATATATATATATATATATATATTTATATATTTATAGATCAAGTGTTTGTCAAATAGAGTTTAAAACCACAAACTTCCCTCAGGAGCAAAAATTTGTCTTGTAGCTTAAAGAAATAATCTGACATTTATTGTGATGATTTTCAATATCGACTGATACTAAAATATCTGCCCTTTAATACGGGGGGACATTAGGATTATAGCCTACTTCTTTTAATAAAGGTGCCTCAACAAAACCTGAACTATAAAGGCTATAAAGAATAGTTTAGAATAAGAAAAGTGTAAAATACAAATAGGCTAATGGGCACATTAAGTGGGTTTAATGGTCATATTCAGTCGTTCTCAAATGAGGGTCTGTGGACCCCTGGGAGTCCCTGGCACACTGTCAGGGTGTCAATGAAAAGTTCACAGAATATATGAGTGTTTTGAAAACCATGGGGTTAGGGTTATATATTTCACCATGGTGACTTATACTGTATATTTGGCCTAATGCCTTTCCTAGACATTTCTCTTGGTTTGTTCATTCACTAACTCATAAGAAATGTAAAAAATATTATTTTGATGATTCTATTTTATTCTAATACACAAGTAAGAAGGATCCAGGGAATATTTTATGACTTATAGGAGGTATATGACTGAGAAGAACTGTTTTACCACAAAACATCACGTTGAGGGTCGTGATATGATCTCTCTCTCTCTCTCTCTCTCTCTCTCTCTCTCTCTCTCTCTCTCTCTCTCTCTCTCTCTCTCTCTCTCTCACACACACACACCCTCCAATGTGAGGAATACTAATCAACCTGTTTGCTGACAAGTGCAGCAGCTCGGCGCGCAATTTGGGACTTCTCTCCACTCTTGAGTCTAGAGACGTCTCTGCTGGATTTGAGTCTGAACCTCCACCTGCTGGATTTCATCGCGTTATCCAGCGATCGCCTGCTTCCTCACTGCTGTGTCCTCTGCTGTGCGACAGGCAGAGACAGAGAGGACCTGTGGACTGACAGCCCACTCACTCCTGCGCCGCTCTTCTATCCGGGGAAGCCCCTCCACGCGTTGCGCGCCTGGATCGCCGGCAGCCCATATAGGATACCTTCGCGGCGTGGAGTGCGGGTGCATGTGCGTCGGGGTCTAAATGTGTAAGTTCGCGCACGGCAAAGCTCCGGGCTCCGTCCTCAACAGTTGCCACCGGAGCGGAGGAGAGGAGCGGAGGAGAGCGAGGGAGACAGCGGACTGAGGACGGACGGACGGAGCCCCTCTGCACGCCGCTTCTGCCCGGCTCTGCTCCTGACATGCAGTCGATCATCTCTCCGGTGACAAAGGCCATCCTCGTCGCGCTCTTCATCTTCGCCATACTCCTCATCCTCTATGTGATCCTCTGGTACATCTGCAGGGACGTGGACTGCGACCACGGCATCTGAGGACTCCGTTAAAAAAAAAAACGGGAATAACGGGGATTTCGCGATGGGGCGCGCAGAGGAGCCCAGGGTCATCCCGTGAGTCTGCTTTTTCTGTCTGCTGCTTCTTGTTGTGTTTGTGGCTTGTCTGTGGCAGTGCGTGTGTGTGTTTACACGCGTGCATTCCTATCCCATCGCGCGTAATGTTAAATGCGCTCTGGTTTAGAAAGGTGATGACCGGCGTGCGTCCCCCCCGGCACCCCGGCACCCCGGCACCCCGAACCCAGAGAGAGACCCTCAATCATTTCTGTTCAACTTCATATCGGTCATCTATCAATATGCAACATTATGCACCACAGACCCACTGTTGTAATTACAGGGAAATACTCAAAGGTGAAACAATGTCATGAGGAGGATATCGAACTGGTGCGGATGGAGCGTGTGCCCGCTCACATTTAAAAGGCTACACGAAGGCCGCCGGTCACACTGCGGTAAACAGCGTGGGGGTGTCCCGTAAGGTCAAGAACAACAGTGTTTTCCAATATTGTTTGGCGCCCCCCTCCACCCCCTCCTCTTCCCAAATCCTCCACCTCCTCCTCCCGTATACATCTGCAGCGTTAGTTCACGTTCAGTTCATCTTGGTCTCTGTGGATGCTTCCACATTGGCGTTTTACATCCAACGAGATAACGGGATTATCTCCATTGGCTCCTTCTTCCTAATCTGTTTCGTGCCATGTTTTGGAGCCCTTATCGTAAATACACCCTCTAATGCTTTTACGCATAGCGCATTTATATTCCCCTTGACATCCTGTGGGCTTGTTGCAACACGCTATATGTCCACTCTTAGTTTATAGGAAGATGTCTCTCTCACACACACACACACACACACACACACACACACACACACACACACACACACACACACACACACACACACACACACACACACACACACACACACACACACACACACACACACAATCTGGCCGCACGCTTGATGAAGGACCTCTCAACATTGCAGGCACGTTGGCACCTGCACAGTGGCTACATTTTTTTGTCTCATGGCCCATAAAGATATTGAAGATAATGAACATGTGAGATATGATTGCCGCTTTCCACGGATCCAAAGTAATTTGTTTTCATCTGCAGCAACCCCAGACAGGGGGAAATGAAGAAGCTGTGCACACTCTAAAGTAGATAATGTGAAGGACACACCAAGGACATGTTGCCTTTTGAGGCTTTTTTAAGACATTGGAGCAGGAATGTGGAGAGAAGGACAGACACCAAACCCCATACGACAAAAATTACACATCCACATCTTCACGGAACATGAGGGTGGTCCTATTACAGGAAATATGACTCATACCTGATTAGTGCTGATTGATAATCAGTATCAGCAACACACACTGTAAAATTACCCCCTTTTCACGGAACACCACTTAACACCCCCAGAGGATTTAAACATCCAAGCATCCCCCACACAATTCATGAAAGTTTAAGATTAATTTTTCCCTAAACCTTCTTATTTAGAGCTGCAGGCGCAACGTGAAAGTATTTAAAAAATCCATAAGCAGCCTAAATGCTGGATGCAGCACGGTAAACGGCTGTGTGCACTCTCCTGTAGAGAAAAGGAGAGTCTGGAGGGATGGCAGATGCCCTCTTTGACCGGACAACAAAATGATTCCTGTCAGCCATGAGTAGATATACAGCCAATCTCTGTCACTTCTCAACACACACACACACACACCCACACACACTGTAAACGGCTGTTCCAGGCTGTTCCAACTTCATCAGCCCCAACACAAAATGATCCTGCTCTTACTCTTGGTGTCTGTCTGTTTAAACCACTGCCCTGGATTGCCTGTGTGTGTGTGTGTGTGTTAAGGTGGGGGAAAAAAGCAGTGTTTGAGCGAGTGTGTATGTTTGTGCAGTTTGTTAAAAAAAAGAAAGGCAGTGTGCGTTTGTGAGTGCCAGCGTGGGAGGGGGTTAAACACTGACATGCTCCAGAATGACAGATGAGGGAAAAAAATGTGGAGCAAAGGAGGCTCAGCATGAGAGACAGGTGTGTGTGTTCCTGTGCATGTGTGTGAGAGTGTGTGTACATGACCATGAGTAAAATTCAACTTTTTTGAAATTTTTTTCCTTCAAACTGTAATATTGCAGTGTACCAAGTGTGTGATGGCAGAAGTGATGTTCTATGCAGCGTGCGTGAGCTGAAAAGTTAATTGAACAACACTTCCAATCACAGACATATTGAAGACCAGTTTAGATTTTAGTTTAGTTAATTTCATCGTAATCTTAAAACGATTTTACAAAAACAATAAGATAAGATAAGCTAAGATGAGATACCTTTATTGATCCTCCGTAGTGAAAATTCTAAATTCACACATGGAAGTTGCAGTGGAAGGGGAAAATGTTGTAAGAACAAAAATATGAATACAAATAAATTAAATAAAAGTGGAAATAATACCGTATCAAAATGTACAATATCAAGATAGGGATCAAGATTGTGTAATTGGTCAATTTGTCCATTCTTTGTAATATACAATGTACAAATTGTGCAGCAGTTCTTTCTTGTTGTACATTGTGCAGTACACCTATACTTGTACATACTGAAATGTACTTATATTAACCTGTCCCCTTTTCATATATATAACATAACATAAAAAGATGGCCCTTTTTTTGGTACTTTTTTTTGACATATCACATAGCAAATCAATCATACAATAATGAATGCGTCACCATAACCTAAAATAACTCAATAAGTTCACACTGCTTCATTATTTTTCTCTTTGTACATTTTCTTAGATTGAATTTTATTTGGTCCACAATTTAAATCACTGTCCACAGTTTTACTCCATAAACAGAAATACACATCTGCGTTAATGTAGTGCGTCAGACTGCGACACTGGATTGGTTTCACCTCAATCTTTGTGGTCATATGTGTGATCAGGGGTATTTTTATTCCACTAACACAACAGAGTGAAACTTGATGTGATGCCGTAGGATGAAAACAGACGTGGCTTCTTTCAGAAAGCTTGAAAGTGAACACACCTTGATGAATTGAGACTGGAGTCATAAAATATAGGGATAAAAGTAAATTAATAAAGCTGGCTGAGACTGAGTTAGGATTTTTTTGAACCTATTCTGACCTCAGAATTTGTAAATACTGGCAGAGTATGAATGAGTGTGTGTGTTTGCCTCCTGCTGTTCATTCTCACAAATAATTCATAGTGGACAGAGCGGCTTGACCACCATTGCTGATGAATTCCTAAGTCTCACATAATACCTGCCTTCATGAACACAGACATGATCAGAGACGTTTCCTGTTATCAAACTATCAACGCAGCTGTAAAGGTTAAAGTTTCTGCTCGAGTTGCTGGGATGTGACGTTTAAGGTCACGGAGCGAGGCCCAGAAGCTGAATCAAGTCAGAGCTGAGTAAATCAAATAATATTGTTTGGCAAACACTGAGAATAATTAATATTTCTTTATGTATTTTAATTTTCAATATTTGTCCTTTAGTTGTTGAACGGCTGCAAATACCATTCGGCAAACAGTGATAATTTAGCTGCAAGTGATGCACCTCACGTCAACCTCCATTATCAGTCAGTTCATAACAAGGTCAATTATATATTTTTAATTAAAATTTTAATTCATTTATTTATCTATTTTTCATTTTCGTATTTGTGCTTTGATGCTGTGTGATCTTCAAATAGCTTTATTGTTTCCCATGTTTGCCTTCAATTGTGTTTTGAAAGGTGCTTTATAAATAAATATTAAAATTATTATTTTTTTATTATTATTATTAATAATAATAATATTAACGCTCTTAATAATATCATTAGTTAAAAAACAATTGACATGCCTGATGAACATTATTTTACACAGACATGCCCGTGATACACTCTAATCACTGAAATACACAAATACACTTATAACAATTAACAACAGTAAGACCAGCATCTTTGTGAAAAGCATATGAATCATGTTTTATTTTTTCCTACATAAACAATATATTTTCTCTATATAAAAGTAATTTTCTTGCCTGTAGTCAGAGGTCAGGGGTCAGCTACAGCTACACAGCAGGGACCTTGGATAGTCAGTGTCTTGCTCAAGGACATTTCAGTAGGACTTGATACTTACTGGTACAATTTACGTTACATTATTTAAAATATATTTAAAAAAAATTAACCAACGTTGAAATATTTATGACACTTCCAGTCGCTGCTTTTCCCTGAAGGGTACTCTGCTCTTCACAAGGATGTATTAAGAGCGCTTCTTACACCGTATATCCAGGACTGATTCCACCAGGACTATTTTATTATGATAAAAGCAGATAGAGGTATATATAATACTTTCTTTTTCAGTGTCCACACTGGTCCAGCCCAACTCATTTACAAAGTTGTTTTTGTTTTTTGGCACGTTCAGTTCGATTTAAAAAAGCTCGGGAAGAACACCAGCCGGACAGCTACTTTTGCTAATTAGATCAAAGCCACAATTGGAGGTGGTTTGAAATGTGATTCTAATCAAATCTCTTCAGCTGTGTCACAGTCGGGACGCTCCAGTTGCTCAAATTGGATTTCAAAGTGTCTTTTGACCACTTAGCTACATAGATACTGACACATACGTAACTACTAGAGCAAAGCATATGTCAGACAGTCTGTCCTAAAGATCTGGTTTAAGAAACTTATAAAATCTTATTACCCTGAAGTCTGAACACAGCCTTTGTTTTCCGGAACTGGGTCTGTGTATATCTTTGGGTAACAATAATTAAGATCAAACAAACTCTCACATTTTACACTGTTCAAGATGGTATTTAATTGCCTTCTCGTTTGTATTATCTGGAGAATGTAATGAGTACATTTGGGGTTGGCGGGTTGTAGAGAGTTCTCTACCAGCGTGACATTTAGCTTGACTTTTAGCTCTTTAATTTATTAGGACAACCTCTTCAGTCTGTTGTCTGTTTGACCACTTATCTTCTGGAAAAGCCTGCAGCACATGTAGACCAAAATCCATCAGTAAACTGTTTCAATGATTTATTAGCAGCTAATGAAACCATTAGTTATGGCTTATAAAACCTTATAAATGAAGCTTTATCAAAAACGGGTTCCAATTTGTTTATTCCCACTAAAATTTAAATATTGCTGCTGTGGTATTAACAGCGCTGTAGTTCACATTCCCTCTTATAGTGATAGGAAAAGTATGCATGATGTGACTATCGAACATCTGGTCATTTTGTGCGTTCCTGTGGTGTCGGAATAATCTGAAAAATTATGGTCCTGACTGGGAACATTTACATGACCGGCATCTCAAGTCAGAAAAAAGTATTTGGAAAGCTGGCAAAAATGTTGGTACCTCATCGCTTATAAACCCGTTAACATCATTTTATAATCAACTCTAAATAGGGGCTTCTAAAGTCAACTTGTCCAATATTACATTTTGTCACTGACAAACTATGTCCATCTCTCACCAGCACCTTTAGCCATACAGACATTTTCATGATTAACGTGCACAGGGTTTTAAATCATGTACCAGCCTGTCACACCTGATCCTTTTTCTTTGCTCTTTCTTATAATTCAAATATTGGAAAGAGGTGTCAGTGTGTGTTGTGTTGTTTAAACACACAAATACAACACATTTTGTTCAAAGCGTTCGTTTTCCTCATTCCTACTTCAGAGCACTTGAACATATCAAAGTCAGAACGACTTCACAGCTCAGGAAACAGGACCCTCCGAGGAGCACGTGAACGTACAGTTTGCTTTGATACATCCTGGAATATACATTTTTTATTGAGATGTTTTTTTTTCAAGTGGTGGGGTTTGTGAAAATCAAAATACAAAAGCTCAGGAAAATTAAATTACATCATTATTATTGTCAGTTCATGTTTTTTTTGTAAGTTTCCATATTTTGGATACAGTTGTTTGCATAGACTCAGATCCAAGCCTTCTAGCTGTGTGGTTTTCCCTGAAGGGAGGTGAATTTAATTAAAATGTTTTCCTTTTACGACCGGTCCAGGGTGTACTCACCCACTGTCTGCTGGGAAGCTCCAGCTCCCCCCACGACCCTAAAATGATAAGCTGCATATAGATAATAGATGAATGGATGTTTACATTACATCTCTGTTCCATCATTACTATCTTGAGGTCTTTGTTTTACCTTTTCACATAATTAACGGCACTATCTTGAACAGAAAAGAGAAATAATTGGGAATATTCAGAGGCAGATAAAGAACCAGATTAAAATGTAATTTGTTTCCTTCTATTTCTCAGGATTTTCTCTCCCTGACTCATTCACTGCCATCATTACTGGTGCGTCCTGTTGCAAGTTATCCCCCTTATCCCTCTGCTCTCCCTCCCTATCACTTCTCTACTCTCTCCTAAAGGCTATCTCAAGTTTAAAAAGCACTATATTCATACCCCCCCCTTAACCATAACCCATATTCATACCTTAACCTGAAAACCAGAGTAACAGCCTTCAAACATCACCTCAGAGCGGTGAAGCCTGGTCAGGATGACCTGACATCACAAATATGTCCTCATTCTGAAGACCTAAAACTCAAATTGTCTTTTAGAAAGATACAAGCGCTGGCACACACACATGCACGCACTCTCTCTCACACACACACACACACACACACACACACACACACACACACACACACACACACACACACACACACACACACACCTCAAAGCCATAAAAATAGATTGTGAGTGACTCAGCCGTTATGTAAAGTCCATCTCTGATAGGGCCGCCTGGGGCTGTTTATGTCAGTTTAGCTTGACGGCACTAGAGCTGAGGTGACACGTGTCTGCTGTGTCCGAGCTTCGACACACACACACACACACACACACACACACACACGCACGCACACTTTTCCCAGAATGCGTGCGAGCCTCTCTCCCTCTTCCTTCCTTTCTGAGGCTACATTCCCCAGTGTGTGTCCCCCAGTGGACATAGATGTGATACAGTCAGCGTAATAGACTCCCTCCAGCCCAAACAACGCACATGATTAGCATGTCAGCGCAGACTGGAAACAGAAACACTGCGTTACAGACATGAGCCACATCCAGCTTCCCTACGGCCAGGAGGACAGTTCAATCAATGTTGGTAAACCTGGAACAACTCAGGGCTGGAATCTAGAGCATATACATGAGCCTTCCATCGTCTTCATTAAAACATCAGATCTGTCTGTGTCACCTCCTCTTTCTCCATAAAGCAGATGTGGTGCAGGGTGTTTGATTAGATATTTATCATCTGCACGGGTTTCCTATGGGAAAACCTTAACCTGCATTAATTATATTGAGTTACTTTAATCATCCTCCATGCAAATATATTTTCCTCCCTTATTAACTTGGCCTTGAGTGGAGGCTTTTATTGTCCCCTGGTGGTCTGATGCAGGTTGAAAGGCTTTCCCACCTCGAAAGAAACTCTAATGTACCCTAAAGTGTTTTCGAAATAACTGCAGGGAATGGGTTGTAAAATGGGCCCATTTAATGATCTAAATTTAACTAAAAGTGCTGCTCTCATTCAGTTGAGGCGAATAAAGGTAATAATGGTGGAGACTCACTTTGAGTTTTGCAGGATTGTTTACACACATAAAAATCAGTCCCCTTAACATGCCGGATTTTTTTCATCAAGATCCCTGAGAAATCAATGAAAATGTAGAAAAAAGACAGTAAAAAAACAATTCTGAATCCACCCCATCGGATGTTTTTTTTACACAATCACACACTGAAACAAAATGCATCGTGGTAAGTCTAACGAAAAACCTTATCCGAAACCTTAACCAAGACCAATTCACACCTAACCCTAAATTTAACCACAATTCATCTCTTAATCCTAACCTTAGACAGGACATCAGGAATTATGTTTTGCCTCATTAGGACCACGCTTCAGTCCTCATGACGTCTACTGGTCCTGACAAGGTGAGTAATTAGGATGGAAAAGGTCCTAAAGAGGACACACAGTCACACATGCACACAGTATTTAACACGTTTAATGTAACAGTCTGTGAGTCAGTATGTGTGCCTCTGTTTCTGTCTGAAACCTGTGCGTGTTTCTGATGGAGGACACCTGGATACAATGATGGAGCTGAAGAAACTGTGTTGTTGGGTTAAATGGAGGGGTAGGGAAGGGCTAGAGGCCAAGGAGGCAAAACACACACACAGAGAGGCAGAGAGACACGTACACACACACGGCAAGCCACACAAGCACACACACACATAGACCTAAATACACCATCTCTCACGCAGGATCTCATCCTGCATGTTCATGCAGAGGCTCACAGCCGTGTCTCAGTGACAACAGGTTTCAGACAGAAACAGAGGCACACACATGGACTCACAGACCATCTAAATTATATGTGTTAAATACTGTGTGCTGTCCTCTTCAGGACCTTTTCCATCATAATTACTCACCTTGTCAGGACCAGTAGACGTCATGAGAAGCAAAGCGTGGTCCTAATGGGGCAAAACATAATTCCTGAGGTCCTGTTTAGGGTTAGGAGTAAGATGTGAATTGTGGTTATAGGTTTAGCGTTAGGTGTGAATTGGTCTTGGTTGAGGTTAGGGATGTGGTTTTGGTTAAATTTACCACAATGAAAGGTAATCAATGCAAAGTCCTAATAGGGATAGCTGTGCAAACCTGCTGTGTATGTGTGTGTTCGTTCAATGGTGTTAATGACACTCTTTATCGGTGCAAGCAAATATCTCTCCCACTGCTCCTTATTCTATATCTTATATATATATTTACTCTACAGTGCTAGGATGTATTTGATGAACATAAGAATGCACAAACACAGTCACATGCACAGAAATGTATCCCCTTAAAAGTGACACAGATATACACAGTGCACACACACATGTCTGCATGAAAATAACACAAACAGATATGAAACACCTTGAAATACCTTGAAACATTTTACAGTAATGTCCCAGAAATCAATAGATAAAAAAAAACAACTATTACAACATGCGTTACACATGGAAATCTATTTCAAACTAACCAACAAGCAATCAGCAATTAGAAACCGCAGTGCCCTAATATTACTGTTTTAAGAGTTGAAAATATGAGAGTGTACATTTTTGCTTTTGGGACATTTTTAAGCCTTTTTGTCGCAAAAGCCTTTAAGTCAAAAAATAGAGGAGAAAATCCAAAACCAGATGCTCCTCCAAGATGTTGATATAGGGTGTGTGCAGTTTCCTACTGCAAACACACGCAGAAAAAATCTCAGGTTTCGCTTTCATGTTTACAAGCTGGCCTTTGGCTTCACTCCCCATGGAAAGCCTGTGGCAGCTGCAGCTGAGGCGACACAACAATTACCAAATCTGTCCATGTACAGTCCGCTGCCTTTTCCCACCCTTGGCTACAGTGCACAAGGAAGAGATCTCCCTCTCTCTCTCTCTCTGAATTGCCTCTCTTGAGTTTTTTCTTTTTTACTTACAATGTATTAGTGTTTTTTTGTTGTTGTGTTTTCCCTCTGTCCTTATGTAGACCTGGGGCTATGTTGGAAACTCAATAAAACCCTTTGATACACTGTATATGATACTGGGCCCAACAAAACAACTGAAAGTAGGTAAAAGTTCCTCATTTAAGATGTCATGATAGAAGTCTTAACTGAAAAATGTTCCGAGTGGAATGGTTTGACATTTTGGGAAATGCAATAATTTCTTTTCTTGTGGAAAGTGAGATCAAGGTGAAGCCAGCAGCTTAAACGGATAGTTCACCAAAAAATTCCCCCATTATCTACTCACCACTATTCTGATGGAGGCACAAAACACCTCCTGAGTCTCAGGGGTAAAAAGTGTTTTAGCCAAGGCGACCTCTTCTTCAGATGTTATAAAATAACAGAAAAAACACGACATGCCTCCATACTGCTCGTGCACCCCGCTCGTGCCCTTGGGCGAGAGTGTGTGCGGTGTTCCATGTGCCCGAGGGTACGTGAACACGCCTCCGACATTTATGCTAAAAACACAGTGTAAATGACGCCGCTTCGAGTTGAATATGAATGTCGCGGCTTGCGGACACTGCACGAGCAGTATGGAGGCATGTTGTGTTTTTTCTGTTGTTTTATTACATTTGAAGAAAAGGTCACAATTGACTTCAATTTTATTGGATTCGGCTGCAACGCTGTTTGCCCCTGAGACTCCTAAAGTGTTTTGTGGACTCTAACACTTCACCCACTCCTCCATCAGCATAGTGGTGAGTAGATAATGAGTGAATTTTTTGGTGAACTATCCCTTTAATTTAAGTTTAGCGCATCGATTTTCTAACTGTATGGAGATACTGTATGTCTCCCTAGGGAGAAATGGGAGAGTTGAAGGGGAGGCTCATGAGTCACAGTATTTTTGAATTCAGTGTGACTCACACTAGATAATGATATATCCGTCACAAATAGACGTCCATAAATCTGCTTAGAAGTCATGAAAAAAACGTCATCCTTTTACTTCTAGAATTGACATGTTTTTAAGATGATTTCAGTATCAAAGTCATGGTTCTCTGCTAATCCATGGGTTTCCAAAGCAGCTAATTCTTTGTACTTTTTCTGTGCGCTAGTTTGCCAAAATGTAGGTGAAAAAAAACAGGGCTCAAGTTGTAAGCAAGCCCACAGCTAAGTGACTCTTTAGCACCACTATCCTTCCTGTTTACATCTCACAGATCACAGCAACTGAACCTACTATACTTCGAAAACTTTGCGTTTATATTCCCTGAAGACTGAAGCCCTTCTTCCATTCAGGCCTCAGACTGTGAAACATCCTGGCTTAGCGCAAGGGTATTGAGCAGGGGGTAACATCTGGCCTGATTTTGAATTTGAATGCCAGTGGTGAGTAGATAATGAGTGAATATTTATTTTTGGGTGAACTATCCCTTTAAAAGAATCAGACTGCCACCACCTCTTAGTTTTATTGTTGTATCCTGTTTGTTTAATCTTTACAAAAACTGAAATTTCAAAATGTATAATTGTCTTTTTTACACTTTAATTCTGGTTTAAAAAAAACATGTTTGTCTTCTTCACACTGTCCAGCACATACACACATACACACAGACACGCACCTACACACCTACTGCTATTAACACCAAGAATCAAGAATAGGTGCACACAGATATTTGCAATTCAGGCTGCTAAAGGCATTCCCCATGGATTCCTTTCTCTACTCATTAAGGTCTGCACACTGTGTAGTCTGCAGCTCAGGAGTCTGAACTTTGAGTCCATCCCTGACTGCCTGCCGCTCAGATGGATGGGCCGAGGCTTCTGAAAGAGGAAGCCCAAACAGAGACACAAAGACAACATCACTTCAAACAAGCTTTTTGCACTCTGTAGCCCAAATTGCCCATGACAGAGCCAGAAAATTGCCTTTTCTTCACAATATGACACTCTACCTGCCATCTTCCCCGGGTGACAGCCGATCAGTAGTAAAAAAAAGAAAACAGTGATAGCGTGTCAAAATCATCCTATTTGAAAATTGTTATGCCATTATCTACTAAAAAATATCGAATAACATCCACCTTCTCGTCTCAGCAGGAATAAACTTTTGTTAAATGTGAAATAAAGATTACTTTTTAACTGGCACAAACACGCAGAGATGCTGTAGAGGGGTTGTCAGCCTGAATTTACAAAATAAGACAAGTTGGGCTTTGCAGCCAGCCAGTGGTTGTCATATAAGACTAGGTGACTGTTGGTTGGAGCTATTTTGATGCTGTTCAAATGTTATTTACATCACACACCCTCCTGTCACGTCCTGTTCCTGGCATGTCTCGTGTGTGTGTGTTTATGTGTGTGTGTGTGTGTGTGTAGGAGGGGGGGGGGTTACATATGTCTTCATTTGTGTGTGTGTGTGTGTGTGTGTGTGTGTGTGTGTGTGTGGACAACTGTCTCCCTGATGTTCCATCAACCCAAATAATCATTCCACAGTCATCCGTGAGATGCGATTTCCTTTTAACAAAAGCAGGCCGGCTCGCCTCGGTGACCCCCCCAACCTCTCAGGCTGCGGCAGAAGAAACACACACACACACACACACACATACACACGACACACACAAGTGCGTCCTCTCAGCTTGCATTAACTCGCACATTTAAATACACACATACACAGCCTCCCGCAGCTCAGCCTCCACGAGGGCAGTGGTGATGACACAGTCTCTTTAGGTTGCTGCTCATTTAGCTGCCTTCTAAGCAGACTTAATAACCGGGGCCAACTGCTTGTCAGCACTGCCGGTCTAGTTAGACCTTAACTATTGGATAGTGAGAAAGACGCAAACCAATACTAATGATTTCCCTGCCAAGGGAAAACAGGAAGAAGCTATTGTGAATGCCCCCAGACCTGTCTTTAACAGAAATGATTGTAATTAAGTTGAAGGGAGGGTCGTGATGAAATTGGCTGGCCAACTTAAAGCGCCAGGGACAAAAGATGCAGCTGGCTCCTTAGCCTGTTAACACAGACATGATGCATCACTGCAGCAGACGAACAAAAGCTTTACATTAAGCTGAAAAATCTGAGTTTGCCACTTCCACATCAGTCTCCAGATGCTTTGAAGAACAGTTGTTCTAAGGCTACCTCCACACTACCACACATCTGTGTTTGGAAGTTTGGAAGTGCTGCTATCCACTGTTTCAGTTTTAGTCTGGATGGGCAGAAATGGAGATTTTCAGAAACGATGACAAAGATACTTACAACTGTTTGCTGATTGAGCCTTTTCGGTCATGACATAGCCTTTGCTGATTCGTCAAAAACAACTGGCATTAGCCTTGGCCACCAGCGTCTAACACAACATGGATCATCAGTTGCTGACCCTGTTGTCTTTGCTAAGACATGATTCAGTGTCTGAATCTAGCTGAGATGCTAAAAGACAAAGACATGCGCCACATACCTGCTTTATATACCGTAAATGGAAATGTTTAATTACGTGAGCAATAATAACAAATCGACACGAAATTCATTCATCGACCTGATTTCGATCTTGTGCTAAAGCTTGGATGAAAATAGTTGGATGGCCGTCCCATTGTGTGTTCCTGATGATTGTGTAGTTCACAGGTATTTATGGACAGTGCAACGTTTTTGTCCATCCTTTTCATATATGAGTGTTTATATCCCCATAGCATGATTTTGAAATAGGGAAGGTGACTTATGGCAACGGCTCAATCAATTCAAGTGGTGATACCAGCGTGAAAGTGGAAACCGAATCTATGTGTTGCTTGTGGAGACGCATTCTAATGCCGTGTTTGAACAGTTGTACTCAGAGCTGTCCACTGTGATAAGATTACTGAAGACACGTGTTATTGCCTGGTGTGAACAAGGCCTCTACCTGCTTGTCGGTTTTATACAGACTGATATGTACTGTACACGTTGCTTTGCCTTTTTCAGTAATGGGAAGCAGTTCAGTTTACATGATGAAATACAAGTGATTCTGAACAGTTCAGATTCTTCTACAATATTAGTTGCGTTATCACACATCACTCTTACGCTGCCATCACAGCCACCAGGGGGAGACTGACCGCCGAACTTCTGGTTGGTGGATGATCCGCTGTACCTCCTGAGCCACAAATTAAATTGTACACGTGATGGCACTTTTTACTTGAGTAAAGGATCTGAGTACTTCCATCATTATTATCTACTTTGTTCAACAAAAACAAGGTTTACTAAAGTGGAATGATGATACAAAAAACCTTTATGCCCAGTGTAATGGTTGATGTTCCATATCTACAGGGTGTATTGAAAGCAGGATATGATAACACTGTCACTAAAGCTGATATGATGCATACTACACATTTCTATTTAAAATGGTATTTCACTTTAAATACATGTAGATACAGTATGTGGTTATTTTTCTAATCACAAAACCATTTGAGTTAACATACTTGTGTTACATCTTATTGTTTCACATCATAGATGGTGGATCTTCTCTGTGCAAATTGAAGGGACACTTAGCGCTGATTAAATCAGAGAATTAGTGTTGAATTAGTGTTGCAGAAAAAGTCAGGACTTTCACAGCTGAGGTCCTTTTTGACTAATTATCACGGCAGCATGACTGGCCTCTAATAAGAGCACACTGGTGCGATGGACTCAAGTGATCCCAGAGGAAAATCTAACATCCAGCAGTCAACCAGAAATCACTTCCTCCAAGTAAAAGAGGAGCAATAAGGCTGCAGACAGAAGCCGCGCTGCTCCAGTAACATGCTTTTAAAGCCTATCCTGGGAAATTATGGATCAAACTAGTGTGTCATCCCTCTGTTGCTTCCATCGTGTGTGACCTCTCTGGCAGCAGTTAATGAGATAGTCAGTGAGCTGAAGGGAGCAATATGCTGGATCTACAGAGAAGGATAATATGGCACATCAAGCAGCCAAGCAGCAGCGACGAGTCCCCTCCATCATGCGCCGATTCAACCTCGACAGCCAAGTGATGGATGGCTACTGGAGATCCGACTTTTCAAGGTCAACTATTCATCGGGGCGTCAGAGAAATTGGCCAATTGGGTGATTTTCAAGAAAAGCTCACGTAAATGGCTTTCAATTCACATATAAAGAATGCAGCAGGAGATTCTCCGGGTCAGACGCCTTCACAACAACTGGAACAATCAGGCGAAGGGTGGCGTCTGGGTAGAGGATGCAGGAGGGAGAATAAATTCCTCTGTGGAAATCACATGTTTGTGTTTACAGCATGTCAACGGTCCTATCGCCAAAAGCTCTTGAATCTCTTCTTTCCAAAGTAACATCTTTGTCGGTGTTGTCTTCATGTATGGCACCTCTTTTTCATCTAAAGATATTTCTATCACGCCCTATCGCTCGCTGGGAATCTGAAGACCTATTGCGTCACAGCAGTGCGACAAGGCCGTCACATTTCGAAGGCTCTGTCCTTTTGACCCCGAGAAACAAAGGCTCTAGCAGGTAGATCCTTTCCCGGCCCAATCAATCCTAGGATTCATTGCTCTTCACTGACGAGATGTCCAACGCTTGAGTATCACGCTTCACCTCAACCGAACAGCTAATAGTGCAAATGTTTTAAAAAACCAAGGGGCATTACAACTATCTCGTAGTGTCCAACTTAAACAGCAATAAGGGCGGGACGCATCTTAGCTGCCAACAATGGAGGAAGTCCTTGAGGGCCAGATAGAAGGATGAATCGAGATACCACTACTGTACATGCTCACAATGTTCTTCCCTGGTATTTGATGGATCGTTGATGTAGACTTTATCGATATCCTGCTCTGGAGCCACATTCGGGTGTGGATCACAGCGGACATTTAGGCTAAAAACATGGTGTTAATGACACCGTTTCGAGTAAAATTTGAATGCCAGTGCTCACTGACATTTGGATGACACCACAGGATCAGTATAGAGCCATTTTGTGCTTTTTTCTGTTTTTTTACGTTTGAAGTATTGGTCACCAGTTACTTCAATTGTGTAGCATTTTGCTGCAACGCTTTTAACTCTGAAACTCCAAAAGTGTTTTGTGGACTCAAATACTTCACCCACCCCTCCATCGGCATAGTGGTGAGTAGATAATTTGTGCATTTTCATATTTGGGTGAACTATCCCTTTAACCCCCACCTCATAAAAACACAACCTACTGTACATCTGTGGTTGTAAAATACTGACTAAATATAGAATAAAATTAAAGTACGGTAAAAACTAGTGCAAAATAGAATAGGCCCTCCGGCGATTAAAAACACCCCAAAATACAAAATACAATCAAATTCAGTGCTTTGCGTTTGTAAAGTGCAGGATTGAGTGATGTGATGCCTCTGCAGTTAGGTGAGGTCGAATGACTTCCTATTGGAACGTGTCCCGCAGGCGGATCAGTACCGTTTCGAGTGAGTTGCTCCTCTGTGCTCCTCCTCAGGTCCTGACAGACATGCTCTCTCTCCGGTCTCGTCTCCTCCCGGTGCTCAGACTCTACCTGCTCGGTGTCAAGGTGCTGCTGCTCCAGCTGTTCACCAGGGCGTTCAGGCTGCCAGGTCGGTTCCACTCCCGGTCAAGTTGTCCGCCGTGCTGCTGCGTTCCTTCACCTCTGTGTACAGTCTGTGGTTCATGTGTTGTGTCCCTGTCAGGTTGTACTGAGAGTGATGAACGTTGTTAGGCTGTAGTTACACGTTGTTACGTTACTTTGTGCCTGTAGGAGCCATTCTTTAACCTGGGCTGTCACCGTAGTGCTGTAACGTGTGTCAGACGCTAAGCTAGCTGCGTTAGCTAGTTTTTAGAGAGAAAGGAGTCAAAACACCAGGGACATTAGCGTCTGTTTGGTTTATTATGTCAGCCGAATTCACCAGAACAGCTTAACAGTTCATCTTAACCTGAAATGATCGTTTTAAAAGTGTCTGCGTTTGTCCGCGAGCTACGTGGGCTTAAATAACCACTTTTTATAATGTGGCTTGGTCTGTGGTGGCTGTTCACAAGAGGACAGAACGTATCACAGCCACAGGTCAATGATGAGTATATACTATATACTTGTATATATACTATAAGTGTAAAGTATATACTTTTACCATACTAGTTATATTTATTCTATACTTATACAATATATAATATGACGTCATACTTATAACTACATTTGATTCAATAAAATACAGGAGTTCGTTTTAAACATCTCTTACACACAGTGCACACATAGACATTTAACCATACTGAGTGATATGAAGTGATTTAATATAGGGCTGGGCGATATTGCCAAAAATTATATCAAGTTAAAAATGTCCATAGCAGTTGATATTGATAATTATCATGGTAAATGTCATATTATAATTTCGTTGGTGGAGGTTTTAGACTCTTCTGTATGAGCAGAAAAGATCTATTATGTGTTAAACCTCCTCACTGTGCTGGCACAATGCATAAATAAGCACGCCATAGATATATTTTGAACCTTTGTTATATTACCTTGTTATTAATGAAAATTATATTTAAATAACTGATATTGTTTTATTGCCCAGCCAAATTTTTTTTTTCAGGAATGAGGAAGGAGGCAGGAAGTTAGCAGTTACACAAAATTATTATTCAGGTGATTATAGGACACAAAAGCGACTCCATTCAACATCGTTTAAGAAAGCAAAGCAAAGTCCTTTCACAGTACCACGTGAATTTGCAAACCTAAATAAAGTCAGTTTGAGATTTTCACACTATCTACAAGTGTAACTACAAGGACTTCTCTTGTTGGGAAATAGCGTCCCGTCTTGAAGCAGCTTCCTTATCCAATGACATTCTCCCTGATATCTGTGTGTCCTCTTCTGCCTCTGCCAGTGATGCCCAGACAAGATGGCAAGGTTGCCATAGTGACAGGTGGGGGCAGGGGAATCGGCTATGAGGTAGTCCGCCACATGGCCAGACTGGGCGTGCACGTTATCATAGGTACAGTATGAGACCGCCACACAAATGAGACACACAAGCATGGCAGGAGATACATGGTAAACACACGTGTATGACAAAGAGATTTCCCCTCAGGCTTACTCCTATCTGTTTTCACTCAAAAATGAAATGGTAATATTAATGATAACCTTTGGTGCTTCACAGTTATTAAACAAACAATAAAAAAAAGAGAAAGCAATAAAACACGGAACAACACAATAAATTATGGAAAAAATATAAACCAAAGTAAAATGCATGAAGATAAGAAGATAAAAGCATCTATAAAAGTGAATTTTCTAAAAAAACATTGGTTGGTGAGCATTGTTCTTCAAATGGCAGACTCACTCAATTTTCTGAGTCATAAACCCTTTTGTAAGTTCTCTCTCATTCTCTCATTGCTTCATTTAGGTTATTTTGAGGAGGAGTAGCCTTTTCTCCTTCGTAATGTATTAAGCCTTGAGAATTTATGAGGAGAAAATATTATATCGGGCTGAAAACCATGGCTTTTAAGACAAATAGATATGTCAAAACTTTTATAACTGTTGCAGCATTACACATAAAACCTCAATAGATCTATATAACGGCGTATTAAACCAAACGTGTGTTGGTTTCTGTCAGAAAGTTTCTCTTTCTTCATGCTTGGGAATAGAACAGAAGAAAATTGTGATTTTGTTGAGCCTGCTGGAGGATTTGATACGTGAATATATTCTGATTATTTTGACTTTACATCCATAAAAGTAAGTTATGCACAGGTTATAACCACCTGCCTACAGCAGTGAGCTTGACAAGGCAATCTATCAATGCACTCACAGCTTAAGCAGGTGTAAAGCTGGTGGCACAGCAACCTTAGAGATGATAGTGAAAACGCCCTTAATCACTGCTAAATGGGCCTAAATGAGTTTTCAGCTGGATGATCAGAGGCAACACAGGGAGAGACCGAAAAGACTTGTGTCAGGCTGTGTGTAGTAGGAAATGTCTGCACGTTTAATTGAATCACTGTCTGTCAATTTGAGAACAACACAGGAATTGCAGTTAAGAGTTATGACTTTTAGTAAACAACACCATCAAACACAATAATCCACTGTCATCACAGTGTCTTTTTTTTCTTTTACCTTTAGTTTAAAATAGATGCAGATGAAAACTGTTGCAATCGAGGTCTTTGGAAAGTGTAGGAGGCAAATATTAACCCAGACAATCAAACTAAATGCTCTATGGTCTGCATGAGGGATATCAAAAGGAAAACATGTCAAATACATCAATTAGTCGCGAAGAAGGGTCCATGGGGTTAAAGAGTGTTACGATGTTTTCACACCTGAAAGTCCAAACCAAGGTTTCTTTCTTTGTTCCATTTGATTCGATTAGTTTTGGTTTCAGATTGCAATTCAGGGAGCACACTCTGGGATTTTGTATGACATACGTACGTTCTGTCATCATCGCTTACATGGATTGTGTGAAACTACTTGACATTGATTGGTTTGTTGGCAGACTTGTTTCTGACAGTGGTGTGTTGTCAGATTGACAGGTAGTCGTCTTTCCGCTTGAATGGAGAAAATGAATGAAATGGTTCATGGTTAATTTCATTGCCACTTTAATATCATTATGGTATTATTACCAGTACAGACGTCAGAACTACCCAAAAAAATGTTCACGCTACAAACCAAACCATGGTTCAGTTTCATCCGGACCAAGACCACCTCTTTTGGTCAGATTAAATTTTGTTCTGATGGTCCGGTTCGAGGCCCCTTTTTATTTAAGACGATCCGAGCTAAACAATATATGAATATCTGTACACAATAGTTCAACCTTATTTGATCCAATGCCTATCTTTTTATGGCGTCCTGGTGTATCATGTACTACGTCCAGTGTAGTTGAATGAAGATGGCTCTCTGTTGGTGGAGCGACAGCGAGGATAAAAGGCTCCAGAGATATACCCTTATAATAAAGTAATGCGTATTGCACAGTGAACAAAAATGTTGAAGGAATCGTCTGTGTAAAAGCCTGTTGCTGACAGAAATCCTTAATTAGTATCAGAAGGTCAATGGCACATTCAGATGCCTCTCGACGCCCCGCTGATCCGTCTCATGTTTGTTTTCATCATTAGAAAATATGTGATACTAAACCGTGGGATGATTTTGGAGCTCTGTCGGGATTTAAAGGTTAATATCAAATTGAGTGTGAAATGCAAATTTACGTTTTGCATGAAACAAGGTCTGGTATTGTTCTATGGTTATTGTTAAATATTTAGTGATATTTGCTTTTGGAAGAGACCCAACAAAGTCTCATAAAGGAATTGACTGAAATTCTTTATACCAGGTTCTTGTAGTATGTGAGAAACGTCATCATTTTACAGAGCAAAAACACAAAAGTACTGACTACCTACAAAGTATAAGTATTAATATTTGAATGTGTTCGTAAAAAGGGACAACATTTAATTTAAATATAATTAATAAAGAAAGCATGTGATAACCAAACTCTGGTTAACCAAAAAAACAGAGTGTGTGTGTGTGTGTGTGTGTGTGTGTGTGTGTGTGGACTGCGCAGACATCAAATGAATGAACCCCTTATGTCGTATACATTTATATGGTGTATCACTTTTTTGCGTGTGCCACCTTGTACCTACTCACCGCGGTGATGTACTACATTGATCACTCCCTCATCTTTTATTCCCGGAGCCACTTCCTAAAATATGTTGATCATGATCAGTACCTCTGATGTCCTCCCTGTCTCCCACTTCTAATGTTTTGCACTTCAAGGTTTCAACTCGGTTTAACAGCTCAGCTTCTTCACACACTTAAGTGTTTTGTTTAGCATTTAGGGTTTGATGTTGATGCCAGTGAGCCGGAGCTGGAGCAATAATCCCACTTGTGATATCAGTGGGTGTTTGTTGCCCTGTGGTGAAACTGATGAAAATAAATTCCACTGTTAAAGAAGGATGAATGCTGCGGTCATTGACATCATTTGGAGCCAGAGTCTGCACAGTAGTGTGGTGTGGAGCTGCTGTACCACTGCTATATAGGACCTGCCTATTTACATGCATTTTTCCAGTTGCTTATCAGTTTTAGCTGTCATTCATGAAGTTTCACCTAATGTTTTTGCATCAAATAACTATTAAAAACCAAACTTATTTGAAAAATAACCACTTGAATATACACCAGTGTGATCAGAACGACCTAAAATGACAGAAACCATCTTTGAGAAAAATGCAATTTTTTGGTCCATGTCCATGAGAAAGTAGGGTTTATGACCTATATTAAACCCAGCCCAAATAATTTGGCTTCACTTTGGGGAGCTGTCATGTTGTCCATCTTTGTATCCAGCCTGTGTTTGAAACTATCCATCCAGAAATCTACCAAAGCTAGATGTTATTTGTCAAAGTTTTTCTTAAAACATTTAAACTGTTTCTTTGATATCCCTTATCATGATCTACCAAACAGCATCACACAAGCTGGTTATAGCTTTCTCTGTGTTGGAGACACATTGGTGGTAAGATTGCACCGTGTTTAATTGTTTGTATTATTGTGCTTTGTTCTTTTCGTCTGGAAGGTTTTGTGGTTGGAGGAAGTACGTTTTCACGTTTTTCCTCTAACATCTCTCCCAGCAACACCCCAGAACTGGCAGCTGAGCTAACTGCCATTAGCATCTCCTCAAACGTACACTCCCGTAGGGACTGGTGTCGTTTCTGCTGTGCCCATTAAGCTATCAGGATCAAGTTTTACTCTTTACTCTATTTGTCCAGTCACTGGGTTTGGTTTCAGCTCAACTCAATCATCATGCTAAACCACTGAACTCTCTGTGGTAGCTGTGATGAGGAGTACTTCACTTGTTGACAACAGCTACTTAGGGATTTTACATTTTACATTCTGTATAAATACCCACTTGAGCTGGATCACCTTATTTACACATTGCAGAGAGGTTGTACTCCCTGTCTGGAGACTGCAAATGCAAATTAACTGGAAGATAATGTTGCTCATGCACAATTGTTAATTGTGTATTAACAATTAAACAGTAAAGTAATTAAGGCTGGAGTTTAAGATGCCCTTGTGAAACAGCGTGAACTCTTGATTCAGCACCGTGGAGAGCGCATGGTCACTGCTAATGACACGGAGGCCGGGGTCTTTCTGTGTGGAGTTTACATACATGTGCTCCCTGCGTCAGTGTGGGTTTTCTGCGGATAACTCGAATTCTTCCCACAATCCAATGACTGTTTGTTTGTCTCTCTATGTTGGTCCTGCGATGTGCAGTGACCCGTGCAGGGTGTTTTCGTCAAATGTCAGCTGGGATTGGCTCCACCCCCCACATACAGGCTCCACAATTTCTTATCACAGTTAAAATATGATAATATTTGCCAGGGCTTTGCAATATGACTATACATGTTGGCTGACAATAGAAAAACAACATTTCCCCTTTTAAAAAATCACACTTTAAGGCAATATTTCTTCGCCATTAGGACTATGATTTGGTTTCTTCTACATAGCATATGTTCAGGCAGAAACATTTGCCTTCAGGCAACAGAAGAAGCCTCTCTTTTAGGAGGGAGCTCTGTTGCCTGAATGTGACACACAACACACAACACACAACACACAAACCACAAATCCGTAGTTGGCAATTTGTCCCCACAGTGGACTGAAACATTATTAACTTAGGTTGCATCTACAAAGACATGGCCCCAAATTTGTTCTCGGTTAAGAAACTAATGAGTAACGATATATGTCGATATCGGGATGTGACAGGGTCTCTCATGGAATGTAAGGATTTATTGTCCAGCCGTATTATGTGCTGATAATAACATGTTAGTCTTGTTTTGTGGTATTTGGGTTGAAGCGGGGACGGAAGGGAGCTGGTCGGAGGAGTGGAGGGGGCTTGACGTTATGGGAGCTTTTCACATCACTCTGTTTTGTGATGATTCCTGAAATACAAATAAAATGGGTTGGCAGAGAATATTTTTAAATAAATTTTCTTAAAATATCCACTTAAGGTGCAGTACATTACTGCTCCAATATGCCGTGCACAGAACAGCAATATGTCTTAATGCGGTTTGGCTTCCAGGGTGAGACAGAATTTTCCATTCAGTTCACGAGTTGGAAAACTTTGAAGAAAAGTCAAGCTTTATTCATTCCGAGTGTACACCGCAAAGTCAGTGTCAGAGTTTCCTTGGAGACGGTTTGAGCAGAAGATAACGAGACTTGAGAGCTACGCACTGTATGATTACACACACACAGAATCAATACATGAAGAACTTCAAGTGTCCGACATAGACGCAGACAGTTGCGTGTGTATTGAAGCTGATCCCGCAGGAAAGACTGTATCTCCATTTCAAATCCCCCCCCCACCTCTTGAGATAATTCATGAAGTGAGAATATTTGGTGGTAAAATAGATCCCACTCTCGTAACGGAGTGGATGCATATTTCAGGTGGAGTGGGAGCAGAGTGCTTGCGTGAGGGGAGTTAATGGTTTGAGCCCGTGCACCGGCAAATACCAGAGTTGGAGATTTATCAGTGTGCAATTTGCCTTGAAGTGCTTTTGAGTAGGTTTTGATTGAAAGTGAATATTTTTAAGAGAAGATAATTACACTTAAATTATTCAGTGTTGGAAAATATTGTGCTCCTGCAAAAACACCAGTACACCCACCAAGAAAAACAATATAAATAATAATAAACTGTTTAATTTGAAGCTGTACTTTAATAGTTTGTTAGTTTGTTAATCGTTTACACACATTTACTTTAATGCAATGAGCTTTATTTTTCCGAAAAACATGGATAGATCAGTTATCATGGTCTCAGCAACTATAACTGATGTGATAAGGGCACTGATGGAGTTTTAAATCAGGTACATTTTTAAAGTTATCAACATTTACTGATTTCTTCTTCTTCTATATCCCCATTTCAATTCCCGGAGTTCAATAGTTCAATGCCGATGACAATAAATTCTTTAGCAGCCTCTTAAAGATGCCGAATAGCAGCTGGATTAGGTTTTCCATGAAATGACACATTGTGATATGTGGGATTGATAAACAGGACGTACAAAGGAAGTCATCCTTGTCTTCTGTTATCACATTTGCTTCCATGGAAGAAAAAGTCTCTGGAGGCCAAATTGGTTAAATGCGACGAAATGACATTTTATCAGTGAACTATCAGTCAAGCTGCTGCATGATTGTTTTCCTGAGCCATTAACCAAGAGGCAAGCAGGTTTGCGATGTCTTCCATGGGAAAATGTTCTTATCCATTTACAGTCATAAGCCAGGTTTGGTAAATGCTGAGAAATTCACTCACAAAACACCCAGAAAAAAAGCTGCCTGTTTATAATCTTCATCATTTAACAAAAAATCTCAAAACAGAAAACTGAAACCTAATTTTTGTGGGAAAAACTCATTAATCTGACCGTCCATAAAAAAACGAGTTATGAGTTATAAATAATTTTGAACCTTCCAGCACAGTAGAAAATAATTCTCTCTTCTGAAAATCATTCATAAATACAGCTTTTTTCAAGCAAAGCAATCAGTCTGCTCCACCAAACCTGAATAATGTCTCACTGACAGCCCCAAGTTGCACACTTGTTTTCTGCATGGTCCAATCATTCACGTATTGATTAGCAGCAGATTGATCAAAGCGCCAGACAAATGATTTCTCTGCTTTTGATAGCAGCCCAGCACACAACATGATATCCTGTCATAAAATGAACCCACTGTTTTATCAGAATGTCTCTCTGGGCTCAACCAACCACAGCATTTTTAAATTCAAGGTTCTTCATCAGATTGTGTCACAGGAAAGGAAACTGACACACCTCTATGTCATTGTTATGTGGGGTTGTTATTAGAAAATATGTTGGGATGTCAGACTGTTTCGAACCAACGTTTGACACATGTTCTATAAGAGTGTTTTGGGCGTAACATGCAATAAACCAATTTGAGTGCCCATCTCCTAGTAAGGTCAAATGCACTCACACTTACACCCTGGCTTTTAATGGTGGATTTCCAGGTAGCAAGAGTGAATTTGACTCTGCTGAGGAAACGGTGCAAACCAGACATCTAGATGACAGCAGCAGCCATGAAGAAAGTCCAGAGAGGCAAAAATACAAAATACAAGATACTCAGTTAAATATAATAAAAGCAAAATATCTCAAAGTCAATGACATCAAAGTTTGTGTTGATCAAAAGCATCATTGCTTTCCACTGCCTTGATTTAGCAATGTGTCAACAATGCACTAAGACCAACCAGGCATGACCACTCAGATGGGTGCAAGTGCATTTGCTATTTAAACAATGTGGGTGCAGGATGGAAGTGACAACTACATCAGTTGGACATTTGCTTTGTGCACTTTGTGCTGCATGTAAGATTTGGCCCAGGGTCTAATGAACCACAGCCTACTTGTAGATGTATAAATGACGATATGTAGTCTCAAGTTTTAGTTGAACTGATGCCTTAGCTAGTTTATAAATATGGGGAAGTTTACTTGTAACTTTCTTATTCTGTATCATGCTCAGAATTCTGCAGTTGTTCTGCTGCAGAAATTTTGATGGGAAAAAATTAGGTTACATTTTCAACCCCCAGCCCAAAAATATTTAGTAGGCAAATTATTTCCTCTGGGCATATTTTTAATCAGTGGCTATTTTAATAGAGAGCTTTTACCAGAAGCACTTTTGCAGAAATGTAAGGATATGCAGCATTTTCATTGACTGCCGGTCCATGAGCAGAGAGGCCTTTTGAACAACAGCTATTTGTGTAAAGAAAGAAAACAGCTGTATTTGTGCAAGATCTGTGTGGGTCTGTCCTGAATATGTGCATTTGTGTTACCCTTGTAACACGTCATCCTGAAGAGCCACATCGAGCCTGAACTGCAGTGCATCAGGGTAAATGATGCTGTGCCCTTGAAAAGGCCTGCGTGATAATCCAAGATTAGTGTGTCTGTGTATTTGTGTGTGCAGAGAGGAAATGAGAGTGAGGCTATTTGTGTGAATGAGTTTGAGTAGGAAGAGAGTTTGCATGTGTGTGTGTGTGTATTAATTTTTATGTGCAATGATTCCCTACATTTGAGAAGTGGTAAACAGCTAATGTTTAACTGATGTTTTGTAGATTGACTGAATCGACTGGATCATCTAATTGATTTATTGTCAGCAATAATTTGTTGGCAATAAAATAATAATTTAGACACAAACCCACGTATCTTCCTCATCCTCCTCTGTTTCTTCCCTATATTTATACCTTGCTAACTTCTCTCATATCTTATTTAATAGATGCAGAGTTCATTTGTATGCAGACGTTCTCTGTAAACAGTCCAAGTCAATGACGGCATCTCACACCCGGGCATTTGCAGGTGTTAAATATATAAAATTATCTAATGTACTGTATCTGATGTTAAAGTAACAACATGTTTTTGGGAAGTTTCTCTTAACACTGAACCATTATTTAATATACTAAAAAATCTGCCTGACAAAAAACACAAACACTATTATTGTATAAAAGCCTCTAAGGGCTTGTCAGACATTGTATTAATCTGTGTGTGTCTCTCCTTCAGGTGGGAGGGATGAGCGTGAGGGCCTGGCAGCCGTCAGAAGGATCTGTGAGGAGTATAAAGAGGCCAAAGGTAACATTGCGAACATCCCTAAGAACAAACACACAACCACACACAGACACACTAAACCTTTGTGTACATGTGCATTTGTTTTAGTATGCCAGTGTTTGAAGATAAAGGGCAGAGGTGCATCCGTGTGTCCCTCAGGCTTGTTTTTGCAGTCTTTTCCAGACACACACGTAATTGCACACTTGCAGGTTTACACACACACAAACACAGACAGCGCTTTCATGCCAAGTATACACTGTCAGGATTGTTGGTTGATGAACTGTGAGGAGAAGGAAAATATAGGGAAAGAGCTGAAAAGAACACGAGGGGAGAAAAGTAAACCAAAATGTGAGGGGAGGAGGGAGAGACATAGACATGGAGGAGGCAGATGGGGAAGGAGAGCATGAAAAATGGACAAATATAGGAAAATGACACATTAAAAAGACAGGAGATGGGTTAAGGAGGAAATGAAAGTTCAGACGAAGAGATGCATATGAGAAGAGACAAATGATAGCAGCGAAGCGATGTATCAGCATCCATTACCGACACCTTAAAGTGTTCTCTGTAACTCACATGTTGAGAAATGGATGCAGCTGACCTTCACAGCACCATAAATTCCACTGTGGTCTCATGACTGAGATGCCTCGTGAGTTATCCTTCTGTGTACCAAACATCCACCTAGCAGGGTTTGTCTGCAGCTTCTTAACTCAGAGGATGTTCAATGATTTATACCACTGCATAAATGAGGGGTAATGAAATAATTAGTATGATCATTACGTCTGAAGAGGTCCTTAGTTTAGCCTACTTCATACGTAGTTTAATCGAATACTGTAATGTCTGTAAAGTCAACAGAGAACACTGATCATCAGGTTTTATTAAAACCACCGACACTGTGATTGTGAGACTGATTGGTGCGTCCAAACCAAACGTCGGGCTACTTCTTTGCGTGATGAGATTTCATACAAAGTCAATATAAAGACATAAAAAGACACAAATTTAGGGTCTGGGCACGTTTACAGATACGTCGCTGAGTAAAGTTCACCAAAGTTAAACTCCATGCGAAGCTACACTGCGGATTTGCTTCACCACAGGAAGCAAATGTTTTATTTGCCTCCTCCCTCGCACAGATTGGAAGTAAATGGCAGGCAGAGGCTTGCCACTGCTACATTTACCTGAGTGTGACCTTGCCCTGATCCTGATGCCATACTTGCAAGTAAATTAAGTGATGCTAAAAATCATTTTTCACGCACCAAGGACGATGTCTGCAAATATGGAGAATCAAAACAAAGTGTAAAGGCCCAGTTAATTGGATTGAGCTCTTCAAATCCTTCAGTCCTCCATGTTGCACCACAATGTTTCTGCAACATCACAAAACAAACAACCAAAACACTGTCTTTAGAGCGGCCCTTTTTCATTTTGACATTACTGGAATCTTTTTCACATTACCTTCCCCTCGCCTTCCAGCACTCCTCTTGCCTCACTCTCTCCTCCCACAGAAAAGGATGAGTGATGGGAGGGCTTTTCAGTTGGTTGCAATCTGCAACCTAACCATGAAGATGCCACTAAATCCTACAAACTGGACCTTTGATGACAAGCTCGGGTCATTGCCTGGCAGCAATGAGCCGAGGCAGCGACAAAATGGCAAAAGGTTGGCGCCTCCTTAAATACAGCGAGAAAGCACCAGCTGCTTCTTTACTATTATTACTTTCTTCACTTGATGTCACTATATAGATCAAAACTGTAAGCTGCACTTGTTCTTTTTCTTTGCTGTCGTCCTATAGACATACTGTAAGCTCTTATAAACTCTCCTCACCTTCACATTCTTGAGCCTCATGCACTTACGAATACTTGTCCCTTATGCTTATGCATCAGTCATTCTTCCTGGTACAGTTGGATACAGGTTAGGTATGATGTTACGTGTAGTGCTGCCAATTGGGAAGCAAGCAGTGGTTTGTCTTGCCCGGCCTCGCAGTGGAGAGCAGCAGAAAGCCGGCTGGCCGGGTCCCTGCTTGTGTGTAAGTGGCTGTCAGGTACAGAGACAGCAGCCATGTAGCTGGTGTCATTGAAGTCGATTTCCCTGGACGGGGCCGTGGTGGAATTGATTACTTCTTTTGTAATTGGCAGGCACTGAGGCATAGGGGACAAGAGGGGTGTCTGTAGCCAGATGCTTGTGCACTGAATGAGAATGTGTTGGCGTGTGAGCGTGTGTGTGTGTGTGTGTGTGTGTGTGTGTGTGTGTGTGTGTGTGTGTGTGTGTGTGTGTGTGTGTGTGTGTGTGTGCGCATATTTGAATGCGACAGTAATGGATTCTCATTAGTATGTGAAGCAGGAGCTTTAAACATCTCTGTCCAAACACCCTTTGGCATCTTTCCTAGCGTTTGCACATTAGTCTGTTATGAAATGGGAGACTGCTCATAATATACACCAGGGGGGTGGAACGCCTGGCCTCCGGGCCATATGTGGCCCGTGACACAGTTTGATCTGGCCCGCAAGGCAATTAATTAATATAAAAAAGCAAATCAGAAATATAAAAAATAATTCTCATTAGAAATAAGTAATTTTTTTCTGCGATAAATAGCAATAATATAAAATAATAGAATAATCTCCTCTCTGGCTGTATGCCTGGCAGGTCATGGTGAAAGAGGAAACACACAACTCTTCCGTCAATCATCATGGCGACTGGCAAGAAAACAAAAGTAGATGTGCACTTGGACTTGGAAAATGGACAAATCATTACTGATCACTGACAGTGATGAAAAAGGCCAATCTCAAGCATCATTACAGCTGTAAACACGCAGCTAAACTGAATGAGTTGAGAGGACAAATGCTCTTGGATAAAATTCACACTCTTCGATGGAGTTTGATTCCCAACAAGATATTGAAAAAAACATTGAAGGACTAGCAAGAAGGTTTTTTCTCTCTGGTCACCAGACTCAACAAGAACTGCCAATTTTTGGCTTGCCAGGCCTTATGGACATCTGTAGAGGTCACTCAGGAGATTCCAAGTTGTCACTAGACAAATAATTTAATTTCACAAAGTATCCTTATATATTTTATACAATAGAAAAAGAGAGACTGCTCATTTGAGTCACCTTGAACACAATTAAAGGAAAAATCATTAGTCTTATTCTGTTTTGAACCCAGACAGGCCACCTTTGAGATTCAGGAAATGGAAGTCTAGTAAAAACAGCCTCCAAGCCCAGCCATGTTGATGTACAACCACACTAGCTGCCCATTCACCTCCACTTGCTGGTATATCTACATTTCCTATCAAAGAATTGGTATTTTGAGAAATATAGCATCGCTCCTTTCATCTAACTCAAGTGTATATATAGATATATACTCTCCTTCTCCCCCTCTCTCTATCTAACAGTCACTAGATATAAATATGTAAAGGTGTGTTTGGTACCATTTGGTGCCATAGTGCAGTGAAACAAAGGTATGAGCCCCAGAAAACCTCAAGCACAATCCTGTGGAAATATGCTAATGACTTAAGACTGCAAGTGAGCTTTAGTCAATGAGGCTTTAAGTATTTTACTCTAAATTATAAACTCACACACAAACACACACCACATGCAGATACAGGGTGTATTTTTGCCACAGGCAGTGCAGTCTGTCCGCTAACTTTAGTCACGGTGCACTTGAAAGTAACACTTTGCCTCAAACTATAGGCCTAGATTAACGGTGTGAAGCAAGTCAACCTGTGTGTGTGTGCGTGCGTGCGTGCGTGCGTGCGTGCGTGCGTGCGTGCGTGCGTGCGTGCGTGCGTTTGCATGTGCAGTGTTTCTGCATAACACATGAAATTATTTTTCAGTTCAGGTGCTGCTTCCTTCCCCCAAAAGCTGCAGTTATTTTACCAAAGCCTTTTCTCTCCAATTAACTTTTTCAGACACCTTTTTAGTTCAGTCATGAAGGAAGATGTTAGGCTCTGATTACTTTACTTTTGTAAAAAAGAAAAAAAAATATTTTCAAAAGTAACACTATAACACATTTAATCAAGAAATCATTCTACCACTTAAAATCAGGGCAAGCTGTATATTACACATTACACCTGTGCTTTTTGTCTTTCAACTGCAAGTTTCATTGACTATTTTGGTCGAGTCATGATTGAGTCATCACGCCTGCAGTAAATGTTTGCAGGCTTATTTGATTTGCTCAAAATAGATAATAACCCAGACTGCAAACCCCCGGCAGACACTGAAGTCAGTGTGGAAACAGTTTGGCTTCATATTATGACCTATTGTTCATTTTGTTTTGCCTTAAAACACACATCACTTTATGGCTATATATTCTGTAATTTGTGGCATAGATTTATTGATACACTTGGACACATCATCATCGATAGTGCCTTGAGTCATCAGGTGTTGTGGGTCTTTCAACTTCAGACATTAGACCACAGCTTGACCCTCCTGATCCACAGCCCTCTTGAGGCTTTCCCTGCTGTCTCTGAAGTTCTGCTGCTGGCTTTTTTTTTTTTGTGCACCAGTGATGCCCAGGAGGCTGTCAGCTTTGCACAGAGATTTTCTTGCAAAGCCCCTGCCCGTCATTTCAATTGACATTCACCGGAGTGCTTCTTCTGCAGCACTCCTCCACCAGTTCTGCATACTCAAAACTGTTTCACTCCTCTCAGGGCAGTGTAAGCTCCAGCATGACCACCTGTTTCAGTGTTTCTGAGGTCATCACAGTGACGTGTGGTGTCCGCAATTTCCTCAAGGAACCTGAGTTGCTTTCCTTACTCCACCTTTATCAACTAGTCGTGTACTGTTCAAAGAAAGTCTGCTTGGGTTTTTTAGTGGAGATTTTAATATTCCTTCTGGTTTCACAAATGCGATTCCACACCTTGGTGTTCTGAGATGCTGAATTTGGTAAATTAGGCTACAGATAGACCCAAGATATACCTTCAGCTATTGGTCATGGTGCCATGCACCGTGCTGACACATGCTTACCATCTGGCTTGGGTGTAGCTCCCGTACCTTAATTTCCATCTGGACCAAGTCCCACATCCCATTACCCTTGGTTTGGTTGGAATGCGGCCTGAACCTGCTGGGGCCAACTGTCACTGATCGCACCACAACTTTGTTGCAGCCGAGAGTCTGCTCGCTCCACTGCCTCTCTCCACTTCCAGTCTTCACCACAATGCCAAGAATCATGTGAACGAATACGGAAAGATTGTAATGATTACAGACAAAAGCACAGTCCAGCGTGGTCTCTGCCAAATCAGCTGAAATCTGTGGAGGAGCTCATACTGGCAAAATGCCCAGACTTTAAATTCTCAGTTATCACGATGTTGTTTATGAGACAGCTCAAAATGAAACGATTTATACTTTCTTTTTCCGGGTCTCATAAGAGTTTGTTGCAGAACTTTTTCTGGAAATCTCATTCCTCCTTTTGTATTTCCCCTCTTTATTTTTTGACAATATTATTACGAAGGAGAGAGATGAAGTGAGACACTGATGTGATTCAAAATGTAAGAGGAATTCAGAATATCCTATGACTTGACTATCATCTTATACTGTGTTGGGTTTAGAGCAAACAAAACACATTCAAACATTTCTGAAGATGGTTAGACCACATTAAGTTCACCTATTATTTCTGTCAGATGCAGAGCGTGTGAGTAATACAAGATCTCTGGCCTGTTGGTAAGCAGAGGAGAAATTCAATGGGTTTTCCAGTGATGCATTTTCATATCAGAGTTAGGTATAATCCGGCTTAATATTACCTGTGGTGACAATCAGGATGCATGATGCATGTTAAAGCCAGCTGGATTGAGGGGATTTCTGGGAAAAGAAGCAGGAAGTCCTCCATCATTATATTTTTTATAAGTTTTCGCAAAGAAGCACCAGCTAAAGCAGAGGATACTTTTAAACCCTTGGCCATATTTGTGCCTCTTACAAATTCTAATCACCGATAGTTTAGTCAGTTTAATGCATTAAAAATTCTTAAACTTATTGTCTAAATTGAACTGATGATTGCATTCGTTTTATTTGTATTATTTTTGTTTGTATGTTTGACCTTGTTTACATCTTACTTTTGTTAGAAGCTGAATGAATTATGGAAGCTCAGTATAATGAGTTATTGAAGGATTTTTCAGTGTCTCTTTTGTCACTGTAGTTGCTCTAAATGTGCACTGATGTGGCAGGAGCCATTTGTAATCACATTAAGTGTCCACAATTATAGACACAGTTGTGAAACACTTGCGTGTCTGCTTTTCCATCCACACTGTTGCAAAACTCAGGTGTAGGCAAAAGGAAAGTAGTGAAGGCCGTCAATATCAAACATGGCACTGCAAACACAATGCCTTGTCATTGTAGGAAAAGCAAATGTGTAAATAATAACGTTAATTATGGCTCAGTTCTATTTAGGTGGCCCATTAAACAGTTAATAAATAGTGTATAATATAGCCATCATTTATATTTTTATTTACATGTGTCCTTTCCTTTATGATATGCTTAATTGTCTTTAGTGACAAAGGTCTATTTTGTATAATTTATCCTCGAACAATTGAGATTAAGAGTGAGATGTAATGTTTTTCTAACAAATCTCAATTAAGGGTTCAAGGGATATTCACCATCTCGTCCTATATTCTGGATCATTTGAGGCCTACATGGATTTGTGGCAGCTTTTGTCATTGGTTGTTGAGAAAGAAAAAGACAAAGACATTTTTAAATACATGTCTTTGTGACTCACATTGAGTGGTGAAGTTGCTGACATGGCTTATACCTAAACATACTGAAAGATCAAGTTGAATGTCATAGAAAGCGTCTGCTTTCCCAGAAGTCAGGCCAACTTCAGATTACATAAAATCAACTTGGAATTGGTTTCAAATTTAATGATTAAAGTAACCCTTTAATTTGGTTTCCTGCCATGTTAAGTAAGTTAACATAAAGCTTGGATGAAATAAATGGAAACTTTCAAAGGAGACATGAATGGATTCAGTGCACGTCTCCATAGGCAGTTTCTGTCAAACGAAAACAGAGCCAGTGTGCGTTTGGCTATTGAGCTGAGGAAACTGAGCTTTATAGAAGATCCTGGGATCTGAATTCAGGGCTGACAGCATCGCCTGATCGATGGCGTTTCACTCCCAGTGGGCTTTCTAGATATGACTGGCCTGTCAGACAGGGACTGGCCTCAAGGGAGCCCAGTGAAGAGGACAGGAAAGGAGCAGCATGCACCAAACACACAAACACACAAACACACAAAGGCACGTCAGGCCAATGCACATGTGCAAACACTCAAATTTACTTTGTAGTCATTTTTAAATGCATACACATACTGTGACAAACGTGTGCTCATTGACATGCACACACATACTCTCCCTGCTTGTGTTTCTTTTCCTTTCTACTTCTGTGTTGCTCTCTCTCTCTCTCTCTCTCTCTGTCCCTCTTTTTCTCACACACAAAAGCACACACACACACACACACACACACACACACACACACACACACACACACACACACACACACACACACACACACACTCAGCAGGAGGTGAATGGCGTGGCTTGGAGATAAGACGCTATCAAACCTTCATCGGGGACGGCTGCACTCTCATCTGTGATGGTGGCCTTTTCCTCTATCAGTTCCATCAACTCTCCTTCCCCTTGCTCCCTCTCAGGCCTCTTCCTGTCCTTGTCCATTATATTTGACCCTCCACACACTCACTCCAGTCATTGGGGGGAACAAGATATTATTCTCTCGATATATGAAAGATATGTCCCTTTTGTATTCTTCCTGCAAAATGGCAGTGCCTTTGTGTTGCATGGTACTTTGGCAGCAGCTGATAAAAGATTTCGCAAGTATAAAAAAAATTATTCAAAGCCCAGCAGGGTTCATGTCGATCTATAAATATATAGCATATTCCCCCTGTCACCTGCCTATTCAGAACATGGAAAACAATGTTACTTTTGTGTAGAATAAATCGATTACACCTGCCAACCTAAGAAAAAACAGCAGAGAATGCGTCGTAAGAAATCCTCAGTCAGGCCATACTGCAGGTTTCATGCTGTATTGTTCATATTTGTATATTATTCTACTGTTTTATGTTTTTAGTTGCATTTCTGTGATCTATGTGTTTGTCTTTGGCTGTAAAGAAGAGAAAGAGATGAAATCTCAGTGACTGAAATATGCTACTATTACATCCCTACTAAACACTAGGGAATGAACTAGGGGAGTAACACATGTGAAATGAATCCAGATCGAGAAGGAAGACGAAAAAAAGTGATGTTTTGTTATCACAAAATAACCAAACTAAACAAGGTGAAATGGCAACTGAAAGTGAAGCTCTTCAAAAAAGGAGAGGCCAGTGCCTGTAACTGATAAAAGAGTTTGTGCAAAGTGAAAAGTTAAACCAAAGATTTACTAATGTCTACGCTCCCAAAGGAAATAGCCTAGCACAAAACCCACAATGCACTGTCATGAGGCAACACTGTCTATGACTATGTCTCAAACCGACGCACAACGGTGCGTGTCCACTCACTTATATACACACTTCTACAGGTTGGAGCAATCGTGTGACTGAGATGACAGACAGACACGCCCATAAATCCCATAACCCCATCATTTGCTGGCCATAGATAAGAATATGTCTAATTGCTTTGTTGCCTTTATCTCAGTATGTTACTATAACAGCTTTCCTCCCTGTGTCTTATCATACATTAGATCTGATATACCAGTGTGTCGAGCATTGATGGGGTTCAGGTAGAAGTATAAGGTTTTATAAGATGTACAGAGAAAGTGTAGCACTGCCAGTGTCGTACTGTAAGAACCCACCAAGTCTCATGATTAATACACTCTTTGATGTCTTACTGCCAAAACGACTAGCAGAAATAATCCGTTTGCAATGGCTCTGATGTATTTGCTTCTCTCTCTCTCTGTGTGTGTGTGTGTGTGTGTGTGTGTGTGTGTGTGTGTGTGTGTGTGTGTGTGTGTGTGTGTGTGTGTGTGTGTGTGTGTGTGTGTGTGTGTGTGTCTCCATTTCAGTCGAGTTCAAGAAGCTGGACCTCGCCTCTTTGCAGTCTGTCCATCAATTTGTCCAACGCTTCAAGCAGCAGGGCCTGCCACTAAACATTCTTATCAATAATGGTGAGTGATGGAAATGTCTTGTTCCCGCCACATGTGGATTGTCTGCAATGTTAGTTTATAAAGTAATTAGTGGGGAGAATAGGGATCCTCTACACAGCAGTGTAATTTAAATGCTATCACCTGAATTTGAAGCATTAAACTCAGCTTTGGACTCACTGACAAATCTTTAACATATAGTATTTCACATTTAAGTACAGGAAGAAGAACAATGTGTTTTGCATGTCCTCCACCAGACTGGCTCATCAGTTAGTGGCTCCCGGCAGTGTCAGATGACTTAAATATACAGTATGTTAGAAAAGGAAATTTGCAATGATTCAAATTTTGACCGTCAACAGATAGATCAGTCAGACTCTTCCCTTAAGTGAAGCCATCGGTAAGGTCTGTCTCCTTATTGATAAGCAAGACACAGAAGATTTCTGCCGTCACCAGTAATCAAAGCTCATAGGAAAACCTTAAACGGACGGCTTTCCATTTCATGTTTACATACTCTGTTTGAAAGCAACATGCCAGTTAAAGTTAATGTAAGAATGTGCTGTAAAGAACACACGTCACTAACTCTGTGCTGACCACTGCAGATATATTAGAGACTCTTAGGATTTAAGAATATTGATATATTATTGTTTTCTATTGTTATTGTTTTCTACCTTGTGTTTTTTGTTACAACAAATACATTAGCCCTACCAAACAATTTGGAGATTGTGTAAATGTAATTCTGCACCATGCTGAAAATATATGCTTATAAAAAAAGCTGAAAAGTATTTTTCTGTGCCTCACTTGCCTCTGTGTTCATTTCCTGTGTCAAGCGGGTGTCATGCTGGTTCCCGAGTGCCGCACTGAAGATGGATTTGAGCAGCACTTCGGGGTGAACTACCTGGGTCACTTCCTGTTGACCTGGCTGCTCCTGGACACACTGAAGGATTCTGGGAAGTGTGGTCACTTCTCTCGTGTGGTCAACGTCTCCTCCTCCGCCCACCGCATCGGCGAGGTCCGACTTAACGATTTAAACAGCCGGTAGGTTCAAACATACACACACAAAATGTGATATTTGTGTTTATCTCTGCCTGAAAACTACATGAGAGAAATGTTATTTGTTTTCTAAAATAGCAAGTGACAAGAGTGTAAATTAGTTTTACAATACTTTAATTTTCATATAGTTTTTCCCATTTAAAAGTACTTGGGAGTTAAGTCAGAGCCTGGAATGTGCAAAGAGAGGACGATGGGTGGTGGTGGAACAATTTAAAACATTTCTTAAAGAGTTGAAGTTTGATTTTATTGCATTGGATTAGAAGTGACTCCAGAGTCCTGTGTGAATCGTGAAGGGGATTCAGGGAACCTGTCAAGAAAGGAGAAGTGAGTGTTTTGGCTACTGTGTTGTTTTATTTGGTAGAAGATTATGAGGCCAAACCTGTCGCGCTCACCTGCTCGCTCTCTATACTGGCATCACAAACACAAGCTCCTCAGTTTCTTCTGGCGTTAGTAGCTGTTGGCTCCAGTTGGTTCAGTTTCCTGCCAGAGAGCAGCACTGCTGTCCAGAAATATCAGCAGCCCCAACATCTTCATTGTGTTGTTTCATTTGCCATTGGGCTGGTCTGTGGATCATGGCTGTGAGCAAAGATTCTCACAACATGTTATAAAATCTGAACCACGCTGTTATAAAGATCTGTAGGATCTTTGGATAAAGGATAAAACAAACAAAACTCTCCCTGTATTTCTCCCCAAGTCCTGTTGTCACACAGATTTCAACATGCAGGCTGTAGGTTGCTTGTTAAAGACAGAGGTTTTCAATTGTTTCTTTGCCAAGGACCCTTGCAATATAAAAAATATTCCATGGACCCCTCATGTCTCTTGGAATAATTTGACATAGCCTATTTTTTACACTTCTACTTACTACTTCCTTATGGGTAGAACAACACAAGAGAAAAATCTTAGAAAGATATTACTATTATGTGTTTAACATGTATTCAAAATATTTTCACCATATTTACACAGAATGCGATATATTATGATAATTTTAATGGACGAATCTCTAAACTTTTCATGAGCCCCCTGTAAGTGTGCCTCAGACCCCTATTTGAGAACCACTGGTTAAAGAGATGCTGACTTTTAATTACTAGTTAATTCAGCTTTACTTTGATATAGAAAACAATAATTGAATTCACCATGCTGCTTAATTAAAGGTTACCAGCAGCTACTGGAAACTCTTAAGGAGGAATATCTCCCTGCGTGTTTTCTTGCATGAGTGGAAGTTGTGAATCGATCAATGCACCTTAAGCATCTTTATGACAACTTTGGCAATTTAATTTGTTATTACTTTGTTATAACATTATTCAGGGACGATCAGATCTTCAAAAAAATTTGCAACTGATTATGCAAACTGCTGTTCTTCTGTTTTTCTCACTCAAATTAAAATGAATCACGAAATGGGACATCGTCCTCAATTTAATTTCTAGTCTTGTTTGTGTATATTGTATCAGTGTTAAGTTTCCAGTGTAGGACGAACTCATCCTGCTGAACACGGACAAGTTCTTATTAAATGAGAATTTTATTTCTATTGTGGCAGTAGCTTAATTGAATAAACTGAACAAAAGCAAGGCAGCTGTTTACCTGCCCTCTACCCCCTCAATCCTTTTCATACAAATGTCTGACATTCTGTCTTACTTCCTCTCTCTCTCTTCAGCCAGTGTTATTCAGCTCATGCTGCTTACTGTCACAGTAAACTGGCCCAGCTGGTATTTAGCTCCCACCTCCACCAGGAGCTGCAGTACGGAGGCTTCCCAGTGACTTCATGTGCTGTGGACCCTGGCATGGTGGACACTGCTCTCTACTGCCACCTCTGGAAGCCCCTCCACCTGGCACACAGCGCCCTAGCTCCCCTGCTTCTGAAGGTAAAACACTCTCGTGACTTTCATCTGCTTTATTCACCCATAGATCAACTTTGATTTACTTTTTTTATAGAAAATGTCAGTAACTTTGCAGCATTCATTGTCTGCTTTCCTGGAAGGGAGCTGCGTCTGTCAGTGCTGCTGTCACCACGGTGACCTGAAACGCCGACTCGACTGCAGATGATATTCTAAATTTGAAACACAAACACTTCATGCACACACAAATACACACGGTCCACATAGCTAAAAATGGAAGTGCAAAAAAAATCTAAGCAGGCTCTTCACTGTGTGTTATATATTTAAACATTTCCTGCATAGCTTAAAGCGGTGGCCGCAGGCTGCTGTTAATGTCCCTGGGATTTAATGGAAGGAGACGTGTGCGTGTTTGAGACCAAAACCACGATTGTCACAGGCATTTGCCTCCAAGCGCAACCTGTGGGAGGGTTCTGCCCCACATACACAAACACATGCATCACACAAACTCATGCATGTAAATCATCAGCGCACACACACACACAAACACAAATAAAAATAAAATCTTAAAAGTATAACAGTTCTTCATTTAAATGTCTGAAAACAACTAGACCTATGATATTTTAGTGAAATACAATGTGGTGTGCTCCTAAGGTTGTGGATTTGAGGATTAGAAAAAATAAAGGGTAAAAATTCACTAAATCACAACCATGCAGAGCTATTTTAACAATAATTGTAGGAGTGTAAGTTGAAACTGTTTTATTTGCATAGCGTCAGATCACAAGAAAAATGATCTCGGCACACTTTTCATATAATAGAGAAGGTGTAGACTCTACTTTTTATATTCTTTTCCTTTTTTTGTGTGCAGCACTTTGTAACTTTCTTAAGAAAAGTGCAATAAAAATAAAGTTTATTATATTATTTATCTGAATGTGATGTGTTCACATGCTGCCTCTAACGTATAACTGATAAATGAAAGGTATTTGGTTTTCTGACACTCTTTAAGAAGAATATGCAACCAACAGCACCTTTTGTAAAGACACAGTCATTGGTGAATATTGTTGAGCAGCATCTTTGGCAATATCAGATACAACAGAGCAACAAGTCACTCAGGAGCGGCCTGTTGTCATGGAAACAAATTTTTTTAAAACAGATTTTGGGGAAATGTTGTGGAGTACTACGGCACACACACACACACACACACACACACACACACACACACACACACACACACACACACACACACACACACACACACACACACACACACACACACACACACACACACACACACAGAGAGTATGCCTGTCAGTGTTGATGCTCGCAGGATGTGATCCCCTCTCCGCTCTGAAACCTGCTCCTGGTCTCACAGCTGACACTGAGATCATTGTTAAAAAGCATCAACTCTAACACTCACGCACATGCACACTTATGCATGCAGACACACGCACGCACACACACACACACAAAAACATACACAGGCACGTACCCTGAGCCTTCTTTTCGCTGACACTAACAAACAATGACATTAGTTGTCCTCTGGCATTCATACACACGCACACAAACACGTTCTTTGTTTTCGCAACGATAACTTGTTGTTGAACTTGTCATCCTGCAGACTCTCTCATTCCTTTTTTATTCAGCTGGTGTTTGTGTGTATGTCGTCCACAGACCCCTGTAGAGGGCGCTGCCACTGTGTTGCACGCTGCCCTATCACCAGCCCTGGAGGGGGAGTACGGAGAAGGCTACTGGTCCAATGGGTGCAGGGAGATGACAACACCCCGGACCTTTGACCCCCAGCTCAAGCTGAGCCTCTGGGAGACCAGCCTCCAGTTACTGGGACTGCAGTAGCAAGATAACCACGGGCGACCAACAGGACTAAGTAAACGTCAGACACAGACCCTTAACTCGGACGAACCCGCCGCTTTCCTCTTCCTCCTCCTCCCTTCTTTTCTGTATTTTTTTCTCTGTCCATATCTCACATCGAGGTGTTTGTAGCGATTTATTTTGACGATCTTGCAATCCACCGCTGGACTGTGATTGGTTATTTGGGAAGGCAAGACCTTGTTTTTGTTCCAGACCTGCCAAAGAAGGGCTACAGGGGACGGAAGACATGTTTTTTGTTTGTCACTGTGAGCGAGCTAACATACGCACATGTGTAAACACACTTGAGGGTTAGATGGATATATGATTTTGCGGTCATAGATACTGGGAAGTTGACATCGGATTATTTCCTGATTTTTAGCAAATCTAGCCAGAGAAACTACGTTGACGTATTCAAAAAACCCACAATGACACCTGCTCCACTCTGCCTTAATGTCATTACTCTGGATTTCAATAAAGACTTTCAAAATACTTAAATAGTTTTTCAGAGGTTTTACAATGCAGTTATTTAATTATTATTACATTAAATTCTTGTTTGAGTATGGAAATAGATTAAAAAGCAAAATTCTGGTTCTATACTAGCTGCAAAATCACATGTCGGTCAAACCCTCACATACACAAACACAAACACATACTCATACACCATCAAAATTATTAGATTCTTCAGATCTGAACCCAACTTGCTGTGGGCGGAGGAATATGATGTCATCACTTTGCTTTCACACATCGTAATGCTTTTCGCAGCTCATGTTTCCATCCCCTCCCGTTTTACTGGGAGCACCTTGTTCTTTTTGTAACACCCTTGTGCTTTTACTGGTTACTGCTGTACTGAGTCCTCATGTTAACTGCTGGTCGTAGTTGTGTGTGATAAGTTGTGTTTTGAGGATGCTGGGAAAACGTCATCATCAGCTCCTCTGTCCTTTGTCCCTCTTCAACTCAGCAATCCAACAAAAGACATTCCTACAGACTGAAGGGGGATACGGGAAAACCCTGAAATACAGAAGAGTAAAAGTAGGGCAGATTTGGAACGATTTCCTCTGTAGACTTGACAATGACACGTTTCTGTATTTGTCTGCTCAGAAACAAAGAAAATGGAAGGAGGCAGAACCAATCCCCACCTTGCTCTGAGTCTGTCCCGGTTTTCCTTTGTGATCAGTGTTAATCGGTTTTACTGCGCCTGTGATAAATGTGTTTGTGCTTTATGCACGAGTTAAGCATCGACTCATGCTATAGACCCAAATCAAAGATAGCACAACAATGGCCGGTCCAGGAGGAACAGCAACAGAAAGGAGAGTGAGGGAAATCAAATTTTTTCCATAATTCAAGCTGTGTTGGTTCCTCATTGCTGCTGCTGCTGCGTCTGCTTCTGCTTCCTCATTTGGCGCCGCTCCCAGTGCATTGTGGGATTGAGATTTCCCAGTGGTGAGAATCAAACTCCATCTGCCGAGCTGACACACTCACTCTCAAACATTGGATGCAGTACTGTATATCCAGGCCCAGGCTTATCTAAACAAGCACACAGCATGTCTGTCTCTCATTCAGGAAAACACTCCTACACACACACGCAAAGATATAACACACAGCCATAACGCCATTGCCACTGTGATTAACCATTTTAGCTGTGAAGATGAAAAGTTTTATCTCAAACTGACCAGATTTGGCTGAAAACCCTTCCACCACGTGCCATCCCATCGCTGTATCTGTTGGATGTGTGTGTTGTTGCTTTTTACACTGCCACCAAGCGTCCAGCGTTCATTATGATCTGCCGTATGTGAAGCAATAGCATCACTGTGGTACTGTAGCTCATTCAGCCAGTAGCACAGAGCAGGACATTCAGACCCAGGACCATGAGATTCTATCAAAGAAAAACAAAAACAGCGTCACGTTACGTAAATATCACAAATTCAGAATTTCTTTGGTGACAGTAATGTGCATTCTTTACAATTATATTTAAAAGATGTCACCAATTTCAAAACCAGTTTGACGACCTGTAATTGGTCTGGTTTGTGTGATATGATTACCAGTGATGGCTCCCATTAGCACATGGACCTGGTAGAAATGACATGATCATATAATTTGACCAAGATTACCTAAAAGCTCCATTAAGCAGCCAACCATTAGTTAATGGACTGTAGGGTCATGTGCTGTTATATTTGAACATGGACTCTGTGGGTCCATTTTTAGACTAATGCATTGTCCATGTTATAAAGAGTCGAAGAGGGCAGTGTTGTTTATGACAGATCTAGGCTGGTAGGAGATGTGCATGTCTGTTCTGGTTTTCAGACGTATTCAGGCAAATACATCAAATATTTATATTATATATATATTATATAACAGCATAATAACTGTTACTTGGATAATAATATGAATCAACTTGTACATGTGGGAACCTGATAACTATGATGTCACAGGAACGCAGCATAACTAGCAAAACACATCACACCTTGAATTGATTCTGATTGGCTCTCATTATAGAGGCACTACAATGTGGCCAATCAGGACCATGTGTTGTATGTGGCATGGGTGGAACCTCCACCAGCAGATTTACCTCATTCGAATGAGAGTTAGATTTTTCAGCCAATCAGGGTTCAGTCTGACGAGAACTCAGATTCAGTTAAATTCAGCTTTTAGTGTAACTACGTTACTTTTGCAAAATATCACGAATGGAAATCCAACAGAATAAAATGGGACATTTAAAATTCTAATTTAAAGCAATCATGAGTTAGATTAGTTTTTCTATTGTAGCAGTCATGTGGGAACTGACTGTAAATGCCAGCAATACTCTTCAGTTTTTAAGATGTTATTTTTTGGGTCGTCTAACTGCTCATTGCCTCGGTGCTTCCTTGTTTTACTGTGGATCCTTGAGGCTCCTGTAGAGTACTGACAAAATAACCAACAACCAAACTTAGTTCTCAAGTGAAACAAACGTGCGTGTGTCCCCTTCACACAAATGACAAACACCAGCTTACCACTCAGCAGCACTCATTTAACGTACAAGGCTCCGGTGCGAGCTACGTCCCGTCACAGAGCTACCGTGCTTTCCCACAATCCAGCTGCTATGATAGATGTTATTTAAAAAAGCAAACCTAAGTGGGGGGGCGTCTGCACACAAGATTTTCCTTGTTCTTGTTATGTCAGCTTAACGAGAAGAGGAGTGGGGGGGGTCTAAATTATCGATGATTACCTTGTTATATATTTAGCGGACTTGTCAAGAACTCTGCGCAGACGGGACAGCACAGTGAACTTTCTGAACTTGAATTGCAAATATAGAAGAAGAGCAACATAAAAAAAAAAAAGAAACATCTCAAGTGACGTTCCGTGATATTGTCTGTATGTTATCTACTCGTAAAATTTCAAAAAGCCGCTGGACGTGGACCAGTGGAGCTGTATGTTGACTAAAAACGCTCTAATAGCCATTCTTCTGACTGACCTGGGATTACATTTATATTAAATGTTCTGGTCCCAAGTTCTGCGATTCCCTAAATGTGTATATGTAAAGGAAGAGATCATATAAAGACGTATACAGTGGGAAGGTTTCCAGATGAACTGAGTCCTTACTCTGGAGCAGGTATGAGAAAACACATGCAGACATTTTTCTGTCCTTTCATCTTTTTATGCATGGGCCCGTACACCATTTTCTCCTTTTGCTATGAGTGCGACCTTTAGCTCGAGACCCTGCGGGGGGGCCGCAGAAGGCAGATGTTCCCACCTCAAATCCAGTGTAAACATTCAGTCCATCTGGGCGCCAGAGGATTTCCTGAAGATGTTTTTATTTTCTAAATCGTTATTTTGTCGTTGTTGAGATTTAATACATTTTATTGCTTTTGCTGTGCCTATGAAGAAAATCTCCCTCATACGTGTGTATACTGTGAAATTTTTCCATGTAGAAATGAGCTCGTAGAAACTGTGATACTGTCTCGTCCTGTGCATTTTGCTGTAAGTTCTTTCTTCTCGAGTGAAGGGAATGAAGAGTGTGTGCGTGTGTGTGTGTGCGTGCGTGCGTGCGAGTGTGTGTGTCTAGATTAGGGAGTCCATGTCCATGTTTTTCGTCGATGGTTGTGACATTCCAGCAGCAGCCACCACCTTTTCTATTATCCAAAGCCTCTCAATAAACATATCATTGTGCCACTCGTGCTCTCTGTCCTTTGCAGCGTGTGTGAGTGAGAAACTGTCAGCCTGATGACGCTGGGCATGAGACGGCGAGCCCCGAGCGCACGCTGAACTTTGGAGATATTCTCAGAACCATCAGTAAAACTCACACAGACATAAACACACTCTTACTAGGTCCCCGGGATTAACTCCATCACATTTTTCCTCTCGTTAAAAAAGCAGATCTTTGTCCGGTTACAACCTGAGTGTCTCACCCCTGACGCCTTTAAATAGGATTATGTTGGCAGAGACTCCACGACCAAAGCAACCCACTTTCCCCCCCCTGTCATCTGTCAGGAGTAATTGAGGTTCAGTGTCTTGCTTAACAAGGACACTTGGACATGTGGACCACGTTTCTTGCAATTAAGGGCCAACCCGTTCTATGACCTGAGCTACAGCTGCCTCAATTTGTCCGTTTGGATTTCGATCTGAACCTCGGAGCCTCGCCCCCTAAATTGCATTTGCTCTGCCACCTTAAACTCTTTAAAGTCCTGAAAGACCTGAAAGCATGTGTCCTTTCACTTTCAGACAGAGGCAGGCAAAAGCAGGTTTCTCCTTTATAATATGCAGCTGCAACCCATCTTGCTGAAGCTAAAATTGCATGAAAACTCCAAACGAATACAGCTCTTTTTGAAATGAGAAAAACTTTTAAACAGATTTTAAACAACATTGCTCCCGAGTTGCCAACATGGCATTTTTTATGGAAGAATATAAAAAAAATTCCATCAGGTCCAATTCTGTGGCTGGTTCAGATGAGTTTTATTCACTGCACAGAGGAGACAGACGATCAAAACAAGGCTATAAAATCTGTCTGATGGTCAAAATTCAGAGACCAAATTTTATACTATTACAGCAAAATACATTTAAAAACAATATGTTGTGGGCTGGACTAATTTAGACGAGGCCGTTTTATTACTAAGCACATTTCATACACAGACGTACGTTTAAGAGGCTTTTAAAAGCAACACAGAAACCAAATTAAAATAAAACAATTTAAAATCAGAGAGCATTAACAGAGGTTAAACAAATAAAGTGGATAAATCTGTATAAACAAATCTATTTATAAAAGGGAGAAACAAAGTAGATAATAACTGTATAAGTATAATACATTTTTTTTATAAAATACACCGATGGTATGACCTCGTAAAATAGCTAAGGCAGAAAAGGTAAACACAACTCAGAAAGTCCTGGAGAGGCTGATTTACGATCCAACATGCTCCCATCTGCCAGTAACTCATTCGGTTCACTTCCTCCAACACCTCCGCTTATGTGATATCTCTGTCTGCACGGGAGGGTTCTGATGAATTGAATTCACATCTAAGTAAGAAAGCTTTTCACAGGTCATCTTCCTGGGAAAGTACGTCCCTATAGTTTCACACAGGTATCTGTTAATTAATGTCAAATAGTGTGTCTCAACAGAGAACTTGATCTGGATGCATAGAGAAAATATAATTAAAAAAAACATAAAACTACAGCTTTACTGTCCTCATTCACAATTTTATATGCAGAATTAACTACGACCTCTCTTTTCACTTCTCTACCTTCTCTTTCCTGTCCTGCTGTGGCATTTAGCCTCAGCTTTGCCACATGTTCAGTAATTATATTTGCACACTAAAGAAATCAATAATCCTGAAAGTCCAATGAGATAATAACATAATAAATGTAAATACAACTCCTCGTCTTGATCTGGACGCGTTTCTTCCTCTCTCTAAAATGATAAATGACAAACAAGGAGAGGCAGTTTTTAAACAACTTAAGCAACAAAAATAATGTAGAGGAATTTAAAGACTTAATATATATTTATCCTTTTATATAAGATGGTTTACAGAACAAGCGGTCCTCTTTCCTTCAGCTCCTCCACACTCCTCTTCCTCTAACAGACAAAAGGCAAGTATGAAACAGTTAACGTAAATGGGGTAAAAAAAAAAGTAATGATCAATATTTGTGATAAAATCATAACTGTGTGTTTATATTTTTTAATGAGTTCACAGTGGATGCTCTCTCCTCCTCTCTTCTCATTACAAGCCTCACTGCACCGTAACAATGTATTTGACTGAGTGGTGACACTAACTTTAGTTTATGACACACTCATGCCATCATTAACATAAGATAGAATGTGCAAGGAGCGACTGCACCATCAACACAACATATTAAACTTGTGCGTTCTCTGTAGTGGACAGTTTATCAATCTGTTCATGGTCAGGTGGAGTTAATATCCTCCGTCCTCTCCCTCGTCTATCAGTCTGTTCTTTCTGCTCGCTCTGCCCGCTTTTCAGGCGGATCCGTTTTATCTCTGCAGCTGGGATGTTCCCTGTTGTGATTCTCATTCCTCACTCACACTGAAATCTGGAGCTAAATGTACCACAGACTGAAGATGGACAAAGCGTCTCCACTTCCTCCCACTATCCGGAAAGGAAGCCAAAATATCCCAGACTTGAACACTGCCATCTTACGCCGATTACGCCATTTTCCACTGCAGATATTAACTGCATGGGGCTGAGGTCAGGTAAATGCACAAAAAACAGAAAGCCTGTCGGGTTTGGGTCAGGCTTCGTTATTTTTGGGGTTGGACAGAAAAAAAAGAGTCCCAAGCTGCAATCTAGTCTGTCTCCCATCTGCTAACATGGAGGAGGCAGGGTTTATGACCTGTACATACATACATACATACATACATACATACATACATACATACATACATACATACATACAATGAAGAAATCCATGTCAAACACTGTTCTGTTTAAGGCCGGTTCTTTCAACACAGCTCATGTCTCAGCAGCAGAAACACAGGTCAGCTCTAAAAAATAAATAAACCATGATGAGCAAACTCTACACCAAGATACACATACAAGATATTTACTCCTCAATATATTTGGTATTATGCAGCATGTCTACTTCACTCCTGGGGCAAGGGCACTACTTGAGGCATATCTAACCCTGCCAGACGCTCTAAAGAGTAAACATAATCATTGTGTTAACCTTTGTTTGGAATGAGAGGGAGGTTGTTAAGCCTGAGATGAGGCTGTGTGAGACACAGATGGAGGATGGACGCCCCCATGGAGTCGATGTTTGCGCTGCTCAGAGGACGAACCCTCAGGGGGACATGATTGGACTAGTTAAGTTCAGAACCCAAAAAGATCCCCGCAGGGAAAATGTTTTCTTACAAGTGCTTAACATTCAGTTAGGATATTGGCATATGGGCAACAATGTGAACATCAAAGTAGATTAATGGTAATTTAACACTGAGTTAACCCCGATGTGCCAAGGTACACGGATGAAAAATGGAATATGGGTCATATCCTGATTCAATATCAAGGATAACACAAAAAGTTCCAAAGTTTTGTTTTATGAATATTGCGATGAAAAAAACTGACAGTGCAACAAGGCAGAGGAGCAGCAGGCAAAAGACAAAGAAGATAAACTTCACAAAGCCTCAGAGGATTAAGGGAATAATCAAGGTCAAAAAACAGGCAGACGTCACACACACGAGCTAGTCTGCAGAACGAAGACAATCTGTCAAACAGGAAGTGAACCACGGGGGGGATAAATACAAGAATGTCAGATTATATCAATGCAAACAGGGGACCAGAAAAACTGGCGGGAGACTGATCAATAGCAGGAAGTGGAACTAACTGAAATGCATTAGAAGAAGACTTCAGTGTGTAGAATTTAGTGACTTCTAGTGGTGAAGTTGCATGATGCAGCTGAACACCCCTCACCTCACCCTCCCCTTCCAAACATGAACGAGAACCTGTGGGAGCCTTCAGTTGTCCTAAAAACTCAAAAAGGTATTTAGTTTGTCCAGACTGGACTACTGTAAAAAACATGGCGGCCTCCACACACACACGGACCACAGCTCAAGAAGTCAATATCGCTTCATTCATGAATTCAAAGCACTGAGCTCCATGGTTTAATTTGCAGCTTATGTCAAATTCTGATAAATTAATACTTATATATGGTTCACTCACGTATGGACCCAACATTGGAGAGATCTGAGGTACTTAAGAGTTCATGAAACGATCGCCTGTTCTAGTCACGCTTGCATCACAATGTCTCAACTCACCGACTGACTGACTGGAATGTAAATCAACTTAATCCACACAAGCTTCAAAAGGCTGAACGTGATCCCAGTCTATAGTGGTTTTAACAGGTTTGATCTCATGTACTTATTTCTCTAACTACTGTGAATCTATTTCAGTCCAGCATCAACAGTGAAAACACGCTGACCCAGAAATCCGCGTACAAAGGCAAGATTCAGACACTGACGTCAGATTTGTTTCAACTCCTGACATTGTCTGTGATGCCACCTGCATCAGAAGCAACCATTAGCATTTTAATAAATGTTAACCAATCACCATTTTTTAAACCTGACGACCCCGACCAGAACAATAAGAATATTCTTATATTATACAAATATTCAACTCTAAAACAGATTTAATGTACATTATACTTAAAGCTCAACGTTGGTCAATCAGGCCTTTTTTTTAAACTAAATTCTTTGGAGTTGCCGAAAGTTTTTTCTTCCATCATATATTTACCGTTATAGTTTCTATCCCGTCACTCCACACCTTCATCCCAAAAAAAAGTCCTGTAATGGTGATACAGTTAATAAATCATGAACCTTTTTGCTTTTCCAGGAACCAAAAGATTGAAACAAAAACAAAACTGAAAACCGAGAGCAGAATTTGAAAAGACACCATTTCAAAATGTTATATTTATAATATAATTTTAGTGTTTAAATTCCACAGAGCGGGAAACTTAAGCGGGACTTACTTTCCACCGAGTAAAACTTTCCCTCATTGCGTCTGTCTGCACAAATATCTAATGGTTATTGTGTAGAACAACAGTTGTGCATCCTGCTAAACCTGGAGGATTACAGCAGAAGGATGTGTTGCAGTTTTTCCATGGTGATTAATAGAATGTTCGGGGGATTGCGTAACTGCAGAGACTTTGGTTGAAGGTCATATTTTATAAAAGGAAAACACACAAACCTGAGAATCATAAAACAAGTCCCTCTCCTCTGATTCCCAGCAGCCGAGATATGAACTTGAATACAGAAAAAAAAAAAGGCAACAGATGAATCAGACATCTCCCTTTCCCTGCACATGTAACAGCAGAATCCTTATTAGAAGAGGCAGAGAGGAACCGTCACGTTGTATTACAGAAAAGACTCTCGATGAGGCGGCTGAGCCAACATGACTGAGCGACGCTGCAGGAATCGCGGCAGAAAACATCAAAATGCAGGAAGAAATGTAAAACAACTCATCAAGGTGCAATTGAATGACAGGCGGGATGTCTGCGGCGCCTTGTTAGAATAAGTATCTGACACAATGAGGAGAATGAGGTGCTGTCTCCGCGGCGCTTTGTTACACGTGGACACACAATACGCCGCGTGTGATTTTAAATTGACGGTCGCCTGAGCTCACTCAAGCAGAAAAAAAAAAGAAGAGAGGGAGGGAGCGACCTGAAATGACAAAATGATCATCCTCATTAAGTCAACGTCTTGGTAATTGACTGTCACATACTTGGGACAGATTATGCTTTATAACAAAGAGTATAATCCACAAAGCATTATAAACACACCTAATAGGCCCTTATTCAACCATTAAGAGGCAGCTCTCCCTCCGTAAATTCCTTTAGGGAGATTTAATGAACTCATTGCATGCACACTCAGAAACAAGGAGGTGGCTAATAAGCATTCATTTATTTAATTACTCCCAAATGACTGAGACGACATTATTATTCATAGCAATATTCAAGAGGGACCTGGTCATACACAGTCACTCACCTGTGCCAAACTGTCGCCTTGTTACTAATCTCAAAAGTTAAATTACTGCGTTAACTGTTGCTCCACGGGGGCAGTAAGTGATTACTTAAACAAATTAGTTTTCTGTTTATAGCTCAGAAATCTGTTAGCTGCCTCCCCAGATGTCTTCTGAAAGTCATTTTGTTTTGTGAATGAATATGACAGCAACAAAACAGAACAGAATCAAAAAGGAAATATCGACCGTCTCCTTTTGTCCATTTCTCTCCTAAAATAAAGTCTGAAACAGTTCTGACCAGTCATGAAACAAATCTAATATTGAGGTCAGACAATAGTCTTTATATAAATATGGACGACGCTAAAGTATCTCAATCGCCACTAGGGGCTAGTTGTAATATTGGTCATCAAGTGTTATTTTTTCCGTTAAGTTTGCTTTTAAATACTTATTTGGTGCTATGAAAATGGAGCATGACATCACGACTGACAGCTGAGGCTGACTTGTGATTGGTCGAGCGCGGCTCCATTCCCCGATGGCTACTGCACAGACTCTGGCTCCAAACCCAAGATAGCAGAGTTCATAACGGACATATTTAGGCTTCATTTCTGGAAAGTGGGAGGACGTGGAGACCCGTTGTCCATCTTCATTTATCTAAATATAGGTCAGACCAAACACAAGGCTAATTTTTCCCATGGTGTGATTGCATGCAAAGTTAATAAAAATGCAAATAGCTGTGAATCCAAGCCAGACCTGTCACCTTGGTGAAAAATGAATGATGCCTTGTCCCAAAATGCCGTCACGGTTCCGAAATCGAGGACAAACTTATTGTCCCCATCTGTTTGCAGCCAGATTCATGTGATTTAACTCATGTAGCCTACTTAACAGTGAGAGAAAAAAAAGGAGGACTTAAAGAAAAGGCATATGAGGTTACGGTCTGAAAATGTGTATGCCGTGACTTTATTCCATCTGTGGGTCGCACTTTGCTAAAAACAAAGTTAGCACAGGTGTTAGCTGCCTTCTCCAGTTATTTAGCACAACCAAATAAAGCGGCACGAATAATGTGAGGTGAAAATGTGCTTCACGTTTGGTCTGAACACACCGTAACATCCATGCTAGCTGCTCCATAAGCTGTACTTGGGCACAGCAGTGCTCTGGTAATGTGATATTTACTGTGGTCACTATTTTAGCGTACCGTGTTAGCATGCTAACATTGTACGAATTTGTGGGACACTAAGTACCAAACAGTCCAACTGAGGGTGAAGCGAATGACATTTGTTTCGTCAAATTTTTGTCATAAAACACTGTATTGGATGACATTTTGACCAGATCATAGCTTCATGAAAAAAAAAAAAAGGTAAAGTAGAGTAGAGGTATCAAACTCACTGCTGTGCATTCTTTAAAGATTCAGCCCGACACAAAGTGGTGGACCTACCAACAGACTGACATATAGAGCCAAACAGCAAATGTGGCTTAAAAATCAGATCAGTTTTTTCACAAGATAATATCAACTTGATGTTAGATAATTAAAGGCTAAAAACATCTCTTCTGTTGGTGAATATAATTTTACTTTCAGACGTTAAATTAGAATCTGTTGCTGTAGGGTGCAGTATACATTATCGCTCCCCACCCACTGCATCCAAAACAGATGAGGGCTCAGTGTGTTGCCAGAAGGCACCTTGCAAGTAGCCGTCGAGAGCAGGATGAGGAGAACTCATTCGTTCATTTCCTTAATGCATTTTCAAGGATTCAGACCAATGACCCTCCAACCACAAGACGTGCCTCCAACCTCTTCATGACTTTTGCTTAAATATTTTGAACATCTTAGTTTTTTCCTGTTTAAAGGTCAATGTGCTTAACAGATGTGTCCAACAGATGTCTAATTAATGCACTGATTAGTTTCCTCAGTGGCTGGAGGGACGACCTTTGCTTTGACCTTCTTACAACAGGATTGAAAATCACTGTTACAGCACTGAAGTAAAACCAGTACGATAAGTCTGCAAAACCTGCAGCTGAACGGAAAAAAAAAACAGACGTGAATAACAAGACAGAACCAGGTGTTGAGCAGGTGAAGTCTTTGTGCAGGGTTTCTACCAAAGGTGAACAACAAAACATCCAAAACTATCGCAGGTTTTATTTTCCTGTGGATTCTGTGAGAGGTGTGTCTGCAGGCCCAGCTATTAGTGCGGTGTCTGTGTCACATTAGGGCAGCCATTAATCTTCCAAGCTGCAGTGGCTTATGGGAAAGGCCTGACAGCCCAGGGCTAAGTGATACATGTACCTTGTCAAGGCAAGATGATGACTTGATGGAGGGATGGATGGGGCGGACGAAAGGACACATACCCAAGCCTGCTGCACCTGGTCTTGGAGGTATGTATGGAAAAGAAAACTATCAACATTTTTTAAGTAAGTAGGTAAGTTCAAGGTTGAGTGTGTATGGTTTAGTTTTGTAAAAATAGCAAAGTCAATCTAGAGCCCGTATTTGCTTTGTCTGTTCTAGGCTACTGTAGAAACATGGCGATGCAACATGGCGGACTCCGTGGAAGAGGACCCACTTTCAATTAATATTTAAAGGGCTTATGCTAAGGTAACAAAAATAACATTCATTTAAGGTGATTATACACAAATGAAAGCATAATAAATACTGTGATCCTCTACATCCTACTCACTGGACCTTTAAGTTTATTCATATTCTACATTTTAAGAGCAGAAGTCACTATTTTAAAACAAATAATAAAAAAATAACAGATATTTGAGGACAGTGATACTTCTGCTTAAAACCAATTTCTTCTGTGCAACATTTACCTTCGGTCACCTGCCACTTATTAGAGATGCAGAGATATGAAAAACACGAGTTTGCACTCTCTCTACAGAATCTGGAAGAGGTTTCTGCACCACATCCAGTCACCTGAAACATATTTCTCTTCACCGTACAGAGAGCTCACAGTTTTTCCTTCTGTGAAGCCCTGGTTTGTTTGGGATGCATTTCAATTAATTCAGTTCTAATTATGGACCATTCTGTGCTTTCTAATTGTGTGGCCAGATTGATTTGGTTAGGACCCAGGTGTATGGTTGGCAGCGTTCTGGAGGGAGGCCAGTAGAAATACAGATGGCAGACTCTTCTCTGTGGTTCTGAAATATAATTTGCCAGGATCAGAGGTATTTTGGGGTCATAGGAGTTTTGTATTATATAGAGATTTACAATGGATTTCAGATGTGATACATGTATGATTCTATCTTTGACTCAATATTACTATGTATTTCTCTTTAATATTTTTCTAAGAACCATGCAATTTACATGAAGTAGCTATGACATCAGTGATTCTAGCAAGTGCTTCTGTTCTGCATGTTGTGGCTTAAATCAAAGTATCTGTTCTGTTGTTTTAGTTGTTGCTTTGCAAAGATACATCAATGGTCCCTCTGAATACAGAAACATGCTGTTACTTTTAGGCTCAACACTTGTTTCCGATAGTGGTTATTCCAGTTGTACATCAAATGGGTCAGATTTCTATAGAACCAGCAAAGCCAGTAACAAACTGGAGGGGGACTTGTGAGCCCATACCGTCACCAACGCTAATGCCCTTGTCTCACAATGTTGACGATATGGAAAGAAAATGCCAGATCTGCCAATACTGCCAGATCCTTGTCTAATCTGTTCCAAAAATTAATGGGTTTTTCCTGGGCCCATACCCAACCGTAGTTTCAATGAAATCACTCCAGTAGTTTATGCATAATCCTGGTAAAAGACAAACAGCAAAGAAAACATAACCTACTTGGCAGAGTTAAATATGCTTCATCTCATCAGGATGCATTAAAGTGGGTAAATGGTCCGTGCTGGAAGAATAATTCATCTGAATTATGCATTGAAAAATGTCACGATGGGGGGGTATTTCCTTATTTCTTTGTCTTTCATGTACAGATGTAAATGAAGGTTAATGGGGGTGTTCTCTCGCTGCTGTTTGATAGCCAATGTTGTCTTAACGCTTTTAAAGTTTGCCTGCGCTGTTTTGGCATCGAATTGAAGTCAAATTATCCCATTTATATAAGGAAAACTGAACAAGGAAATCCAGAGTAGAAACAGACAGCTCACCTTTAAAGTAAATGTTTCAGATTGTGAGGCACGTTGGCCATAGCTGTCAATGTAAGAAGACTTAAACTCAAAAAATAAACAAGTAGCTCAAATTGTGAATATAATAACTGATTTACAGTTTTATTTGTAACTACATTTTTGGAGCAAAACGTCAATGGGCGTTAACACTGGAATAAGGTTATGATCAGATAATGTGTGTTGATTTGCATGGATTTAGGCAGATATGATTGACAGATATTATCGTCTTAGATCAGTTAAACAAACCAGTGTGGTTAATTATAAAAAACAATTACACAGCCAATGAGCCAATCGATCAAAACAATTCAGGCGCTCCAACCACATCTCCGACCAGGCTGCTTGTTGTGGTTTTACTTTTCGGTTTAAATATTAATGTTAAAGACACGGGAAAAAAGATATAGCTTCAGCAGATACTGGTTTGTTTTCAGTGGTGCACAAGTGATGGTGTCATATCACAGTCAGTGTGTTTAAGAATTTAAAGTATTGAGGGTTGAGAAGGTGAGTGGCTCAGCTTTTGTGCCCCTGTGTGTGTGTGTGTGTGTGTGTGTGTATATCCCATACTATCTCTTTCAACACACATACTTACATACACATCCAGGCACTCACTGTAGGAGAGGATGGGATTTACGGTCTAAAAATGGCCAAAGAGGAGGAGGAGGAGGAGGTGGAGACGGAGAGGAGGAGGAGAGGGGGAAACAAGCAGGGTAAGTGAGAAGATACATGGTGGAGAGGCAAGGGGGATATAATTCTCTCTGAGCTGACATGGAGAGGAATGGAAGAATAAGAGGAAAAGGGGGGGGAGGGGTGTGCGAGGGAAGAAAAGGAAACTTAATCAGAAAGAAAAATAAAAGGAAAAAAATGGCGGAAAACAAAATCTAGAAACGCGAGAAAGCCGCTGAAATAGAAAATGAGCTGTCACGTTCTAAGTAAGATTTATATATATTTGCAGGGCGACGATGAACCAGTAACTTGGATCATTTATTTAAGCTCAGTAAAAGCGAATGTCCATTTTTCTCGTTGTGTAAGGGGCTCTGCAAGGAAACACACACGCACACACACACACACACACACACATGCGTGTACACACAGTCTGCTCACATGCAGGGTCTCGCCCGTCTGAAAAGCGGATGGCACAACAATCTCCAGGGCACAATGCTGCACTCCACCCACTCATCTCGGCTGAGAGATAGAGAGAGGAAGAAAGAAGTGGGAGAGGGAAAGTGGATGGAGGGAAAGAAAGAAAAAAGCCCACAGAGGGAGAAGAGGCATGCAGAGAAAACAGCAAGAAAGACAGAAGGGGGGAAAGGGAAGGAGGGAAAGGAAAGTAGAGAGGAGGAAGAGGGGGAGGAGGATGACACAGCGGAGTGTGGAGAAAGAGGAGTGCATGTTTGCGTCACATCTGCAGTGGAGGAGAACTGCCTGACAGACATCAGACGCCTACTGAATGACAATCCCCTCTCCTCTGTCAGGTGGCTGCCGTATCCCTCTTTAGCCTTTCTTTGTTTTCTGGGAAGAAATGAGCAACTCCGACTTCCTCGCCCTCCAACGTCCTTGAAACTGGAAGTGATGCTCTGACCGTGCTGACAGCGGCCGGGGCGACCTCGCACCTGGCAATCCATCGTTGCTAAGAAAGAATGAGCTCCTGAAGCTTGTGTGTCGAAGCTGTTGCCGCGTCATCATGGTCGATATACAATTACCGCTGAATCAATGCTGGGTGTGAAACATGAATTGAGTACATTCGAGGTGCACGTGGTGTAATTTACAGTCAACAGCTGCCACTGTGTGGAAGCAAGGGAGAAAAAGAGGAGTTTGTAACAGGCCGAGGCCTCGTTACTGATGACGGTGATGTGAGTTCTCTAACAGCCCATCTAGTCTCTGATGGACATGAACAGTAAAAGTCATTTTTACACAACAGGTGCCATTAAAAGCAACATGTTTTTTAGTCTAGTGAGAAGATCAATAATTTAAAGATTTCCATTCCTTAAAGATTGAACCAAATGTCTTTGTTACCTTGTACAGATTTGTTCTGATCTGACAGCAGCGTGTTTTCAGTTCAGTTGAAAAATCAATGTTGTTGAACTGTAATATCATTATGGTATTACTCCCAGTATCACCAACCAAGTGCAGTACTAGTTCAAATACACCTAATGTACATCCTTGTTAGCATTATCTCATCAGAGGCAAAGACTACAATCAATCCTGTGAGCCTGCGCAACTCAGTTTCAGTTTCTATTGTTTAATGCTGTTTCAACTTCCTTTTATTTGGTTCGAAAGAAAACAAGCTAAAATAAAGATGAACAGATCCGTAGCAAACTAAAAATACAGCTCACTCACTGATTCCAACAGTTTGTCCTTTCAAGGAAGTCAACTTTATTACCAACAGTGTTCTCCCGCTGACAACTCAGCCACCTCTTTATTTCCATAACTGTCATCTGGCCGGGCTGGCGTGCAGCGGGAGGAGCCATGTTTACTTGAGTCTCATCACTGTTAATTAACGGGAGCAGCTGATGACGTGCTGCTCCGAGGTGGGTGCGACTATTCTTAGCAAACTGGTGAACTGTAATCAAGTTATTGATTAGTTATTACTAATCAATAACTTCTAATACGTTATTACCTTAAGGTTATTTATTAGAACAAATGGAACACTTTCCACTTGGTTTAGATTGTTCTGTTGTCGGATTAATCACACTAAGGCCCAGATTTTAACATTGAGTAAAATTCCAGCCCTCATTAATCTGTGTGTCCTCTTGCAGTGAATGTAGCAGAGAAAATGAGCTGCTGCCTTGTCGTTTCTGAGACTAAAGCTACAGAAATGTTACAACGCAAGAGACAACTCACCTCTGAGATGTGTTACAGCCACAAGGTGTCAATTTGTAAAGTTATCATTGTGCAGTCAAAATGACAGAGTTTACATAGGAGACTCTAGTGATCAGACTTCATCCTGAAATTAATTAGGAGCCTGTGAAGGAAGCAGACGACTGTGGTCCCCTGGTGGTAGATGCTGAGAAACTACATGCAAGTGGCCAGTGGAATTACTGCACGGTTTCAGACACTTGTAAAACACTATTATAGTTAGTTATAGCAGTAACTATCGTTCATCTAACTTTTGAGGCAAGGGGACCTACACTATATTTACACTAATAAAAACTTAATTTGACTTGAATGTAAACCAGTGTCATTTGAGGTACTTGACAATTCATGCTTGCCTAATTTTATGCTGAGAGTCTGTCTTCAAAAGCATTTATTGTTTTGAACTGTTGTCTTATAATCCATCCACACCTAAACGTATAAGGGAATCATTTTAAAAAATACAATTAGACAAGCCTGTCTTGAAACAACTTTATAAGTATGCTAATAATCAGGGTCCTGGTTAAAATATGGATTATTACCTACCTACGTCAATTTGAACATGCTCTAATGATCAGGAAACATCACTTTCCTCTACTGTCTATTGCTGCAGCTCCTCTTTTCAGCTTCTGTCTGAAACCCTCCCAATAAAGCCCAGTCTGCTCTGATTGGTCAACCGCTTAGAGCACATATAGGAAATGTAAGCTTCTGAAATCTACCTTTAAATTTTCAGACAGTTAACATATACAAAAACGTGTACAACATATTGGAGGAAGGAAAAGCTGAAGAAGCAGAATATGTCTCCTTTACTCGCTTTGTCTCCTTTACTCGCTTTGACTTAGCGAGTAAAGAGGGTTGTTCCTGAAACCAGGCGCGTTGGAGACCAGGAGCGACAGATGGTTAAACATGGCAGAGGTTCCAAACTGGACTGGCAGACGAAGACGAGGCTGGAGTGTGGCTGGTAAACTGGCACGGGCTGGATGGTGAGTGTGATGCAAGGGTAAACAGGTATTACACAGGAGCAAACAGACTGACTGGCACAATATCTGAGCAAAAGTAAGTGGAGGTGTAATGGTTGTGCCGAACCAGTGGAGATTGAACGATCCAGCAAAGACTGGAGGGAAGAGCCGGGGTGTGAGTACCACTGCTGATGAGAGGTTGATGAGCAGGTGGTCAGGTGTCATGTGTGCAGTAGAGGTTGAGAGGGAAAGTATCCTGAAACCACGCCCATCAGGAAAAAACGCACACGGACACAACTAACGAACCAACAACACTCATTCATTAACCCCCACTTCACTGCTCTTCTATATAGAGGACTATTCAGTGAGCTCATCGGCAAAAGAAGAAAAAACTCTGCGCATTTTCTCTGCACAAATAACGAACGTCGGCCGCTCGAAATATCCCCCGATACATTTTGAATTCTTATTTTGAATTTAGTGTTAATACTTTTAGCTAAAAAGCCCATTGAATGGTCATATTTGAATGGAGAAATAAACTTGTTTGCCTTAGTTTGTGCTGTCACCCACAAGCGTCATGCTCCTCAGTCTCAGCGCAATCCTGCATTTTAAAGTTTACACTTTTTTTTGGCAGCTGACTTTTTTTTGCTTTATTTTGAATATGGATATATATATATATATAGTATTCTTCTCCTCTTGACTCCTCATACTGACAGACATCGCCACCTCCATCCAAAAGGCTACCATCAACTCTCGGCCAACCCTGAGCCACGTGTGTGGTGCCACAGTATATTCAGCAGCCACTTATTTTTGATTCCTCCCAATTTGAGCTCTATATATCCCCCAGTGTTCTTTCATTATTGATATGAAGCCTCTCTCAGTAACTTCAATCAGGAAGACCATCTCTGTGATTCATTCACAATTCTCTCTCCCTCTCTCCTGACCTAATCTAATCAGCTGACTGTTGGGTGTTTACGGTAATCCAATCAGATTTGGCCATGATCTCAATCAGCCAATCATGTCGTTACTGTCAAACTCCAGACCCGTTCTCCACTCGCTGGCTGTCAGCTGTCATTTCGGTGATTCACTCTGACCTTCCTCCTCCGTCACATCCAGTCTCCATATTAAGTGTCCACTCATGTCATTCACATCCTCAGCATTCTCCAGAATCAAACACCCCCCCTGTGTAGACCCTGGGGGAGTTACCTATACTGCGTCCCCCCCTTTCAACCTTGACGACACCACAAGGTTGTTAAGCGCCTAATCGACTCATTTATATCACATCACTTTCTCCATATTGTAAATAAATGTTCATTTTTCAATCAAAGTTTCTCCTGATTGGAATAAACCATCTCAGATTAAAGGGTTAGGGCACATTACAATTCTTTGACTTTCATTCCTCTCCTCTCCTCCGTTCACGTTCTTTGAGAGGAGCAAGAGATTATGGAGAGATTGAGCAGATTAAGAGGAGCGAGGATCAGGAGGAGAGGGGGTCTTTGAGATGGGGGGTCATCATTGGTGAGGGGAGTAAAGGAGCGAGAGAGGAAAACTGTGGGTGAAACAGGCAGAGGGAGCAGGGCCGTCCATTAAACAAGCACTTTGTTTGGGTGGGGGAGTGCCGCGGTGTCCTTGAGCCTCGGGTCAATAAAGCCATTACGTTACAGTTACACGATTGCACACAAACACTGTGAAGGTTGTCTCCATACCTGACATGTGTGCGTGCATGTGTGTGATAGACAGATGAGTGGCACTCTATGAACACGCAGTCTGCTACAGAGACAATTTGTCATCATGTGAACGCGTGCTCTACCTCTGACAGGGACGCACGGCCCCGGGGCTCCGGTTTCCGATACGCTCCCATCAGAACCCATATGCTTTTAAAGAAACATTCTGCCATTTCTCATCTACAGCTCTGTGTGTCTGTGATAAGGACAACATTGGATTAGCTGTCTCCGTGTTTCACGTCACCCGGCGAGATCTGGGAAAGTGTCTCGACTGTGACATGAGAGAACTACAAGCACTTCTTATTTTAGACGTAGATGCTCAATTAGAACAGGAAGTTTGATGTTTTATTGTATTTCAAGTGAAATATCTGAACATATGTGGCTGATAGGACAGGGACTGGTCGTCACAGACAGCAAACAGTGATTGCAGAGAGATACTCCTGATATCAGATTAAAGCCAGGATAGGGATGTCAAGCATTGCCTTAAAACCCAGATTAGATCTCCCAATGCAGACATCATACAAATGCTTGTAACCAATAGGACAACACAGTACAAGAAGTTATCTACCATGATGATATGTCATGTTGGAGCCTGTCGCCTGCAGCGCTTCATTTTCTCCTTGTTCTCCCTCTCATTTTTTAAAACTGCTCTGCTGTGAAAATGGCAACGTCGGAAGCTAGTTGTGTAGTGTCGACCACCTTTTATTAAATTCTATTTATCAATATCAGTTTTTTGCTTAAATGAATTGGAGCCAATGAATGAGAAAAAAATAATATTGCAGCTTTTCATCCATCTCAAATGAAATGTTGCATTTTGTTGGTGTACACTTCGCTAAAGAGTTGTCTTGTAAATGCAAATATCAGGGAGAATGTGTCCTGTCTTTATTACTCCATTCAGGCAGTGGTGGAATGAAAACATTTACACTTGTACTGCAGTGTCGTACCAAAAAAAAGAGAGACAATGTTCACACAGGGCAGCAAATTAAACACCAAAAATCAACTTACAACATGCTACAACAGGGCAAAACAATAATTTTAAACTGTAATGGTGTTCTGTTAGTCAAGGCTAAAAAATCCTAAACATTTCTAGCTACTGTAATAGAAAAGATTTAAAGGAAAATGTCAGTCGATATACAGCAACAAATAGTACATTACATATCATTTAGCTGCAGCTTTTATCCAAAGCGATTTACAATAAGTGCATTCAACCATGAGGGTACAAACCCAGAGCAGCAAGAATCATGTGACTACATTAGCTTCAAAAAAGCCAGACTATGAAGTGCCACATGCAAGTGCAACTAACCTTTTGGATTATAGACCATCATCTATTTGACCAAGGTGTAGTCGGAAGAGATTGGCCGATGCAGAGTGAAGTGGACGGGCTGGGTTGTGAGGTTTGACCATGTCCAGGAGGTAAGCTGGTAGTGAGAAGTGAGAGTGAACTTAGGTTGAAGACCAGTCGAGCTGCTGCATTCTGGATGAGCTGCAGAGGATCTACATTTGCATATCTGGCACAAAGCCAGGTAAAGTGAGAGCGGAGGCCATCATTTCCTACACTCGCTGGAAGAGTTTGGCCATTCACAACAGAGTGGGCCAGCTGGCCAATCAGAGTAGACTGAGCTTTATCGGGGGGGCAATGGACAATATGAGGAATTATGAACCTGAATGTGTATTAAAAAAAATTTAATCGGATCAGTAGCCTTTGTGTAATCCAGAAAGACATGAAAACATAACGCCCTTGGTGACGGTAAATATAAAACAAATTCCAGTGAAAAAGGGGATTAAAACTGGATAAAAAGACAAATATAATAAAGCAAAATCTGCACGACTTCCTCAGGCATCGTTGCTGAGCCTCAGGGCCTTGGCTACAAACACTGTCCACTTCAGTGTGTAACCGAGTCTCTGGAACAGATCAAATACCTCTGCCCCAGAACCTCTAACTAACTACGGACTCATTTGGGAATAAAAGGTCATAAACGTATGAGGAGAAAGGTGATGAGGCGTCTTAAAAGTAATCAGGAGGATCTGAAAAACAGCTGAGCTCTGCCGGTCTGGAGTCAATCAATAGATTTTGTGAGCTTCTTTGAAAAGGTATAAAATCTATCTGAGGGACTAATAGAGGGATGTGAGGGGCTGTGTTGGCCTGCAGCCATTTTAATTATATTGAATCATTTGCTTTGTTAATTATTGTCTTGTGAAAAAGGGGCTGTTTATATAAGATTATTCTTCTTTCTGCTCCTTTTCATTCAAGATTTGAGATTTTGTGTTTGCATTTAAATAGTTTTGTTTGGTCGATGAATGAAAATCCATTTGTTAAAGAAAAAAAATCCTAAATTTGATGGCTCTCAATTCATGAAAATGACCGTTCGCTGCTTGAATTTCTGAAATGAATAGAAAAGAGAGGCTGAACTCTGATCCTCACAGTGTATGAGCCTGAGAGTTATTGACTTATTTCACCTCGTGACACCTGCACAATCGTCTCACTGACACTTTTTTATTCAACTTCAACTTCTGTTACTTTAGTTTGGAAGCAGTTTTTCACAGGTGTGTGTGTGTGTGTGTGTGGGGTGCATGCAGAGGCAAGGGTGCATGTAAATCTGTCAAACCTTCATGCTGCCTCACTTCTTAGACCCATTTCTTTTCCTCTAGAGTTTTTCTGTCAGTCACTGATGCTCTGTTGTGTGTTCGTGTGTGTATGTGCGTGTGAATGATGGAGCAACACATTTCTGAGTTTGTTTTTCCGAATTTGATTTGCTTGTGCGTTCCTGACAGTATTCTTGTGCTCTCTTCAATTATCTTTGATGTGTGTGTGTGTGTGTGTGTGTGTGTGTGTGTGTGTGTGTGTGTGTGTGTGTGTGTGTGTGTGTGTGTGTGTGTGTGTGTGTGTGTGTTCAGCCCCCTGTGGTGCAGTAATGAGACATATTGCCTAGACAGAGCTTTGGGAAGGTCATGCTAAACTGAGACACTGAGGAAGAAGGGAAGGTGCGACTGCGAGCGCTTCATGACGAGTCATAATAAGCGGCACTAAATTAGCAGGCGAATTACATCCTACAATGACCTGGGGAGGAGGAAAGAGACAAAGATGGAGAGAGGATAGGAGGAGAGATGGCCGAGAGAGGAGTCATTAAACGGCACGGCATATGACGATGCAACCTGTCGTCTGTTAGTCACCGAAACCTCGAGGACTAAGCGTGTGGGTTGGGAAAGAGACCAGGAATATTAACACATTATTATCGAGTAATGTGAATCCGATGATACAAAATATGATGCAGCAGTCATGATGGATTTAAACGAGCAAAGATAAACCAAAGTTTACTGGCCGATTTCCAGCCCCTGGAGCTCAGCCCTCCTGGCCCACATCCTTCTCCCACTGGACCAAGAGCCTTCACATTTCTTCTCCTACTGGACTGTCGCCGAAAAATTATATTCATGGACATAACCACTGTACTGAAAAAAATACTGCCTGGGTGATGTTTTTCTCAACAAAATGAAGACATTTATTTGAATTAACCCTTTTTATCAAAGTATTTCCTCACACTTTTCCAGAGTGTGTTTATTGCCTAGAACAATATGGGACTCGCCAAAAAAAGTAATTTCTAGGGCACAAAAGTCCCCTCATCTCTTCCTCCTGGCACATCAAGTACATTTATTTCTCAATAAAAATGATAGGGATAATGCTGCGCCCACTTGCTTACCTTGTACATACAGAGGCTTGTGTCCTGCTGTGGCCTCAGGTTCAGTTCTGAGCCGACTCTTTGTTGCGTGTCTTACCTGCTCTCTCTCTCTCCATCTATCTTTAAAAGTGAAATGCCCAACATTTAAAAAAATGATAAAGAAGGATCATGTTTCTAAAATATATTGCACACATTTCCATCTATATAGAAAATAAACTAGAAAAGGTCACATGCCTCCACGAAGGCCAAACACTCTCCTTTAATTCAATCAACCTACAAGCACTTAAAGATACCAGTTTCTTCAAAACTCGAAGTTGAAATCAACCGTCTCAGTTTTAATGCAGGCAGAGGTCACACACTTGAAGGCAGTAAGTGACACAAAGGTTACAACAAGTTCAAAAGACAGAACAAGGCAGCAAAACTTACAGAGCACGGGCAGTCTGGGAAACAGGAACCGGCCATGTTCAGAGACAGGAGGGCAACACGAGGACTGAACGGAGGTACAGGTGTAGAGGGCGAGTCATTGGTGATGTGGTGCAGGTGTGGTGGGTGCAGTGGTGGGAAAGTGAACAGCGGGAGGAAGTGAAGCTGGAGTCCATGAACAGAGTGAAGGAAAAACAAAATAAAACAGGGAGTGAAGTGAGGTCTTCTCACAGGATGGACAGAAGTGCGTGTAGCTGAACACATCAACAAAATAACATTATTTACAACAATGAAGAAACATTTTTATATATATATACATATAAATTAAAGGGAGCAGCAATGACAATTGAAATTAAGGAGTTATTGCCCGTAATGGTAGAATATGTGAGTATAGGCATATTGTATACTTGAGCAATCTTGTTGTAATTATGCTCCATGATCAGTTGCCACCACAATCAGGATCCACCATCAGGATCAAACGTAATGAAAACATAACCTCCTTGGCGGAGATAATTAAAGTTATTTCAATGCAACAAAGATAAGAGACAGTGAATAATCTTGAGGATAAATTAATGAGTTTAAGTATCAAACAAATAGGCTAAGAATCAAACTGATTATTTAAAGCTATTTTAAGGTAAGTTAAGATAAGATAACATAATCCTTTATTAGTCCCACAACAGGGACATTTGCTGTTTTACAGCAGCAAAGAGGACAAGACAAAAAAATCAGTAAAGAAATTATATGTAAACATGCTATTTTATAAATGCAAGCTAATATAAAGAATATGATAATGCAATAGAACTAATATATACAGTGTGGGAATATACACAGTGAAACGGATTGCAGACAAACCAACTGCACAGGCAGAAATCAATATTGCACATTTAAGAGAGTTATAAAAGTGAGCTATAGAAGAGCTTTAAAAGAGAACAGTGAAAAAGCCAAACACCCTTGTTGTAATTAGTCTCCTGTGACATGTGAAAACCCAAATCTCCTCCGTGCAGCCGTGATCGTAATCACACAGTAATCATACTTCCCTAAGAAGTATCTTTTCAAAGTAAATGAGCTGTTTACACGTGTATTTGTGGTGGGAAGGTTTGGCTCCTGCGGCGTTTGGACCATCACAAACCTGCCTCCAGGTAGTGTTTTTTTATCTCCTCGCCCGCTGAATGATTTATGAACTAATTCTATGAGTCATACCAGAGCTCCGTCGTGACCTTGGAGGAAACTGTCCGGTATGAGGGAATCCGGCCGACAGCCCATCTTTATGTCACCCTCCTCTGTCATTTCTGTTTTGGGGGCCCAAAGCACGACCCGGAAAGGGACCTTGTAGAACTGTACGAATCAAGGAGGGGATGTAAATAAGATCGGAGCTCAGGTGACCCTCTGCTCTGGTAAATTATCACCTCATCATCTTTTTTAACTTGGAAAAGTCCTCTCACTGTTTAACTCCGCTCACCTTCAAAGTCCCCCCCGTCGCGCAACTGGAATTCCATCTGTGTGATTTCCTCTGACGTGATGTCATTATTTGCAACTCATCGAGCGCTGCATTAGCAGTCTCCTTACAGCCGCTGAATCAGTGGCACACGCTGCAGCTGTCGTTTAGCTGACTGGTGTCTCGCTGGTGGAGGCTCAGTCTCTGCTGGGGCAGGTGGTGGGAAGAGAACACGAGTTACATCAAGTGTTCATCTTTGTTCCTCTAATAAAGTGGTGGGAAAACACTTTGCAGCTGAACATGCAGCGTCTGATTGTAACAATTTGGATTTTTCATGGGTAATGAAAGTTTTTTACATTGTAACAATGCCTTTTCATAATGACATCATCATGACATCATTCAAACCATATGACGACCACGTTTGGTCGATCTAAATAAGCCTTGGTTCATGTTTCTCTGTTCATTGGTTGCAACAGTTAATGCATTACTGCACTATATTTATAAAGTCATTTTCTGACTTTATAGTGACATCCCGATTATGTCATATGATCAAATAATTTTTCAAACTATAAAAGCTTTAACTTTATAGTCCTATAAGATGCAGAGAGGGCTTAAGAAATGAGTGATGTCTTTACGATTCAATTTCCTAATTTGAGCTTTAGAGTGTCTCTCTAACCGATTTGTTTGCAGAGTGACGGTCAACAGACGAGGACAAAGGACAAACAGACTTTAATTAGACTTGTGTCGCGCTCACAAACAACACAATCATTTTTCACACAATAAGATTACATACAAAGTCAATTCAAAGACAGGAACGGAGGTGGACTTCATTCAATTTGACCTTTTACATTGAATTTATGGAATCAAGTTGCACGTAAATGTAATGTTATCAAAATACAAAGTGGAGGTTTTAGGAATAATTAAGATAAGACTGCATGAGAACACCTCTCTCATCCAATCATCAGATACACCCTCCCAAGTGATACACCCACCAAGGTTGGTGAAAATCTATCTATGTAATGTAGAGTTATTGTACACACACACACACACACACACACACACACACACACACACACACACACACACACACACACACACACACAGACAGACAGAAAACAATACCCTGCCTCTGGCTATACCGGTGAGCAGGGTGATGATTTTCTAATCCCCACTTTTTATAAGAGACTTTTCCCGTCTGATAAGAAATGTAAAAATACAAGAGAAGAGAAATTGCTAATGGAAAAATGGATTTGTTATCATCAGGCCTTATATGAGCTTCAGTTTGACCTGAAGCTTGGTCATGTGAATGACTTTCAGGGAACAAAGATGCGAGGTGGTCAGGTGGTTGCACAGGAGGCGGCCGTTCATCCTCTAATCGAGTAGACTACTGTTTTTTTATTGAAGCAGTTTGGGGCCTGTGCACAATATGTTTGGTTTTATGTTACATTTTTCTCACCTAAGCTAAATATTCATATATTACTGATAATTTGTCGACTGTTGCAGACGCACATTTGCCTTTTACTTTCAGTCTACCTCCATAATTCTTAAGTGCTTTTCCTGTTTGTGGTTTTAAAGCTACTGGATGCCTACATTTCCTTCAAGGTCTATTTATCTATTTTTAAACTGGTTTTTTTTTTGTTTGACGTTGGAGACACTGCATCAATTGAACTTCCGCGATAACCACAGTGACCTGAGGATTTGTACGACATTAGAAATCTGTGAATCTCTGTTGTTTTCCAAAGCAGTTTAATCTTCAGGGTGTAGAATTTACACTAATATGAAGCCATTCATCATCAGTGAGCGCTGCGAGCTTTGAGCGAAATCGATGATGAAAGAAAAAAAAGGAGCAAAGCCGTGCATGCGTTTGTGTGCGTGCGTGCGTGCGTGCGTGACATGGTAGATAGATAAAACAGATCTCAGGGGAGCAGAGATTCATATGGCTGTCAGCATCGCCTGCTCTTCTTTCTGTCACTCTGCAAAAATACTTCTCAACTCACCCCTTGTATCTGAAATCATAATCTCTGTTAAACAAGTGACAGGAATCTTCTGAGGCTAAAACATACATTTTCTTCATTTTTACTATAATGACCTTTATTTCCGGGCAAATCCTGACGCGAGGTGAACTGTGCTGGGATCAAAAAGAAGAATAACTGCAGCCCATTGGGTGTCAATTGTCTGTACTTTAAATTGGGGTGGGGGTGTCGGACTGTATATGAGACTTGTTATGATTGATATTTTTTGCAGTGTGTCCCCTCCCTCCCTGGTCTCTAGTTATTATTCTATCCCAGTCCGCTCGGCTTTTACTCTGTGCAGTGGAGTGCCAATTATTATGGTAATGACAAACAGATATCAGATGGGTTTCCCTGCAATAAGCTTTTCATATTTCACACACACCACTCTGCTGTGTGTGTGTGTACAGTATGTGTGTGTTCATGTCTGCATGTGTGTGTGTGTGTGTGTTTTTATTGTGAGAAAGCAGAGGGAAGCGCGTGTTGAACAATTGAGTTTTCTCACCTCGCCCCCGCTGAATTAAACCTTAAAGAATTCATAGTAAACAACTCAGCTCGTCACAAATACGATCCTGTGAACAGTCTGGACATGATTTGGAGGGATTGTTAAAGGAGCAGTTTCCGAGCTAGTGACAGAACTCGGACGTGAGACGTGAGATGTGTTGACAGTCTCTGTTTCCAAGGTCATTGCTCAGTCTCGCTCTGGTTGCATCTCCGCTGCCTTTCCGACGCGTGCGGCTTGTTGTGATCCTCACACCATTGTGGGATGTGTTTCATCAAATGTGTTGGCAACTCTCAGAGATGAGAGTGAAGTCCAGGTCCATCATTTTGAGAGCAGGCATTGTTAACCTTGGTTTGGAAGGGCAGGTGTGTGCTGATCCACTGGATTTAGGTGCAGGATGATGGCAAACATCGTAATATCCTTTGCTGTCATCCTTGGCACCTGATTTAGAAAATGTAAGTTAATTATTAGTCAAGTTTTACTCATTTGACATTTGTTCATATTAGTTGACAAAAACTGACCTTTTATCTTTTATTCATAGTCAAATTATAGTCAAATTTGTATCTACTCTTGTTATCTCTGCCAAGGAGGTTATGTTTTCGCCCCTGTCTGTTGGTTTGTTTGCTTATTTGTCAGCAGGGTTACACAAAAACTACATTAATCAAGAAAGAAGCCGTAACATTTTGGCACATATCTGATTAAAGGGCTGGATTCAGGATCACTTTCTTTAATCTATGCTATGCTATGTCTAATTTGGTACGGATCAGAATTAAGATCTGGATCTAGAAGATTTAACCATGGTTTCTAAGAGGGGTAGGGTTTATTTGGTTTGTTAATTTTTGTCTCATATGTTTACCATGGAGATTTTGAGTTCATGATCTGCATTTTGTTGGCTGAGTCTGGATTGAATTTAAGGCAACTGTTTGACCTTGACAGAGGTATGTACTCTACATAAGTAAGAGGAGTACAGTCTAGTTTTTTGGTTTCTAGTACGTTTTATTTATTTAATTTTGTGATGAAATTTACACTGTTCCTTTTCAATGTTGGCAAGTTCAGTGGAAGAAAAACAATTTTCAGCCCAGTTCAAGGGCTGCGAGCTCTGATTTATTCTAAAAAATAAAAACTATAAAACTCCTACATAAAAAAAAAAGATGTGAGAGACCCAGACACAGTGTGGGTTGTGAAGGATGTTACTGGAAAGACGATAGGTAGGTGCTGTACAAAGAGCGGTCCCACACCCAGACAGTCAAGGACATTGAGTCGTCGAGTTTGGAGCAAAATGATGATGTGCAGCAGAAATTACGCATCGTAACTGAATCATCACGTCGAGTCGAACGTTCAAGTAAAATAATGTAAGAGCTGCTGATCGCGTTGATCCAAAGATGAAGGGAGAGCTGAGAGAGTTCATCGAGGAGACTTGATGCTGGATTGTAAAGAATTCAAACACTGTCACGGCCCTGCGTTCATTTTCGACAACTCTCAAAACTTTACCTCTGTTTAGCCTTCAGAGAGAATTCTTGTTGTCCTCCACATGGAACTTATTTTCAGCAAAAAGAAGAAGCAAAGCCTGAGTGATTTTATCCAATAATGAACTCAATCATCGAAGAACAACATGATTAGTGTCGGTATCTGATGCAACTGTTGCAACAACAGGCAGAAAAGATGCACTATTTTTTCATATTGAGTTCATTAAGCTTCTCCTTCTCCTTTTAGTGAAATAGGCCACTTTGCATTCATAATACATCTGTGACTGTCAGTGTTAATAAGCCAAAGCATTTGTTTTCATTCCATTCACATCTAACACGTAGATCTGCTTTGGAAATAATCAGCTCTCAGATGGTCACAGCGACAGCGACGTTCAAAGCATACAAATGCAAGAGAATGCAAAGAAATAAAGAGGAAAACATATTTAAATTACTTAAGTAGTAAACATTCATTAAGAAAATCCACAGTAATTAACTGACAAAGAGTTAACTAAGTTATTTAATGCACAGAAATTGGAGAGGACTTATCAATAATGTCAATATTGAAATTATTCTCACATTTCCCAGGAAGAACTTAAAGATAAACAATAAAGACAAACAGTCCCTTTTATTAACATAGTCAAGTGTTGTCTTCCTTTGTTCAACCTTAGTGTATGACTAAACCTGATTTCTTATGACAAGTTCTATGAATTGCTCCCTGGGAAAATCAGTCAAGATAAATCGTGAAAAAATCTTGAAATTGAGAGTAAAAAAAAATCCTGATGTAAATCATCTCCTGATCCAGATTCACACCTAAATTTAATGGGTTCTTTCCTGATTCATAAGAGTTCCGTGGTTAGCCTTCCTGTAGTTTTGCATTAGCCTAACTGACATAAACACAACATGAAGTCCTTGAGAGAGGTAATGATCACTTTGAGAGAAAGTCAGAAGCTCAGTCACATCTATGTCATCTGCTGACTGGTCTATTAAATTACATTCAAAGTCTTCAATCAGCAACAAATGCACGACACTGCCAACGCTGCCTCTGATTTTGTAATAGAAACTGTTCTATTCATTGTTCTCATTTTGAACAAGCACTCATCTTTCCCACCAACAATGTCACTTCATCCCTCGCTCACTAAATGCACTCCATTTATATAGAGATTATCTGGTGTGTCTCCCACTCGAAGCACTTCAACTGTTATGTACACACGCACATGTACATGCACACATTCACATGCTGATGGTGATGGCAGCACAATAGGAGCAGGTAGGGACTCAGCGTCTTGTTCAAGGACACTTGGACACAATCTGGAGGAGCAGTTGGCCACCGCTCTGCCTCCATTTACAGAGCTGGCTTTGCTGTTACAGCCCAGTGCAAAACACATCATGGTAAATCACAGGGAAGTGTATATATTGTGTATCATATATGCATTTTGCACATTTGATTTTCTGCCGGATCAAAATGTGTTTTTAATCAGTCGTGATGAAGCCTCAAGGCAAACGCTGTGATTGCAGCTATAAGTGTACATGAGGAGGAGGGTGATTTGCTTTGATCAGATTATCTTGTTATTTTCAGTGAGGTGCTGTGGAGGAGGCCTTAACCTGACACTCTCTATTGTACACACACACACACGCATATCTGCCAAGAACTGATGGATTAGCTGCGCTACATGTATTCTGATTATTATTTGAAGGCCAATGGCACTTCATTACGCAACTCTGTACATTCTGTAAACATTTCAGTACATGCATTAACGACGGCTCCGTCCTGTAGCAACATGTTTTTAGGCAAATCCAGAAGCGGAAACACACTGGATAAGAGTTTAGCATTAAATTTATATTTCAGGAGCACATGGTGGAGCAGGCAGGTGTTAGAGAAGGTGTCTGGTAGGCGCAGCGTGGCTGTGGCAAAACAAGTGAGCATGTGTTGGTTGGTTGTAGCAGGCGTGGAGCAAGGAAACAGTAAATAGTCCCTAACATCAGAGAATCACTGACAGATACAGGAAAGCACAGTGACGAGGCCGAGAGCAGACGAGTAGCTGCCACTGAGGTGAGGAAGACAATCTGAAGATGAGCGGCTGGAGCTCTTATACTGCAGGTGATGAGTCGATTAGAAGCAGGTGGAGGTAATCAGGTGAGTGAAGCTACGCGCACAGCACACACACACACACACACACACACACACACACACACACACACACACACACCTGGGCCTCCTTTGCTTTGTGTGATCACCATGTTTGGCAAATCTATTAATACTACTACTTATACTATATTTGAAATGTTGGACCATATAGCGAAACATTTTATCAGGATAAACATTTTCATGTAAGTCACTATCTATAATTATTATGATAAATGTCACATTTATCACTTTGATTTGTTTTTTAGTTTAATGACAAATTTTTGCTCCTGAAAACATTTTACAAATCTGAGATAAATCAATTATGTGTTATACTTCCTCAGTGTGCTTACAAAATGTATAAGCATGATATCAATATATATCTAATAAACCTTTGCTATACTGCCAATATATATTATTGATGTCATATTGCCCTATATGACAGTACTATTGTCAGTCACAGAAGTAGGTGGACAGTCTTACATATTTCACATTTAGATCATGTCCTTGATAAACAGCTCCTGAAATGTTCTGTGTAAATTTCCACTCTGCAGTTATCTGGCGTCTCTGTTGAATATTGTTGTTCTGATGTGCTGAATCGCCTAATGTGCACAGGAACAAAGAGTTGGACTGGAGGTCACCGATGTCCTGGGACATGTTGTGCACATTAGAGGACGTTAGACGCAGTTGGAACAGGAAATAACGGCTCTTTTTTGACACTAGGCCATCTCTATCATGTCATTCACATCCTTTCAAAATAAAAGTATTTTTTCCAAAATATTTTGTATTATGTCCCGCTCCTGTTTTCGGGTAAATACAGACTTTCTACTTTGCTTTCTTTGTGCCTATAATTATAAAGTCCCCTCATTTTACCACAAACATATTATTAATTCAAACAGTAATTATTAAACACTTCACTGACATGCTTTTCATTAGCTGTACTCAGAATAGTGCAGCAGTGTTTTCATCAATGCGACACTGAAAGAACAACGCTGCACAACAGAGTGTGACACTAATGTCAAATGCAAAGAAGCTGCATGCAAATTGTTTCCCCCTCACGTCTGTACGTATGACTCTCATGACTCCGACCTAATTCACCATTATGAGTCTCAACAAACTGAAATCACGCTCAACAAGTGAACGTTTAGTCCTCACTGCATTTTGACAACAGAGGGAAAAAGTTGTTCTCTTTCGCTCTTCTGATGCACTTTCCTGCCTCATTCTTTTATCTCGTTGTGTCACGGTTATCAGTGACGGATCCTTTTCTCCGAGCCGCTGCGATGATGAGTCGTTCTCGTTCCCTCCAGTTTCCCTTTTCTGGACTTTTCAATTGTGAGGGATGAAGATTTTTGCACATGACATGGATGTAGGGGGGAAAAATACATTTTCTCCTCCTGCAGAAATAAAAATCCTTTTGTATTTGTTTTACGCAGCATGCAGAACACTTCATGTGTGTATAACGTGTTCTCTGCAGATGACTGAGACAAAGTGTTGTTCCCTGTGAACACAGAGAATTTAATCTCCTAAATGTTGGCAGTTAATCCGGTCATTAATGGAGGCGGTTTTACAGCAGTGTAACCCTGTAAATTAATACATTTTGTTCTTTGTAGGTGAATGTGTTCGTGTGTGTAAATCATTCCCCTCATATGTGATAGTTTAAGTGATACCAGCAGAGATGATCGATTGCCAACCCTGTCACCTGTTCGCGACAACCACATTGATTTGTCCAACAGCTGACACTGTCTCAAGTGTGGCAGAGATACGGCCCAGGGATGATAAGGGACAGATATATCTGACATGGGGAGGACAGATTCAAGGACAGCACGGACTCCAATTCAGGCCTGGATGACAGCGTACAGTGGTTTTGATGGGTCGGCCTAAGATGCAGCCATGCTTCCCTTCTTCCGGGTGTGGAGCTGTAGGCAATGGAGGACAGGACGGGGGTGGCCTCAGATGGTGCAGCCTGCTCCCCGTTTTCTTCTCATCAAGGGGAAGATTACGGGTGTGGAGCTGGTTGCGGCCAAGATGCAGGACCTGCATTTTTTCTACCTGAAGTTTCCACGGGTGAGAAACAACTTGTCTTCTTGGGCCTGTGGGAAATGATGGGGTGGCCTGAGATATTGCAACCATGCTCCCCTTCTCCCACTAGTCATTTGGGGGAAGAACCATCAAAGAAGTCCTCCAAGCAGCAACCGTATTCGGAAGATCACAGGTTCAGAGCTGGTTGCCAAAAAGCCGGACCTGTAGAACCAGCACCAGAAGTTTCTGGATATGCTGATCATATTGTCTTCCATAGCCCACAGGCTCTAGAGGAGGGTTGCGGAGAGTTATGTTCATAATGCATACATTTATCAAGGATCTACATGGATACACCGTGAGTCATCTTCACATTAAGTTTGACAGCAAAGTCAAGACAAGTTTATTTCACCTCTCTGGGAAATATATTTTTTAGAAAGCAGCTATTTTTGAGACCCTTAAAACCCACTTTCAGGAACATAAAGTTCCTCATTAAACTCTGTTGTTGTTATAACCATTATTCCTCGTTTTAAGATTGATCCAATTGGAACCGACAGTTTCTCCGACCTGATTCTAGGTTTTATTGTTCAAAATTTTATTTTCAGCTCATAAATAGAGCAGAGAATAGTTATTTATGTGTGGATCACATTTTTTGTTCTCCAGTTTTAAATGCATATTTTTTTCATTTTTCATGTTTTCATCCCACCTTTCTTAGTGTAGGCGACTTCAATCCACATGCAGTATGCAGACGTGTTGCTAGAGCTTTAGCTTGACTACTTCAAACATGTCAAGTGTGACACAAAGAGCCACAAACTCAACCCCTGGCTCAGCTTCAACCCTGGATCTAACACGTAACTGTGAAGATTCATGAAAAATAGACAGAAGTTGTTGTTTCAGATATAAAATGTGAGATTATTGTAAAGCCTGAGTAACAACTTGAATTTATGTTATGTCACATAAAGGATTCCATTTCTCAATTGAAGACATGCCTAAAAGAAGAACTACCTTTTCTTGCCCAGCTATGATCCACAGTGAGAATCCAATGTGGTTTGAGGATAAATGAAAACACAGAATGATGAATACATGAATTGGGAAAATTGGGAAAATTGTGTTGGAATATCTCTATATTTGTTGAATGGTACTGTATGATCTGATATGATAGAGGAAACATTAGAAGATACTTGCGAGGAATTAATTATTTATTCTAGTCTGGACACATTTGGGTTTAATAGGAACACAGCTTGTCTCATTTGGTTTTTTTTCAACACCATTTAATAACATCTTCTCATTGTTTCCCATTTTGCTGTTTAACATTGGACGAGCTTTGTGTGCAGAGATACAAGATGCATTTGTTTGAACTGATTTTAAAAGTCAAAATAGTTGATGTTGACTCTGTGGCTCATCACTTCAAACCTTCCAATCTGCTCTGTTCATACAAATTCCTTTATTTCGTGCTGGATCCTGTTACCGTCTGCTGCTGCTGCACTGACCCACTTTCTCCTCCGCGATCAGTAAATCTTCATCGGATCTTATGTGCGCTCGCATACATCCAGCTGCATTCACTGTGTCGCATGACTGACAGAATGGGTTTTGTGTATTTTGCAGGATGCGAAATGTCTTCCGACAGCCCCCCCGCCCCCCCCCTGCCCGCCCGCCCCCTCTGAACTGGGTCTTGCATTGGAAGGGAGGCTGACTCGCCCCGGCTCCCCCGACCGAAGTAATGACAAACTCACCAGAGTGCCTTGCGATGCATGACTCATAAAGATATGATTTTTTTGAAATGCTAATGAGCTGAAGATTATACAGAGTGGAGGAGAAAGATAGAGCGAGGAAGAGTGAGCTAGAGACAATAAGACAGCGGGACAGATTTGCCGAAGCTGACAGTCATGGCTTCCTTCTGAATGTATAGGATAGTTTCTAAATAATCTCTATTTACCCTCGCTTTAGTATTTCATGACTTTGCGATGAGTCAGAGAGAGAGAGAGAGAGAGAGAGAGAGAGAGAGACAGTCAGAATTTAGGCAGGAAAGCCTGCAGCAGTGTGAGAACGTGCTTCTTACTTTTCTCTCTCGCTCTCTCTCTCTCTCTTCATCATGTGGGTGTTCATCTCCAGTGCAGTGAAACAGGGCTAAACAAGGATAAAGAGAAGGTCAAATACACATGGACACAGTTAATCTTCCTCCTGTCGTTCCAGCCACATGAGACAGTGCTCCTGCAGGAAAGACTCAATTATCAGAACATTAAAACTACTGTCCCACGGTACTACCTGAAAATGCATTATGGGGTAAAGTCGGGGTGATGCTGCTCGACTGAAGACAGATCAACAGGGCAAGTGTGCTCCCATTCCTCAATCGAACTCTCTCATCTTATTCCCAGTCCTCATCCCAACCTCTCCCTGTTTCTTCCCATTTAACGTACGATTTGTGATCTCCCACATATTTTCTCTCTCACCACCCTCCCGCTATCTATCCCCATACCCCACCATCCTCTCCCCCTTCTTTTCCTCTGTCTCTTCATTTGCCACATCTCCTCCCTCCCTCCTTCACAACCGTTTCTCTCTCTCTCTCTCTCTCTCTCTCTCTCTCTCCGTACCACTCTGCTTCTGTCTTTCCCCCGTCTTCCGGCACGTAGAGCCTAGTGAAGGTCATTTTAGTGTTAGGGATGGGGGGAGGGGATGATGCGGCTATATGCAACTGCTGCTCTGGATAACTGCGGGAAGACGGATGGATGGATGATAACAGCGGGAACATAAAAGCAGAGGAATGGAAAAGACGGAGGGTGATGGAGGCAGAATTTCCTGCGACCTCTGTGTGCCTCCTGATGGGGACACAGGGCTCGTGCATGCCCGCTACCCACATGAAATTGTACCTTTTATGAGCGCACCAATGCATGCGGCTGCCATTTGTTTTCATTAGTGGTCCATCATGATGGTAACCCCTTCAAATTACCTCAGTGTCAGGGACAGTATCATCTTCTTCCAGGGACGGTTCACTTGGAGATCTATTCAGAGCAGAACTCAGAATACAAAGAGTTTGAAGGGGATCGTCATTTCGTTTTGTGCTTTCAAAGACTGTCGAGTACAAAAGATGAGGAATTGTTTGAAATGTTTCTTTGTCTACTCAAACCTAATCTGTTTAACTAGTGCACCACCAACAGCAGTAACGCTCACATAATGTTGCCTCCGAGAGAAGAGTACATTATTAGCTAATAATATTTTGAGTAACGTAGTTGCATTAAAAAAAAGAGTCGATGGACGACATGGCAACCACCCAAACGTGAAGCCAAATCACCCCTGGTGGCTGGCTGCAGTATACATCATACACCACACCTCCTCCATGTTAGTGGATGGAACACTGACCAAACTAAAAAGACAAGAAATATTCAATAACTCTATTCTGTCAAATTTGGTCGTTCTTATCACACTGATGTTTGTCTAAGTGTTCATTTTTCCACTAAGTTTGGTTTAAATTAATTATTTGAAGCCATAAAAATGGGTTGAAACGTCGTGATTGACAGTTGAGACTGACTCATAATTGGTCGAGCAATTTTCTGCGTAAATTCCCACTGTTAAGTCATCTTTGTTACAGAAATGATTTGGTCAGGCTTAATCCATAAATCCTATTCTGTTTCTTAAAGAAGTTAAAAACTGTTTTAAAATCGGACAAACCAAGCAAAAGAAAAACAAATCAGTGTTTTCATTAACTGCTCAGATGCAGCTTTGTTGTCTATTGTATTTTAAAAGAGACTACATCAATATAACACTTTTCTGACAAGTGTTATGGGTAAAATATGATGTAAGTGTAAGGACACACTATAGGGAACACAGCTTTTACATACAAGAACATTAATAAAACATGTTGTGAGACCCAGAAGCTGCTGCAACATTCATATTTCATTGAAGCAAGCATCACACCAATCTCTATGAATACGGTTTTTGTTATCATAGCATGTTGACAGGCGCTTGTGGGATTGCATGCTAGATCAGTTTTCTCCCCTCTCAGATGAACAGCTGGAAAAAAAACACAACGTTGTTCGGATTTCGCAAAAAATGTCACTTCCCCTGCTGTGTCATTGTCAGACATATACAGCAGCTATCTCTCCTTTCACCCACAGGCGGTGAACAGCTCAGTTGTTACTGCAGGTTTATATTGGCTCAGTATTTTATTTTATTTTTTGCAAAACCCGAAGCATTCCCCTCCCGCCCTGGAAAGTGAATAAAAGGGGATGGAGTTGAAAGAGTGTGGCAGCAGAGCCGGAGCCTAACCCCTATCCCCACTGCACAAACCGATGCACCGAATCAACATGAGTGGAGGCAGCTAATAATCCGTGGAATTAAATGAATGGGAGTCATTTCCCCCTCGTGGATGTTCTAACTTGACAGTATAATACCGATCCGCGGCACTCTGGAAGTAGGTGCATGTTTTTGCATATGGGATTTGGCTTACAGATGAATACCTGTGGCGTATAGGAATATGCGTCTCCACCCCCTTGTCCGTCAACCAGGCACCGAGCTTCTCCTGCTCTGATTCTCTCGGGGACAAGAACTAGGACGACCCTGGCATTTACACACTAATGAAAACAATCATGGGAAATTTGTTAATCTGCCTGACTGTGGTTGGCTGAAACAAACTGTGCTCTTTCAAAAAGGCCAGATGCTCCTGTGAGTAATCACCTATGGCAACTGAATCCATTTAACCATGACCGTTATGGCTCTGCGTTTGACTCATGCATGTGATGCACTAGAGCATGTGCTGTATTAGATAGATTGATGTCTGTGTGGGATTCTTGTTTTTCATCTAACAGAGATAAGATCATGCGTTAGTTTCTCTCACAGGATTTTTATTTACCTGAATAAAACATTTCAAAATAACAGACGAAAATAGAAAAAAATGATGCATTGTTACAAAACTTGTAAGGTTATTATTACTTCGTAGGAGTGACTCTGTACAACAGGACAAAGTGTTAAAAATCATCAGTTTTGTACAGTGGACTAATCCTGGTAAACCAGAACGAATGATGAAATGAGCTGAGCTCTTCGACAGAGCAGCGTTGGCTGCTTGAACTGGGCTGATAATGGCTGCGAGGGATGGAATTTGTCCGGCTGGCAGAGACATAATATGGATAATCATAGAGGAATACACAGCAAGGTACGTGCACTGTATGGTGAGTACACGTGTAACGTCAAAGTCATGCCAATTTACATAAGAAAAATAAAATGCCTGTGCACTTGTACTCTTGTACAGCCTGTAGGAAATTATGAAACTGTAATCCCATTTAGAAAAAGAACAATAAAGACAGTTAGTGCTGAACACAAAATGACAGTTTCAATTTCAAGTTGCAAAACAAATACTGCTGGTTTATAATGTTTACAATGAATAAGACACTTACACACTCCCAATTTGAGTATCCACAGAAAATCAATAATATGAATCTAATTAAATAAAAGCCTATAAAGGTCAAAATGAACCTATAAAATAAATATATATATATATGTGTAATAGCTGGAAGCAGGGCCTTATTATTAAGTGTCCCCAATAATAGAAAACAAAACTTAAGAAACACACTGAGGAGCAGAGAAATTGGAGTTAGTGTCTTGAGTAAGAAACAATAATCAACCAGATCTTTGTTTTGAAAGTGTATGGGTTAATTAATGAAAAGTTTTTACATTTTTGGCACATATTTCAACTGTCACCTTATATGAGAGGTTCCTTAAGATATAGCATCCAAACGTGTTTGTCTTCATCTTAAATGTGATGTAAGCGCAGTTTAAAGTTTGTATGTTTTCCTGTTGCGATCTCAGATATAATTTCCCGACTCAGTGTAAACAAGTTTGGATGCCACCTTCAGTGTCACCAGTACAAATGCATTGGTGACATGTGTCATCCCGTCTGTTACTCTCAACTGTGGCATTTTAATAAAGACAAACAGTTGCCTGAGAGAGAAAGAGAGAGTGTGTGTGTGTGTGTGTGTGTGTGTGTGTGTGTGTGTGTGTGTGTGTGTGTGTGTGTGTGTGTGTGTGTGTGTGTGTGTGTGTGTGTGTTCCTTAGTTTGGCCAACAGGACCGAATGACGTCAAAACCAGGATGAGGTTGTATTTCTGTCCCCAGACTTTTTTGGGAGGGGGGCATGTGGGTGGGTGACATGTTGCCAGGAGCAGAAGTGACAACCTTTTGGCTGAATTATGTCTGCCAGACAGCCACAGCGTCCTGCTGTGTGTGTGTGCATGTGTGAGACAGACTCTATTTAGTCATGCTGAGGGGCAGGACAAAGATATAAAAAACAGAAGCAACAGTAAGTGACAGAGGAGGAAGGGCAAAATTGGAGAGCTTAGTCATTATCAAGTAGAGAAGTGTAACATGCACACGCACACACACCTTACCTTTTGGATGTGTGTGTGTGTGTGTGTGTGTGTGTGTGTGTGTGTGTGTGTGTGTGTGTGTGTGTGTGTGTGTGTGTGTGTGTGTAACAGTGGCCCTCCTCATTGATGCACACAGTGGACCAGTGAGCCAGGAGGGAACATCCTGGCGAGCCACTCAAATTATGCCTTAATTATGTATAAAATCCTCTGGTAACATTATTTTAACTTATCCCCAAGAGGGGACCTGCAGGTGTTAGTCTTCTTTAATGGTTTTTGGGAAAGAAAATGAGGAAAACAAATTAAAAATGCTCTACTTAAGTGGATGTCCCAACAACTTTCAAGTTTCATACTGTATTAGGGAGATATGGCCAGGGCAAAAAGATCAAATCTAACAGAATAACAACAACGACAATAAGGTTAGAAGAAAAAAAGCAGAGCATTGCTTTTAATTGGAATGAATCACTCAAAACATTGTAAAACATCAAGCACTGGATTTCAATCACATTTAATGTACTTGGATCTTCAGTACTCATGTAGTATATAAGAGCACATTAGAATACAAGGTTCACCTTTTTACTGCACAGATATAAGAACCACAGACTGTATATGAAGATAGACGATTTCACAGTTTCTAATAAGTGAAGCCAAAGCGTCTTGATCGCCCCCTGCTGGCTGGCTGCAGTATAGGTCATAAACCCTGCCTCTTTCATGTTAGTTTTTTTTCTGGTGAGTTTAGTTTTGATTAGATATTTAATGCTACAAAAAATGAGTTGAAAGATAATGATTGACAGCTGAGACTGAGCAGTGAATGGTCAACCACGTGAATCGGTGGGACGTTGGCGCCGCAGCCCCAACCCCCAATCGCTACGGCTCTGGCTCCAAATGACGTTTGTGGATAGAAGGGGGAGGTAAGGACACAGTCAAGTGTAAATGCAGACCCAAGCCTGCAGTGGAGGAATCGTGTGTGCTTTTTATTCTTCACCTTGGTTGTTGCACGTTTTAAAATTCAATGAGCCTCCAGCAGAAAGGGTTGAACTTACAGCTGCAAATCCTCCAAGCAGTCCCTCTAACATCGTGGGCTATTTGTGGTGACAATCAATCTGTGTTTCCTGGATCCTCTGAATGTTTGCTTTGGATGTTGGACTTGACAGCAGATGAACAAAACGAGAAAAATTCCGGAGTAGTTCTCTTACTCTATTTGAACAGTGAGGCTTCAGCTCTATTTCTTCTTCTTCATTGACTCTTTCCTTTGGATATCAGATTTCAAAACTCAATGCATCTCATGGGGTTCAAACTAACAACTCTAATTACCAAACAGTCCTCTAACTCCCCGTGCTATCTCACCTGTGAAGCTGAAGTTATTCCTTATGCCTTTGAGTCTTTCCTCTGGGTATGTGCCGGACAACAAAGTACGGATGAACCCCACAACCTCAAAACTTCTGAATGGTCTTGTTAATCGAGTGGCTTTTCACATCACCAGCATGACGTGCAAGACGGTAACAACTTTTCCCAGAAGTTCTGCTATCCACACAGCTCATAAGTGTGTAATCAGACAGCTCAGGGTGTTACGTTTTGAGGTTGCAACTTTAATCCTCAGGCAACTTAGTGAATTTTGAAGTTGGATTTCCAAAGAATGGACACACAAGGTTGATATATATACGTATGTGGAAACACGTCACAGTTCAAAGGAGACGACCAAAGGACATGAGAACAAAATTTCAACAGAACTTTTTGAGGAGAGACTGAGAGTTGGTATAAAAAAAACTACAGGCTCTGTATGATGTTACTTTGCCTGAGAAAAGGGACAAAAAAGTTAAATTATCACAACCTCCTCCGCTATCGCCATGTTTGTTATTGTCAGAAACTAGACTCAAACACGGCCCTCTAGTGGATGTGTTTTGCTTAACAACAACGTCAAGGATGCATGGAAGTACTGTATGTGGGAAGTGATGGGTAAATAGTTAAAAATGGACGTATCTCTTTTCACATGTTCATTGAGCATAAGCAAGCCTTTATGAAGCTCTGTCAATTTTTGGTGAATTCTGAGGACTTGTTCCCAAAGGAAAGACTAAAAAGTGCTCATAGAGAAGCTCCCAGTACAATCCGCAGCATGGTGGGTTTATTTTGGACCATAGGGCACCAGTGGTACAAATCCTGCCAGTGTTTGGTGCCTGTCCTTCACCCCACCCTCCATGGAGAGTTGGTGAGCTACGCGAGGGGAAACAACAACAGCATGCTGGAAGATTTTGCAACTAAATAAAACACTAACATAGCCACTACATTTTAGCCTTTTACATTAGTAGGTAATAACGTTATATAAACTACACAGAGTTACCATTTACCTTTGGGCCACTCTAAGCTATAGTGCAACACTTCAATAGCCTATTATTCTTATTTACAGTATAGTACTAATAAAGTGTAACACAACACTCTGTGAGCAGTTGTCAGAACAAGAGGTTTAAATGTTATTTAAATGATTAATTTTTGATATACACCAACAAAGCCTTTGTCTGTGTTCACCACAGAACATTGTATCACAGGCTATGGAGGTCCCCTGTTTGATAGGTATATCCGACAGAGTTGCAAGTGCCCTCTTACCATTTTAAAAAAAAGAAAATTAAATCACGTTTGTATTTCTTCATCTCTTTTTTTCAAAATGATAAGGAATAATGGTCTATACTTGGTGAGTGTAATCTGTGTGTGTGTGTGTGTGTGTGTGTGTGTGTGTGTGTGTGTGTGTGTGTGTGTGTGTGTGTGTGTGTGTGTGTGTGTGTAGTCTACAGGGTAGACGTCTTTGTCCTCCGTTCAATACTTGCTGTCACCGGCCCATGAATTATGGAAGCGTTTGGAAGTGACAAAGCACGGCTTACAGCCAAGAGACACTTTTATTGAGTTGTGAGATGTGTGTGTGTGTGTGTGTGTGTGTGTGTGTGTGTGTGTGTGTGTGTGTGTGTGTGTGTGTGTGTGTCTGTGTGCGTGCGTGCGTGTGTGTGTGTGGGGGTCTGTATGTTTTGATCCCTTCCCCATGGTTCTGATAAAAAGATACAGATCACCCCCGTCTCTCTCTGTCTCTCTCTCCTCATGCCCACGATCCTCCTCATCTCTCTCGAGGCTAACATCGCAACCTCTCTTGTTTCTACCATCTCCTGACATGCAGCTGTCGCAACAGAACAACACTGCTTTGTTCTTTACTGGCAGCGAGGAGCACGAAGTCCCAGTCATTCAGATGATAGCGTCTCCATCCTCGCTCCGTTTTCAAAGTTCATTCTCCTCTTATGATGGGAAAGTGGTTTGAGGACCCACTCCTTTATTATCAACACGTCTGCACGCTGGATTTCTGAGTCCTTACTGGTCCTGACTGAAAAACAGGTCATATCACATAAGGTAAACTGTGGATGTCATTTCTGAAAGCACTTTGTGTCTTTTCTACTGCAAAGCTGTGCCACATCACGTTACTATAGCAACACGAATGGATAGAATTTTGAGAAGAAACTCTGCAACGTTGATAACGTGATATGGAAACGAATTACGGGAAGAGAGCATTTCTCCATCATTAAAAGAACTTCATGCCAATAATTGATTATTTTCTTGTCCGTCACATTTAATTAACCTTAAAGGGGAGGACATGTACAGAGGTTGTTGCCGATGTTCCCTATACAGGCCATGAAATGGTAGAGAAGTTCATAATTAAAAGGCAAAACGTATTTACATGATCCATTTAATATACTTTCCACTGTGGCATTTTTTTATGTATTTCGAATACTGGATGCAAGATTTTTGTTTTTGTTAAATAACCTCTAAGATATACATTCGCTTTTAATTTCCAGAGAGACATTTAGGAAACGCAAAAGTTAAATAATACAAAAACTTTATTTTTCTAGCACTTATCTAAACACTTTTACAAAGTGCTTCACAAAATACGTGGCAAAACATGAATGAATAAAAATAAAAAGGTATTCAATTCAATTCAACTTTAAGGGCCAAATCATAGTATATTGAGGTCGAGACCTTAAAATTTATAGAGAAATCCAACAGTTCCCACAATGATCAAGCACTTTGGTGAAGGACTGTTTGTCCCTGTTGAGTCGTCCAGCCACTGATCACATTGATGTTTTCCAGTTTTTTTAAATTGCTGCTCCAAAAAGAAAAAGCAGATCTTAACTTTCAGTCTCCAGTGATAACTTTGGAAAACATAACATCAAAAAAGAAAAGAAAAAGAGCCAGGAGCCCTAATAAGCACCACACACACACACACACACACACACACACACACACGCTCTGGGCATAAACGGAGTGTGTTCCCTGAAATGCCCTGAAGTTGTTATCTTAAAGTGGCATCCTGGAGCTTGAGGGTGGGAGGGTGCGTGACTTGTGGAGCAGATTTAGAGTGTCCCTAAAGAGTGTAGTACACACTCCACACACACACACACACACACACACACACACACACAATTTCCTATATGCACAAGCACATCTACACTTGCTGACGCACACTCATGGTTGTGCATGTGCCATAATTAAGAGATACCCCTGAGAATTCAGTTTTTTATCATTCATATCTTTTCATCTATTTCCTGAGGGGGGATGTGACACTGTAATTGATAATATATGCAGGAGAATCAAATGAAAAATATATCATGTAAATATTGTTCTGTTTTTGCTGCGTTATAATAATATCATTTTTGCATTTTTGCCCTTAATTTCACAGTTGACAGGCAGATAAGGAACATGAGGGATCAAAGGGGGATTAAATGCACAAAGGTCAATGGCTGGAATCGAACCTGGGACACCCTCGTCACCTACGTCACTTTGCCTTGTTTTAGGATTCTGCGTTTCGCTCTGGTCAACGTCACATGTTCAGGACAAGGAGAAGAGCGGAGGCATGGACGTCCTCAGCTCACCTATCTCTCCTCGTCTCCGTCACAGCATTCATATTTTTATAGCTCTAACTTTCTAGAACCATCCATAAAAAACCCACTGAGGCTGAACCTGAGGATGGCACAATAATAGCCTCATGAGATGGAGCAGTAAATGGAACCGAAAAGACGAGGAGGGAAATGTATGCACCTTCTCTGCTGAAGTGGAAAACATTGACCCAAGTCTAAATCATTGACGAAAAGTGAGGGAAGAGCACTTGAAGAGAAACTTGCACAGAATTACAACTGATTTTTTCTAGAGCAGGGGAGAGAAAGTGGGTTTGTACTGTTGTTTCTATTTTTAAATGTTATACCTAAATTCTTACACAGGTATTTATTTATGTTTTTATTTTTATTTTTCAATCTCAAGCTGTGATTTTGATTTGTCCTTTCACTTTAAATTACACACAGCAGTTATGGAGGCTACTTTCACTACTCGCGGGCAGCTGGCTTAGGGGGTGGAGTGGGTCGTTCACTATCCAGGTCTGTGGTCCGATCCCCTCTCTTCCATTTTGAGTCCCAAAGTGTCCCTCGGCAAGACACTGAACCCCAAATGTGCCGGCAGTGTGCACTGTATGAATGTGCGTGTGAATTGGTGAATGGCAAAACTGAACTGTAAGGAGCTTTGAGAGCTTCAAGATTAGAAACTCACTTTATGAATACAGCTCAATTGTGGAAAGTTCACTGTTTTATCTTTTTCATCAAAGAGACAGAGAAAAACGTATAAAGCTCTTTCTTACCAAATCTAGTTTAAGCACGAGGGAAAGATGAATAATTACGTGAAAGTTAAATCAGGTTATAGACGTAATAACAGATTTAAATTCAAATTCAGTCTCATATTTAACAGGAACGATGAGAGGACTATTCTTCCCAGTGCGTTTGCTCATAATATCCATCTATCAATCCATTATCTATACCCCTTATCCTTTGAGGGTCTGAGGGGGAGCCGTAGCCAATCCCAGGGGACATTGTGCGAGAGACGTTCTACATCCTGCTGATACCATACCTACAGATAATTTAGAGTCTCCAGTTAATCTTAACCCTATCAACATGCACTGTGGGAGGAAACCCAGAGCAAACCCACACAAATATAATATATATAAACTAAATATATATCTTATTTTCACATCACTAGGCACCAAGTGATTTGTAGCATCAGTTGACCACCGTGACATTAGGGATGCTGCACCACATCACTGGGCGTATGACCACTGTCACTGCACAGGTCAAAGCTGTCTTCAGCCTCAGCACTTCATTTCCCTTCATTAGGCCGTCTCTCTGTAAAGCTGTCCACAAGGATTTGACATCAATTCTAATTTGTTGCACTTTGAAGTCTCATTAATTCACAATTACAGGGAGAAAAAAAGCTGGGGAGAGGAGGACGGAAAGGGCAGCGAGGACGAGTGGGCGTACGGGGGAGAGAGACGGCGAAAGTCTGCGGGTACAGAAAATATTGGTTTCTGAAAGCTGATTGTGATCTTTTTTCGGTGAAAGATGCAACTGATATTTTTTGCAATTATCTTTTGTCATGCACAAAATAAATGACACTAATGGCACTGTAATGGAAATTAAACTCACAAATAATGTGTGCAATTCAATCCAATATTATTTTCGAGCGAACCGAGTCCCATCAGAGGTGGAGCACAATGAAAGGCAGACTTTCTAATAAAAGGCTGATCTGAATACATCCTGTTCACAGAGTAGGGGGGGGGGGTGAACTAAAAGATGTGCCGGGCCATTGTGAAGGGGAATTATTGAGTCACATCCAACATTATGAGGAACACGGTACAAAGATTACTGTGCTGTTAAGAGTGAGAGGCGAGAGGTTCATGCACGGGGCTTAGGACCGAGTGATGAGAACAGATATGCAAAGAAGTTCATCTTCTTTGCGATGAGACTGGAAGCTCACACTGCACAGCATCTAATAGAGGTTGACCTTTGCAATGTAGAGCTAATCATTTGCTGCGGAATCCGACTGACTGCAGGGTTTAGTCTCAAACTGGATTTTCTGAAATTGGAACAGGCCAGAGCAAAAACGTACAGCAGATATATGCAAGCTTTTGAATTTTACTGATGGACCATGTTAGCACGTTTAAGCCTTCTTTAGCTCGAACTTTCACATTTTCAAAAAGCATTTTGAACCCGCACACTGAATATTGGATTTGAACGACTGATGAAGGTGCCAGTTTGCCACAAAAACAATACAAACACATTCCTGTGCCATACAATTGCATCATAGATTTTTTTTTTTCACCTTAAAATAACATCTTTAAAATCATTTTGATAGTACACCAACTTATAATTGAGAGAATGGCATCTCTATCATTGCCACAGCAATCGATGAACATCTGGATTTGCATGGTGTGACTCTGGGGTACTGTGCAGGATCATTTGCAACATGCTTTACGGTAAACGTCACACACCAGCAACCAGAGCCGGAGCTATGAACTGAAGTTAGCAGCTTGTTGGAGAACGTTAGCTCTGTATGTTCTTCATGCCAAAGCCAGTGACAAAACAGAAGAGGACATTGTCAGAGGAATGGAAGAAGAGGAAAAGAGAAAGTGGTAGACTAATATCAAACTGGCTTTGAATCGTTGGCGAAAGCTAAAAGATAACAAAAAAAGATGCAGGACAGATGCCAACCTGGATATATTTTCACGATTAACTTTTGGAGACGATCGGGCAAAGGGAAAGACGCATGCATGCGGAATCCTGCCTGCCTGGAGAGGATGCTAAAACGTTTAAGGATGTTTTAATGGGTAGGACTAATACAGTATATGTGATATAACTGTAGCAGCCTAAATATAACATGCATGAAGTGTAATGCAACACCCCTACAATTTTATGTTAGTTGTCATCTCTGAAAACTAAGCATGTTTGAATAAAATCCTTGAGCATTAGTCTGCCTCGTCAGTCAACAGGGTTCTTTGGTTTCTGGTAACTTTTCCAACTGCTTATTGACGAATACACATGTGTACAGCTGTGCATGGACAAGGCTCAAACCACAACTTGTGTTTACAACAGTGAATTATGCCTCCCAGCTGTGGGTGAGAGCAGTTCTTCCAACATTATGCTTAAACATTTTACTTTTTTGTTTAGCTTCTCTCCAAGATTATGATTTGTAGTAGATCACAACATTTTGTGAGACACAGCTCAGGGAATTCCCTTATGCGGTAATGAGGCTTCTGCTGCTTTAATAACTCTTATCACATTGTTGCAGTGGACACCATTGTGTTGTAAGTGATTTGTTTTATCACACTATGTGCTGTCCATAAAATGATGCACAATTATTCAGAATATACAGCATCGTAAAATTGAGCAGTTCAAATTGACTTTGTATTTGAACATTTTACAATAATCTAAGCATCATGTACAAAAGCTTTAACAATACTAGAATATTGTCAGAGTGTTATACAGCATTTTTATTATTTTGTTATTTGTAGAAGCGTATGGTGAAATCTTGAAAAAAGCCTAACAGAGTGCACAAATAGTAACAGTGTTGACGTGACCTTTCTGTCGCGGTTCACAAGTAGCAGAGGTTTTGGGTCTTAGGTCTTTTTGTGTCCCAGCACAGCGTCGTAGATCTTCCCGGTCAGACGATGCTGGATGTCGGTGAAGCCGGCAGCTGCCAGCAGGGCTGCGTACTGGGCAGCTGTCCTCTCCCTGCCCTCCGTCTGCACCAGCATGTTCAGGGAGTAGAGCTGTGCCGTTAGCGGGCCAGAGCCGTCCTCATGGAGCAACGCCTCCACCAGCAATACACCGCCTCCTGCAGGATGATCCAAAAGGTCTCAGCTTTGCTTTTCTCTCTATACCATCAGAACAGTAAGTTTTAAAGCATCATCAAATTAACGACAGGATTTTTGGCCACACTTACACAATCAACTGATTGTTGTGTTTTTAGTTGTTGAATGGGAGTTTTCTGTGTGCATTTTCTGTTATGTTAAAGTTACATGTCTGCTGTGAGAAAGGCTTGTTCTTTGACTCCACTGAAAACTAGGTATCACAACTTTATTTCTTTGTCTTTCTTCCACATACAGACACATGGGAGGGTTTTCTGCATCTGCTGCTATTGAATGTGTGAGCGTCAGTCAGAAGGACAGATTTTTCTGGGATCAGCTGCATTGTGGGATACAATCTGCCATCTCAATGCAAGCAGGAAAAGGAAAAGGAAAAATAAGTATTTGTCCCTTTAACACACATACACACACACAAACACACAGACCTGGTTTGCAGGCTTCATAGACTCTACTGAGAAGCTCAATGCAGCGTTCGTCCGTCCAATCATGGAGGATTCTGGCAAGGACGTAGAGGTCAGCCTCTGGCAGGGGTTCTTTGAAAAAGTCCCCTGAACACACACACAAAGACACACACTTCAATGCATTGCATTCCTAAGACGCTGCTGTATTTGATTTAATTATTTCATGTAATTATTAATTCTGTTGACAAGTCTTCCAGTAATAAGACAATGATTCTATTAGTGCTTTACCTACTCAAACATAATTACTACAAATAGGTTATGTGATGTCTGCTGACCCAGCAGATGATAACATATTTCCATCAGCAGTGAACTAGTTAAGGCATAAAAAGGTTTGGTTTTAAGGAGTTTGGTTGATGGTGTGTATGAGTCGCCTCAGGCTTATCCACAAACCAGACAAATGGCGCCCCATTCTCTCCACCTGCCCAGCAGCAACCTTGGATGCAAGCAAGTCAGTATAAAACACCCCAAGGACCAGGGCCGCAGTCACAGGAATGACAAAGTGAATTTGGATCTGGCTGTAAACTGACACACCAGCTTCCTCGACGAATCAACCATGCTCGCCCATGAAGCTCCTTCTGCATTGCTAAACGAGAGGGACATGAACACGGAGACATGGCGTAAGAAGTGGCTCTGCATTGCACTTTCGCATTGCACTGACATGACGCCACCGGCCTGGTTCCTTTGAAAGCGATTTCCCATCCTCTGGGGTGCATTCTCTGCTTTGCCTCAGGCATTTGTAACAGCTTTGATTTCCAGTGCAAACACGTCAGCACGGAGGATTTCTGCAATCACCGCCATGCTCTGACTGAAGACACCTGCCTAACCCCCGAGTGGTCTCAAGGAGAGTAGCCCAGTTTGCATCTATCAAATCCACCACCATTTTGACGATCTTTCCCGAGCACAGCCTCAAATTGTCTTAATGTAAAGCGGATGCTACTATGGTTGGTTCCTATCTCTGTCACAACCGCTTGGCGCAGACGAGTTGCCTGAGAGAATCTGCTCATTTAAACTGCAGCTAATGCAGCCAACTCAGGGAGATTTCCATGTTTCAATGCAACAGCTTTCGATGCCCCACGGACTTGGTTCCCCTCCTTCCAGGAACTGGCGTGCTCTCTTGGATTTGTCTCAAACTGTCACGATTCTGCACTGCACCGTGTCGTATGGTTTTAGTTTATAATTTATCTCTATGGACTTTTGATTTCCTTGTGTACTTTGTTTTCTGGATTATAATCTCTGACGTACACCCTTCCTTGTGCGTCTCTAGCACAGTTAAATTACTTTCTTTTGATCGCTCATGTACATTTTGACATTCAATTTACTTCCCGTTCCACCTGTGTCTCGTTGTTGGTCACTTTTATTCTTGTGTTTCCCGCCCTTTTGGTCGTCTGCACCTATGTCCTAATACCTGTGTTCACTGATCCCTGTCAACACCTTTGTATTTTCCTTGCGTTCCTTTGTTAATATCCCTCGAGGTTCTTATGCTGCTGGCTTTTTTTCCCCCCAAGATTTCTTCATGTTTGAGTTTCGGACTTTAAGTTTGCTTGTCTGCTTTATTAAAATTCCACACATTACACCAGCCTTGTCGAGTGTCATCTGCATTTGGGTCCTCACCCGTTTTCTGGACATAAACATTCGTTTGGACCCAAGAACTGATTAGATTTGGGGTTCAAGGTCATTGTGACCTTACAATGGATATTTTTGGCTAGAGCTCAAGAATTCATTTTTATGACAAACTTAAAACCTTGTATCAGATTCCTTTGTTATTATGTCTTCGTTATTAGGTTATCATGTCTTCATTACCTACATTAGATGTGACAGCTATGTTTTTGTAAAATTTTGTTTGGGAAGGCTAGAAAATTGCACGTATTTATGCAAACATTTGTGTGTGTGTGTGTGAACATGTGTGTGCAGAGGTGAACTTGAACCGGCTGTATACGATTAGAAATGTCAAGTGCTTTCACCCAGTTGTAAAGACGTATACCTTGGTGGAAGCTTATCCTCAGGTCGGCCTCGCTGACAAAGTGTTCCCTCGACGTACGCACTACCTTGGGGAGGTCAAAGATCGTTACAGTGCATTCTGGGTAGGCTGACGTGCACTGTTTGGCTAATGCTCCACTGCAGCCTGGAGAGGGAGGGAGCGAGAGAGAATTACTTTTAGTTACAGCACAATGAATACACAGAGCCTTCACTAACAAGGTAGTGCATCACACGCACACGCACGCACACACACACACACACACACACACACACACATTCAGGTATGTTCCCATTATTTATTTGCATGATTTGTAATCAGTTTTAGGAGGCCGCTTAGGGAATATTGTTCATCTACATTCATGCGAATAAGCCAGAGTGAATTGAACTGAATGTAGTGACAGAGAGACACGTGCTTTATATAGAAGCAGAGCTGCTGTCTAGGAATCCTAATAGGGAATCGTATCTAAGGAAAAGTAAACACACACGCACATGTAGACCCACCCGCACACGATTCGATTATCAGGCTAAAAATGATTTCATGTGCATCTGAAGAACCCTTACATTGGAACGCAGTTTAAAATCCTTGTGTTAAGCCATGTCAACGTTATCGCTCTAGTGAAGGAAAAGTCAACATGTCCATCAGTTGTCATCGCAATTCTTTGCTCCACACTGAAATAACTGAAATATGGTCACGCTCAGACCCTTTGAAGCACGCCAACATTAGCTGGAAATACACATGACAAAGGATCCTCTGTTTTAGGAACTTCAAGGGAGGCAATTATACGGGGGAGTAGAACCTAGTTTGGACACAAAGGATCTTGTCTTTCATGATAATCCCATTCAGTGTAAAATCAACATGTCACATTTATATCGACACATTTGTAAAGGGAGGGAGGAACAAACTTGTGACCTTGAACTGCCGTTTAGTATCTTGACTGCTGGCAAGACTGCCATCAACGTTTGCGTGGACAAAGAGGAGTTCCAATAACTTTTGTGAACCCTTCACTTTTCATCTAGCGCCACCAACAGGTCAAAATTGTAATTTGGCCAATACTTTGGCTTATGACCAAATGCCTGCAGATTTCCATCAGCCTTGCCTTTGCTTTCTGTTAAGTGCAAATTAGCAAATCCCAGCATTAGCAAAAATGCTTCACAAAATGGCAAAGCTAAACATCAACAATTGTGTGCTTGTTACAACTCTGATAAGAGCATTTAGTTCAGCCCAATGACCTTGATTGGCTCCTCAAAGCCAAAACATCTTGATTGCCCCCTGGTGGCTGGCTGCAGTATAGGTCATAAACTCCACCTCCTCCATGTTAGTAGATAGAAAAGTACAAAGTAAAACACCCCCATAAAAAGTGTTTTATTTAGTTTATGTCCTTTTATGTAGTTTTTGATGCCAGTGTGTGTTCTATGTCATGTTTTAAATGAAAATACATTTCAGTTATTTTATGCCATTAAAATGGGATGAGACGCAATGATTGATTGTGATTGGTCAGGCAGGTGTATCAGAAACACCTAGATACCACAGCTCCCCTCTGTGATCAATACTGTGCAGCCTCTGGTTCCAAATGACGCCACTAGAAAAAGACGGCAGCACCCAGATAAAAAATATTTTGGCTTCATTTTTGTACAGTGGTAGAAAGTAGATACACGTCATCCATCCATTCAATCATTGGTTCAGCCTCACATTGCCGCTAGCATGACTATAGCCTCTTAACTTCCTGCTTACTTTTATTCATAGAGAGAACTCTAACTTGTGGGTAGAGGGCTGATGTGATGATGTGAATGGAAAATAGAGCATTGAAAGAATAAGTGTGTCTGTGGGTGAGCGTATGTGTGTGTGTGTGTGTGTGTGTGTGTGTGTGTGTGTGTGTGTGTGTGTGTTTGCAGACTGCCTCGCCCTATAGTGCCTTCTTCCTAACATGACCTGCAGCTACTCCATCAGCTACAATTCTTACATGACCTTTTTCACACACACAAACACACAGTGGCTCTTACATCAAACAGGGGTCAGCGGAGGATACAAATCAAAGAGCAGCAAGGAGTAGGCAAACAAACACAACACGCTATACAAGACCCCGAGCTCACCCACCTGCCTCACTTTGTAATGAAACTGTTTGATGAGACGTTTGTGATTCTGAAAGTGCAACTGTATCATAATTATGTTTTCTTTTTTTCTGATTCCAGTCTTTTGTCTAGACTTTGTGGAGGATTTTACATACATTAAACTTTTTTTCACGGCTTTGTTCAATAACCGTAGCAACATGAAGCAAATACCCGTTTACATTATAAAAACATTATGCGTCAGAACCATGAATATCCTTAGTTAATGTAACCTTTAAGCGGATCTAATATTTTTAAACCTGTTCCACTAAAGTGTGAGTGAAATGTCACGTTATAATATATTTAAATGCTTCCCACAGTCAGTGCACCTTCATCACACAAGGTTAGTGTTGTGGCTGGACCAGTGTAAATGATTTACATTTTGAATGTGGACTCAGACTGAAGTCAGCGGGTTGGCAGAGAGCTGGACAGACTGAGGACAGAGAGATGGAGCACCTGCACAGCAGGTGTGTTCAGACACAACAGATGTTGTGTGAGAGACACACAAGTGTTAATGGGACAGGGCAGTCACGCCCTTCACCCTCCTGCTGTCCACTTGCACACACTTTATTTTGGGTGATGCACCGTCATGCATAAACATGAACAGTCAACACCATGCTGAGACAGTCACAGAGAGCGGAAGAGAGAAGACAGGACAGATGTGTGCAAATATCCACACCTGTGTATGTGTGGCTTCACAGCGCCTCTGTGTGGTCAACCGAGGTGTCACACATGGATGTAACGCTGTGAACTCACTGTTTCTAACCTGACTGAAACCAAAGTAGATGTTGTAGATTTTAAATTATTAAGATGTAGAGAAATTGAGACCTTTTATTTGCATTTTTATTGATTTTGTTGACAAAGAAAGGACATTCATTCTGAGTGTCTGTTCAATGCCTGTATCTCAACCTTTAACCCTGATGTAATGCATAAATACTGGATTTTCATAGGTCATCTATTAGATCATTTTAAACATGATCATCAATGAGCATAGTCTTGTGTGGCTACAGCTACAGACTATATAAATTGTATTTAATTATTTTCATTATCATCCATTATCTACTAGTTTTGACCAGTTGAGGAAAGAGACAAGAGACACGGTTAAGTTTTCAGAATTCAGGATGAGATGAAATGAGAAGCTCATCATTTCTCTGACAAAAGCCTCTTTCCTTATTCATATCGTGAAGTTTTCAGTAGCAGATCAAAACTTCTTTTGACAGAAGAAGATTAATTTTATCTTTTTTCATCCCTTCTTTTTGATCCTGCTCTGTTCTTGGCTTGTCTCTACATTTCTCTGGAAGCCCTGGCTTCGCATTGCGGAGTTCATGTCGTGTTTGTTCTTTCTGGGTTTTTTCCTCGTGCTTTTTGCTCTCAGGTGTAAAGCATTTTGTGAGGAAGGTGCTGTTCAAAGACGTTTTATAAATAAATCTGACTCGACAAAGCTGAACATGGAGAACAGCGATGAAAGCTACCTGTTTTAGGTTTAAGTATCTACAGAGGACTGACAGAGCTGCAACATTTCACTGCAAGCAGACTTGAACGCAGCATTAATCTGCAGAAAGTTACAGGTTTCTGGGGATAGGGTATTAACATCACTATCAGGCTGTACAAAAAAAAAAAAAGAATCGCATCAAACTGGTAAGAAATATGTCCACATTAATGCAAATTTATGACAAACCAGACTGTTAATTTCAGTGTCCATACCGAAGAGCCTCAAAATGTCTATATCCCCCTCTCTTGGCTGTCAAACTACAAAGCTAGAATGGCACATTCCTCTGCCAAGGCCCGACAGTCCCCTAAAATTAAATCAGGCTGCAGCACATTGGACACATTCTTTTTTTCCATCAACATTCACGTAATGTTAAAAAACGCAATGTCAAAGAAGGTGAAAAAAAATATCCTGGATCCACCCCCTGATCCGGGGTTCTTCCCTGACCCAAACCACTTCCTTCCACCAAGTTTCATGGGAATCCGTTCAGTTGATTTAGTGTAATCTTGTTCACAAACAAACCAAGAATAGAACAGAAATGTTTCTGCTCTTTCCCAGATCTGTAGAAAGTGAACATTGACTTTAATTGTTTTATTTATTCAAATCTGAAGGAAAATATTCACAATCATCATCATTACGTTTCATATGTGTATTATAATGCAACAGTGACACAGTGAGTGTGCCTGGTTAACAAGGGAATCTCCAGGTGGAGGAGACTTGTTGTGAAGGTTGACTGATTTATGAAGAGTCATTAACTCTCAGAGGCTGGGGGCAATAAGGTAAAAGGTCACTATTGATGCTCTGCCTCTTTTTACACACACACCACAGACTCTACTGTAATTTGTATGGCTAGCTGTCACTCAGTTAACACAACACAACAATTTTAAATGTTAATGACTGTGAACCCACAACCTGTACCCACAATGTAAATTACATGTGATGACTTGATAAACACACGCACACACACACAAACTTACCTCCGAGGTCGCAGATAACCTTGAAAGGCGAAAGGTCAAAGGCTGTGACCACATCTTTACCGCAGATGTTCCAAATGGAGTTCATTAGCTGCATGAATTTCACCATCTCCTCATCACACCTGCGCACAGACACACACACACACAGTGTATGTATACAAGTCATTGTTATTTTGACCCCTCTTTTATCAATGTCTTTCTCTATTGTGGCAACATTTTCTCTATCGTTTTCTATAAGCGGTCAAATAAGGGGCAACTGGGTCCACAGTAAACAAACACACACTGAGTGCATCTCCTCATATGCACACTTTAAACCCTGTGGTGATGCGTGCGTGTGTGTGTGTGTGTGTGTGTGCGTGTGTGTGTGTGTGCGTGTGTGTGTGTGTGTGTGTGTGTGTGTGTGTGTGTGTGTGTGTGTGTGAGAGAGTGATCGTCCATGAGTGTGAGACAGGGTGCAACAGAATAGATGAGCCTGTAGTGACTGCTGCTGCTCTGCGGAATCTCCACCACACCATGACTACTCTCACTCCCCCCCCCACACACACATAGATATCCAACCCTAGAATGTGTTTATCCAAACCCTAAACTGTATATAAACGATCCAACCCCTCACTTCCCTGTAGCAGAGCGATCAGCTTTCAGATACATGAGCTGACTTCAGGTGGCACAAAGCTCCACAAGAACTTTGAAAGTGACTCATTGCTGCTGCTTCAGACTCTGATTACATCAGAAGCGAAGAGATGAAATGACTGTGAGGCCAAACATCAGACTGTCAGCTTTAATCTGACAATTATAAGTTACTGAATGCCCCCCCCCCCAACGACTACAGCTGCAGCCCTTTTTGTTCACGATGAAGAGCATTTTAATGCACGCCTTCTTTTCCTATTTTCATATACAGGACTAGAAATACTGCACAGTGGTTGTTTGCCTCCAACAACCATTGCCGTTCAGTGTACAGTACATACATTTTTTCCAGATTCATACAAGGTCACAGTGACCTTGGACTTTTGAGTCCAAGTGACTACTGGTCGGAATTTGAAGATATTCCCTCAAGGCACACTTGAGATGTCATGACCTTTAGCCATCCAAATGTAATCAGTTAATCTGTGGGTCTAAGTAAATTCCCTCAAAAGATGTTCCTGAAAATGTTGCTTAACAAGACCAAAACGTGTTTGTGAGGTCACAGCAGCCTTGACCTATACATGACCACCAAATTCTAATCTGTTCATTTTTGAGTCCAAATAAAGATTTGAATAAAATTTGAGGAAATTCTCTCAAGGCGTTCTTGAGAGATTTGTTTACAAAGTCTTCGACCCCTGGCTTTCTATGGCTTGGAGACATAAAAACAGACGTAGCCTGGTTATGTCTGTCCTTGTATGTGTCATTATACAACAAGATGTACTGTGTAGTCCTCAGCATTGCTGTCAGCTCTCTAGTGACCGAGTTATGGTTCAATGCTGCCTGATATCACTGCTGCGTGTTTTACTGCTCTCCTGTTGCTTTGGCCTCTTTATCAATGGAGAACAAGAGTGACCCGACAAGCTGATTCATACCTTTGTCTTTTCACACCTGGACGACAGTAACAGACTATTTACATGTATCAGTCAATCTTCAGTGTCTTCAATCAATCAATCAATCAATCAAATTTATTTGTATAGCCCATATTCACAAATCACAATTTGTTCATAGGGCTTAACATGGGTGACATCCTGCCTTAACCTCAACAAAGTAAGGAAAAACTACCTAAAACCTTTTAACAGGAAAAAGAAAAACCTCAGAGAGAGCCACATGTGAGGGCCCTCCAGGACGGACAGAAGTGCAATGGATGTCAAGTAAGGAGAACATCAAGATAAAGGTTTTAGCAGCATTGATTAGGTAAACATTTGAAGTATAACTGAAGGTCAGTGATTTGGTGGATTAATGTCATTAATGGTCAAGTGTCTGAGGAGAAATACTATTATGAGCAGTCCTGCTGCAATCATAGTCCATGGTCAGCAGCCAGCAGATCATGATCCACCATCAAGATCGATGCCACATAGTCCCATTGTCCACTCCGCCATTGTCTTGACTTCAGCTGGTGCAGAATGTCTTTGCTTTGCATTGATTACTTCTCAATGGCTGCCAGTTAAATTCAGAATTGATTCTTTAGAGATTCTTTCATTCAAAAACTTTTAAAGCTCATCACAGTCTTACCCTCAGTTATATTATGGAGCCAGCTCCCTTTGCTCAAAGCTCCAACCAGCACTTGCTCACAGTTTCTAAGTCAAGGCTGGTACTGTAACTATGGGTGACCGGGCTTTTTCCCCATCAGGGTCCCGATGCCCTGAAAATCCTTGGCTGATGTCAACCAAAAGGTCTTTGCATTTAAAGTTAAAAATTGTGATTCTAAACATGACTTTCAGTTTCTACATTTACAAAAGGCAGTCGTGTTAAAAATGCTGTTTGATCGATGTTTGGCAGTGCACATGATTTATATAATTTCTGCGAGTACAAAATAATATACTAGTCGCCAAAATTATACATTATAGAGATTAGTATAAATATATAGAGCACGCTTTACAGCATTAATATAACCCATGTTTCATAACCAGAATTAAGATTTTATAAGTGCTCGTCTGCAGGATTTAAATTTCCTACTATGCAGTGCTTTGAAATCTCAAAACCTCTAAATCCTCTCTGCTGCCAGTTTCCTCTCCAAATCTCTTCTGCTTTCTTGACTATGAGAATTTGAGCTGTAGATGGGACTTGGCTGTAAATTATTCAGGTGCAGTACATGGCTGGTTAAATGGCGATGAGTAAACAGGAGCCTGAGTCATCCAGCCAGCTTTGACTCATCCTACACCAAGAATGCAGCGAAGGTTTTCACTGGTCGTTTCCCCCTCTTTGCCCATTTGCCCGTGGTATTCACAGGGGAAATCAGCAGGGACAAACAACTGCTTCCCCACATTAAATCAATTGTGCACAGGTGTTGAGTGTTTTTTCTCTTTCTTGTGGGGTATTTTCCTTCGCACTTGGGTGCATTACATTGAGTGCTTGGTTTGTATTTTGAATTTTCTCATTTTGCATACATCTTTTTTTAATGAGGCCCTTTCTGCAAGATCAGCAGCTGCTTTTTAAAAGAACACGAGAACAAAAATGTAAATTGAAAAAACACAGAAATACAGCGATACATGCACAATCCCCAACAATCAGCGGCATGCAAAAAACTAAATTGCACGATGTGTGAAAACTGGAAGATGGCAAAGTGCATAGGAGAGCACATGCAGAGACATTCCACATTTTTCTATAACACTGGAGGGGGTGAACGCTCAGATTCCCCTACATCAAATAGGAGCTAATTCATACAGTACATCTGCACATTGGTTCCGGTACATTTCGTTTTATGATCAAGATGTAAAACAATGGAAATGTGCACTTCAACGTCTGTTTCATCTTCCGTTCTCCTTTCATCAGCACACAATAGTTTTGCACATCATGCCATAATGAGGACGATAAAAGAAGTTATTCCACCATGTTTCAGTTTTGATGGACTCTGCACCTTCCAGTTGGGCAGCACAGGGCCTCAGGCAGGCTGATCAAAATCTATTAGCAATCAAAGTGGGAAACTTTGGAGCGTGTGACCTCTGAAAACTGCAGATCAGCAGATCGGTGAAGCATTAAAACTGTGGGCACCAGATACTATAAACACACAAGACCTCAAGGACAATGGCAGATGTATTCTTGCTCCCTGCCCCGAGTTTCCTCACATCACTGCCCACACACTCACTTTCTCTCTCCATCACACACCCTCTGCCTTCTAATGAATCCTACGAGTCCGTTCTTTTTAGGATGGAAGAGAGAAAAGATTGACAGGCCAGCTTAAGATGGAGTGACAGGGAGGGAATGTAAATGAGAAAGAAAAAGTGTGTGTGTGTGTGTGACAAAGACAGCTTCTTACCTGTAGAGAGCTTCAAACAGGTCCTTCGAGCCGACTCCAAAAGCCTTTTCATACTGGTTTCTTCCTTCTCTGGGACATGAGGGGAAAAAAAACACACGTCTGTGACTTCAGAGAATTTTACTTTTACTTAAATTGATTTCCTGGACACTTACTCCTTAACCATAGTTACTACTTGCCTATCATTAACCTTAAAACATGTCTTTACCTTAATATTTCATGATTTACATTGTGTGGACTTTATTTGTCCTCATAGACAAGTCCCCCTAATGTATAAACGGATTCAGGTCCCCATAAAACACACAAACACAGACACACACACACACACACCTAAATGATGACCTGAATATTAATGGTCTTAAAATGGGCTTTAGCTTTATCTCACAGCTACAGTTGAAGTAATTGTCATCAGGTGTGTTAATATAGATTCACATGTGTACACTATCTTACACAGATGAATTAGTAATCTACATTAAGATGCCTTTATCCTTCAGATATCCTCTGCACTGGCGTTTCTTTCAGTGATTCTCACAGATGGACTTTACTTGTCAGCCTCGGTGAATCCAGTGCTGCTGTGAGAGAGGAGCTGGACTGATCGTCCTGCCTCAGACATAACAATGAGACTAAAATCAATCTTCAAACAGAGGGATTCATGTCCTCGGGCGATGAATCTAACCTGCAGCTCCTCGCTGTGCAACTGTGTGATTATTCTTTACTTTGCTGGTTCATTAAACTGAAGAATATCACTTCGGTTACTGTGGCATTAGGTCTTTTATTATGACGGCCATTCATTTGTATGTTGCTGCTTTTAGTTTTACAAAGAGTAATGTAAATGTAAGCACTTTGTTTCACTTCAGTTATTACTTGTAAATGAAAAACATCTATGGGAGCTCAGGGTCAGTGATGGCAGAGCTGGGCAATAAAACAGTATCAATAAATATAATATAATATTTTTTAAACCCATTTATATAATAATATAATAATTTCTGTGATTTGAAAAAAATAATTAACAGAATAGTAAAAACATTTGTTGCAGCTCTCATCTTGCATCACTGACAAGGAAAAAAGGTAAAGATGTTCTAATGTAAAAATCACAGCAATGTTGCCCACAACTTTCACCAAGTGCATCAAGGTTAAATTAAAAAAACCTTCAATAATGAACCTTTAAGATACTATTAAATATAAATAAGTAATATTTAACATCTAATCAGGTCAGCAGATCTCGATATGAATACTAAATAAATTCGTTCTAGCATGAAATGTTTCCAGACTTCATCTGGGCTGTGCTCTGTAAACTGACCTGACAGCGTCGGTCAGGTAGTGCCAGCAGAAGTAGATGGTTTTGGAGCTGTACTGGATGGACTGGAATAGAGATACAGGACTGGAGCGGGTCAGGTAGACTCTGGCCTGCTCTGTGTTACTGTAAAGCACTGGACCAGGTGGTGGGATGAGGAGGAGGAGGAGGAGAGACAGAGTTAGAGTGACTGAGAATTAACGACTGCAGGTGATAATACAGAGATTGACTGGATGTGGGAGACAAAAGATGCACATGATGGAAATCAAGTGGACAAAATGTAAATAAAACTGTTCGATAATATAAAAAAAAGACTGCAACAAAATGTAAGAACATTATCACGGACCATGTGTGGTAGAAAGACTTGCAAATTGTGTGTGTGTGTTAATGTGTGTATCTCTGACCTCGTCCATCGTCCTGGTGTGTGTCGAGCAGCTGAAGCCCCCTGCAGGCGGCCAGCAGCCTCTCTGTGCCATCCAGACTGGCTCCCACCGCCTGACTTATCTCCTCCACAGACAGGGGGCGCTCTGCAGCCAGCAGCACATCAAACACACCCAGCTCACAGGCCGTGAACAGAGTCTGGAGCAGAGAGAGAGGAGTTCAGTCGAGTAGAGTAGTGTTGAGTAGATTACACAACCCCTGCACATATTCAATTCTGTTTGTCAACACTTATTACATGTTTACATAACGACAATTATATTATGATGCATCTAGTTACAAAACCGCCACAGTTTGTTCTCTTGTTTTTAATCAGACTGCTGAGTGACAATATCAATTACTGTAAAATGTTTTAAAAGTCATATGGCCAGAGAACCTCAGGAACCTTTTTGCATCTATTTCATCTACTTAGTTTTGTTTCTTTTTGCACACAAACAAAACGCACAATGCAACAGGTAAATAACTAGACACACATACTTTGGTTTCATGTAACATACTCAGTTTTATTGGCAGGTTTTGACAATGGGTGTACACATTTAGTTTGCTTTTTGTCAATGTTGCTGTATTCTTCTCATTAACTAACTTAATAACTGAGTTAGCAGTACCTGGAGTTTTCTGCTGGGGTCATCTGGCCAACAAAAAGAGGACAAGCAGCAGCAGACAGGCTTAAATGCTGTTGATTACTAATTGGACTGCACCATGTTCCTCATACTCATGGGGAGGGACAGTGTTTACAACTTGAATTTTTGATAACTGCGTATTGACATTGATGTTTAATTATTTTTCCTCAGTTAATATCAGTTTATATTTACACGGGCATGTTTTGTGGTTATTGAAGTTTGTTTAAATGTTAGTATGTCTAAATCTGCCCCCCTCTGTGTTTGGCCTGATCAGCTACCATGTCTCAGTTGACCCTTACCCTAAAAACATATTTCAACAATAAATATTAATGAATGTACTTTAAAGATAGAATCCTGATGTCTTTGTCCTTGTGCTACTGCTGCAGCATCAATTAATCTCTTTAAAACTACACTGTGACTTTTACAGAGCAACAGCGCCCTCTGCAGGCATTAATATTGTGCTCCGTGTCTGAGTGGTTTTCATGTAGAGAAAAAGTCAATGTGTTGAGTGAAGCTCTGACTGGATGGTCCCTCTCACTGAACTGCAACACAAACCAATAGTGGATATTCCTCATGATTCCTTGCTTCCTGGAACCAGAAGAGCTGTTTCCTCTCTGAATATTGGAGATAAACACTGTTTTTTAATGACTCTAAAGTATTTTTAGCTGCTTCTACAGTTCAGCATTAATCTTGAACTTGCTGGATCAGTCAGTTCCACACTTCACACAGGAGATGGTACACGCTCACACTCAAGGTTCATAGAGCAAGAACGGACGATCAGGGTGAGGGGTGGGAATGTGTCAAAATTCGATCTACTTCAAGTCAGTGAACCATCCGATTCATTTTAAAGGAGCTATTTTAAGGTAAAAGAAGGAAACAGTTTATTTGCTTTCTTCACAACAGGTAATATGACCCGTCATAGTAGGAAAAGTAAATAGTAAAAAGTAATTCATAAAGAATGAGTTTCTTCATGCTGCTACTCATGTCTTGGACACTTGAACAGAATGGAGCCATTGTTAATGGTTTTAGTAACACCTTCACTTTTCCTGCTGTGATAAACACTTCAGCAGTGAAACAGGTCTAATCTATAACAGTAACATTAAATTGAGAACAGGTTAGCTAAACTATCCACCATGGAGGTGTGTGCACACTCTGCATGTGCATGTTACCTTTGAGACAAGAAATCCTTCCATGTATTCCATTATTTTTCTGGGATATGTGTCGGCAGCAGACATCCCCTCAGTGGAAGCCACCTCCTGACTTTCAGCCATGGCCTCAGCTTCGACAGGACACCCCGTAAAGAATGGAGTTGTGGTTTTTTCCAACTTCCCTTCAGGTCCGTCTCTCTGGACTCCAGGTGTGAGTGTGAATGGCAGTGAGGACGAAAGCGGAGTAAAGCCACAGAAAGTGCCCACCAAGCTGGAGGCAGTCTGAGTAGCAGTGGGCTAAGCTGATTACAGCCAGATAACCCAGATTAGAGCAGGGGTTCAGTCTGTGTTAGACAAAGAAACAACTCTGTAGCAATACACTGCTGCCTTGTTCCCCGTGTCCCACAAAGTTTTCGTGACCCCGAAAACATGTTCAACAATGAGGAATAGTCAAAGCTCTGAGGGAATCTGTCTTATGAAAGATGTGACCCCCTTCCTCTTCTCCATAGGGCCTGATTGCACTTTCGCTGAGAGACTAATGGTAGAATCATCACATCTAATGATACAGCCTGTTGCGTCACCAGCCTTGATGAGATTATATATACATTAATCAGCGTGACTACTAATTATTCATCCACACTCTTCATTAAAGCAGCGGTGTACAGACAAGATACAGACATGACAGCTGGAGTCGTCACTTTGATCCCTCACATAAGACTTTGGGAGGTAAATTCATATGATGTATATAGAACCCTGGTTCCAACAGCATCAAACTATAGAAACTCTTATTAAATTAATCCAAGAGTCCAAGAGAACATTTGTACCAAACCTGAAAGGAAACTCAAGAGGCAAAAAAGGGTTTTGTTGGGTCATAGTGACCTTGACCTTTGACCAAATTCTAATCCAGTCACTTTTGAGTCCAAAGCTGCATTTTCAACCAAATAAATGGAAAGGATTGTTTGCTAACTAAATGATTCCTTCAGCCTGTTGTCTGTGTTTCCATCTCAGTCTAAAGAGAAGAAAAGATTATGCAAATGAGTCCTCTGATGTGTGACAAAGTGCCAGGTGGCGGTATTACCACGCATCATCATTTCTGCCATACTGGAAAATCATGGAGGAAATTGACTATCATCAGTCATGCTGCTGCTGAAGTAAATGTTTGTGCCAGATTTAATGCTGTTCCCAATATATCACGTTCAGAAGAACCACCTAAATTAAATCAGTTAATTTTTTTGTCCAAGTGAATGTTTGTACCAAATTTGAATGAAGTCCCTCTAAGCGTTTTTTGATATATCAAGTTCACAAGAATGGGACGGATAAATGGACCCATAAACATGCCTGACAGTCGCCAGCATGAAAGCATAAGAACTCACATGCGTGTTTGACAAAGAATTTAAATGTTGTTGAGTAGAGAGAAAAGTAGAGACTTTAAGTAGTAGAAAGAAATCAGAAACTTAATATTTGAACAATTGATATTTCAAAGCTTCTTATCACAGAGACAAAAAAGTACATTTTCATTCAAAAGTTGTCAGGTTGGATTTTTTATTATAACCACATGTATGCAAGACATTCTGTAGTGGCTCATGAGCATATACACAGAACAATTGGGCTTTTCTATCACAAGTCACTATGTCAAAGTACAAATGTCATCAAAAGTGAGACTGACTTCTCGTAATGTAATGTAATAAAAGTGAGACTGACTTCTCCCGGCCTCAAATCCAGTTTCAAGAAAAGTCTGTACAGCGACTAGAGCTAAAGAACCGTATCCAGTATTAGAACGTGAGCATGAGAGCAGGAGTTACATCCTAACATCTCATTTGTACTGAGCTGGTTTGACCTGAATCCCAGAGGCTGGTTTTCTAAAACAAAATTAAATTAAAAAAAACTTTGTTCTGAACCTTAAAAAAACAAAAGAAAAAGTCAAATGGAGCACTTGCATTAAAGATATTTGACCAAGGAAAGAGGGAGTGCACTGCTTCCTGAGTCAGGTTAATTATTAAGATAAAAATTAAAAGCTGTGTCTGAAATTCCCTCCTCATAATGGACACTCAACCGTTCACTACTTTTAGAGGATACATGTAGGCTACTGGCATAATGATGTTTCCTTTTAAAAACAGGCTTTTAAAACTAAAATGATCCCTGTCCGTACGAACACGTGACCATTCACGCAAAAACAGCGTTGTCTCCATTTTTGTGCGTCCAGACTACAACGCAGCCCCAAAGTGGCAAGAGTGATGTTTTAAAGCTAGGGCCGAGTAATGTGGATGTAGCCTTACCCACACATAATGTGGACACTCAAAATGTCAGAGGGCAATAGGGGGTGGAGCACAATATGTTAAATAGGGAGGGATTTCAGACAGACTCCTCACTCTTTCCTTTCAAATAAACTCTTACAAACATTTACAAATTAAAAACAAAACTGAGAAAATCAGTCTTTTTTTAATTGAAATCACGTGATCATCAAAAAAATACTGTCCAGGGTTGTAGTTGTGTGTTTTTGTCGAGCTGCTCAACAGCAACATCGCCACTACTGAAGCCGAAAACAGCTGAACGCGTCGCAATAACATCAGTAGATCAGTTGACTTCATCACAGAGGTACGAGTCTTTCAGCCTGTTGGAACCGTCACACTTGTAATTAAGAAGCTGCTATTCATCAGTGTCCTTCAGTTAAGTCTTCCACACCAATGGCAGATCAGGTGCTTCATTCTGTCTTCAAGAAACTCTCTAGCTAAGTTATACATGCACAAAACTGGAGATATAAAAAGGTTATTGGTGTGTATGGAGGATCACTAAATCTGAACCGAATTTTAAGAGTTGAGTTTTCGTGTACTTCACAACAAATGACTGATGAATAACACAAAAACTTTCACACTCCGCGAAGAGCAACATTCTCATGAAACCAGAAAGTAAAACTGGCTTTTTTATGTAATTAAACCTCAGGTTGGTTTATCCTGGAAAAAGTAGTAAGAGAAGAAAAATGCAACCGATACATCCACCCCCCCGATCGACCTGCTCATCAAAGCGGTGCCCCATAAACATATGAACATGCAACTGCCGGACAAATGCTAGAAGCTAACTTTTCTGTGACTCTCTGCTCCAGTGGTGTACGTCTCTCCGGCTGAAGAGTGCGGTCATGGTACAGGCATGCAGGTTGGTTTGTGACGCAGAGGTTCTCCAGCCAATCATTTCATTCGGTCCAAGTAAAATGATTGGTCATGTTGAATTGTCCTGTGAGGGCCACAGACACCTTTTTTTTCCCTTTTTGGACAACTGCATGGTTTGATGGCTATTCGGACATGAAGATAAAAAGTGTTTCAGAAACAACTAACTAACCTGACGTTTAAATTCTGAATATCTGAACAAATTAAATGGTCTGCAACAACATGAAATGTGGAGAAAAAAATTACTAAAACAATAAAAGCAGCTACGTAGACTGACTTGCATCTTCCATGCCTTTCACATACAATGGGGCCCGAAAGTCTTCCAAGTGGCCGAACATTTCTGCGCCCCATTGTATATGGTATACATACATGATTCTCTTTGACTTATCGAATTTGTCCTTTCGCTATCTGGTGCAGAACCACATTGCTTAACTTACGGACCAAAAATATCTAAAAATATCAAAGACACAGACGACGCCGCTGAGTTTAGCGTCGTCTGGAATGGCTCCTGTCTCTACTGTTGCTGTGTCTCCTGTATCTTCGACTGTTATGACTGTGACTCCTCCCGTCTTTACTTGTGTTGCTGCCCCTTGAGCCGGCTCGGCTGTTTCTACGGTGACTGTGTCTGTGGCTCCTCCCCTTGCTGTAACTCCTCCCACTACTGCTCCTGCTCCTGTCTCCACTCGAGCTTGTGCTCCTGCTGCTATGGCTGCGCTTCCTACTGCCGTGGTGACTGTAGCTCCTCTTTTGGCGACTGGAGCTCCTCCTGTGGCGACTGGAGCTTCTCCTCCTTCTGCTATTGCTGTGGGAGCGCCTCCTCCTCCTCTCCCCGCTACGGGAACTCCTCTCTCTGTGGGAGTTGTCCTGGTCCTGGTCCCTCGCTCGCTCCCTGCCGTTCCTGCTCCTCGCCAACTCCTCCTTCTTCTTCTTTCCCTCCCGGCCCTTCTTCTTCTTGTCCTGCGCTCCTCTCTTCTCCCGCATTGCTCTGTTTTTCCCTAAAACATGGGCGTGCACATTTGATTTGGACACATGTTTCTCTTTGCTCTCAGCTGCCTTTCCTCCGTTCACCCGCTCCAGAGCCCCCAACATGACATCAGTGCCGCCAGGAGCAGAGACCTCCTCTGTCGGTACAGGGTCGGCCTGGTCCTGCGTGCCTGGAGGTTTAGTGGTTCTGTCATTGCTCTTCTTCAACATGTTGCAAAGCAGTTTCTCCCTTAGCTCCTTCTCTCGACGCTGGAGCTCCAGTGCTCGCTGCTTCTCCACCTCCACCCTTCGAAGCTCATCCTCTTGCTTGCGTCTGCACGCTTCCAGCTTCTGAAGTCGGGCTAATTCCTCCTTCTGCTGAGCCTGCTCCTGCCTTTCCTGTTCCTCGCGTTCAGCCCTCTCTTTCTCCTGCTGCTGCTGCTTCAGGGCCTGAGGAGGAGGAGGAGGAGGAGGAGGAAACAATGTAGGTACATGTAAGAAAAAACAATAATATTAAAAGTTTTTTTTTTTTCTTTCTGTGAGTGAAAACTGGTCACAATACATTTTGTGTCAGCTGAAGATTGGAGTTTATAAATATTTGTGTACTAGCACCATCATCTGCAAAATCATAGTCTGTCAGGACGAAACCCCGCCTACCAAAGTCAATCTCACAATGTTATCAAAGGTATCAAAACAACCTACCAACAGATTTAAGATGACATAAGAGGTAGTGTGATATCAATGTTCTCATCTAACTCTCCAGAGGAAACCAAACAAGCACATTTCTTAAGCTGCTCCTTTTGTAATGTGAACTCTCTAGTACTGAACAGTAATGAGACTAGCAAAGTTGAAAATGGTTAAGCTTAATGTACAGTTCTTTCACATTTGGTTAAAAAAAATTTGGGGAAATTAATCACAGTACTTGTAACACAATCAGAAGTGTATTACTTGTACTAGATGGGTACGTGCGTTTACCCATTTGGAGGTGTATTTTTGTTTTTGTGTGTGCATGCTGTACCTTGGCCTTGGCCAGCAACTCAGCAATAAGCCGTATAGATTCCAGGTTGCGCTGAGCCAGCAGGAGCCTCCTCTCCTCCATCGCAATCTTCATCTGCAGCTTCTTCTGCTCCTCCTCCTGCTGACGCCTCATCCGCTTCAGGTTCCGCTTCTGCTCCTTCTCCCGAAGCTTCTGCTCTCGCTTCCGCAGCCTCTCCTCCTTCCTCTTCTCCTTCTCCTCTTCTTCCTGCTCCTTGTGTTTCCTAAAAAAGGTCAGGAGGGCATTTGTGAATATCTGTTGGTATAGTGCGCAATATTTTTTGTTCTTACTCTTGCATTATTTTTCTCTGGAGCACAGAATTGTTATTTCAAATCCAGCAATAATAATCTATTTGTGTTCCTAAACACTTATAAATAAATACTATATTATATAATAGCTAAGGTGAATTATACGTCTAAGTTTACCAACTATTTTAAATTACTGTCTTTCTCATAAAGACAATGAATGCATTACAATTGGTTTGAGGCTCACACCCCGTTTTACACATTCACATGAATACTCTGTTGCTCTTTTTTACATTTTAACGAGTTCCCGAGTTTCTCTTCTGTTTTCCATCATACCTCTCCTCCTCCTTACGACGCTCCTCCTCTTCCTTCTCCCGTCGTTTCTGCTCCTCTCTCTGCCGCTCCAGCTCCTGTAGCTTCATCCTCTCCAGGCTTCTCCTCTTCAGAGCTAACTCACTCAGGTGCTTGCTGGTGTCGAAGGTCACCTGGAGAAGACACAAAAATACACATAGAAACAGGGTATTTCTATCATGAACATGTTGCAAAGTGCAAGATCATTTTAGTTTTCATGAGAAGAAACCAATCCGTGATTGATTGTCTATTGACTTTTATTGCACTTTTAATAAATTTGTTGTTGTGATGTGGTAAATATGATGTAGCTAATTCTAAGTCCTGTCACAGTGGAGACTGAAATAATCAAAAAGAAAGTCAGATTTAACTCCCTCATGTTTCCAAAAAATGGCTACTCGTGGTTTCAGCTCCTCTGACATGGCAGATCATTCCCTCCAGTGAAGAACAGATGGAAGAAAAGTATCATGTTTGATAATGTAACGATAATTTACTTGCTGAGTGTCACCGTGCTTTTGGTAAAAGTGACTTGGCACAACACTGATTAGTCTAGATTATGTCACATGCAAGATCTTCTAATTCTGTATTTATGAAATTTTACAATAGAACATAAAACAACTTCTTATGTGTCTCATTTCTTTGATACAGATCCGACTTCTACCCTGATTTGGACTCAGTGAGGCTTTACTCTGCGGATTAAGAGACCATGCTGTCCTCTACTCTCATTACCTTGCTAATAATAACGATGCAGATTTAACTCTCATTACACTAAAAGGTCTTAGGGCGGCTGTGTAATTCTGAACAACGCAACCTCATTGCAAAATTTCCGCAGTTGCAATTTACCTACATAGATGTGGGCGAGTAGCTGCAGGTATGAAATGAGATCAAATCAAGGGAGGCCATATTGAGAAACACATCAGTGAGTTTATGAGCTGATCAGATAGTGGTTTATGACACTATGAGGAATGATCTAATAAGTGTGGAACGTCAGGGACAATCATTTTGTTCTCATCGTCACAGTTGAGATTTTAAGAGCAGAAATACGTTTTAGTTCTTCCAAAGTTATCTTCCAGAAATATAGTTCACAAGTCTCCAATTTCTTGGTGGAATACGTCATGGTAGAATATGAGTCATTTTAGACATTGCTCATTTTTCATTCTTATGGTCGACATGTTTTGCTGTGTTGGCCTCAGTGCCTGGCTGTTTCAACACAGGGTCTCACTTGCTTTAATGAAGACCAACATTTCCTGTAACATAAGCTACAAATAGTTCTAACATGTCAATAATTTTACATGCGACCAGAAAAGAAACAGAAAGGCTTGTTAACCTTTATTTAAACTGTGAAAAGAAGTCTACTTTTAAACTTTAATGATGACTTAAACTTCTCAAAACTTAAAATGTTGCACTAAAAGAAATGGAAAGCATTTAAGAGGTTTGGCATCAACTCGCCCAAACTGCCAAAGTTCTGGAAGTTTAGTTGAATATTATTTTTGTGAATCAGTGGTACGTCGACAATACTGGTTATCAATACTTAGTCTGACACTGGAGTTATGGAGTGAAAGTTTCTGCTTTTGGCAGTTGCTTATCATATGACAAGAGGAGAGTTTACTGACGAGGATGATGAGGATTTGGTGTTGAAAGACAGTGAAAAACGTTGTGGCTGTTTTGAAGCTACCACCTCACAGAGGTCAGTGTGTTAGAGAGAGCACAACACTTCTTTAAGTTCTTAATTAAAGAACTAAACCCAGCACGCAACTTCAATTGCATCAGAAAATGAGGCTACACGCAGTGAAATCTAACGTTAAATATCTCACTCATTAAGAGCTCTACAGTCACTGAGCCTTTTCGTGTTAAATGACCAGTGGAATCGGTATCCCCGCTATTGTCACGAGTTTATTACCCTACGTGAACATTTTCACCCTCTGGCATCTCTAATGGACAGTGCAGAGCTATAAATCTACAAAGGCTTGCAGTACCTTGATGTTACAAGCCACTGCCTTTCCATCGTCTCCTTTGAGCATCAGCTTCATGCCGCGCAGAGTGTCCATGGCCTTGGTGAAGCCGCAATATTCCTGGTACTGGACGTAAGCCATGAAGTTCAGATGACCCCCAAAGCTGAATGTATTGAAGTTCTTGTCCAGCATTTCCTCTCTGTATGGGTCCAGCATCGGGATGTCAACATGTCGCACCTACAATCAACAAGAATCAAGTTCATAATGTAACTAAATACATGTCTTTTGGAGATGATTTACAATATTTCAGAAACAAATTGTCACATAAATCTAATGCGTACAATTACAGCTGTCTTTTTGTGGCAGTGTTTTTCCACCCTCCTCGTTGTGTCTCTTAGGACAGGTAAGGATTGGTGCTCAATTGTAATAACAGCACATTTTAAACAAATATAGTCTAATATCCCCCTTTTCTGTACTAAATGAACAGCCGAAAAGTAAGAATGGGTCCTTCATGCAAGGGGTGTTTGCAGTGAAAGTCTAACTGCCTCGGACATTAACTTAGTTCAAACTGACAAATAAGATAATGTGAATTGTAAAAAGCAAAAAAGAGTAAACAATGTACCACCTTGCCAAAAGTCTCGAAGACAGAAATGAGGACCTCTTCAGAGGGCCGGTCGGGAAACTGACTGTCCTTCTGGTTGAACCAGCGGCAAGGAAGCCCCTCCAGGTGGATAGTGTCAGGTCTCTCTCCCGGCAGCGTCTCATTCATGTCCTTGGCGTCGCGGAAAAATGAATCCCAGTCGTGACGTGTGGGGAAGTCGACCTTATTCTCCAATGCGCGAACCTGAGAAAAGAGGGGGAGAGAAGCACAGCTGTAAATTCAGCTGCCAGATTTTAAGGGGAAACATATTAAATCCAATGCAGCAAATTCATCAACCCTCTAATAAACAATGGCTTGAATAAAATAATGGTGCATTTAGAGGCTGTAGTTTGTGGCACTGTTTGATGGTATTGTTGTATACTGGGAGGTGTTTCTAACACGCAAAAATTAAAAAGCAGTGTCATTCGCGTAGAAGACACTGACGAAGATGTCTACAGAGTTTGTGGTGATAAGAGCTGACACCGGTGTCGGCTGTACCACCTCTCGCCTGAATAATGCAGAGGATTTGTTGCTGTTGTGAACATGTCTGTGTAGAGAACCTCCCGCTGCATTGTGCATGTGTGAAAGGCAAACTGTGACTTACCTTCAGTACATCAGTAAATCCACTGAGTTTGATGCACTTCACATCCAGACGGCTTAACAGGCTCTTGACCACCGTCTTGTTCTCCACCTCTCCCTCAAAGCGGATGAAGTCCATGGTGCTCTTGGAAATACGGAGCGCTGAAAACTGCTCCGGAGCCACCATCGCCTTCACTCTCTCCATTACCTCCCAGTTGGAGATGCTCTTGCCTGGAAGCTTAAGCTGGGGCAGTGCCACACTGACTGTAATTTTGGCAATGGGCTTGAGGTACAGGTTGTATTCAGTAGAGAGGCACAAGGCCTCTGTAGTATCATGGACGATGGTCGTCATAGTTGCAGATGGGTGGGGAAGCTGCAGGAAGTTTGGAGACAGTCAGAACTGTTAGCACATATTAGCATTTTTGTGCGTTCACATTGCAATATATTAAAAACAGGGACACCGTTCAGACGTGGTGTTAACATATGTCCGGAGTGATCTGAGGTCAGCGTCGAGTACAGGCCTGAACGCAGCTAAATGCATCCACAACACATGAAACAGGTGAACATCCTAATATAGGCCTTTAGCCCACTTTTCAAACACAACTTTTAAATGGAAGAATCAGCTCATGCCACGCACATCGTTATAATAAAAGATTCCCTCTGCACACTTTCAATAAGAGATTATCAAAATTAAATCACCTTTCTAACAACACAAAACAATGCATGAACTTGGCTGAACCAGTTATAACATTTTTCTGGAAGTAACCTGTTAACTGTATTCACATTATTCATAGTGAGGCAACGAAGGGTGCGTGTATGGGGCGCATGTCATACACCAGGGCATCTCAAAATGGTTTTATGATGCACAAACAAAAAAAAAAAAAAAGGAAAACAATACGTAATACGATGCGAAATCAACAGTGGCAGATCAGTAAAAAAAAAACAACGAGCATCCACTATTTTCACAAACTGTCTATTTCCAGTGTGTTTTTAGTTAAAAATCAAATCTAACGTCAGGTTTATTTCCAGATCCTTTCAGCGGTGTAACTTTAACGGTTGAGCTTTTAAACAACGAAAACCGACTTCTTCTATGTGACGGGGGGGGAAAAAAAAAACATGGCTGTGTGGTAACATTTACAGAAACACACTCCTTCAGGCCCTGGACGCCATCACCGTTAACCGCCTACACATCCAGTTCAATTCCCGGCGCAGACACAGACTCACACGCTCACTTACAGACATCGAGAAGATGGAGGTCCGCTGTGGAGACCACGACCCATTAAAATGTGAAACAAAGAACAACGAGGACCCGACGCGTCTCTTCTCCGCTGCTGTGCCCAGCTACTTCCGTGTTTTTTAAACCGGCCCGGTCACATGACCACCGCAAAGTCACATGACTCTGTGGAGCGTTTTTGTTTTACTTGTAAAATTTATTTATTCGTCTATTTTTTAGCTTTACGTACTGTTGAGCACAAGATAAACAGACACACACAAAATAATAAATAAATAAACGTGATAAGGCAGTTGTGCAAAGGTTTTAATATGATTGCCATGTAATTATTGTGACAAGGATACTGCACACTTACAACATGTAAACTAAATAATGAATGTTCATTGATGAAAAACAAGAATGTTTTCCAAATGTATTAGAAGAAATCTACACGTATGTATTTGTTGAACATGGCTTATAACGCCACCTAGTGTTTCAAACCATATTGGACCTTCAGGGGCCAATGCTTAATGTAAGACAAGTTAAAAATGTGCACCATAGCTTAAAATAGTTGAGTCTTAATAGAGACCTGACGAAAACACAAATAGAATCAACGGTTATAACAACGATTAATATAGTTTTCTCTGATATATCAGCAGAATCTATTTCCTGTTTTCAGTCACTTTCCTATAATTTAAATCCTGATTTGCATTTCACATCGATAAAATTAACATGGACATTGTAATGATTTATGCTTTTAACATAGTAAAACCATGACAACATGTAAGCTGGATGCTTTTTTAAAGGGAACAGTGGGGCAGATGTAGGGTCTTTATTCTATTTGACTATCTAGTGTTTGTTCTTACATTGTTAAACAAACCATAGGAATTTAGTGGACTTCACTATTCTCTTTATCCCAAACAGTTTTCATTTCAAGATAATTAATACATGTCTTCATTCTCTGATCACCTCTGAGCTCATGATCTAACAACGCGTTACCACAGGTTCTGACTCAGGTTCCCATCAGAGGTGACACAGAGGAGAACGTGTTTCCATGTTTCTTTGGTTCTTCTCGTGATGTTCAGACTGGAAAACACTGAGAGTTTGTGAACATGAACACGGAGAGAAACAGCGTTAGCTTCGGTCCGGACGTGTCTGAACCACAATGTGTGTTTATGTGTATAACGGGTCTCGAACTGTCGGGTTACTCGTCTGAAATCCAATGGTACTGCAAACCGAATCTTAAACACACGACTATTTCCTTACAACACGTTTAACAGCGACAAATTCCAGTGTATTGATTTAAGAAATATCAGTAAAAAAGGTTGACTTACTTCAGCTCAGTAAATCCATGGATGAGAGACTGGATGACACTTCCGCATTCAGTGAACTTTGACTTCAGGAGAAGCAGCAATGTAGCGGTGTCATTTTAGAGCAGCGACAGCATGTGGTATTATCAAGACACAACATGTACAGGAAATGTGAGGGGGAAATAATAATACAAATAATAATAATTACTATTATAAGGATCTTGGCATCTGGTTTGATAATAATATCAGTTTAGAGTAGCACACCACTAAGCTTGTACTGTACAATGTTGTTTTTATCAATAACGAAATGTTTCAAAACACTATCTTTATCGCTCAAATATTAATCATTGATAAATTAAAATTAATCTCTGGGTAATTATTACTATTCACCAGCGGGAGTTTTATTGTTTTACAGCTTTCTTACTCTAACCATCAGAAATAGACCCTTTCATGACTGATAGAAAAATATTTCTACATAGTCAAATAATTTATTTAATTTGAATTAAAGAGCTCCTGTTTGCATTAGTACTCATCGCTTTCATTTCTTATGACACAACTGGATCACATCAGTTATGCAGGAGAAATAAATCTTCTTTGATTCAATGTTGTAAAAATAACAAAACATGAACAACCAGCAGAGGTTGAATTCTGTTCATAGACACAAATGAACATTCAACAGTACACATTTGTAAATGACTTGATGCCTATTGGACACTGTTGGTCACAAGTTACGCTTTGTACGAATGCCATCGTCACTGTGGTTACCAGCATGTTGTGAGAGTAAGAGATGCAGATAGATTTGGCAAATAAGTTGGCACAGTTTCCCTGAATAGATGGCAGAGGAATTTACATAACAGTCATCACTCCCCTCCCTATGTATGTAGGTCAGTAGCTGCCATCTCTGTAGTGACTGACCTACTGCAGTAGATCAGTACTTGCAGTAGGCCTCTGTGAAGCACTTTGAATTCCCTTGTGCCTCTTCAGTCTGCGCTGATCAGTAGTCATCTGACAGAAAAGGTTCTCTATACTGCAACGCTATACACGCAGAGGGTAAAAACATCCGTTCAGTGATCTCGACAAATCTTTTTTTCTCACCTTAAAGATTAAAGGATAAAATGTCCATCAAAGGAACATATTCTACCCGATTTACATTGACACAGGCAACACATTTTTGATAAAGACCGTTTATATGTATTCCTACTTTTATATGGTTGATTTAAAGTAGAGAATAACCCCCGAGTCACAGAGATGGAAGATCATCAGTGTCACAGGAGGATTGTCAGAGTGTAGTTATCCAATCTCAGGTGGTACTGAGTACAGTGACTGGAAATATTCCATATCCCCCTTACACATATGTAGTATCCACTGCTTTTTTGCATTAATGCCTCTTATGACCTCCGTCAAGGAGGTTATGTGGTCATCTGTGTTTGTATGTGTATTAGCAGGATTACAAAAAAACCACTCAACCAATTTCTGTTAAATTGTATGGAGGGGTGGGGCATGACTAAACAAAGAACCCACTAAATTTTGTTGTGGATCCGAATCACTTTCTTTAACATTGCGAGACAGGGCCTTTTTCAACATTTCCCTTGAATTCTCAGACAAAGAACAGGCATGTTTATGGGCTTGATATTTATGAGTGTGTGCAAGTTGGTGCAGATCCAAATGACAATCTGGCTCTAGTGAATTTAAATGTGGTTAAATTAGGGGGGGGGGTTGGGCCTTGGTGGAGGTGTTTGCTCTAATGAGTGTCGTTCTAATTTTCAAGATAACAGGCTCAGCTACATGGCTAGTAGGAATGTCACTTCTTCTTGTGCTCAATATGCAGATTAATTATGGAAAAACTGATACCTGCACTTTAAAATGTGAATTTGAATTAAATGTCACGTTTTACATTCTAACCCATTGTGACCCAAACTACTGTAGATACAAAGGTCAGCTCTCACAATGTTTAGTCCCTGGAACAGTAGAAGTACACACACACACACACAAGACAGGTGCATGAATGGGGACTGGCTGTGAACATATTGTACCCAGGGTCTCATGGGAAGCCTGTGGACAGGAAGCAGAGGATATGCTGTAAATGCTGGACTAAAGCTGGCACAGCGGGTCACCACATCATCAATTATTCAGCACCACCAGACAAGGACAATCCCTGTGGTGTCAGCAGGGACGGACAGATGAAGTAGCATGCTTCATTTGGGGCTTTACGGCATTTTGGTTGGACGACACTCCAGCATTCATGATTGTTGTGACATTAAAACGATCAATGATCAATATCTGCCCACAACATGTCTTCTAACTCAGTGTTTTAACTGAGGAGAGCAGCGAGTGTGGTTTGGAGCAAATGATTATTTCATTTATCATATTTAAGAATGAGACATGAAGAAAAAAAAGGACATAACAACTTCACAGTATTCCACCAAGATGACACAATTAATTAGAGACAGACATAAACAATGCACAGAATTTACATTTCCCATATTCATGCGCCTGAAAATGCAATATCAAAGTACATCTGTGTAATACATGTTTCAACATCAAAAGAGTCAGACATAAAATTTACTGTGATCCGAGTACAAAGCTACAAAATCGACTACAAAGGGAACATTTGTGAAATCTAAGATGTGTCACTGAGAAAGAAAAAGTTCACATATTCAGGGAAAAAACTGTTAAAAAAGTCAATGTGCTCCTCGGTTAAACACATATAGCATATTCAAGTCTAGACTCCTTAATATTCACAGAGGACACAGACGTGGTTAATGAGAAAATGCAATGTCAGACTAACACACATAGGGACAATATAGACTTTATATTCAATATCATACAATGCAGGTTGTGTGTTTGCATATTTAGTGTTTAACTGATCAGTGTCACGCTGGGTGTTTAAGTCTCTGGTCGTGTCGACCTTTAACCTGAACAGATTATCATTTATATTGTGTCTATATCCTGGGGAATGGTCAAGTTAAAATTCTGCATGAAATAGTGAAACTGGGCCATTATTTCCTCCATCGAGGAGGTGATGTTTTTGTCAGCATGTGTTTGTTTGTTTGTGACCAGGATTACGGAAAAAGTCCTCAACCGATTTCCATGAAGTTTTGTTGAGGGGTGGGTCATGGTCCAATGAATACCCCATTCAATGTTGGTGTGGATCAGCATCAGGAGATTGATACAGGAATTTTTTTCCAACCTATTTTACATTGCGAGATATTTTCAAATTATTATTTTTCAAGGGGACTGTTGGGCCCTGGCGGACGTCAGCACTCTTCAGTATGCCCTTGTAGTTGTGAATATTTTTAGACTGAAAATAGTCAAATACGCAGAGTAAATGTCTGAAAACACTGTAAAATACTGCAAATGACCATCAGGGTCACATAACATAACAATAAGTTTAAACCCGACTGAGTAATTGAGGTACATTATGGTCAGTAGAAAAAGGTATATAAACATTGTTAGCATCCCCTGTGCTTCCACCCATTGAAACAACTGTAGTGTGTAACTGATCAGCACCTTTATACAAATAACTGGATCCAACTAAAGCCATGACAGCCTGAAAATAGTCCCCAAGTTTTGATTAACAGAAGTTAAAGGTATAGAAATATTTCAGTCTCATGTGTACTTATAGATACAGCAGATTACAGCAGAATTTGATCACCCAATTCTATTGTGTATATAAGATATCAACTATAACTGTAAATAAGACCAAAAACAGTTGCCATGGTTTCAGTTGAAGGGATTTTGTCCAGTTATTGCCTGCTATCTTCAAAGTGACAAGTGCAAACATGATGACTGGACACACAATAATTCTGTGGTTACAACTGTTGGAATATTAAAATCTGCTACTTTGAATAAAAGAAAAAACATTCACATTACAGGAATATACTGTTAAAAAAATCCAGCACCATCCAATAAGAGGAGCTTGAAATATAGAAAATGAGCTCTAGAAATATATTACTTTACTCTGCAGACAAAAAACAGGATTGTGGATAAAACCGTGTGGAATTAAACCGAGTGCTATTCTCAAATCCCCTCGCCACTGTGAGTCAAATCATTAATGAAAATGCAGTACAAATCCTGCCCGGTGCTTGTGAATGTGTGTGAACATTGTTGCAGTGAAAGGTATAAGACAAAAAAAAAAAGTGTGTAATATTTGCTACCTGCTCTAAATAAGAGCCAAAAGATGATAGAAAACACCACTAACGCAAAAATCGATGTTTCACAGAGCTTTAACTTAGTTTGTGTCATGATGAAAAAAACGTTTTTAGTGGTCAACATAAATCTAACAACTGCAATAGGAACAAAAATAAGTTATATATATTTCTTTGAAAAAATATTAGATTATTCTTTTAAAAACGTATAATAAGAAGACTTTAAAAAGAGCTTGACACTATATTAGGATGTGTACTTTAAATTTTGGTGACATCCGGTCTGACCTACCAGATTGTAAACTTTATCCTGTGAATCAAAATGTGTCAAACTGGTTTAAAAATTGTGGCAGTTTCATCCAAACAGGTTGGACAGTGGTCGGGTGCGGAGGGGAGTGCTGGGCAGCTCCTCCCCTCGCCCCACCTCCCCCGCGTCCCTGAAGGAGGCGCTGTGGATGATCTGAGCCCTGTGGCGCCCTCGGTGCAGCCGGGCGTTCAGTCGGCTCAGAGACGACTTCCTCTGTATGCCCCCTTTAGTCTTCCCGGCCTCCTCCGCCGCCTCGGCTGGGGGGTTCAGCAGCCGCAGCGGGTTCAGGTTGCCCTGGAGGACTCTGGCAAACCTCCAACCACGCCCCCTTCCGCTGCTACTGCCGCCATTCGTGTCTGACTCAGCCCCCGGTGAGGTGACCAGTCCCTCCTCGTGCAGGTTGGCGGCCAGCGGCGCGGCGAGGTACTGGATGGCTCGCCTCCCACTGTAGTCTCGAGCATCAGGGTCGGCCTCCCAGTCTGACAGCAATACACGAACCACCTGTCAGGCATCACACACATGCAGAGGAAATTCAAATACTGGAGTCATGTTACCTGACATTTAAGCACCTTTTGGCTGAGCTTTGTGTTATAGCAGCTGAAATATACATGAAAACATTATTAATCAAGCATGTTACATGAGGAACATGCCTGATTGTCCTCTCTCACAAAGGCTGTTTTCAGACTGAACTCCAGAAAATTGGTGTCGGACATTTTATTGTCCGACACCAATTGTTTGCTTTTCACAAATGAATAACACAACAGGAGATTTTTTCCGAGGCAGACTTGTCCATAACAACAGGAAAATCTCCAGAGTGTTGTAGAGCATGCATGAGGCAGGGCATGACAAATAAATTCAGCTGCAGAAATCATGTCTGTTTGTTGGATTAAGTTGATCGCAAGTGAAACTAGAATAGCGCTCAGAGAGAGCACACCTCCACCAAGGTTAACGCCCTTTCTTACCATGTTAAAGAAAGTGACAAAAATCCTGGGTCTGCCCAACTATCTGGATCCGTATGTTTCTTCAGGGCCTAGTCACCCATAGGAGAATGCATCAGTGGCGACCCTTCACCTTTACCGTTTACTTCCAATCTGTGAGAGCGAGGAGGTGAAACATTTGCTTCCTGTGGCGAGAGAAATTGCACTGTGGCTTCGCATGGAGATCCACTTAAGTGAAATTTGACCCACGATATTCACTTCACATTCGTGTATGTGTGAGGGTTCTTCCTTACGTCATGTTCCAACCCTCAAAAGAGTTCTAAGGAAATCACTTCAGTAGTTTATGTATGAGACAGACTAACAAACAAACAATAATTAACAACATAACCACCTCTGTGGAGGTAGTAAGTGAATAGAATCTGTCACAACAAATTGGGTGTAGCTTCTAGATCAAGTTTTCACGCTTGTCCATTTGTTTGTTTGTTGGTTTGTAAGCAAGATTACACAAAAACAGCTGAATGGATTTTCATGAATCTTGGATCAGAGTTTTTCTAACTTTTCTCAGTTTACCCAGGGAATAATTCATGGATATTGATGAAAACAAAAATCAGGCACATTAAGGGAGCTGATATCCATGAGTGTGTGAAATTTGGTTCAGCTTGATTGAATTCAAGGGGACTGTTGGCGGAGGTGTGCGCTCTACTGAGTGCCATTCTAGTTTGCTGTGTTTTGAAGACGACCTCTTACGATTTCAGCTCAAGCAGACAGAGTGTAGCTGCTCATCTGCTGCTTCACTGAGCAGACCTAACACATGACACCCCACTAAATCCACTGCCGCAGCCACCTACCTGTGTGTGTCCGTGCATGGCTGCCAGGTGCAGCGGCGTGTATCCAGCACCCGATCTCACGTTTACATTCACAGGTGTAGCATTCTCCTTGGCGTGGGCCAGCAGCTGGGAGATCAGCTCGGCCTTGCCTTGCTTGGCCGCCCAGTGGAGGCAGGTGAAGCCCGTCACAAAGTCTCTCTTGGCCACGAGGCTGGGTTCGACAGCGAGCAGGGGCTGCAGGCTTTCCCATAGGCCGTCTGAGGCGCACAGCATCCACTCGTGCTCCAGTGGGTCGAGGGTCACCGAGGCACAGTCTTCGTCAGTGGCTGAGGAGAGGATTGATATTGTATCTCCGTCACCTTTTATTGAGTCCCGGAGGCGAGAGCCGCGGTTGATCAGGGACCTCCGGACCTGCAAAGGGAAGAAAGTGGGAGATTAAAGTGAAGCACAATTTACATTCATTGTCTTGTGTCACAACAGATAACACAATAATGGTAATACCTTGCTAAAATGGCTCTGCACAGGATCTCAGTAGAACCATAATTAAAGTTTCAAGATGCTAAAAATGTCCCAGATTTAAGGAACCACCACTTTAAAGCACATGGTGTGCTATAAAAATTTAAATTCTTAACAAAATGTTTTTTATTGTTAGGAAGTGACTAGTTTATTATATTTATAAAAGACTTCTGACAGGACAGAGGCACTTTAGGGGCCAATCAGATTTCATTTGAAGTCAATGCCCTCCTGGCCCCGCCCTCAGATCCGCCCCTGGTTACACAAAACTAGATTGCGACACTGTGTCAAATCTCTTGGTTACAGAATTGTTAATTACGTGTCATGCATATCCCTTTTATGATCACACCCCAAACTGTGTTTTCCATGAGCTTGTGAGAGGCTGCGCTCTTTTCCATGCTGCTACTCACACAGGGAAATCCTGAAAGTCCTTTTCAGAGAACAACCCTGCTTGTATCACATTGTGTCAGTTGCATTAGCAACTCTCATAATTCAGATAGTATTTCCTCTTCATGTGTCATTAAGGTTTTGGAGCACACCCAAAAAGTGAAGCGCTTACCATGACATCACTGCTTTAGGTGTGGCCCAAAGTATGAACATGGATTAAAGTTATGCACAACACAAGCAGAGCAGCAGCCATTTGAAGAGATTGAAGTCTGTAGATTTATATATAATACTTGCTCCCAAGCTAAAATTGTAAATCGTGTTAACTGCAACGGATTCTTCTCTGATCCACAATGCATCCTTCAACCAAGTGTGTCAAATTGCTTCCAAACAAACATACAAACCAACCAACAATCTACTTGGAAGTTGTATTCATGCCAGAGAAGCACCTACCTGTGGAGAACTACTCATCATCAGCTCTATGAAGTTTCTGCGACTTCCCTTGGGCGTGTTGATATCTCCGACGGGGTCCAGCCCCTCCAAGGTGCTGTCCTCTGACAGGCAGCTGGTCAGCATGGCCCTCTGGGAGCCTTTGGACACCCTCCGTGACCCTCTCACCTGCTGGCTGTGGGACCACCCGGGGTGGGCCTGGTCCAGGTCTGGCATCCCGATGATCGGGGCCGACTCCCGCCTCCTCCTGTCCCTCAGCTTCACCTCCCCTCTCCCAGCGGAGGTCGGGGGGCCTGTGTTGACCTTTATCTGGGAGGAGGCTGCAGGTTGCTGGTTTCCATTTGACTGTCTGTCATTGTCCAGGTTTGCAGCAGGTGGACTGGGTACTCCTGTGAACGCAGTGGACATGTCTCACTGTCAATCAGCTCAGATGGGGTTTGTTGATTACATGTAGAATTGAGGCACAGGCATGCATGAGTTTAGTCGTGCTATTTGTGTTATCATAGGGCTGGGCAACAAAACACCCAAAATAAGAAATGTATGAATAGGTAAATGTAAAAGGTTAAGTTAATATCTGTCTCCTAATATCTATTAACTGTATGAATCTGGTATGTCTGTCACTCTTAAATCATTTGACGTTTATCTTGAAAACAATTAGTCCATTTAGCCCAGTCCTATATTAGTATTATCCTGAATTGTTGTAGCTTTTAATGTTTGACATTGAAGAGGTCACAATTCAATTCAATCCAATTAAATGAACAATGGCAGTTTAGCAGCACTTTGGCCAAAACCAATTCAGAACCAAGGCCAAACCCTGGTATCAAACTTGATAGTGTCAATCAATCAACTGCATAGTACAACATTAACAAAGGTAAACAAATACTAAACACATTCATATGAATATAACCTTGGTTAAATCGTATTTAGGACCTGCAGCAGCTGATGTAGTGACGTCCAATAAGAGCATGAGGTGTAAATATAAACAGGATGGGGTAGAACCACACTGACACAAAGGCAGCGTCTCCTCTCCCTCACCTGTGTGGTGCGTGTTGTCAGGGTTGCCGTTCCCACGGTGCTCCGCGGTCTGCGGGATGTTACCGTTGCACTCCGCCCGCTCGGGTCCGTCCTCACGCATCGCCGCCTCCGCGTGCAAACACACGAATTTCACGCCGTCCTCCACCTTCACGAAGCCCACGCTGTCCACGACGCGTCGCAGCCCCTCGCGGTCCACCCCTTCCCCCGGCTGGTCATCTTCCCCCACCGCCGCCACGGACCGTGATAGGAAATGATCGATCAGCTCCATCTGTTGGACCCTCCCTCCTCTCTCCCTCAGGAACTCCTGCACGGCTCGCTCCGTGCACCGCGCCGCCATCATCGAGCCGGATGGAGGTTGCGAAAGCTGTTTATTTAAAATGACTCCATGTTCATTCTGCTGTCATTTCACTGAGGTCAGTGACGACAGCATCCTCCTCTCTCCGGCCTCCTCCTCTCCTCCATGCGGGAGCACCAGTGTCAGGCTCCGGCAGATAGGGGGCGCACTTCGCTGAAGCTCACACCCACCAAGGGGGAAAACTGTGCTGCGTCCATGTTCTCCTCGTGAACTCCGACTTCTGACCGTTTATACAATAATTTATCTATCTTATCTAACTTATTTGTGTGTGTTTGCTTTCTCATATTGTCTAAATATCCCCCTTTCATATGTTTGACAACATTAATATTGTCTTTGTCTGTACACATATGCTCTATGCATGCATTTTGTGTATGTTTTAATAAAAAAGAGTCATGTACCTGTAAACTGTGGCAAGATATTTGTCGATTTATCTTTGATAAGGTTTTTCTAACTTTGCACTTCGACCGGGAAATATTTTTTTTCCCTGTTAGTCCAAAACAACATACAAAAATGAATACTTTGCTAAATTTCACATTGAAAAAAAAGGAAATTTACTGATAAAAAAAAGTACAACCATGATCCAAATGTATTGTTTACACTTAAGTTACATTTCATCTTTTCACTGATGTTAAAGTTTCCAGTATTTATTTGTCCTTGATTCATATTAAGTTATTTTTATGATTAAGTTGAATTCTTACTGTTTGCACATACTGTGTAATAAACCAGAGGGAGCTTTTGATTATTGTCTTTCAAACCTAAGTAGTCACGGAAAAATTTGGATTTTCAAAATTTCTTTTAATGGATTTACATTTTTCCGGCAGTTCTCCACGTACGATGAAAGCAACTGGGAAAATCAAGTTGAGCCGTACCATTATACAGAGGAGGGGAGGGGGCAAGTTGAACTACCAGAATAAATCGATATTGCTTGAATTCAATTTATAATAATAATAGTATATCCTGCCCGATAAATTAGCAGATATTTGAATACGCTTGTCTAATTTCCCCAGTTTACAGAACGTCCATTTTAAAGCGCATTTTAAAAACCAAATATCTCCCCTCATTCCCGCATTGTTCTGGTTGGTGCAGTCTGTCCAGTTGTCGCCTGTGGACGCTGCGCGGCGCCTCGTCCTGATCCCACTCGAGAAGAAGACTTTGGTCTTTATTTAGATTTGTTTCCCCGAGACTCTCCTTGGACTCGTCCCGTATCAAACCATGGCTTCCTCGGATGTTGCCCGGCAGCCGGTTTGTATTCCTCCCTCCTTTGTGGTTTGACCGAACGACTCGGTTCTTTGACAGTTGCGCAGGGAGTGTCCAGCGCTAACGCTGCGCTAGCCTCAGTTAGCCCGGTGAGGAGTTTTCTGCCCGGGGAAGTTGTTTTCAAGTTAAAACCCTGGCGGTGTTTTCTAATGATACAACACTGAGTAACACGCGCGTCCTCCACGTCGACGGATACTCAAGAGTAACATGAGGGGTTTTTTTCAACTGTAATTTATTTATAAAGGGATTCAGCACAACACCTTCCATCAAAATACACTCGTATGTTGCTGAACTGATTAGCACTAGCTAGCTAACTCAACAGTAGCCACCCCAAACGTTTCAGAAAACGTTATGCTACTGTTACCGACACCGAACCACCCAACGAAGATTACTGCTCAATGTTGTTTCTAATGACTGACGCAAATCACCGTAGCTCCACAAAACGTCACTAAATCCGCACTATTATGAATGAAGTTTGGTCCTCACACATCCCAACAAGGGAATCTGACCAGGGGATGAACACGAAGTAGAAACAGGGAACTTATCCAGCACATGTTTTGATCTTTAGTTCTAGTTATCAAGAGCGACTTGTAAATGTGATACTTGAAAATTATTAAATGAATTAATTGTAATTACTCACAAGAAATGTATGAATAGGTGACTATAAAACCTTATCCCTATGAATCTAGTGTGTCAGTCACTCCTACAGTTAGCTCATGTAACATTACTCACATGAGGTAAGAGAACAAATAAGAGTTACCATTTTATTATTATTTGCTGAAATAATCCCACTTCCTTTTCCCTATTTAAATTTAAAAAAATAGCTGCAGCTTCTTGAAAGTGATCCGTGTGTTTGTGTGATGTCTTCCTCAGGATAAAGGAGTCCGACCCCTGTCCCTGGACGGCCATGTGGGTTTTGACAGCCTTCCAGATCAGCTTGTCAACAAGTCCATCTGCCAGGGCTTCTGCTTCAATATTCTCTGCATCGGTACATATACTTTATACACACTGTAACACACACACACACAACTATGACACTGTAAAGATGCAACAACTAAAATAAACTCTGCGTTCTCTTTGCACTACATTGACACATGCCGTTCCTTAGGTCAGTCTGAACTTAAAGGACCTTTCATTTCGCACCTTAGTTGGAACACACTCTGACCACAAGTGCAATGGTTGATAGCTTTGTATCAGTCTGGTCAATTTGTCTTATGACTTGGCAGTAATCACTTTTTCTTCTGTCTCTAGGTGAGACCGGTATTGGAAAGTCCACTCTAATGGATACTCTATTCAATACCAACTTTGAGAACTTTGAGTCGTCCCACTTTGAGCCTCAGGTGAAGCTGAGGGCTCAGACCTACGACCTGCAGGAGAGTAATGTCAGACTGCGCCTCACTGTGGTCAACTCCGTTGGCTTCGGAGACCAGATGAACAAGCAAGAGAGGTAAGAGTGTGTAGCACTAAAGAAGTTTGTTCAAGTGAGTTTGTGTGATGATGAATGTGATTTGAGAATCATTATTTTGACAAGACATCCTGTGTTCACGTCACTGATCAGCTTTATGTGTCTTTCTTGAAGCTATCAGCCGGTGGTGGACTACATCGACAGACAGTTTGAGAGCTATCTGCAGGAGGAGCTAAAGATCAAGCGCTCTCTGCACAACTACCATGACTCGCGAGTCCATGCCTGCCTTTACTTCATCTCCCCCTCAGGTCATTCCCTCAAATCTCTGGACCTGGTCACAATGAAGAAATTAGACAGCAAGGTAGGAGAAGAATCACTTTGTGTGTGAGCTTATTTAATGTATATTACATTAGATGGACTTTTATTTATTTTGTTGGACGTCTAAAGCAGCATTTTAGAATGTACTGTGTGTCCCAGATGAGGAGGAACAGGACATTTTTGGAATTCTCTGAGAAATGTCAAGCAGATTGGCAAATGACTAATTTTACTGGAGCACCCATGAAGACTGCAAAAATTCTGCATATTAATCCTGTTACGTGACACTATTTTTCATTGGCTGGCTCAAAAGTGTGATCACACATAGTTTGTAATTATTGAAAAAATGCTTTAATTGCAGGTTTTTCTGTGAGCAGGTCAGCTGTGGAAATCTGTGTGACTAGTATTAAATGTGTGAATGCATAGGTGTGAAGCGTGAAGTCAGTTGGCAGTGACTCGATCTAGCAGCTCTGATTCATAGATTCCTGAGCCCAGACTACCCAGGTGTGCTGCATAGCTGCGAAGGTCTCAGCTCCACCCTCCGACTTCCAAAAACAAAAGGGAAAAGCTCAGCCAACTACAGAAGACAACAAAGACAGAGCCAACTCCCTGGGCCCTAACACTCCTTATAGATTAATCCCTAAATCCAATAATTTAAAGCAGGTTAATCATCTTCTCAGTAATAAGAACTAAGATAAGACAAAGCAACCATGTACTTAAAGGATTTGTATGTGTTGACTTAAAAGAATAATGGAATCAAATGTCTTTAATGTCATTGTACAAGAGAAAGCTGTACAAACAAATTAGAGGTGCTACTTATATAAACAGTGGACATTTATAAAAGAAAGTTTAAAATCCAACAAATGACATAACCAATAAATAAGAGACCAATAAATACTTTATTTTGAAGGGTGGTCAGCAATTTGTTATTGCATAGAATGGATTTTGCAGTTAAATATCAATATATCATATTTCTGAATTGGTAGAGTTTATAGTTCTGATGGCCCAGGGAAAGAAACTGTTCTTGAGTCTATTTGTTGCTCCTGTACCACCTACCAGAGGGAAGTGATCTACATGCTATGGGCACTACTGTTTTGTTTCATTCTGGGATCACTTCAGTTTTGAATTATGTGAATGAACTTGAATAACGAATCATACTGATGTATGTGACAGACAGCTCAGGGGATGGATGGATGGATGAGAAGATGGATAGATAGATGGGTGGATGGATGGATAGATGGATAGATAGATAGATGTACTTTATTGATCCCAAATTGGGAAATGATTGAAGTTGATAATTGAGATAGAGTCTGGATGCCAAAGTGTCAATGTGCAAGACACTGAACCTCAAATAATCCGACTGTGTGAATGACGTGTGATAGAAACAATAAATAGAAGTGCTGCATGAATGTGTTGAACCATGAAGACGAGAAAAGTGCTTTATAAACGCAGTCCATTTACCAATTGTGTATAAAGGGCTGTGCTCGACTCTTTCGTCGTTGTTTTTTGTCTCCGTTCGAAGTGGCTCACTATCCAACTGCCTGAACCCCTCCTGTCTATCTCTCCTAAAGTGGTCAGAAACTTTCCCATGCTCCCAGTGTGTTGTGACTTTGTGTGTCTTTGTGTGTTTGTGTGATTCCACCGCTCCGGAGTGTCAGTAGCCCCGGATTTGCGTGTGAATGGAGCAGAAAAAGCAGTGGAATGCTGTAATCACAGTTGCTCACACACACTCGAGTTGTCCCTTTGTGTCACTATGGATCGAACATAGTAAGAGCCGTGTCTTGAATGTGCAGCGCTGACAGAGAGAGAGACGGGCTGTTTCTCAGACAGCTGCTGGACTAGATCTCCTGGCATTGTTTTGTTTTCTCCGCTAGGATCAGCAGTGCGTTCTGTTTGTGTGTACTGGTGTGTGTGGTCTGGCCCAGGAACTTGTCTAGTGACAGTAGCTCATTCCAGGCCTCTCGCTCTGGTACGACAAGATGACTGACAGGCAGGAATGTGGGATGACTGGGACAGAACAGTGGGCTGCTGGGCCGGAAATAGCATCAGTAAACTTGGTTTATATAAGACTTATCTAAAAACAGATTAAAAGGAGGAATTTTACATGTTGAAATAGTTGTATTTTACTACTATTAATACTATAAATGTTTTACTTTGTCTACATACATTTTCATGGTACTGTGGTCAGTGAGATAAGTTTGAAACCGTTAATGTCAAAAGGGATAAGGCTATAACTTAGTAACTGAGTTAAATCATACAAAACTACATCCAAATAACAGTGAGAATAAATACAAACTCTATTGTATTTATAAGAACCAAGTTGTTAAACAGTGAGAGTGGTTTGTTTGTCTAACCCTTTGCTTCTATTAAACTATTTATAGCTGTGACTCATTTAAACCTCCCAACCTGTAGAAGAGTGCAAAAAGACTATCTTTTTGCACTTTATCCTCACTTGTATATTCAGATGTTTTCTTTTTACATTGATAGTCCAAATTTTTTTTTTCTGAAGCCAGTATATTTGTAATAAATATTAGTAGTCGAGGAAGGAAAATGTGTTTATGAACATGTGTCCCTTCCTGCTGTAGGTGAACATCATCCCTGTGATCGCCAAAGCTGACACCATCAGTAAGAGCGAGCTGCATAAGTTCAAGATCAAGATCATGAGTGAGCTGGTGAGCAACGGCGTCCAGATCTACCAGTTCCCTCTGGATGATGAGACTGTGGCCAAAGTCAACACTACTATGAATGTAAGAGGATGCACGCACAGACACGCACAGGAAATAACTTAAATTCTATTATTTGACCTCAATAATCTCAAATACAGTTCAGGTCACAAACTTGTCTTTAGAGAAGTGTTTTGTTGGTGGTGTGGATTCTCTAGTGCACAGTCTGACACATCCACACTGTGTTCGAGGCTGTTTGTACTCTTGTGATACAGAATTGCTGAGCGAGTTGGCGTGAAGGACAATAAATTTACATGTTGTACCTGAAGCAATTAAACTTGTTAGTTATTTTTTTCCATCCTGCTTTAATACCGTCTGTTGTTGTAGGGTCATTTGCCATTTGCTGTTGTCGGCAGCACAGAGGAAGTCAGCGTTGGCAATAAGATGGTGAAGGCTCGTCAGTATCCCTGGGGTGTAGTACAAGGTAAGATGGATTTCTGTGTTGTGAGCCTAAGATCTTGCTGTTAATTGACACTATGAAACTTCTATTTATTTTTTTTACACTTGAAAAAGAAAAACTTGTCTAATGTCCGTTCATGTGTGTTTCAGTGGAGAACGAGAATCACTGCGACTTTGTGAAGCTGAGGGAGATGCTGATCTGTGTAAACATGGAGGACCTCAGAGAACAGACACACACTAGACACTACGAGCTCTACAGACGCTGCAAACTGGAGGAAATGGGCTTCAAAGACACAGACCCAGAGTGCAAACCTGTCAGGTGCGCTGTGAACACACAATCTCCTCTTTCTACAGTACACAAAGCAAAATGTACAACTGACATGACTCACAATGGACCTGTGTGAAATATGTATAACAGAACTTGGTTTTTGTGTGTAGTTTGCAACAGACTTACGAGGCCAAGCGACAGGAGTTCCTGGTGGAGCTGCAGAGGAGAGAGGATGAAATGAGGCAGATGTTTGTGCAGCGGGTGAAGGAGAAGGAGGGCGAGCTGAAGGAGGCTGAGAGAGATGTATGTACACACATACACACACACACACCAAGTTTGATGTAGATTGGATGAGCTGTCGACAGTCAGACATTGCTCTTTTTTATTCAGACTGCACCTATCAAATACAAGGTCATTCAAAGTACTTTACAGAGGGCGGCAACTTATTCTGAAATTGTAATGAAATGTTTGTGTTCTTTATTCTATCAAAACACAGGCATATCCGTAACCTAACCTTGTTCCCTGTCGCTGTTTGTGTGTTTTAGCTTCAGAGCCGCTTTGAGCAGCTGAAGCGCCTCCACGCAGATGAGAAAGCCGCCTTGGAGGAGAAGAAGAGACACCTCGAGGACGACCAGAGCTCCTTCAGTAAGAGACGAGCTGCCGCTCACCTCCTGCAGGCCCAGAGTCTCACTGTCAACGGCAAGAAGGACAAGGACCGCAAGAAGTAAGAGACTGATGCTTGTAATCATGGATTTATTAAAGATCCTTACTCTTAGACATCTGTTGGTTTTGATGATGAAGTGCACAGACGTGCGTGGACATTTTAGAGTCAGGGTGTTTGATGCCTCTTGTGGGAAACTGCTTACGTTTGATTATTTAACTTTTTGGTTAGGTGTAAGAAAGAAAGCATAAAAATATATTTAATGGGAAAAGCTCCTATAGGCTGAAGATGTAAAGAACATTAAAGGTGTTTATTGCTCATTTCATTGTGGCTCTACATAGAAGAAACTAATAATATATGATTTATGTTTTTATGTTATAATGGATCCTCAGCTTACTGATCTGCCTACATCTGCCCCTCTTCTCTCCTTTAGTTCTGGCTTCATGTGAAGACTCTCAAGTACACTCCACTACGACCAGTATAACCAGTGGCGTTCTGCCCACATCCTTTCCAGCCCTTTGAGGCCAGTCTCTAACACTAACCAGGGAAACCCCACACAAACCAGCAGTGTGTGAGTTTGATTTTGTGCCAAAGTATATTGACTGTAGCCAAGAATCCAATGTACACTTTCCTCAACGGTATTTGTAATCCTCTTTGTGCGTGTTATTCCTCTTTGTGGAATATTTTATATTTATCCATTTTTATATAAAACATTTATTTCCCATATACCTCCTTTTTTTTGCCCAGACTGAGTGACACCTCAGTGGATTGATCCTCACGCAGCCTCCTCACTAGATGATCTACACAGTTCACAAGAGATAAATAGGTACAAATAATACAGTCTGAGGGACCTCATCACTTACTATTGATCTGTTTCTATCTGTTTGATCTAAAGACTCATTGTGTTTTGTTATGCACCAAACTAGTCTTGTGACTTTCGTAATACAACCGTTTGTAACATAGTGTAACATGCGTCTAATTTATTCAAGAGCCCTTTTCAGACATTCACCTCATCCGGTAAATTTAAATTTTACATGTTAGTCTCAAAGTCTGAATACTGTTAAGTTTCCTTTTTCAAAAAGTAAGTTGTAGTGGCAGTTTTTCTATAACAACCAGTTTCAGGATTAATGTAAAAGCTAAAACAGGAGAGGATAAAAATCCTTTTATTTTTAATGCTCAGTGAAAATAAAATCTATCGGAATTTGCCAAATACTGTGAATGAGAGTTTACTGATGTCAATTCAGCAACTTTTCAGCAGGTAATGTAATGTGTGGTTATTTTTCTTCCTCCGTATGTTTTTCAGTCAGGACCATTTCTTTCGTCATGACTACAACTGGCATTTCATTGCTTTGGGACTTGTTGCACACAAAAAAGAGAGCAGAGGAGAAATCCAAGTGCAGATGCTTCACATGTGCACAGAAGCAGTGTGAGCAGGAGGAGAAGAGCTGAAGCTGAAACTGTCGACTGCCTCACGGGGGGGGTTAGTCGTAGTTGTGTCACTCAAAGTATATTGTGAATATATTTACCTCCATTCAGACCATTTGTTTAAATTCAGATTTCCTCCTCCTCCTCTATCCACCATCAGGTGGCAATCTAAAGTTGTCTCTGTCAACCAGAAGGGGAAGATTGGATAGTAATTATTTAATAGCTTTAGTAAGACTCCAATCAATACCATCCACCATCAACAATTACAATTACACTCTTACCATTATCCACCATTGGAATGGTAATCAAGTGCATAATTGCAAATGTATTAAGCTACATTTTTTTGACAAGTAAGCCAATCAGTGTAATTAACCCATGTCTTGAGAATCACCATGAAGCCAGAGGGTGATAATACATCATAGCCCAATCACAAATGACAAACAGGTATATCAAAGTTATTACCTGTTATCCACTTTCCCTGTGACTGGAAAACGTACGGAAGAAAAAATAAACAGGAAAACAACAGTGTGTATGTTCACACTGAATATTATTCAACAGGCAAAACTAGAAAAAAGCATCTTGTATTTCCATGTAATCCCATTGCTGCCACTGCACTGACAATAAATACAACATGAGCATATGCAGACATATTGTAGATATACTGTGCGATAAAACAGATTGGTAGCTGAATCCTGCAACGTTGCACGTTCAGTGTCTGAAAGGGGCTGAAGTTGTATCCGTGATGTTTTCTAAAGCTTTATTTAGTGCATTCATTCCTGAACAGTTGTCATAAGCATGGTCACAGGGCATTATAATTACCTTCCCTTCTTCTGTATATTGTTTTACGCCTCCTTGATGCTCTATTAGCCTTTTAATATGTGCACACCAGCATCACAAAAAGCTGCAGGAGTCACTGATTCTCCTGTGGCTGTTCCAAAGGGAAAGATTTATATTCTGAGTGTTGAACTTCTCCCATCCAGTCACAGGTCTTTATACGAGGAAGTACAAGTTACAACATATTTATATTTTTATATATATATCTCGTTTTACTTGCTCTCTTTACTGTTTCCGCTGACACAAACAGTTGGAAGTTTGCAAACCAGTCTGTCTAAAAAGAGCTGACTTGTTGGAAAAAGAAGACATATCAAGCCAGTGTTTCCTGAGGGAGTTTAGGAAGAGCGGGAGGAAGCATTTGCGACTTTATTTTAAGCTTGTTTTTTTATATTCACGTCTCTGTGGAGTCACGATTAGATAGGGTTTCACACCTCGCAGCCTTTTTTACCGAAAAGAGGGAGCCAGGACACCGGTGCTGGTTTCCAGTACGGGTGTGATTTCTGAACCAACACTTACTCACAAACACTGCCACTTTATATCCACACTAGTGCTTGAGATGTGTTAGTGCCTTACCTGTGTGAAATGACTTAGAATTACACATATCCACTTCGACATCCAGGGGAACACACCGATTCCTGATGGAGTAAAGTTTGTTTCACATATATATACCACACTTGTATTTAAGGAATAAACAGTGTTATTTGGGAGCTTTTTTTTTTTTTCCTTCTTGCTAAATAAATCTTTGTATTTTTGTCATGATACACTCTGCCTGCCCTGTCTGTTTCTTTGCTCTTCCAGTTAACGACCATTGACCTGTGGTTGATATCATGAACCAGCAGGAAGTCAAGACCTTTTTAAATGAATCATTGCAGGGAAAACATATTTTCCAAAACATTTAACTGGCTGTAGATTTCACCCTTGTCTTTGCCTCCCAGTTCTCCCAGTGGAGTCCCAGAAATTTAAAATAAGGTTTAGTGTTTTGGGGACAGTCAACAGTAGTAGTGACAGGAAATAAGGGGACAAAGAGAGACAGGAAATGACACACAGCAAAGGTGAACCAGGGACATTAGTGTTAACAGACGATGCCTTAACCCCTATAGGTCAACAGAGTGCAACCAGAAATGTGTTTGTACTGGAAATGGAAGTCATATCAGAGGGCTGTGTTAATCACAAGGCATTTTCATTCAAGGTGTCATCAGCAGCAGACCCCCTGAGATATTTTCTTGACATATTTTATATTACATTGAATATTATATTTTTATAGCTCCAAATCACAGCATACTTTATCTTATGCCACTTTTCATAGTAAGGCCGAGACCTCACAATATCATAGAGATACCCAACAGTTCCCACAACAAGCAAACACACAGCGAGAGAGTAGAGAGGCCAGGAACAAAGAATTGTTTACTAATGCAGATTTAGATCCTGCAGCAGATATTTGCAGAATGAGGGAGAGAGAGAGAGAGAGAACACAAACTATGGGAGAGAAAAAACACAAAGTTGATGTCATGTAGTAAAATAAATGGGTGGAGAGATGGAGAGAGAGAAGTGCTCAGTGCATGATGGGACTTTTCCCAGCAGTTTGGGCCTATGGCAGAATAAGTAAGGGATGGTTCAGGGCTCACCTGTCCCAGCAGTAACTACAGTATAAGCTTTATCAAAGAGGAATGTGTTAGGTGTGTACATATTCTCAAAAATGTTACTTTTGGTTTCTACTGCTGCACTAAAAGTTTTTAGACCTTTTAGACCTTATGCTTAATTTTAAAGTTAACATTTAGAGACATCCACGTCTCTTCCAGTTGTTCAGAAGGTAAGAGAATAAAGGATTACCACAGATTTTAGACAGCACAGCATCTTCCCAGCGCGTGCACACGCACACACACACACACTCAGGGACTGCTCTGTACCGCCTGGCAGAGGTCTTGTTCCCTGCAGTGTCTTACCCTCTGGCTCGGTTGCCCTTGATGTGACTCTGGCACACAGACAGGTAGACAGACGGGTCTGGCGTAAAGCAGAGGAATGCTGATCGATTCCCCGCAGGAGCCTGCAGCACCTTGTTGTTGGGTGGGAAAAAGAACCACAGGGGAACCATTACAGCAAGACAAGCTCTGGAGAAAGTGTGTATATGTGTGTGTATGTGTGCGTAAAGACACCTTAAGTTACCCTCTGGGTGGTTCAGATATTGGATGCAAATAGATTTCTCCCAGTTTTTTTCCCCGACACTGCAGAAATCAGAAGAAAATCTAAATTTGCTGTCTGCCTCCTGCTCAGCTTTAATATACTAGTTAGTCAGTATGTCTGAGTCAAGATTTTTCAGAGTGTGCTTACATCCCAGATAACTGTCACACTCCTGCACTGGCACGCTGTCACACGCACACGCACACACACACACACCCTTGTCACCTTTTGCCACTCACTCTAAATGCAAATGGGGGGTGATGGTTGGGAGACAGGCCCGGCTGGCGGAGAGATGAGGTTGTCATGGGAGGGGGAGCGGCGGCGACACGCTGAAATTACCAATTACACACTTCGGCCATGCCGGTGGTTGGCTGGAGAGACGGAGGGAGAGAAAAGGGGGGAGGAGGATGGAGAACAAAAGATGGGAGGGAATAATGAACAGACAGCAGGAAGTGTCGGGATCATACAGATAATAACACACGTTGTCAGATAACCTCACCTGGAGTGTAGCGCATAATGAGAACACATTGAGTGTGAATAATTGGAATTAGAACAGAATACAATATGATGCTCAGGCTGAATCATCTGGGGGACAAGTGTAAAATCCTAATGAGCTATACAGTGTTTGTTATGCATTAGATAAAACAAATCATTCTGTTAAATCTCTATAACAAAGCTGCAGCAGATGCAAAGAAAAGAGACACAGAAATTCCGTTTTAAAACAAAGGCATTTATTGCGAAAAATGCACTTGACATGAAAAAAACAATCAAATCAACCACGGGTCATCAGTACAAGACGATGTGTAATGATCACATGGTAGCGCGCTGGGCACGGTCAGCGCAGAGCATGACTTCAATGGCACAAAAGGCCTATAAATATTCTGCACAATATAGAATTATATATACTTTCTTTTTTTTCTCTTAATTTTCTCCTTTGCTGCACCGCTGTTCTCAAACAAACCGACACTAGAGACCCGATGAGGCGTGAGCGTCCACGCCACACTTTGTCGTAAAGTTTCCTTTTTTTCTGTAAAGAGCTACATACAGAGGCTCCCTTCCCTCACGCGCACACGCACGCACACACACGTATCCATAGGAACAAATATGGCTGACATCTAATTCAAGATGGCTGGGCGAGTGCTCTGGCTTCCTGGAAGGAAGAGGACAGCAATTTTCAAAATGTCCCATGAAAAAAAGATGTGGATGTGCAATGGTGTGTTGTGTCCACGTCCAGCGGGGAAATTACCGCCGCTGTTATTGGCTTGTTCACATGTTTCAAGCCGTCACCATGAGCACTCGAGTGGTATTTACAACCAGGAAGCTGAGGCCAAAAGACAAGCTCACGTCACGTAAACAAAAAACACAAAGAAGAAAAACATGAGTGAAACCTTATGTAAAGTGACCACTGTGCAGTGGTTGTATTCCTGATGTTTTGACTCTTGTAAACGCTCCTCCTCCTCCTCCTCCTCACAGCATCAACCTCGTGACAAAGAAAAAAAAAAGAAAAGACAGTCGAGACCCGTTCACCTCCGACACGAATGAGGACTTGTGCTTAAGTTTGACTCAGTAGAAATTAGAGTCCTCTGTTCAGCGGCCGTACAAACACACAGAGAAAGTCTCGCTCGGGTTGTTTGTGCAGAGCTGCTCTGGGACCTGCTGGTTTTCAATCGTTGAGTCGAGCAAAAAAAACGAAAACAACAACCAGCAGGCTCATGGTATCGACGAAGAAGATTGAGAGAAAGACTGGCTGCTGTGTTAGATACAGTTTGTATTTGTGTGTGTGTTTGTGTGTTTTGGCATTTGTAGGCACTAGGGTTTGACTGACAGGTTTCGCCGACGCTTTTCACTCTGTGAGATTTGTCTCGCCTCCATGTTTTTGTTCACGTCCCTCCACTGTTCAAAGGATTGTATTGAATTTTCTTCTCCTAACAAATCTAATCATGGTAAAAGTAACTCAATACAGATTTCCTGTGCTCTTTTTGTTCAAGTTTTCTGCTGCACTTGTGCTTCCGATTAATCATCCGCAAATTATTGGCTGTGTCCGAAATCACTCACTGATCATCTGCTACTTTGTAGTGCTGTCCCAAAGTTTGGTCCGATTTCTTAAACCCTATATCGTGCACACATCGTTTCCCACAGTGCATCGTGAAAAGTACAGGACAACCAATGGTCACTTACTGAGCAATATATACCATCATGCATTGCGCTCCTGCGAAGTGTTAACATTTATTATGGGATTTTCGCAGTCCGATGTCATTGTACGTCATAATCCAGCAACAGATCAAATTTGCCGGGCAGCGTCCGAAAATGTTTTTATTTTATTCTGCTGCTGAGCTCACTACACAGTCCTCTAAGTCCCTCTCAGTAAAGTGAGCAGGGGTCCGGGGAGGAGTGGGTGATTTGGGACACAACAATCGTCTCTATCCGAGGTGACTCACATGTGCTCATTCATTGACTCCTGGTTATGATTCGATTACAATGAGACAAACGTGTGCTCGGCCAATGAGTGAGCCTCACCTGTGTGCACAGGGCAAGTGGCAGTTTGTGCTTTGAGAAACAGGTGAGGAAAGCCACTGCTGCCCTAAAACTGTTCTGTTATTGACACACACACACACACACGCACGCACACTGAGTGAGTCAAGCTTTTGAGTTTCGCTGTGCTTCTATCTCCAGAAAAATAAAGGTAGATGGTTGTGGCTGGATGTAAACTAGACGAGCCCGGATCCACACACTCAGGAACGTAGAAATTCACAAAGCAGACTGACACTACGCTGACTGAAGCCGTACAAAAATACTCGTTAGAGGTCGAGCAGATGAGGAGGAAAAGTCGTCAAAGTTTGGCAGTCGTGTGATGAAGAATTTGCGTCCCTGCCCTCGGACTCACGGGGTGTTTCCGCCTCGACTGTACATTCTTCCACGGGCATCAAAACGCATTTTGTACTTCGATATTGCTGCAAAACAAACTTTCAACAGTATCTCCAGAAAAGGCTGAGGAAAAGGAATTCCTGTTGCTGTTCAGTGATTATTTTTCTTCCTACCAACGGGATTTGTGCCAGCGTAAAGACAAATGTGCTTCCTCTTAAAATATGTGAAAAGTAGCAATGGAAATCCCTTTTGTCAAATAAGTGTGTAAAATACTGTGTATGTCGATGTATTGGCAAGTTGTATCAGATATAATCAAGTGCATTTCCTTGTCTCTAATTCCATTTTCAAGTCAAAAACACAACTCTATAAATACAAATCCATTTTCAGTTTTGGACGTCCCGTTCTGTTTCTTCGTACATTCAGCGAAAACCAGTTTACTCAGGTCAGAGGTCTACGAAGGAGAAATGCAACTTAAAAATGGTCGTAGAAATTTTATATAAGATAAATAGAAATAGAAAAAAATGAATCACTTAAGTCATATTTTACTTTTTGCACCCATTGAATTTAAAATGAAAAATCGTGTGACCGATCATCACAGCATGGCTAGTTTGGGACAACACAAACATCTATTTCAACATATACAAAAAAACATAATGCTACATGCATTTAACATATATCGAAAGGAAACACATGTGCTTGTTGTCACAAACTAGACACAGATACGTGCCGACAATGATCCCGGCGTTTGGGCTCACACGCTTCCCTCGTCAACTGGCGGTAACGTTTTCCGAACGTTTCGAAAACAAAGACAGCACCCGAAATTCAAGTTCTGAGGTCTCAGCGGAAAAGCAGAGCTAATGCCTTTTTTGTGCTAGTGTTTGCTGGTGGATGATGCCGGGGAGGGGGGGGAGAGCTGGGAGGTGGGCTTTAGTCTTTCTGTGCTCTTTGAGTCTGTGTGCCTTCAGTAGTCAACATCACGAGCCCGCGCAACGAGGTGGACGAGGACCAGAACGCTGTCGCCGGGCCAACGACTGGAAAGGCCGCCCAGCTTCCTGTGTGGCTGGGCTGGTCGAAGCTGGAGCTAACTTTCCTCTGTGTGTGTGTGTGTGTGTGTGTGTGTGTGTGTGTGTGTGTTTGAAAGCAGGTTGGACCGATATGGGTTTCTGTAGACTAGTAGGCCGGCTGAGTCAGTAGCTTCCTTTGAATCAAAGCTGGACTGGTCATAAATTTCTGTCACACATTGAATGTTTATATTCTTTTTTATTTGTGTGTTTTATTTGTGAAGCACTTTGTAACTTTGTTTTGAGAAGTTCTATATAAATAAAGATATTGTTATTATTATTATTATTACTGTCAATAATATTAATGTTGCTTTGTGACAGTATTAAATATGTTTTCATTTGAAGGTCAATTTTTAGTGACTAATTATTCTTTTTAAAACCCCAAAATCAATTCTAATCCAGACTTTAATTCAGTTTTTTAAGGTCAGTATCCACATTTAATCCAAAACCAATATCGGCCCAACCCTTGTGTGTGTGTGTCTGCATCTGTGTGACCTGGAAGCATGTTTGTGTGTGTGCTGTGTGACTCAGAAACAGGAAGAGTGTGTGTGTGTTCTTTTGTCCACTCTTTCCAGTTCAGAAGCTCTCGACGAAGCTGCTGGGAAACAGGCCGGTCTGCCCCGTCCTCTGCAGCGTGCCTTTGTACCAGCCGTCCTCCCGCTTCTTATGGACGAACACCACGTCTCCTTCCCGCAGCTCGATCTCCGCCTCGCTCTGCGGGGGGTAGGGCACCACCACGCGAAACCTGCCGCACACACACAGACACACACAGACAGAGGTGTGAATTATGAGTACAAGGAAACATTGTCAATATCTTTGATGAGTTCTAGGAATTATCTGTATTTCAACTGAAGTTTGAAATATTTACATATGTTACAGCAGCACAACATAGTTACAAATAGACATCGGTTAATAATAAATATAATAAATAAGTACACACATTATGTTTTTGTCTGTTTGTTTGTTTAAGGTCCTGTTTATCGCTTTCTTTATCTTTCAAGATAGGACATTTTCAATATTTTCCTTGATTCCTCAGAAAATAATTCATGTTTCTTGATGAAAAATTTTATCTGGCATGTGAAGGGGACTGATATTTATGTGTTTTGCAATTTGGGGCAGATCCAAATAAAAATCTGGATCTCGTGAATTTAAATGTGGTTTCATAGGGGGACTGTTGGGCCTTGGTGGAGGCATATGCATTTTACAGAGTGACATTATAGTTTTTGTAATCATTGATTTTCATATGCATTCCTGCCACACATTTCCAAATTTGCCTACTTCAACTTTGAAGGCTTTGATAAGTAATGTTGAAAAGCTCCAATGTGAAACATAACAACACCAGTATGATTTATTGTGGAGTGTTTGCCCTCAGCCCTGTTCTGTGTTATATCTGGAGCTATCGGTGCATAACAGATGTTACTGTTACCATTGCGTCTGTGTTTTGGTGGTGAACCACTGTCCCACTGGGTTTGATTTGACCAGATATTGGGAAGACAAGATGGTTTTCTCTCTCCGCTTCTCTCTCTCACCCACTCACCCAGACTTATTCAAACGTAAAAAACAACAAAACAAAAACACAACATGCCTCCATACTGCTCCTGTGGTTACGCAGTTAAATTATGGAGACAAAATGCAAGTCCACAGGTAAATCATTAATGTTCATGTGAAGACATGTTTTAAGGTTCGGTTTAGATTTAGTTCGGATAGCGTTAGGCAAGAAGTAACTATGGTTAGATCAAGTCAATGTAAGGTTCTCTGAGGTGTGAGTGTGTGTGTGTGTGTGTGTGTGTGTGTGTGTGTGTGTGTGTGTGTGTATGAGACCGTGGATCTGCTGGTATGTGTATGGTTGTATCTCTCTTGCAGGAGAAATAAAAATGAAGATCGATGATGATTCAACTCAGTTTAAAGTGTTGCTCCTGGTCAGCAGTAAGAAACTTGCTGGCTAACAGGCTTCAGAGTGAGAACTATCACCTTGATTAAACCCTGGTGTAACTTTCCCACAGAGTGGACTCACTGCAGAGCTGCCTTAATGGGTATAAAGTTGCCTCTGGCTGATTCTCCCTTTGTCCATTTGTCCTCTTGTGCTTGAGCTTTTGTTATCAGCAGCTTTAATAACTCTCTCAGGACTGTTTCTCTCTCTCTCTCTCTTCACACTCTGGATCCTGATGACAAATCCCTCCAGCCGGAAATTTCACCACTTTGTCAGAATAATCAAATATTTTATGGTCACTTGTCAAGTGCTTTACCCACAGTATTTGTTGTGGAGACATTATCTTACACGCAGAGCTTGACTGAATAAAGTGTTTTAATCACTTTAGAAAACAAAACCATGATTGATTATATAATGAAACACGTTTCACTGAACCTTAATATTGAAAGAACAAATTACCAGCGGCCTATCTAGTGAGACTCTCTTATATTTGAGCAGGTTAAATCTATCTGTCTGTCTGTCTGTCTGTCTGTCTGTCCATCCGTCCATTTATCCATTCGTCAATCCATCCATCCGTCTGTCTACCTACCTGTCTATCCATCCATCCCCATCCGTCCCTCTATCTATCTATCGGTCTATCTGTCTGTCTGTCTATCCATCCCTCCATCTGTTCATCCAATCATCCATTTGTCCCATCTATCCATCTATCTATCTGTCCGTCTAGCCATCCATCCGTCCATCTATCCATCTATCCATCTGTCTGTCCGTCTAGCCATCCATCCATCCATTTATCCATCTATCCATCTATCCATCTATCCATCTATGTGTGCCCACCTCTCTCTGGACAGGGGTTTGGGTTCGGGCCGCAGCATCAACAGAGGGTTGCCAGCTGTGCGTGTTGCCGGGGGCGACAAGGGGAAGTTGGTATCCAGGGACCCGGACTTCCTGTGCAGCGGCTCCAGCCCTATCGCCCCAGCCATGTCGCTCTCAATTGGACAGGAGCCGGCTCGCCCGTGCGCCGCCATTGGGCAGGAACCTGAGCGAGCGTGATGGTGGTGGTGGTGAGGATGGTGCGCGGGGTCCGTTGCCACGGCACCCTGGCCGGCCAGTGCGGGGTTGTGGGTGGGCGGGGAGGAGGGAGGCGAGCGAGGTTTCTTTTTGGACGCTGCCCCAGATAGAAGCTTCAATAAACCTCCCGCTTTCCTCTCCTTCTGAGGATGGAGGGAAAAAACAAAACAAACAAACAACAAACAGAGAGAAATGCTGGTGAGGATCATTGCTTTCCTGAGATATATACAAGAAGAACCCCTTCAGTGTATTTTATTTCCTTCTGTCTACATACAAATGCACAGTTGATAAATACACCTACCACACAGTCATCAAACATTTGTCCACATTTTAAAGTACTAATCTACTTTATAATTATGAACCTGAATATGAGCATACTTCGTCTCCTTTAGGGTTTTAAAGCTGGCCCTCACATGGCGGCCATAGCATCATGTGGAGTGTGTTTTTTGTGGGAGCTCAGTCTGCAGCACAAAGTGAAAGCAGGCAGCGTGATTCATTTCTCCTCTCGGCTGCCCTCCACTCAGGCCTCAGAAAGAAGCAGTTATTCCACTGAGCGACTGTTTTCAGTGTTCACAGTGTGAGGCGCCTGCTCAGTTACACTGCGTGCGGTTAGCTTCATTCATGGCCCTTCAAGCTGAATTCGTGTGCTTCTACTGGAGTGGTCTAAGAATAAAGTGCAGTGATTATAGTCTACGTGTTTCTTAATGGCTCCTACAAAAGCCGATTCACGATTTTCCATTCAGGCCTTGAATATGTAGTGGCCTGTACGATACAGCGCTGTGTGAAATACCAGGAGGACAAAAGCACTTCCGCTCCTTTGCCACTTGTTGCTGATTTTACACTCTCAATCACGACATCGTGGATCAATACTGAGCACGGCCGAGCAAGATTACAATCTTTAGGCGATGCAGGGCGCCTTCATATCAGCTTTGTCTCCACCGCAGCCATTTGTTTCTTAAGCAGCCGCCTGCTGGAACGAGCAGTCGATTTCATTTTAAAACCAATTTTCTATCAAGCACCGTCTGAGTGATGCAGTTGTCATAAACATCGCAAGTTGTTGCAAATACAAAAGAGAAAAAATAAATAGGAAACTCAGCATACCTTCTCAAGAAAAGGCCTAGATTATATATTGAAATCTGAATAAAAGAGACAGGACGGCAGACGATGCTTTAAACAAGCACCAGAGAGAGTGGAGGAGAGAAGGCAGAACATAAAGAGACGTATTAACCTGCTGACCACGTACGCCTCAAACAAAGCTCATTATTTAATAATAGTCACACAAGATAAACTCTCTGCTTCTCATAAACACATTGAACCAACATCACTAGCAGCATGGAGAGCAGCCATGATAAACCCAGAGTTTTCAGTTTTTCACTGCACATTAAACATGTGTAATGTTTCCTTCTCTCACTATGAACTCAATGATGGAGCAGCTATCATTTCATAGAGCGTCACTGAGGACAGATACCAACATAATAGAAAGGCATCCATGTATCTTAGTGTCAAGAACCAAACAGCAGCAACACATTGGTTCAACAGCAAAGGAGAAGACTGCTCAACTTTAAGAGCCCCACAGTCCTGGTTAATATCAAGTAATATCAACTGCTGCAGCTGCACCACCACATAAGAAAGCTACAACTGCATCTAGACTGAACACAGCCATAATACACAGCCAGCAAGAAAACTGCAAAAACTGTCCTCACATCACAGGAGCTACAGAGGAAGGAAATCTACAAAAATGTTGTGTTCATCCCCAGAATAAAGAACAATATGAATGTAAATTTACAGATATTGGTGGTTTCAATCTTACAAATCACATCGATAAACGTATGTTGCTTCTCACATAACCAAACTACTGTGCCATGTGTTGCTTGTGACGTTTCAAGCAACAAATTCCTAATTATTCAACCACAGGAACCTCCAGAGCATAGTTCATTACTTGATTTCCTTAACATTTCAAGATTGAAAATGTTTCAACCCCCCCACAACAATTCTTATTACTCTGATCATATTAGGATCTTTGTGTAACAGATCAGACAGATTTATAGTGATGATCTACAAGTTTGTAAAATTTGATGCAAATTATCAGACTACATCCATTCCCTATTTATGTTTCTATTATAAAAGCTAAACAGACATACTGTATGTATAGAGCTGTTTGGCCTTGGCGGAGGTTTGCGCTCCTCCGAGTGACATTCTTGTTTTCACAGATTACTTTCCCCGGGTTCTAGTGTTTGAGTGTGAGCGAGTGTGTCTGTGCATAAACTCTCCAGCTTCCACCTTCTCAACTTGTAAAGACTCTTAGAGGAAACATCTCTGCAGTCTTGAATTATTCTGAGGATATTCATAATAATATTACACAACACTTTTTTCTATATATTTTACATTTTGAATACATCTGTGTCCCATCACTTATTTTGCTACTGCCCTTTAGTCCCTGTGGTAAGTTCGTCCAGCTGTCACACCAGATTTAAAAGCCTTAGCAGATGGCTCTGTACGACAGTCGATTAACATTCAAACTCCAGATAAAGATTCAAACCGAGACCCTTCTTGCTGTAAGGCAACACACCACTCTTCCACCGTGCCACCCAAGTCTCTAACAACGATATGATAATATATGAAACTCACCTGATCAGATTTTGTGATATCTGATTAAAATCAAATGATTCAAAAGAGGAAACAATATTGGTTCAGAGCCCTAATGTCTCTGACGGTAGAGAGTCAGACCCACTGTAGAAAAATAACAGCACTCTTTGTCTCCGCACGAGTGCCACTGCTTTAGAGTTATGCATTTTCCTAAGTACCATTATTTCATTATTTCTCACAGCATGCAGGAATGCGGATACTCTTTGTTTCCCATCATTTAAATGTTTTCCCCCCAAACCATAAATCCCCCCTTTTCATAAAACCACTGACGCTCACTGCCTGGAGAAACCAGTCGCCTCCAGTGTGCAGAGTGTGCGCTGGCAAGGTGCTGAATTATCACGCACACAAAACTGATTTCCTTCCTGTCATGCAAATAAAGCTTGTTTGAATTTTAATTTGGGAGAGGGAGGAGATGATGGAGAGAAAAATAAAGATGAGCAGGAGGGGAGAAAGGCAGAGGGGTATGGAGGGAGAGCGGAGCGGTGGAGGAGGGACTCAGGGAGGGGAAGAGGCAGAGGGGAGGAGGACAGGGAAGAGAAAGGAGAAGAAAGGAGGAAAGAAAAGACGGCGAGGAGAGAAAGTAAGAGGCGAGGAAGGCGAGAACAGAGGGATGCCGGGAAAAGCGAGGGAGGAGAGATTCTTTCATCTGCAGGCTTAAAGGCTTAATCTGCCGCCTATGAGTGTGTGTGCTCGCCTGTGTGTCAGTTTATATTAGTGGGTCACACTGCTGCTGTGGTTCCAAAACGAGCCATTAGAGAGCAGCAAACACTCGCACTATTCTGATTCTGAAGCCCACAAGTCCTACTTTGAATGTTTTTAGTTTTTCTTCATAAGAAATTATAATAATGGAAACTTAACATAATTCACCAAACATCAGATCAAAAACCAAATACTATCACAACCTTGCCAACAACCAGTTATGAAACAAAGGAGAAAAAAACGAAATAAAAGAATAGCTAGCTATTCTTTTCGGCTTGAATAAAAGTTGTATTCGTGCTGTCAGCTTAAAAAAAACATTCCCCATCTATTCCCATATTTTTTTACTTCATCATTTCTTTTTGCAACATGTACTTTTCAAAACCTTTTTAAATTGATAAATAGTCATAGAATCCACATCCTCAGCCCTAAAAATAAATCTTTTTCCTAACAAATTGCGATTGTGTGTGTGTGTATGAAGTTGTCTTTCATTCTAACTGTATGAACACACACGCAAGTAAAAAAAACATTTAGGAATGATTCAATTGTCATATGTTAGTTAACTGAACAGGGCTGTGATGTCTCCGGCTCTGACTTAAGGTCAAGTTGTTGTTTTTTTAAGCAGTTTTTTGTTTTAACTTCCTGTTTCATTTTGATTTAAACACGACTAACCTCTAGGAGTAACAAGTAATGACATGTCTGCTTGTAAGATTTTGGTGATATCATATCGCATAGTCAGGGTTGATATGTCTTGGACACCCACAGAGTTAGGTACTCTTTCATTCCTTTCATTCACGCACACTCAGCGCTCTTTAAATGCTTCTCAGGTAAATTATCTGAAAGAAGTTACACGTTTTAAAAGAAGAAAAGTGAATCATGGGAGCTACACTTTTTGCTTCCTGTGCTTGTTCTCACTCAGCAGGAGGCATGACATTGATTCCAGAGAGTGAATTTACTTTTTAATACTACTTAAAAGTTAAATATAAATTATATAAGCAATGTAAAAAGTTTTTGAAAAGTGTGCTCATGTGAATAGTCGGTGTCTGTAGTGTCACATAAGGCAGTTAAATGTAATATAAATTCTAAACTCAAGCTTAGTTTAAACATGGCTTTTCTGTTTTGCACTCTCGTCCTACATCCATTTATTTGGTCATCGTCCTGCCTGCGCAGATTTCCTGGATATTGTCTCCAAACATGTCTGATGTGATGTGTGTGTGTCTGTGTGACGCCGGCTGAGCTCCAGACAATATGACACTGTGTGGAACGGAGATTTTCCAAACTGTCTGCCAGACAGTTATCATAACCACTTCATCATTCCCTCCGTAACAAAGATGGACTCATCGCCGCCCTGACTTCAAACCTCACGTCCCTGCTCTGCAAAGCCGAAAGTGACAAAGGCAGGTAGTGTGAACGATGGGTTCGGCTAAACGTTTGTTCACAAACGATGGCACTGGCTTATTATTTTGTGCCAATACTCTACCCTGCCAAAAAAAGTGTTCAGGTTTTTCTGCAGATTTTTAATTTTGTTAAAGCATTTCGATCGCAGATTTTTGGCGAAACATCTGAGTAGACATAAAAAATAATACAAAAATTTAAAATTTGATATCAGTGTGAAATGACAGTACGAACGGCCTAGTTTTAACAAATGTTCAGCTGAGTGAGACTTAAATCACCTTCTTGTAATTCATGAATGTACGATATATAATCCTGAATCTGGCCTGTTAAGAAATACGAGTTTCAGAGATGAGAGAGAGATGATGTAAACAAGGCTGCTGCCTGTTGTTCCATAGTCAATGAGCTGTTTGTCAGCTAGCCATGTACTTAGATTAGCTGTCCCAGACAGTGGAGCCAGCAGTGAAACAAATGGAGCTGAGACAGATGCAAGCGTTCGGTGCCATCCGTCACTGTCAGCGCAGCCTGATTTTACATCCACAGCTTTAACGCCGCACATCTCACAACGTACACGATGACATTTGTGCCAGTGAGGGACACTTGCTGAGGTAGAGGAGGACAACTGGCACATCACGTGCACACACATACACATGACAGGTTTCACATACGCTAAATGTCCTGTTTTGCGGCTTCTGTCAATATGTACAGGAAGGTTTAAGTTTCTAAAACCCATTTTCCACTGGTCCAAAAATCCACTAACACCCACTAACATCTGGCTTTTGTCTGCAATGGGACTGGATACAACCTGCAATCACTTCCCGTCAAATGACTCAGCAGAAGACAAGGGGATTTATCGGCTTTGATCCGCAGTGATGGAAACAAGACACCTGGGTGAACAGGCTAATTTCCTCTTCTTTTATATTTTGGCAGTCTAGACGCTGATGCTACACTTGTTCCACATAACATCACGATGTACAAAGAACCCAGGCGTTGGCACGTAAACAGCCATGAACATTTGAACATTTGTGTACAAACGGGGGTCGTGCACTTATATCAGCCTTTGCTGATGTAAGTGCCGAGTCAATCGCCATTTCTTTGTTCATTTAACCTAAAAGAACTCATGTATACCTGTCTAGTCAGGAAGTTGCTGCATTCAGCTCTTGATTATATATTTCAAGAAAATAATAAAGAGATAAGACATTCAATTATTCTATTAGAGAAAACGTTCTCATTGCTCTTGTTTCTTGTAACACAATCAAACTTTAGAAAATAATTCAGTTTAATTAAGGCGACTCAGTATCGGCTTCCACAGAGGATTTCTAACAGGATTATTGTTGGTGCAAAGCTGAAGGTTATTGTAATAATTCATCAAGAATCTCACCTTCTCTGGTTTGGATGCGAGGACACTCTGGGCGGGGGCGTGGGAGGGGCCCGGAAATGGCGGCTGTAGCGGAATGGCCGACTCGCCGTTAAGGAGCACCGCCGACACGTTGGGAGGCGTGAGACACGAGAGGGGTGACGAGAGCGGGAGGAGGGGCCGCGAGGCTGGGGAGGAGAGGGGTGAGGGCCCTAAGCTGGGTCCCGGAGACACCATGGAGTGAGGACGACCCGACTGGCCGGGGCAACGCGATGGGGAGGAGCTCTGAGTACGCAGGGGAGAAAGGGCCACCGTGGGGCGCTCTGGGCTTCCGGCAGGGGGACTGTGGACTGAAAAGGACACAAACGCACATGGATTAGTACAAATGAGAGGGTTTTTCCCTGAGTGCAGGCATCAGTGTGTGGTAGAGCCAAAGGGAACATATTGATCCTCTTAGGGAATATCTGACGAGAGAATTGGTTTTAAAATAATCTGTGTCTCTGAAATAAGGCTTCTGTCTGTCTGTATCAGTCATGATAAACAGTTACTATAGAACCAAGGACACATTCACTCTTTGGTTTCTGCAAGATACATCCACACTACCAGCATACATCCCAGAATGCACTGGGCGGGACGCAGAGAATCAACAAAATTCCAAAGTGTGAACAGAAATATGATTTAAAAAAGAAGTAAAAGCCTTACCTTCGTTTTAATTAGGAAATTTGAACTAGTCCCATTTTTAAATTCTGTGCCACATTGACTTTTATGTTATATGGACATAACAATGACTAATCCAAGTTTAAATTGAGGTCTTAACTCTGATGTAAACCTGTGTAGCAACAAAAACTGGCTGAGACGGTTAAAGCACCTTTTTAGCCTTCAAATTGTATGAGGACATTTGGTGCTTTTAGAATAAAAATACACAAAAATACACAAAAATACTCACTCATAAACACACACACACACACACACACGGTTGCTAACCACCTGCTCTTCTACACTGCAGTACCGTGCAGAAATCCACAGAGAGGCGAACTGGTCATGTGATAAAACCACTAAACGCCAGAACTATGCACATACTTTATTTTGTAATGGAGACCAGATGCATGAGTGTGTGTGTGTGTGTGTGTGTGTGTGTGTGTGTGTGTGTGTGTGAGAGAAAAAATGAGAGAAAAGGGAAAGGGGTGGCGAGAGAGAGGGAGGCATGAAGCTCTGTCATTACGCCTCCATAAAACAAAAAACACAGTGATGTCATTCCACTGTGTCTTTGTGAGTCTGTGTTCATTTGTGTATGTATGTGGGAGTACAGATGTGTGTGTGTGTAGCTGTGTGTTATTCTTGGCAATGTCCTTACACTGTGTACTCTTCATCCTCACCATTATTTTCTCAGGGAGACAGAACAGACACAAAGAGGAAGAGAAAAAGGGGTGCTGGAGAAATGAATAGACTGAGTGGAGAGTTTGTTTGTGTGTGTGACTGACCAATAGAAAAACACCGGCAGTGAACATTGTGCAGATACAGCCAATACAACAATACAAAACTTTGCAGAAAGAAATATATGCAGAATTTATTTACCCCAATACAATTCTGTTTTAGTGTTCACAGAATGAAAACATGGTGGCCTTATGTCATCTCACAGTGAGACTCCACCAGCCGTCTGCATTCTTTTTGTTGTGGGGTTTTCATGTTGTCATCTATTTTTCCAAAGGTCAGTCACATGCAGGGTAGGGGTATCCTCCTGAGCTACAGATGTGAGATACTGGCAATATAATTGCAATGTCCCTGGTTTAATTGCGGACCTTTGTTCGCACGTCATGCGTCATCTCTCTCCCCTCATTTCCCATCATCTCTGTACCCTCTCTGCTGTTTAAAGAGGCTATTAAAGGAGACATATTCTGCTCATATTCAGGTTCATAATTTTAAGGTGGGTTATTACTTAAAAACGTTTACATGCTCTAATGTTCAGCAGATGCATCACTTTCCTCATATTGTCCATTGCTGCAGCTCCTCTTTTCAGCCTTTGTCTGAAATGCTCCTGTCTCTTTAAGCCCCCCTCTCCTGATGAAGCACAGTCTGCTCTGATTGGCCAGCTAAACCCCTCTGTGTTGATTGGTCAACCCTTCCTGTGTGAATGGGAAGCATCGGCCACCGCTGGCTTATTGCTTGTTAGGGGGCGTACCAAGCCGGTAGGTGTTCTTTATGCAAATGAGATGACATCACAATGACACATGACGATTCCATGGAAGTATCGACGAGGCTGCAGATCGTCGTTTCACGAGCAGTGTTTTCTTTGTGGGAGAGGAGCTACCTTTACTATGAACTTTGGCCTTTTAAAATTGGCTAACTAAGTAATAATGATTGTAATAATAATAATAGAGAAAAGAAAAACTAATAATTCATTATATGTCTTCTCAAATGCCCATGTCTGTAAAATGAAATATTAAACATGTTTGTAATGTTTGAGTGTCCACATACTTTGGTCCTTGAATGTTCCAGCATCCTTTTCATTCATGTTGGCATTTATCCAGCTTTTCTTTTAACACATGACTAACAGCACTGATGAAAGTGGAGGTCAAAGAGGCTGCTGAGAGCATATGCCTGAATATTTTTACATGGTGTAGAGGCTACTTGAATTAATGACCGATCAATATTCTATTATACTGTAATCAGAGACTACGGGCCGACAACACTGCGAGGTCCCACATGATCTGGACTCTGCTCCTTTAAGGCTGTCGGCTGGTGAGCCATCGCAGGGGGTGAAGTTGCAGAGGATTGAAGTTTGGAAAACTACCAGAGACGGAGACGTCTACATGTCATAAATACTTTCTCTTCACTTACTTTACATCTCTCAGGAGGAGTGTAACGAGATTCACCTCTCCTTTCACAGCAGGCGGTTTGTCTGTCACACCAGTACCTCGATTTCTGAGTTCTCATTTGTGTCTTTCTTGACTGCCACCATAAGTGTGTGTGTGTGTGTGTGTATGTGTATGTGTGTGTGTGTGTGTGTGTGTGTGTGTGTGTGTGTGTGTGTGTGTGTGTGTGTGTGTGTGTGTGTTTTAGCTCACCCAGCTGCATTGAGGTGCGTGCCTGGTTTGTGTGTTGGCTCGAGCGCAGGCAGTTCTTCAGCTGGGCGGCGGCAGTTTGAGGCGAGGAGGCGGGACTGACGGCGTTAATAGAGTTGGCTGAGTTTACCAGTGGGGTGGAGGGACGGGGCAAAGAGGGCCCCGGGGACCCTGGAGACGAAGGGTCAGGGATTTTACTCCCCACCTGACTACACCCACCAACTGGACTGGACAGACACGAGCGAGTAGCACCCACTCCGAATGGAGCCCTGCAAAGATGAGAGAGTAGAGAGATATTGACTCGTCAATTTTCAAATGATCAGATCTGATGTTTGGTGGTTTTCGTCAGCTCTAACCTATGTTAACATAGAGAAAAACTGCATGTTTAGCGTTTTAAGTAGCATTTTAATCTTGACTGAAACTATCTGACTGCCAAGAAATTTGGAAACTGACATCCATGGTGCAGAGAGGATGGATATTTAAATACTTAATATTTACATCTGGAGCCGCCATGTTTTTTTTACAGTAGCCCAGACTGGACAAACTAAACACCTTTTGAGTTTTTATGAAAACTGAAGGCTACCACAGGTTCTCTTTCATGTTTGGAAGGGGAGGCTGGGGTGAGGTAACATGCAACTTCACCACTAGATGTCACTAAATTCTACACACTGATCCTTTAAATAAACAAGCTTTTAGCTTCTTTTTTGAGGCATCCAGAGAGACTGCTAATCTGATTTAAATAGGAGGGGCAATCAATAATTTCAGAGCCATTCCTTCAATATGCGATCACCTTTTGTATCACGAACGAGGGACAATGAGTAAGCCCTGGACAGAAGACAGAAGATGTACATAGGTGCCTGGCTAATGTAAAGAATATAGAATGGGTGTGACATGGCTCATCTTGCTGGATCCAGTCAGCAGCCTTGCAGCAACATTCTGGGCCATTTGTCACTGAGGCAGGTGCGAAGGGAATTACAGTAATTGGGTCTGGAAGATATAAAAGCATGACATATTATCTCCAGTTCTGTTTTTTACACTAATTCCAGAAATCTCTGTCTCTAGAACTGTTCACTTTATCCGCTTCACACTTGTCATGTGTGTTGTTAAAGACCTGAGGAAGTGCAGTGTCGATTTGGACATGTGATACGGTCAATATTAATAAACTTTGAATGCACATGTGACCAGAGCTCTGTAGCAGCAGTGTCTAGGACTCATTAACGTGACTACGTTGATCACGACAACAGATTCTCAAGTTCGGGCGTTCAGTGTGCTGAACTCTGAATAAACAGGTGAACAGCCTTTTGTGCAGGGTTCTGTGGACTGAGTCCTGCATCTTTAGTTGCAACAGCTAAATTACTGCAGGTCACTTTTACAGTTTAAGAAAGAATGTTGCAACCAGCATCACCGCAGGCAGAGCAAACAGCCCATTCCAAACAGACAAGTTCAGAAAGCAATGCACTGCAAAATGCATGAGACATGAACAGGTTTAGGATTTGTTGTGCTGTTGTTCGAAATGAAGTCTGATCAAAAATGACACAGAGATTTCTAAGAATGGACTTTTCAGTTGGAGAAAGAGACCCATACACTAGGATACCTTAGAAGTGATGTTATCACGAGCTATGATAAGAACTTCAGTCTTATCTGCATTTAACTCTACACAACAGCTAACCGGCCAGTCCCTAAAGTGAAATGTATCAGCAACAACCATGATATAAGCATTAGCTAAAGGCATTAAAGAGCCTATAGGTAGAGTATATCCTCACAAAGCCACTAACAAAGTGTGCACTCTTGTTAAGAAAAAAAAAGGTTATCGCCGGGAGTTTGTCCATAATGGCAGCGCAGGAGCGACAAATGGTTCTATTATCCTTTGTCATAGGGAGTGATGTAAGTGCCATTATCTGACTGGTGGATCATCACAACATAGTGTCCTGCTGTAACATGCATGAAGCTGCAGGCTGCAGAGTGCTGAATGGCAGAACAGTGAGCTGAACATCATTGACGCAGCGGTATTCACACTCTTATGGCTGCCCATCGACTTCCAGTCATGCACACACCGAGTTATGGCTTTCTGAGTGTGTGTGTGTGTGTGTTTTTTTTCAACTGACAAAAACAGCAAAGATATTCACAGCTTTTTTGAGTTGAGGTTCTCGATAGACAAAACACATTTATTGAACTGCTTTTTAGATATGTTGAGATATACAAGTGGATTTGTAAACCCATGGATCGTGATCGTGGGTGGTGATGAATCGTGACCGTGGTGGCAGCTGGCACTAACTCCTCCATTTCAATTGTCATTGCTGCTCCCTCCATCTCCATCAGGCATTTACTTATGTATAAATACTTTAAACATTGACACACCTTTCCATTATGTTGAAAACTGTTTCTTATAATCAGTGTTGTAAATATTCTAATATTCAGCTACACGCAGCATCTTTTTTCCTCTGTTAATAGGATTTATTTTGATGTATTCAATGATTTTTTTAAGCCTTAATACAGTTCAAACAGAGGAGTCAATTAATGTTAACCCATAACAGAGTGGAAAATCCTACAAAGCCTAAAAAAAAATCTCAAATGAATCTAGTAAAAAGGGTCCTTTATGCTCAATTTTGGATAAATACTTAACCAGAACCTTCATTCCAACTGTATTGGTGCACATTTTCTAAAAAGCTGCCACTGAGACATTGCGAGTAGTCAAAAGTTCAAGTGACACACTAACATACGGCCAAACTGTTTGAGGAGAGGTTAAGCGAGTTGGTCAGAAATTTGAATCTGCCCTCTACAGCTTTGCCTCGGCTTCGCTCATTAAGAGGGACATTGTTATGACCTCTTCCTCCATCGCCACGTTTGGTGTTGTTTTTGGAGTCGTGGAAGGTTCAAAGAAGGAGAGGAATAGCAGCTCGAGCAGCAGTATCGACAGCTGAGCACGAGGAAAGGGGAGGTATGCCACAGAGAGAGTTCACAGCTACTACTTCTTCATCTCATGTTGGACCGAATGACTGTTCCAATTTAAAATAGGCCTTGGGGGGCGCAAATGGAGGCTTTAGTGCTCCCCCGACCTGGCCCTTTGCTGCGTGTCTTCCCCCATTCTCTCTCACGCTTACTGTCCTGTCGATAAAGGCGAAAATTCTTGGAAAAACATCTTTAGAGAAAAAGTGTCAGCCTTAACAGTGACTCACTATCGCCTCTTAAGTTACAAAGTGGTATTACAAGACGAGATGGGCCAGGGCTGGTAGGTTAGCATCAGTTTCCACAACGCTGTTTGATGTCAACGCTGTTATTTCTTCACATTGCTTTAATAAGTTAAGTTAGAAGAGATACTGCCTCATTTAAGTGCATTTTAAAAAGTACGACATGTCCATACAATCAGCATGTATTGGCTGGCTGTGCTTGTGTGTGTGTGCACGTTTGGCAGACCCTCATTATCATACTGAGAAATTTCTGAGCTGCACTGCAGACAAAAGAGGGGAAGAGGTTGGGGGGTTCGGGCGGGGGAGTGGAGGAAGAAGGAGAGAGTATGCTCGTGTAGAAATAACAAATTACCTCTCATTTGATTACTCGCCCATCCTACCTCTCTCTTTCTCTCTCTCTCTCTCTCTCTCTCCCTTTCCGAGATTGCGTAACTGCAGAATGTGAAGCAGCCATTCATATCCAGTGAAGAGAGACACCTGCTGTTTTTTGCAACCATTTCATCTCTTTGTGCCACTCTCTTTCTTTTACCTTCTCCTTCCACCTCCTCATCAAGTTGTTTCTTTGTTTTCAGATCATCTATTTCAGTTTTCCTCCACCTCCTTCTATTTCATCACCCCTTTCTTTGAGCCGTTTACCCTCCCTCTCATTTCTTCTCTCACCCCCATCCCCGAGTATCCCGCAGTACCATATCTTTCACCTCATCTTCTCATTATCTTTCTCTCCCTCCCTTTTCCCTCTGTTTTCTTTCTCTCCAGCTATTATCCTAAATCTCCCTCGCTTTCACGTTCTTCTCCTCTTATGTTTTTTTTTTCAAATGCATCACGGAGCAGAATACAGATTAGATGAACAGCCACTGAAAATGTTTTCATGTTCAGTCATAATGAGGGAGAGTAAATTCCCCAAATATGCTTTCAGAACACTCATTCTTCTGTTTGATTTGATTTTAACAGCTGTGACTCTCCCTGGTCAGGATGCCAAAAGTAACAATGATGATGATAATGATCTGCATTGAATATATAGTGCTGGCCAAACATTAGAAAAGCCAGTCTGTGCTGACTGCTGTTTTGCATATTACGCAATATTTGATTCATGTTTGTATTGAAATCAAATCCAATGACTTATAAAAATGGATTTACCTTGTTCCACTATGGATTGTGAGGATACATTTTAATACTGAATTCCACTCAGAGTAGGCCGACATACCTCCCCCACCCAGATTTTCACTTTTACTGCACTAAAATCTTTTTCATCAAAATCCATGAATTATTACAAACTAAAACGTTACTAAAATTGTCTTGCAATGCTTGAAAAAAAAGTAAACAAAAATTCCTGGATCTGCACCAAAATTCAGTTCAGAGGTGTAAATATAATCCTGACATGTGGGACACAACAAACCGAAGCAGGAAAAATACATTATCTCCATGAGGAATACAGTATCTGCAGATTACGACTCAGCTATCAAAAGTCCAAAACATTCGTTTGTCTTTTGGCCTGCCTGTGTGATAAGAGGCAGCCGGAGCACACTCTGTACGATTCCCTCCTGTAACAAGCACCTAAATTACGCTGCTCAGGCTGATCTGTATCTTTTGTCGGAGCTGGGAAATGAAAATGAAAAATGACAATTTTAATCATAACTACTGTGTTAGTGTTATTGTGTTTGGATAAAATTAGGGACCTTGGTGTGATTGTATTCTATTGTTCAATTCACATGATTGAACTAAATAAATGGAGGTAAGGTTTGAACAGGACATGTGGCTTTGGGGAATTAACTGTGCTCATACTTTGGCTTCTCAAGCAATTCACTTCTCATCTTGGGCAAATGAAGAGCTACTTCAACCTCCATCGCCAACTGCACACCCCTATAGGATATGATTATAATTGCTACTTGCGTTTATCTGGATGTGAGGGGTGACATAATCCCCTGGGAGGCTGTGTCACCTCAATACCCATCCCCCCCCCCCTCCCCAAGCCTGAGCTCACTGACCTGGACACGGGGGTGACATAGTTTCCTGGGAAGACACCGGAGGCAGCTGTTCTCAGCGAGGTGCCTTTGAACCATCCGTCTTGACACTTCTCCGTCACCCGATACATCTCCCCTTTCCTAAGTTCAAGCTCGTCAGCCTTCTGGGGCTTGTAGGCGTACAGAGCCAGATATCTGGGGAACAAAGCCGACAAAATGAGCAACAGACGAAATGGGAAAGTGAGTCAAATACTGTCGGAAAAACTGTGGCAAATATTGTACAACAGATTATCAAATTATTTGTTTCATTCCATTTATCTCTCATTGGGCGTCTTCATTTCAAAACCAGTGGATTACTCCTAATGTGTTGTGCTGTATGAGCAAAAGCAAAGCCAGTCTAATTGCACAATTATGAAGTGAACATTAGCAAATTAATTCTTTCATAAAACGAGTAAAAATAACTGTCAGTGTGTAAAAAAGGGAGAAGAGAATTTCACTTTCTCCGGACAAATTTACAAAGATGAGCCCAAAATAAGATTTCACACCTAAAAGTCTGAGCAAAGGTTTGTGTCTTTGTTACATTGTAAACATTTAATCAAGTTTCACATTGCAATTTATTAGAGTGGACTGAATAATGTTTTATGATATATGTCATCCCCCATGTGGGCTGTGTCGGACTGAAGGATCTCCCCCTCCCAAACAGTCCGGTAAGCAGTGAATGGCTGCCTAATCAACATGTCCTTGTTAACGTGCCTATAGAAACAGGTACACTGATGAATGTAGTATTTAGCATCTTCCCACAGGACTGTGTTTATGTATCATGCGTATTGTTTATTTCATCTGCTTATCACATAGCTCAGTTCCTGGTCCTGTCGCTGGGAGACATTGGTAGTCAGCAGTGCCAGACTCCAACAGAAGACGATCAGACCAAAAGAGTAAACAAGCAATATATGCGCTGCCTCCCGTTGCCATGGTAACAGATGTGGGAACTGTCTCCCATCTCCCCATGGCAACAGACAAGGTTGCCAGGTCAAGATGGAAACGTCCGACCTCATCAGTGGGACAAACCTGCTCCGGACGTACATTCATGTGCATGTGTGTGTGCTCGTGTATTTATTGTGTGTGATTGTCTGTGCATGCATGTGTATGGGTATGTGCGCACAACAAAAGTGCGTTTGTACCTGCAGCACTGCTTTAATAAAATCAAATCATATGTTATTTAATGTGACTGTGGCTGTATTTGACTCAGATCCTGCAGGCGGGACACGAGATGGTATTGAAGAGCAGATACACTCATTTTTACCTCCATGCTCCTGAAGACCCTGACTGCCAATTCATTCCCTGTCCCCTTTTAATCCGTAAACCTAATTCTAACCTTGGACGAAGGGAGGACTGAGCAAATGTCATCATTTTCCACAAATATCCCAAAATATCCTCCCTCTCCTCGTGCTCTCAAACTCAAACTAGTCCGAGAACAAGATCAGAAACAAGCTCTGTTTGAAGATACCCGTGACTTTCTGGCAGTTACCTGCCACATTAATTACGAGGTAAATTATAGAACCACCTCGCTCAGCGCACCGGCCATCTGGATGTGACTGGAGTTGTTACATTTCCATGAGAATATAATTGTGCCCGTGAGAGTGTGTCAGGTAGATTTGGGCCCTTAATCCGTTTAGGAAATTATCGGCCCGTGTGAAGTCGGTGAAATCAATAGCAGAGCCTCTTACTGCAGCCTGTGCAGTTTGTCCCGTGTTTGAACACCGAGTCATATTAGCCCTGAAATATCTGTGCGGAGCTACGGAATTAAATTTTCTGGCACATTTGTACAGGTACATTTTTAAAAAAAAGAAAAAAAAACACCTGCCTGCCTGAGTTCCTGGTGGCCTGAGGGTTTAAGATGCTGACCGTGACAGTGGAACATTTGCAGTTCAAGATTTTTGACTCTCTCTCTCTGCCCCCTTTCTCCATCAGCTGTCGACTGACCATGATTAGAGAATAAAAGCAAAATGTCATAAAAGACGAGTCAAACATTCCACATATCCATCTGATGAATTGAAGTGAAACTAATACAGTTAGCACAGTGCAGATTGTGCTTTGTTTATCTGGTGTTGGTTGTAAGGGAAAAAGTACGTCAGGCTGATAGGGACGTTGACTGTGTCTCTGCACCCACATTTGTTACAGAGAGAATTTCACAACACGAATTTGCAGTTGTGTCCATCCACTGCCTCAGTAAACAGCACATACAATGTTATATTGGACATAATTAACAAGATGGACAGAATATCTACTGACACACATGTCCACACAATTGGGTCTGGACTTTCCTCTGGGTTTGCCTTTTACACATGAACAACATAGCAGAAATCTGTGTGTTCAGGTGAGGGGTGGAGCGAGAACATGCTTTTGATAACAGCACATCGACACCTGCGTTGGTCCTTATTTTAGTTTTTAAATTTTTTGATATTTTACACGCCTTTATCTGTGTGGATGAATTGTCTGTGCACTTTTGTTTGCTTTCCAGCCTTGAATTGTCCCTTAAGAGACGAATAACGTATTTTGATTGATTGAAACAATGTAGCTGTAAATGTTCACTTCTGCAACTGCCAACATCTTCCTGTAATAATTTTAGATATGTGAATCTATGAGCTACTGCCATACTTGTTTTAGATTTCAGATTGAGGCTCACTTGTTTTCTACTTGTCTTCGTACCACAATGTCATTTCCAGGGTTTCCTTCATCAATCCTTAAAAGTTGAAACATTAAATCACAATGCTCTGCACTGATTCTAAGCTTAATGTATATCCAGTGCTGCATTGGAAAGTAAAGACTTAAAGTCACATTGTTCATGGTTCATTTTTCCCAATTTCCCAATGCTCATCTCTACAGCTGTTTTCAGAAAATTGGGTCAATTTCCAGACTTTGCCTTTCACATATGAAGAATGCAGCAGGAGACTGTCCGGGTCAGACACAATCACAGGAACAGGAAAATGTCCCCACACTCAGGTGAGGAGTGTCGTCTGGTTAGCGTGCAGGAGGGAGGAAAAATGAATAAATTCTGCTGAGGAAGTCAGAATCTCAACACCGGCGTCGGCTCATATCTTCAAAACCTCTTGAATCTCTATTTGTCTGTGTCTTCTACGAGTAGAAATACTTTTATTCTTTTATTTTTCAGTTTTACGTCCATCATGTGTTAAAAACATCATCAACACACCCACTTACTCGCTGTGAATTCTCCAGACAATATCCTGCTGTACTCCCACATTCTCACTTGGACATTCTCTGAAGTTTCTACCAGGGGGCTGGCAGGAAAAATGTTTAATGTTGCGTTCTCACATCCAGATAATATCAGGAGAAAATCCAGAGTTCAGTACATGTCTGAAAACAGCTTATGAAAGCACACAACACACCGCAGAAAAAATGCAGAGTATGCATAGTACAGACTGTGGCTGTGCTGTTGAAAGCCTTGTTATGAAAGACTGATGTAACTGTACTTGTGACTGTATTCTCGTTTCTGAGGATTTCATCCTTGACCAGTGGAGGAGTAAATGTAGTTTCAGAGGTGGTGGAACATGGCCAATATCTCTGGGCACAAAACAGAAGAAATATATTTAACACAGCCAGAAGCTGGGTTCAGAAATCATACTTGCTTCTCAGGCACAAATCCACACATTAATAAAACGGAAACAGGCGGGCGTGAGGAGGGACTAAAAACCCAGGTAGCAGGTGGGTTGCTCTGACAGCACCCGGAGGCGTACTCACATGTTGAGTGGCAGCTGCACCTTGGCATGGGCCAGCAGCTCAGAGGTGATGGATGCCACTTTGGGGGGCACCAGGACCCCCGTCGAGGAGGGAGAGGGACCAGGGGGAGAAGCATCCTAAAGACAAACAGAAAGATACATACAGAGTGTTTGTTTTTTTGTTGTTGTGGGTGCCTGCTTCCTTTCCAGCTTGTCAGAATGCATCCTGGGTATTATTCAGAGACAGCTAAAACACTTAAAGTACAGGTGTGAATGCAACCACAGGCAACGTGTGTGCAGTTGAAAGCTGTCAGAGAGAGGAATCAATTTATTCAAATGCAAGTGTCAGAATGGATGATTGGGGGATATGTTATATCTTGAGGGAAAGAGTGGCCAAAGGGAAATCAGGTTTGCAGAATGAAAGTGCATGTTTACTGTATGTTTAGAGTCTGAATAAGAAATATCAGGAGCACAAAGTTACTCATGTGCTTCACTGACCTAAAGATTCATTATAAATTAAAAGCATTTTAATGATACGCTTTTCATATAAGTTGGAAAGTTAGTCAAACTAACCAAACGTATTTTTGCAAAATCTCTGTCAACTCGTATTCACGACAGAAAATGATGCATCCCAAATGACGGGGGAGCCCAAGTATAGTCAAGAGGGAATCTTGGGTTGTGTTGTTGTGTTGCTTTAATACTTCCACACTGTTTGACTACACTGAGGTATCTTTACCACTGCTACATATTATTATTAGAGAGTGTGTGTGTGTGTGTGTGTGTGTGTGTGTGTGTGTGTGTGTGTGTGTGTGTGTGTGTGTGTGTGTGTGTGTGTGTGTGTACCTGGATGCGTGCAGCAGCTCTGGGGTCAGAGGAGCTGATAAGCACTGGGTGGGAGATCTCCATGCTATGCCTGTTGTTGAGCTGGGCGGCCCTTTGGCTGACAGACAGTGCCGAAAACGAATGTCGCTTCTTGGCGTTTTTCTTTCCTTCGCCTCGCCGGTGGCCAGAGCCGTTCCCGTTTGACGGGGAGGCACTGGGTGAGGGGCCAGGAGAGCAGGGGCCCAACGGGGCGGGTTCGGAGCTCGGGCCCGGAGCGTTCGTTGGCGGAGGTTTGTCGATCTCCATCAACTGCTTGGCTGTTTCGTTTAGCTGAGAGGAGAGGAGATGTATTTCAGGTGTCAGTCCTCAGTGGTTCAAACACAACATCATAACAAGTGAGTTTGTGTGGCCTCTCCTCACTTGTTCTTCTTGGCAGCTTTTCAAACTGAGTGTAACCATCATCACTTACAGCAGATGGTCTAGAGAGAGTAACACACACTCTGACCATTTCTCCATCAAACACACAGATACAAGAATAACTCCCAGAAAGGTGAACATCCCTTTCGCTTTTTGTTGGTTGTAAGAATCAGAGTTAAACTCAGCATGTAGGTGGATTTCAGGAGGAATGAAGGACTACGTCTTGAGGTAACCTCGGCCAACAACGGGTCTCTCAATCAAAACAAATAACAAAAGACATAGTTTGAGGATGTCATGAGGCAGCGTGGAATCATGGGAGTTTTCTTGTCCCACAATCCTCTTGGGTCACTTGTGCGTTGCAGTTTACTGGAAGTGCTTTGGCTACCGAACGCGCAGCAAACGGCAATGAATCATCGTGATCTGTTACTAGTGATCAATACAAACAATGGAAGAATAAAACAGCTGACTGGCTAACTAGCTAGGAGTGTGTTTTTCCTTCATGATGCGTTATTTGCCCCACATATATTATAACAGACATGGGCAAAGCCACGGATAAAATGTATATATTGCACAATTAAAACTGCGCACCTTGAATAAAACTGGGGATTTTTGGTTTGAACATCTTAGAAAACATTTTGGAAACTGTGAATGCACAAGCATAAGTATTATATCTGAGATCTTATGGATGGAGCTGCATGATGAGGATTTATGCAATAAACTACACAACCCACAGAAGTAATGGTTGACTTTAAGATCTAAACATATTACTCTTTCTTACATGGCCCAAAAGAGAAATAAGCTTTTAGCCTTATTGTGTTTTTATCCTCCACGGCGTTAAGTGCATGTCAGGGCTGGGCGACTGCAATCTTCTGTTTACTTTCAGTATTAGCAAATAAATCCATCTATACAAGAAGTAAACATTCCCTGCAGCACACAGTGCATAATGAATCGAATGGTCCGGTCACAGCCCTGGATTTTAACAATGGTGGTGAATGTTGTTTTGTTTTTTTTCCCACCAGAAACTGCAGTGAAAGAAACACCTGACTTCTGATTTAAGGTCACACTGCTCACTCTGATATTTAATGTGTTGACTGGTTTTATGTAGAAGCGCGACACAGGTGGAGGAAAACACATCTTACTAATGTGCATAACCAGCTGATGCAAAAAAACAGGTAAGATGGGCATTAATTTAGATGCGTAAAATATCTATTCATGTTCCTTAGCAGCCAATACATGATTTGATTCATTAAATGTGTTTCCTCCGCCAAGGAGTCTGTCTGTCAGTCTGTTAGTCAGAAGGATTACGCAAAAACTACTAAACGCATTACCATGAAACTTGGCGGTAAGATGCCTCATTGATCAGGAAAGAACCCATTACATTTTGGTATGGATCTGATAAAATGGGCTAATCCAGGAATATTGTGCCACTTTATCTGCAGCGTTTCCTACAGAATTAAGTCAATCTAATGTGGTTTCAGATCTGCTCACTTCAAATTAAGCCCTTTTAAAATACACTTTAAAAAAAATTCATTAGTGTCTTGATTAAACTGAAATATCATGGCCGAGGCCAAACTATTGTAGATATAATACTTTTTTTGAATAGTTAATTTAACACCCAATGTGGTGAATTCCTCCAGCTACACGCAGTAGGCCACTGTTGGCACTCGACAGGGACACTTGAGGGAAAAAGCTATTTTGCTTTCATTACGAGGACGTTTTGTTTAACACCCGCCTCAGTGAAAACTCTGTAGTTAACATTCTCTCTCCGTACTCGTCTCTACAGCGTAAAAGCAAACGAGAAAAGCAAATATCACACCTACAGCGAAGGTGTGTTTAATGTCCCGAGATTAATGTTAACATCCTTGATGGAAAATTCTTGGAGTAAACTTCGAAAAACTCTGAAGGTCGTGGTCTAATTCTGGTGTTAAGATATAGTGGGTCATGAATTTAAAGCAGCCCCCCCCCCACACACACACGGAGAGAGAGAGGCCAGATTGAAACAGGGTAACAAGAACTAATATGTTGACAGTCAACATCAGCTTCAGCCCTCATTTACATCAAAATCATGTCTGTTTAACGTAACCTCAAACTCCAGAACAATCCCTGGAGAGGAAGTCAAGCACCATTTTCTGTGTGTGTGTGTGTGTGTGTGTGTGTGTGTGTGTGTGTGTGTGTGTGTGTGTGTGTGTGTGAGACGGAGAGTGCAGGACCGAGCCGTCTCAGCTCAGTGTTGGCGATGTAGCATTTCCATATTAATAGATATGCTAATCAAAGCCGAATCATATGCTAATGAGCTTGATGGATTGATGCTGCAGATATAACTCAGTTTACTCTCATGAGGACACGCCAACTTGCACACACACACACACACACACACACACACACACACACACACACACACACACACACACACACACACACACACATAAACAAACAAAAGGTCCGAAAGCACTCCAAAAACTTATATTGCGACCTTTCAAGTTACTTTTGCACATACATTCAAGTTTGTGTCTCCATATACACACACACACATACAGTAGTTGCCAGTCTCACACACACACACACACACAGGCCAATGTCTGCTGTGTCAGTTTCCTCTTAACGACCAACATTATAGTGCCCAGTAATGCTGCAGTAAAGGAGATAAGGGAGGAGAGAGAGAGAGAGAGAGAGAGAGAGAGAGAGAGAGAGAGAGAGAGAGAGAGAGATGGTGTTGATAGAGACAGCTTTTCACTCGCTGCTGTTTGGCTGAATTTTTGGGCTGAATGAAATCTCCAAGGTCCTCTATTATGTTTGCTGCTCACTGTACACTGTGTACTCTGCGTCTTTTGGAGGGTGAGCGATCTCTCCAGGTAATATGTCCTGAGCTGATGAGCTTTTGTCTGCACTGTGAAAAAGGGTAAGCCAGCGAGATACATGCATGACCACGCATGCACGCACACGCACACACACACACGCACGCACGCACGCAGACAAAACCAGTGGCAAGTGGCTTCTCCCTCCTGCTGCAGAGACGGTAAGGTGCATAAGCATGAGCTAGGAAGGAAGGAAGGAAGAATAGAGAAAGAGAGAGAGAATAGCGAAAAAGAGAATGAGAGAAAGAATATAGAAAGAAAGAATAAAGAGAGAGAGAGAGAAAAGAAAGGAAGGAGGACATAAAGACAAAGAAAGAAACAAAAAATAAACAAATAAAGACAGAAAGAAATAAAAGATGAAAAGGAAGTCTGTCCCAATCTCATCTCCCATTGACAGATCTTCAAATCCAAATCTTCCAACAGGGATCCTTAACTTTTACAACACACCCTCATTAAATCATCACATGTTAAACTACACCGATCTAACCAAAGTCAAGTTTTATGATAATTTCTTCACAACAGTTTGATATAAGCTCTGGTATAAGAAGGACAGTATTTTATCTGTAGAAGTTAATACAAAGATCTGGACTCGTACATCTCCAGTCTCAAATACATCTGTTGCCATGGTAGTAAATCATTAAGTGGAAACTCATTTATCTGTAGTGGTTATGATGGTTATAAGTAATGAAATGTTTTAAATGGATTAAAATAAACCTGCACAATCTGAAATTTCAGCATCCTCCTTTTCTCCACAAACCATTCAAAACTTCCACTTTCAGCTTTTACCACATTATTTCAGTCGCAGTTTTTTCCTTACACCCAGAGCACAGGACAGAGGAAAGTCTCCCACACCGAGAAAGGATTATTAAATTACTGAAGTTCATAATTTAAGAAGCAGCAAACAAAACCTCAGTGGAATTACATTTCATTTGCACAGTTATGGTCAATTAATTTTCCACAAGTGTAGCCATAACTGCTGCAAAATCAAAGTGTCATAATAAAAGTTTAGAAGCCAATAAAGGTAGAAACCACAGATATATGTAATGCAGATCGTTTACAGTAACAGTGAAAACTCAGGAATAGTCTGCTATAAATGTCCCACTGATGCATGTAGCCATAAAGAACACAATAACAGTCTTTTTAAACTTTTCTGATTCTGCTGGTGGTTTATTCCATCTCAAGAGAAACTGATAAAAGTCACCTGATCATGTTTTATAACATTACATTGGATAAAAAGCTTTTTTACTGTATATTATTGTAGAATACTTGTAAGTACAGTAAAAACAGACTAGTTGGTGTTGTCGATGGAGATCTTCTTTCATTGTAAATTGCTTGAAATATGTTTTAAGCTGCTTCATAACATTTCCTTTGGAGTTTCTGGAGGGGTTCCAAGTAAGAACTCAAATGTCAGTTGCTACGTACATTTTCTGGAACGTTTCCTGCCAGCCCCCTTCGTCAAACGTCCCAAAAAATATCTAAGGAAAATTCACAGCAAGTGAGTGGGCGTGCTGATGACTCCTCTACGGGTGACGGACACAAAACTGGGAAAATACAAAGATCTCAGGGGGAGAAACAGTTGCCAAACACGTAGAAGAAGACTTTCTAAGATTCGAGAGCTTTTGGTGATTCGGGCCGGCACCGCTGTCATTGTGCTCGTAAACAAAAACACGTGATTTCCACAGCGGAAATCTGTGCACGTCATGTTCTTCCTCCTGCTTGCTCCATCCAGGCTCCACCCCCCACCCTGAATGTTCTGCACATTTTCCTGTAGTGTCTTCTGATGTGACCCAATTTTCCAGACCTGCAGCTGATTCCCTCTCTGTGGCTGTTTCTAAACCTGTACACAATGATGCTTCATCCATCAGCTCACTAACTATTATTGGTCGGAGCTTTTCTAGTCTTATAAAGTCTTATAAACCACTCAAAGCCCTTTACATTACAAGTTGCACTCACCCATTCCAGCACACATTTATACACAACGCTTTTTCTATCACACAACATTCATACACTGTTGGCTCAGCCATCAGGGCTAATTTGAGGTTCAGTATCTTGCCCAAGAACACTTTGGAAAGCAAGAGTGGAGGTGCCAGTCTGGTGGTTGGACTTTCTGGTGGCGTCCCAGTCATCTGCGAACCACTCCTTTCTCGGCCCAATACCAACACAAGCATTCACATCAAATTCGGAGTGCTACAAGAGGTACTCCATGTCCACACACACACACACACACTCATACACATACACAAACACACACACAAACAGCTCAGCAAGAAACCCCCCCCCCCTCGTTAGCTGCATGCACACACACACACACGTGTACCCCTGCAGTGTCAGAGTCAGGGAGACGTCTAAATTATTGATGCATCTCTATTTAATAGGAACCCCTGTGTGTCTGTGTGTGTTTGTGCCAACTTTCCTCAGTTTATGGCTTAATCACCATTACCTAAGAGAGTCGTTTGGGCTAGCAGCTAATTTCAGGGGCATGATTGGATAACCAAGACTCCAGCACTATGTAGGGTGCAAATCCGGAGAGAGAGAGAGAGAGAGAGAGAGAGAGAGAGAGAGAGAGAGAGAGAGAGAGAAGGCGATAGAAACCGAGAGAAAGTGTGCAGGGAGTGCAGTGTGATTAGACAATGACCAGGACATTGATTCCACACGTGTATCTGCATGGATGTGGAGATTACCACATGTATTGTCCTATAATTGTGTCTTTGTGACTGAGTGCATGTTCACTTAATAGCAGATGAAAAGCAGTAGAGAGCAACGTTTAAAACCAGCATGAAGGATGAGTCATCCCATTAGACTCCGTCTCCAGTCTCGTCCAGTCTCTACATTAATGAGCCACAGTGCACGAGCACACAGAGTGCTGAATACACTGGATCTGACCTTATCATATAACATACACACACGCACGCACGCACGCACGCACGCACGCACGCACGCACGCACGCACTGATGCATAGTGATACTTTCCAGTGTGAGTGAACGTCCTGTCTTTGAAGGTTTCATCATTTGTTTTTGACAGGGCCAAATTTGTGGTGACAGAGAAGAGAAGCCTTAACAACAGCATGAAAGGAGGATTTACACATCATCCTTCCCTTTTCCACAACTGGCTTTTATACCATCCACAGCAAAATGTGCACGATATGTTTCCCAGCTGCACAAGGATTAAAGTGAAATATATTCCAGTCTTGAAAGGAGTCGCACTATGAAAGAAGGTAAAATGTTTGGGGAGCTGGATTTTATTTTCATCCTTTTACAGAGAGGAAATCCCGGAAAGAAACCTTTGACTTGCAAACAGCATTTTCAATTCAATTTGCATTTCTGCAGCAATTTTACAGTTTAGCTGCCTGTTTAAATACGTAAGTGATCAAATATACAGGAAACCTCAAAGAGAAACAAAGTAAAACTGGAGCCGAATACCATTTAGCTCAAATATACTGTATTAGAAACATGGCAGCAAGTGCTAACTCGCATGTGAATGACAAAGAAACCGAAAAGTTTGTATTACATTTCTACATTTTTCAGTCAATTTTTCTGTTCTGCTTTCAAATCCCTTTTCAACTTAATTTTGATGAATTTTGTTAAGAAAAGTGCTACACAAATAAAGTTTATTATAATAAAAATAGTTATTATCATAAAAGTTTTCTGCCTTCCTCCTCTCTCCAAGGTAGCGGCATATAATAAATGAAAATATATTTTTTTCTATAATAAATTGATATGTGATGGCTATTATTTTTGGTACGTGAGTGTGTGTGTGTGTGTGTGTGGTTACCTCCACGTAGAGAATAGGGAAGATGCCGATCTTGTCTCCCAGCATGCCCTCTGCCCAGTTCTCGTCCACTCGCCTGATTACTGTCAGTACCTCATCCTGAAGAGCGAGGAAATGAGTGAGACTACTACACACAAACATACAGTACACACACACACACACAAATAAACACACAACTGTACCAAAAAAACATCTGAATGAAGGACTAAGGAATAAATTAACAAGAAAAAAGACGTCAAGGGTTAAAATAATCACTGTGATGTTCTTGCAGCTCATTGACTACTAATCAAGCGTCGTGCAAACACTTTGAAAGCAGACATGTACGTTTTTAGATTGATGGGAAGCTACTGGTTTCAGATCATTTCCCATGATTTCATTTCAAATGTTTTTCAGTTCAGTTCATGACAGATGTCACTGCTCATCCTCTCCTGTGCACAGACAGACTCACTCTGTGCTGCAATATTAACATTTTTTACCAAGCAGCAAGATTTATTTTTGGTTGTTGCAGCAGTGGGACATTTTGGACGATTGCAATCTTTAAAAATACGAGTCAAACCTTCTTGAGTAAATACAAAACTGTGGAGAAAGATGAAATCACTCTCACAACATTGAATGAATTAAAGACGCTGTTTTTGATCTATTATGACCTTGGCAACGGATGGGAGTTACTCCACCACAGACTTCGGGTACTGCAACCAAAGGAAACTACTAGATACAATACCAGTACTGTATAAGGTGCCAATCTTTTTAATAACCTATAGATTTATTTAGCAAATTCATTAAAAAGAAGAAACGGAAATATTACATCATCACAAGTATTCAGATCCTTTACTCCAAACTGTTGAAGTAGTATTGGAAGTGATTCCAGGCTCAAGTCTTCTTGGTTATGTCTTAACAAGCTCTGCACCTGGTTTAGGGGATTGTCTGATTCTTCCCTGCAGATCCTTGTCCACTGACAGTTCATCAGGACTGTCGGTGGACAGCCATTTCTCCGGTCTGTCCAATGATGTTCGATGACTCTGACCCTTATCTTCCGGTTGTCTCGGCTTCGAAGCTTAGTTTCAAGCAAACCCCCAACCTGCTCTGAGGTCATGAGTGCACCGGACCATCAGGGAAAGTTTAATGCAATGTCTTCTGCACTAGCACCATTCAGGTTTCCCTCAAATCTAATTAGTCTTTTTTGTCCCTGATGCTGAAAAACAGCCACACAGCATGATTCCATCATGACCATGCGTCACCGCTGGGATGGTATTTGTCAGGTGATGAGCAATTCCTACTTCGGTCCAGACATGATGACAGTTCAATCTCGGTTTAATCAAACCGGAGAATCTTGTTTATCACAGTCTGAGTCCTTTAGGTGCTTTTGAATGTCTCTTTCCCTGAAGAGAGGTTTCTGTTTGGCCATCTGAACAGAACCTGGGAACCTTCCATGCAGAATTCTTTCTCCAGAACGTCGACTTGAGACATGAGCTCTGCAGGAAGCTCCTTCAAGTTCTTAGTGGCTCAGCTGCCAGACCCGTGTATTTGTCCAATCAATTGAATTTACCAAAGGTATATAATCCAATCAACGTGCTATAGTAAAAGGTAAATAAACTTAATTCACTTTTCTTAAAGACCACTTAAAAACACCTACACTATGAGTTTAATTCATTTACACACACATCAGCAGAACTCTTCTATAAACAACACTAGGGGCAAATCGCAGGCTAACTGGATTTCAGTGTCCACGATGATCAAGAGGCACCTGAGTTCATATTTAAAGTGCAAAGAGTCTTTTCAAATCCTTGGACATCTGTACCATCTGAGCAGGTCTCATTTCTAAGACTGCACACGCACTGACCCCACAGCATGTGGTTAAATTGCTATTTATAAATGATAATATTGATGATATTGTAATTTTAGTTTTCCTTTTTAACAAATGATCATCTTCTGAAATTCCATTTTCATGAGAGAATAATTGATTTTAACAATTTTGACTTTAGACTGGCAAAACAACAAAATGTGAAAAAAGGAATGGGTCTATACTTTGTGACTGCACAATAGATACACCACATATGGGGAAATAATATGTTCCTTTATCTCACAAATTAACACAAACACACCCACAGACATCTTCTCGAGTGCATTTTTCCCTCTGCTGCTCCTCACATGAATATGAGGGTCTTGGCAAGGCCATTAGGGCTGGCGGTTATGATGGTAAAATGTCTGTGTATTAGTCATACTAAGCTATTACCTCTCACACTGAGAAAACAATATCGCGCATACTGGTTCTGCATGACAACACGCGCACAACACACCACAGGGTTCGTGCATCTCGAGTGAGCGTATGGCTTCGCGTAATTACTCCAATCAGTAACCTGTTGATGAGTTTAGCAGTAAAACCACACGCGAGCGATGGACGGTGGATTATATGTTCGTCTTGATCCATGGGGGCAGTGTGTTTGAGACGAGGAATCCGTGACTCTGCTTTGCAATGCGGCGATCTGACTGAAAACATCTAGTGAAGAGAATCACAGCGCACTGTAATTTAATAATCGTTCTCTTTCCCTCTCGACTGACACGCGTGCAGAGAGTGGATGTGTCAGTGCGGAGACAGAGTGGATGTGTTGAGTGTTCAGTTCTAGCACAAATGAGCCTGTGTAACAGCAGGAACAAAATGATAAGGTTTGAGGAACAGAACAGCGCAGGGAATACAAATTACTGTTTACAACAGACCCGACCGGGGAAACACACTGAGAGGCTTCTCTCATCTTTGTCTCTTCATCTCCATCCTTTTTCAAAGTATAATTTAATAACACCAGTGACAAACAGGATTTATTTTGAAACGGCAGCCACTCATGTCCTCTACCTCTCATAGATGGGTCCAAAATATTGGTCTCAAGGCCAAGTCAGATAGAATGTGACAGCGGTTCAGCTGTAACGTAGTCTTTTTAATGGCTTCTGCCGCGTAAGGACAGTTTTTTGCTGCGGCAACAATGTTGAACTTTGACCACTGCACACTGTGACGAACACAGGCACATTCAATGAAAAGCAAGCCTGGGCACAGCATGCACAATGGAAGAAGAGCTGACATTGTGTGTGTAAGTTCCCCAAATTCTAAGATTACACGTCCTGACCTCGGGAGGAAAGCCGCATCATGCAAACACATTTCCAGTCACACAGGCATGTCAGATGCATTTGAACAGTTTTAATGACTTTTCCTTCCAGACCATCTCTTTTGTACTTTCAGATCACACGCTGCCAAAAATCATGTGATTTGCAACTGAACTCTGAAATAACAGACTGCAATAAAAGTGCAGGTGTACGTTCTCAGAGTTTCAAAATAAAGCGTATTTAATACATTGGGCTCTTTCAAAACTCGAGTTTCAATGTTTTAGAACTTTTTCCCAGCCTACATGCACAAGGTTTCAAACCTGGCAAACAAACTGATGCACTGGGAGAATAGTCACAAACTTAAGTCTGAAATGTGTTTTTTTATTAGATTTGACGCTTTCAAAGCCTCTTTTTCAGTTTCGGAACATAGCATAATATTTACAGAAAACTTAACTAGCTAAACTAAACTCAAAATTAGCTCTATTCCCAGCAGCCGGCACAGCACAAATTGTTTTTCTATCTGAAGGGGCCTTTGGTCTGAAACAATCCAGAGAATACCCACTGAAAATTATATTTTCAAAAACAAGAAGAGATCAAATCCAGAGGGGACCTGAAGTTCGTCAGACACGTGGATAATTAGTTCTAATCCCAAAGGCGGTCGACCTTAACAGATTCAAACAGAGACACCGATACTGGCAGCAGCATGATGCTCAACTAATTAACACGGAGCCTTGTTAAGTCAGAGAGAGCATAAGTACGTCTTCTTTTTCCAGCGCTCTCCACTTCACACTTTCCCATCTCCTGTCAAAACACAATTTTCCCCCTGCCATGACGATGAAGCAGCATGTGATCAGATCTGAGAGCGAGTTCACACGCACACACACACACGTTCAGGATTTGATATGTTGCCACACAGACCTGTGATCTGCACAGTACCAGACCCGCATGACCTCATTAGACTGAAGATAATTTGGACCTGGCTATCGCAGTCTAGGGTTCAGGTCTAGGAACCACATGGAATGATTAAAAATGAAAACCCTTCTAGATGGAGGTTCCTCGCTGACTAGTACTGACGCTCCACCACAGATATCCTTCCAATGTGGAGGATTCTCACTGTAGTTTAAGATGCTACTGGACTATTTAAATAAATGTGTATATTGTAGTAGTTTCATTAAGTTCCATGCTGGTGTAAATACAGTTTTAAAGGCTCTTCTATCTTAACAACAAACAGCTTTGTTTTCCTGTGCAGCTTCTTGGCCTTAAATCTTGACTGTGAGCAGACAGGATATCAACTGCCAGCAGCTTCATTCCAAAAACATGTGTGTCAGTTTTAAAAAGCACTTCTGCCAAATCCTCATGTAGACTGGCTGTGAGAAAGACATTTTACAGTCGGCAGCTGCAGGATATCGTCTTCACCCTTGAAATACCTCATCTGGCATCACACCCACAGACTTAGAGAGCTGATGACCAACATCAGCCAATTAAATCCCCTCCTAATTTAACAAAATCAGTGCAAATTGTTAACACAGGATAGAATAAACCAAAACAACACAACAGTATTAACTTATAAACTGAAATTTGATAGAATTCAGACTGTTTGCCTCTTATAAATACAGTTGTTAAGATACACGAGTCTGAATCAGAACAGATTTCAGAATTAACTACTGACAACTAGAGATTCAGGCTGGGCGATATGACTTCAAATCAATATCACTATTATTCCAAACTTTTACCTCGATGACTATTAATAAATTATTATAATATCTGTATATATAGCGTTTTTCTAGTCTTATCCAACACATTCACACGCACATTCATCCAGCAGTACAATATGCACACAACATTTACACACTGCTGGCAATTTGTAGGTTCAGTATCTTGCCCTAAGAACCCTTCGGCATGCAGACCGGAGGATCGAACCACCTTTTACCCAGTTTAAAATGGCTGTAGTTTACATTCTGAGACTGGATCTGAAGTGAGGCGTCAGGACTAATAAATTATTTGTGCGCTACAAAGAACCAGCCTGGTTTTACACCACAGATAAGTGTTGGCTGCTACTTCTCTATTTATGCTGCTGTAAATCCTGTCCATCTCCCCACTGGTTCCTCCACGCAGCCTGTCCACCCTACATTTATTCTGTGTCTAATGTAAAAATAGTGTCCTCAGGAGAGTGTGTGTGTGTGTACAGATTGCGTTACCTTGCTGAAGGCCAGGCAGTCTTTATCCTGGTCTTTGTCTTTCACCTCAAAGTCGTACAGCGCTTTGCCCTGGGGTGGAGTCTGGCTCAGGGGACGCAACAACTGGATGTAACTCGCGGGCAGGAAACCGTGGCAACCGCTGAGCTCGCCGTGGTACCAGTTGTCGTCCACCTTGCGTCGCAGGATGATGATGTCGCCCTTGGAAAACTGGAGGTCGCCTGGTTCTTTTCCCTCGTAGGAGTAGAGGGCCTTCCCACAAGGCAGCGCCGGGATATTCTGAAAAATACACGAATGCACACGAACCCTTATTGTACAAGCGAAGCACTTTTTAACACGTGCATTTGAACAGACGTCAAAACAAAGCAATAAACATGTCCTTATGTTCAGTGTGCTGGAGAGGAACAAGATTTTGTCCTGTAGTGCTGAGTCAGTTTTTTTTTTAAAGTGGTAATGGTCTGAAGTGACAGAAAGATTTAAGTCTGAACTTTGACGACAGCGAAGAGGTTCAGGCATCACTGGTTAGTTCAGCTTTCTCTGACCCTGGTTCTCACTATGGGGTCCAGAGACTGCTTTGAAAGACACTGTTCCGAATATAAAGTTGTTTGTAGCTCTTCGAGCCTCTGATTGAGATGAGTATAAGTTAAATCAAGACCATCTCTACGACCCATTCATTCACTATTCTCTCTCCCCGCCGCCCTCTAATCAGCTGACTGTTTGGTGTTTACAGATATCCAATCAGATTTTACCTCAATCAGCCAATCATGTTGTTGTCATGGGCACGGCCAATCTCAAAATACTTTGCACAGTTTTGCTCTGGTTTCTGTGTTGAATGACATGTTTTCTCAGACAGAGTGTAACACGCAGCCTTTTCTCTCATCTGGTGGGTATGTCAACAGTGTTGCCAAATTAGCAGCGACATTTATAATAAACTCTGCCATGTTAAAAAGACACACCAAACAGATACACATTGGATTCTCAAGTTCTCTGCTGCGTTGTGTTTAAACCAATGTCATTTATCTGAGAGGTTTCTTCCACAAGAACGCCAAGAATGGCCTTGTCAGCTTCCATAAATTCAACACTTGCAGCGTCGTACCACCATTTACTTTCAAATAAACATTTAGCTACATTTTGTGCAGCTGAACGAAGCCATGCTCTTATATCTCTCGCTGTGAACTCTCATTTCAATGACTTGCTGCGACCCCTCTTCACGTCCCCACCTCCAGTCTCCACATCCAAAGTCCTGGTCGAGCCCAGATGATTTCACTCATCTCTTTCTCTAGATGCCATTAACCACCACCAGTGTCTCTACCCCCTGGTGGGGCGTTTCTATTCTACCCACAGCCTCACCCGTTTCAACCTTGATGACATCACGAGGGGTCTAAGCACCAAAAGGACTCTCATTCATATCACACCACTATCTTCTCTTATTGTTTACGGCAATAAATTTAGTACATTTTTCATGTCATTTTTCAATTGAAATGCTAATATCCACACTACAACTAAATCACAACATGCCAAAAACCCATTGGAACCACCAAACCAGTAGATTTAAGCTCTTACATGCGGCGGTTTCAACTGGTTTTCTGTGGACGGAGCAGATTACCTACATGATCTTAACCAACACTAGAAAAGAGGATCTCTGCGAAAAAAGGGATGTTCATCGTTTGAAGTGCTGCCTAACATCATGATTAAAATACGGTAAAAGGTGAGGTGACAGGTGTATAGAACAGCATTAAGTTCATTTTCAAACCTTTAGAGAGTATTAAAAGCAATCCTGTCAAGCATTAGTGTCACCGAGTCGAAATGATGACAGATAATTACACCGTGCAAACCTCGGGCTTTAGAATTTTCTGAGTTCAGTGCTGTGTCATTGCATCCCTCCTCTAAAGGAGCTGGGAATTGTGCCTTTGTGCCATAACTGGAAACAATTAGTTTCCAGTTTGTTATGTGACAGTGGAAACACATTGTCTGTGTTGTATTGTTGTGCCTGTTTGTGTTGTTCTCAACTCTTTTCATATTTTGCGTTGGTGCTGCCCCGTATTTGAGGAATGAGGCAGCGACTCCTGCAGCGACCAGTAAATTAATTGGGGGAGGGGGAGGGGGGAGGGGGGCAGCCCAGGAGACAAACTGCAGCAACTCAAAACAGTCGAAAATCCAATATGTTGCCCTGGAGACAAATTTGTGAGCACGGATAGTTGGGTATGTGTTCCAAGTTTCATTTTATTCCCTGCAGCAGTATGTGAGATATGACTGATTATTAAAATGTTTGCCAGGTAATTGCTGTTACCTCCTTGGGCTAAACACTGTAATTTTGAAAATGCCACAGTGGTGTGATGCATGACTCCCCGGGGTTTCATCAAAATCAAGTCTGCGTTGTCTCACATATCACAAGTCACGGGCAGACACACACTGACCAATTTGCTTTGCCCGAACTGATTTCTCACGTGATGCTGCAGAAAAAGGTCCAAACATTTGTTTTGGTGGACTGCTCACTACTACATTCTCTGGACAGCGATTGTTTGATCATAGCTTAGCAACCTTCACTTTGCACAGCAGGCTTGTCAAGCTCTGTACGACGCCGAACACCCACGGAAGTCAGCATGATGCAATGAAAAGTTCATTCATTTTCTATGGGATATGAATCAATAGCTTACAAGGCATTGTGGGGTTCCCTCTTTTCTATGACCCTGGCCTCCAGGATTAAATATAAAAACATAACAACTCAAGGGTGGCTCAATGTTTGCTACAGAGCAAGCTACTCGCTAACAGAGTGCATGGTGCTAAAGAGTGTACAAATAAATATGTATCCACTATCCAGAAATGAAGCCAAAATAAAAGAGCACTTGGGATCAAGGGATGGAGCCGCAGTACTGAAGTCCCACCTAAAAATGCGTTCGACCAATCATGAGTCAGTCTCAACTGTCAATCATGACATTTAACCACGTTTTTAAAGCACCAAATAACTAATCAAAGCAAAACTTGCAGGAAAAGTAACCACTTGGGCAAACAACAGTGTGGAAAGAACAAACTAAAATGACAGAAACCATCTTTTAAAAAATGTATTTGATGTGTACCTTGACATGTCCCATTCATTAACATGGAGGAAAAAGGGATTATGACCTATGCTGCAGCCAGCCACCAGGTGGCAAATGAGACGTTTGGCTTCCCTTTTGCAGAGCAATCAAGTCGTCCATCTTTATATACAGTCTATGAGCTGTAGCTATATTCATCTAAGTGTGTGTTCGCTTGCTTTTAAACTGCAACAGCTACAGAAGTAATCACAAGGTCACACTAATGAAAATTATCTGGTACTGATGCTGACTTTCCCCCTGCATATGAAGCTTTAGCCTCAGTCTATTGGCATCAAGTGCCTTAGATTCTCCTTTAAAACTCATTTGTTTGAAAGATTAAAAAGTCAGCGGGAGAGCGCGTTAACAACCAGCTCCCAGAGCCGACATTATCTTAGTTTGTTAATTTGATTCAGCTGATGAAATTCTGTTAACGATTGCTGTCATTTCATTTGAATATGAAAACTGCTTTTGTCTGCCTCTGTCTGAAATCAGGATACCTTTGTTTCAAATTTTAATTTCCAGTATTGTCACGGCATGAGTGGGGCATCATTTAAGATGAGGTTGAATTTCATCATTTTAGATTGACATCAGTCTGTTTGCAGGGGGATGAGGGGGGGATGCAATCCACTCACAGCCCCCATGAGGAAGAGTTCTGTGTGTGCAGACTGGAAATGATGAGATGATGATTGTCCTATTAATGCTGCTAACTAAATCGCAGGATCTACAGTTTATTGTCAAAGGTTGAAACTGCCTGCTCTTGCAAAATTTACTTCCCTGCTGCATGAATAAGAACTGTTGATAATCAATAAACTGTAGTTGCTATATGAAAAAACTATCAACAGAATATATAACTATAATATAGACATGTAATTACAACGTCAAAATATGGCCACTAACTTCTACTGACCATTTAAGGCTATGCTCTTTTTTTTACCAATGTTCATTGTTTCAGAATTGATATGGTAAAAAGTCCAAGCAGCCATGTAAGTTAATGGAAACATTGCCAAAGGTGTGTTAGGTGTTCATCCATCCTAATAAGAAACTGCTGAGATTGTTTTTTGACAAGTTCATACAAGTATAGTTCTTAACCTGCAGAAGACATAAAGGTTATAGTTCTATATAAACTCTGTGATAATCATCATCACAGCCCAACTACATCCTGACTACATTCACATTTCCCATCACGCACGCATGCGCGCACACGCACACGCACACACACACACACACACACACACACACACTCAAAACACTGAACTTGATATTGAAGGATACACGTATTAAAAGGGTAAATCTTAAAGAAAATCAAGGTAAACAAACAGCAGCGCACAACACAAGAGAGGACAAAAACAAGAAAGAAAGAAAACAATCTTTTATTCTCAGAGAGGCAACTTACAATAACAACACGAATACGTAGTCATGAAAGCACCACACAGTTTCTCCCTAGATGCTACACTGAAGAGAACAGCCTGAGGTTTCACTGGCTGACTGTACTAAGATCAGTGGTGATGCAATAAGTGGAAACACACACATGTACCCTAATATATGTCCACACAAACGACAACAAAACACAGTCCTACTACTACTTTTAATATTATTACTGCCACTTTTATCTACTACTAATATTTACTACAATACTACAAAATGAAATAGTAACTTTTGAGTTCTGTTCCAGCAGAAAGAGAGGCTCATTCACACTCTCACCGCCTCTGTTGGATCAGAGTATTTATAGGCAGCATGTTGTGTGGCTTGCTGCCACACTTGGAATGTTTTCATGGGAGCTGTAGTTTTTTTTTGAGCTCATAAAGTAAATGCTGTTTGACTTCATAAAATCATTAAGGCTCCACTTTATTCTATAAATTACTGTAGTGAATGGTGAATTGTCTTATAAATCCTGAGCATACGAAACACAATTAATTGACCAATGACAGCATTGAGATTGCATTGAGTTACAGAAGCCAGTGGAAGAAAGGTTAGAATATGACTTTGGCTCTATATAAATAAAGTGATGTTAACACATGTATATTAAGTTCTTTGGGAATTAATTGATGCTGAGCTGAGTACAAAGTCCACCTAGAATGTTCAAGAACGGCCTGCACTGGCATTTCCACAGAATCCATTCAATCAATGCCTGTAGCGAGGGTGCACGCCCACGTGCATGAATGTTGCTCTCATGCGCAACAGAGAGACAGCTACACAGACAGAGTGAAAGACAAGTTCCAGTGTGAGAAATAGAACTGCATTGCATGCAACCGCAGCTGGAACTATGAAGTCTGACTGTCAGCGTGGACAGTAACAACTTGATGGATGATAGCACGAGTAGGCGAGTGAGCATGTGGCAAATTGGTTCATTGTGAAACTGTGGCAGGACAATTTAGAATATGCAGGTAATTAAGAGATGATTAATGGTAAACACTGCACACTGTCAGTTTGTATGTACCCGAATCATATTTGTTGATTTTAAACATGAAACAAACTACACTTCTAAGGTGAGAGAGGGAGAATGGAAAAAGCACTGCTTGGAGGAGAAAGAAAAGATAGGAGATAGGATTAGATGAGAGAAAGAAAGAACAGGTAAGAGAGAGGTTAGCGTGATTCTGTAGTCTGTGATTCAATATCTGGCAACCCAGCCACATAAACATTTTCCCAGTTTTCCTGGGATAAGAAATGTATTTGTTCCCCTGATTATGTTGATAGGTAATAATTTTTTGTGAGTGAAGAAAAAACTATTTTTTTGTACCACATAGATGTAAATGTAAGTGGTTATTCTGAAATGTGGCTAAACAAAACTCAGGGTTGCATCTGAGTCCCACAAGTGTGTTTTGGCAACAACAGCACATCAGGAAAAGATTGTGGTTTCACTGAAATGTCAGTAAAGTGAAGCAAGTCCGTGATCTGTCCCTCATCTTAACCACGCGCTGTGGGAGTCTAAACAGAACCGTGTAAAATGTTTTATATATGAGCAGCAGCACTAACTCTGTCTATTGCACTAGTGAGGCTCCTGTGAACAAAGCCATCAGCAGCGGCTCTACCGGAGCAGATGGAAGTGAACCCCCGCCTCCTAAAGAAGAAAAGGTGCCCTCCTAGAGGCTGCTGCTGCTCGATGCTTGGAGGAAAGACATCGATGTGCTCCCTCTCTGCCGAGAGACTAGGAACATGCTGCTGACTGATATCTCTGAGCCCGGGACATGAGGGTCAAGCTACATGTAGGAAGCTTACATTCTAAAAAAGGAAAGATCCAACCTGGATCCATCTGAAAAATGGGACAGTCCTATAGTTTGTAGTCTTCTACCTTTGGATAACTGATTAAAGTCCACTGGTAGTATTATCACACTTTGAGCTTTAAAGTTGCAAATGGAAACATTGTCATTCTAGGTTAACATGTGAAGCCCAATCCCAGTTTCCCCTTTGCCCAAACCCTCCTTTTTGTGCACTGCCCATGTAGGTTAGGGTGCAACTTTCCTTAAAGGCTCAGAAATTAGTATGGGACTGCAGCTTTCTGTCCGAGCTCAACCAAGCCCAAGAGAAAATTTGCCAATCCCGACATGAACCCAACGAGAATTTGGCTTTTTTGGTCTAAACCAGACCTGAGCAAGACATTTACCCAGATTACAGGCACTTGCAGTGTAAAAACATCTAGAAAATAACCCTGCAAACGTGACTTGTCAGGACCAGTTGGGTCCCATTGGGTTTCATTCCAGTATCCACTCTCTATTCCAAATAGCCCTTAAAAAATAGCATTTTTAAATGCAGACTCCAAACGGAGAGGGAGAAAACAAGTGGAGTCCCATTTCTCAGATAAAGATTTTAACCCCTACACCTTATAGCTCTTTCCTGAAGGCCACTACCCAGCCAAGGCTGCACCAAAATTAAGTGTAGTGCCTAAGGGGGGATTGGGCCTGGGCTGAACTGCAATTTTATCTCTTCAATTATGAAACAAGACAGAGAAAAAAAATATGTGTGATACTTAAAAGATCTGCTGAAATGATGGTGTACTTTCTGTTTTTTCCTTTCCCCTAACCTCATATTTTCTTTCACCCTTTCTTTTTATTTGTCTGCCTTTTTGGTAGGCCCACTGCCCGCTGAGCTCCATGAGCGACCGGGGCAGCATTAGCGCTTCGCTTAGCGTCTTTACAGCACTGTAAAAACACTTTAACACGTTCACTTTACTCCATAAATGTTCTGGCAAGTTTACTCGTTGGCATCAAGTTTTAAAAGGGACCTTTAGTCACTGTTAAATTCACTCGAAGAATGTCCCAGGAGGAAGAAACACCTCTGCAACACTTCTTTTATTGCTCAAGTGAGAACAGCACCAACAATAAAGGATCCTAAATTCACAGAGGTGTTATCAAGGTATAGACGTGTTAATATCTGAATGCACCTATATTCTACACACTATAGGTTACTGTATATGCAGTATGTGTATGCTGTGGCACCTTCTCCAGAGTGCAGAGTAATAGATTTCACATGACATTCACATTTCTATGCACAGAAATATATAGAATCCATTAAAGCTTTAAATACATCACTGTAGCAGCCTGTTAGATAAATAAAAAACCTCTTACTTTAAAAGTACCAGTGTCTGCCTGTTTTCCGGTGCTGCCGCCACAGTGAGAGCAGAAACTAATCTCCACCTCGTGAGAAAAGACAAGAGTTGTATAAATGACAATAACCGAGAACCAAGACAGGACTGTGTAACTTCACGAGTGTGAGAATGTGTTTTTTTGCATTGTACCTGTCAGCTGCACAATATTATCTTCACCCAGAAAAAACACACACAATACACACACTCACACACACAACGTGTGTTTGTGCATGAATGTCCCTCAGGGCAGGACACATACACACACTCTTCTTCCGAATGCCGTCTCACCCCTATGGTGCAGTAATTAGTGTTTGTTACTTCCCTTCAAGCACAGAAGGTGTGTGTGTGTGTGTGTGTGTGTGCAGCAGATGTAGGAGGTGACTTGTCCAACATGGGACTGATTGCTCCATTCAACAAGGCCTCTATGACACACACACACACACACAGACAGAGAGAGAGAGAAACCTTAACAGATGGGAGTGTTAGTAGTGGTCGATGGAGGGACCTATGTGTTTTTGTGTGAATATCCCTAAGGGCAGGACACACACACACACACACACACACACACACACACACACACACACACACACACACACACACACACACACACACACACACACACACACACACACACACACACACACACACACACACACACACACACACACACACACACACGTTTGTACAGTTGTCTTAGTGAGGACACTCATTGGCATAATGCATTCCCTAGCCCCTAACCCTTAACCTAACCTAAAACGTAACGTACCTCTAATTCTAACCCAAAACCTAAAACGTCTTAACCCCCAAACAGTCCATTAAAAGGGGGGGTTCACAAAGTGAGGACCGGCCAAAAGGTCCTCACTTTCCCAAAATGTCCTCACTCCGTAGAGTGTAGACTCAAACTGGTCCTCACAAAGATAGCTGTACAAGAGCGCACACACACACACACAATGGGTTATCCACCAGACTATAATTTAATATTTGACGTGTAACTTTTAAAGCAAGATTCAAGTATTTTTAAATGTCAACGAGGGTTATGTAGAAACCATACAAGAAATTGACCTCAATAAAATGTAGACTAATACAGGCAAAATTATCATTTAGATTTTTAATCATTTTATAAAGTGTGAGGTTTGTTCAACCATCTAATGAAAGACTTCAGCTTCATTAAAACAGATTACACATTTAATGTTTTATATCTTTGATTCCCATCTCATCACACCTACACACACACACACACACTTCTCATCTTGACCTATAATACTGTGGCATCTGTCAGATTGTTCTTCCAGCACACTTCAAACACCATTTAAATTATTTCTCCCTATAATATATATATATATAAATATGTGTGTGTTTGTGTGAATATTAAAAGAGATGGCGCGCTGTCAATGTCATTTAAAGTTAAAGTACGTAGCACAGGTGTTTTATTAAGTCGCAAAACGACTGCATCTCACACACACACACTTTTTAGGTATGCATGCGTACACAAACACATATGCACACACACCCTTACAACTGGATTAGAGTCTGTATGCGACACGTTCACACTCACGCTGAGCTTATTAAATCAATAATTAACAGCCACCCTCAGCTCTGTGTTCGCGAGGAGTCAATAAGAAGCAGTTTCATCTTCGGCAACAATACGCTGCGACACCCACCTCTCTTATCACTGTCGATCTACACTGACACCTCGTTTCATCTATCACATCAGACTGGCAGAAGATTCAGGAAAGCCCTAGAGTGCACGCGTATTAATCGTCTTGACTTTTATGTGCCGTGAATAATGGTGCTCCAGTGTCAGCTACTAAAGGCAGTACTGATATTTTCGAGACTGGAAGCTTTTTACATGTTTGCTTTCATTTGCATGATTTTTATGCAGGAAAAGGCAGCTGACACACATTAACCGTTCAAAGCTGAGGCACCTTTTGAAGCAGTTGGGACACTGAGACCCAGCTGAGATCTGTGGAAATGATAGCTGCATCATGAAAAGTGTTTGAGTGCACAGAAATGTTCAGGTCTTTCTCTTTCCTTTAGAGTTTTATAGCATTTTGTCCATGCAAATGTTCTGCCAAGTTAAAAGTTAAAAGTTAAAAAGATTCCTTGACAAAATGCTGTTCCTGACCCGAGGAGTCTGACTATGAGCTAGTTTGGCTCAAATTTACATTACAGCAGGTAATTAATAGTAATTAAACCAATGAACTTATAAATGATCAAAAATATTAGCACTTTAAGTGAAAGATTAGGGATAAGTTGATAATAGATAAGGCTTTTCAGTCTTAACAAAAAGGACTGAGGGATCATTTCCCCCTTTCCTGTATGATGCAAGTCTCCATTTTGTATTGATTCATATTGAATATATATCCACTTTTTACATTATAGAGTGGCATGTTGTCAAATATTGTGACCCAGTTAAAAAAAACCCACAATATACATCATTAACAACCATCGTAAATAATCAAACATTAGGTCTAATATGAGCACAAATTCAATTTGAGCACAACCTCCTTAGCTCAGACAACTGCTGGCGTTGCACTGCACTTTAGGAAGAGTTAATGTCACACACGAGAGCCCCAATTTTTATGCAGCTACTGCAGCTACTGTATAACCCCTGTGGCCCGGCTTATAAAGACAAAAGCTTTGATGTGTGTTTATTTATCCTGTAGTAGCTACATATAAACCCTGCATTTACACCAGATTAGCTGCATATAAAAGGTAAATTATATAATATAGCTACAGAGTATGCAATTCAAACTTAGCTGGAGAACATCATCTATTATATGCAACCTGCTCTGGAGGAAACTGGATTTTTATGAAACGTTAAATTCCCTTTTGGCGCAACTGAAACCGTTAAAACCTGGAAGCGTCTGATATGGCAGCAGTGAGTCATTTAGGAGATCTGGTCGATCATGTGCTCCCCCAGTAGAGATGTAACTATGACAACTCGACTCTCCCATGTGCCTTTTTTCACACTTCCCCTCAACACTTGAACTCATGCTGCCTACAGTCACCCTGGCGCCTCCAGTGGTCACAGGAGCAAGTGTCTGGACCAGAGGTTACATTTCTAAAAGAGTGAACAGATTCCACAGGGTGAAGAGGAGCTCAGGCTGATTTATGAAACCATCTGCACACTACAACCGAAGACAGTGAACCACTTATATTATGTTATAGTCAAATGCATATAAATGTCCATGTCTATTTATTAATTGCAGGGGAGACTGGTGAGCGCTGTGAGAAACTTCATGGAGTGTGAAATGGAGGTGGCTGCTGGTGATTTTGGAGGAAATTGAGGTTTTATTGTTTGGTGGTCAAAGCACTGGTGTGACCAATAAAGGAAAATCTGTTGAGTGGCAGCACGCCACTCCTGCAGTAAACACTGCTGACTCAAAAAGCCCACCTTTCTTTTTATGTTACGTTCTTTTTTTAGACGGCATATAAAGATGGATGACGCTTCTCCCTTTTCTTCAACTATCAGGACATGAAGCTGAAATATCCCGAATACAAATGTAGCCATCTTGTGCGTTTGGAGTCAGAGTCTGTGCGGTGGCAATCGGGGGATGGAGCCACGGAAGCGAGGTCCTGTCGAAACATGTGCTCGACCAATTGTGAGTGAGTCTCAGCTGTCAAAAATGAACACTTGGAGATTTATTGAGAAATACCTAAATTGGCAGAAACCATCTTTGAGAAAAAAATATTTGACTTCTTTGTTTGGTCAATGTCTCATCCATCAACATGGAAGAGGCGGGATTCATGACCTATACTGCAGCAAGCCACCAGGTGGTGATCGAGATGTTTTGGTATTACTTTTGTCGTTCCATGCATATATATTTTCTTTTTGTATGAATATACTCATTAGGTTATATTTTATTATAGCCTTTCTTTCCTGTCTTTGTTTTCTATCCTTGTATTTATTCGTTATAACTAAATCGACTGAGAGTGAACTAGGGTATTCTGGAATTCAGGATGAGGTGGTTCGATATCAAATCTGACACAAAGACGAAGCATGAAATCAGTGTTGTAGTTTCCTCGGGGGCCTGTTAAGAGCTCCCTGCTCTTAACAAGCGTCTGACTGCCTCATCACTGCTTTTGTTATTCAGAGGAAAGCAGACACAGATCTCATGCTGGAGGAAGCTGCTGCAGTGAACCACATAAGCCGGGTGCTCGCCGAGCGTGAAGCATGCACCATATTACACACTTCACAGGTTGTTCCCTACTGTGCACGTCTTCTGAGACAAACATTGTTCAGGGCTGGTTGTGCATCCTATCCGTGACAAAAAGCAACTATTTGAAACATTTGCTTCTACTTTAATCAATACAGCTATCAACAAAACATCTTCACTCACACCTTATATCCAAAAGATAACAGTGATCCAAATGGTCAATGTAGGTTATAAATCCACAGACTTCCTGTCACGCGTTATTACAGTGACAGTGATTGTGTAATGGGTTACGGGGCCAGCTTAAAAATACCATCAGTTTGAGACTGGATCGACCTTTGACCAGGTAACATATACTCAGCACCAGCATCAGCACTGACTCTTATGTAACTGAGAGAATGTACCACTCATCGGCTGGTCTATAAGGTCTGCTGCTATTTAAGTTGCATTTTAAAAACCATTGCTGGTCTGTGTCGACATTGTTTAAGTTGATTAGCTCGTCCAGCTGCTGGGCTCAATCAATTCCTTGTGGATACGCATACACATTATATTTCCCTGCATTTATATAACATGCTCATTTTTATTTTACTGATGACTATTTTTTGAATGTCCTCTTTGCTGCTGTAACAGCAAATGTGCCCACTGTGAGACTAATAAAGTATTTTCTTATCTTAAAATACAGAAGTGATTCTACTGAAACTTGGTGGAAGGGTGAAATGGCCCAAGGATGAACTCGTTAACTTCTGGAGCCGTTTCGATTAAGGGGGCGGACCCTCTTTCCTTAATACTTGGAGCCAGGGCGTGAGCCTTGACAGAAGTATGCGCTCTCCGGGTGGCCTTCTAGTTCTGAGACCAAATCTCATACTTGGCATAGGGCTCACAAAATGTGGACTTGATAGCAAGGCAAGTGAATTCCCACTTCAAACGCTTTATGTGAAAATAAACAACAATTCTGATAAGTTTACTTGACAAAGTATAAATATTTAATATTGTGAATCAAGACTTGAGACACAAAGCCTTGTGGACCTGTGGCACCTTTACATACCGGGTTGGATTAGAATGAATTAGTTATCTAACATGCTAGTATTTTATCATGGTTAATCACGTCAAGTACTTAAAAGACAGCCTTTAAAGACAGTACTTGCTGTACCATGACTCTCAAACTGGGATTTTTTCAATGAGAAAACTCTTTATTGTGGGATCCTCATTAGAGAGTGGATATGCGGATAGGGACAAAAATGTTCTACTTCATTTTTGACACTGCATGTGAAAACAACAGGCCAGCATAGTGTCTGACACAAAACAGCAGAATGCCTGTCAGGTTCAGATCGAGCTCAACTCACACTCTGATCCTAATCCTTGAACAAAGTTGAATTCAAGTTTCTTTTCACACTGAGTTTGTTGCAATCACAGTCTTTTCTGTTTGTAGTACTGCACAATTCTATTTGATATCCCTGTGATTTCCCTCAAAAACTGTGGTTTAATGATCTGACATGCAGAACACAGCAAGTTGCCGAAATAACTAACTAGTGCAGGTGAAGAGAGAAACCTCAGAGAGCGTCGCCGGCTTCACGCTGTGCACCTGTACCGAAATAGAGCCCAGTATGTTGCAGGAGTCGCATGCAAATCCCTGTGGCTGCATTTAGTGCCTACACAGTGTTTTTAAATGAAGCAGCACATTCATTAATATGCAGACACTTTTTCAATATTTGCACAAATGGAAACAAAAGCTGAAAGCAGAAACAATACACCCACACGTTACCACCACACACACCTGTGCCAGAGAGTAGAAGGGAGTATGTTGGGCAACACTGAAAAGTTTCTGCTTATTATAATGGAAGGGAAAAAAACACTTCAGCACATAATAAATCCATGGAGACATATGAGTTTTAATTTCAATGAACTGCACGGGTATTACAGTAATGTGTGCACTGTCTGTTGGGAACTGACGCCACATCTTTTAAGGTTTAACTTCAAAGAAAAACATTTGCATTCCGGGTAGAGGATGTGGAAGAGCTTCAGGTTAAGTGAGCTTAGAAGGAAATCAGGAATTAACGGGGACTAAATGATCTTGTTTAGAGAGCCGGCGACACATTCTCCATCCTGGACTCACTCATCTGTCAACTCCGGTGCTGGACAACACCAACATTCCCACGCTATACGCCAGAGTGTGCATGCGCGTGCGTGTGAATGTGCACGTGACGGATGCGAGGTGGGACAGGATGTTCCACTCGGCTCATACCCCCCATCCATTTCTCCCCGCACTAAACCAGTCTGTGTCCCCTGTAGTTCATCCATTCACCTCCACAGACACAAAAACACTCTCTCTCTTTAACTGTGATTACTCTGCTCGCTCCTCTCTTGCTCACTTGTCCTTGGAGGGGCACTGGGCCATTACAACCTTTTTTACCTCAATGTGTGTGGGTGTAGGTGTGTGGTTGTGTGTGTGTGTGTGTGTGTGTGTGTGTGTGAGGTAGAGCGAGATAGAGTTTGTGTGTATGTGTGTGTTGTAATAGCATAGTAAATCTGCAGCGGTCTTTTTCCACTCTGCTGTGAGAGCGGCGTTCTATCTTGCTGTGCTGTTTTATCGGAGCAGACACTCAAGTACAACACAAACACAAATTCATGCACAGAGAGGAAGGTATTACGTTTGTTCATTTGCAGGAAAAAATAAGTAAACATATTTACATTTATATATGAAAAATAAACACACACACACACCATCCTAGGGTTATAGCAGATTACACGTTTGTAAATAATGCCCTGTATTCACATAAAATAGAAAACAATAAATCATGTGAACATGAAACCTCACTCATGCAAACATCAACGCACATTCACACACACACACACACACAGACACACACACTAACACACAATCACACTCACTGTCTGGAAGTAATTCAGCGCACTATTGATTCACTTTCCATCTATAATTCATGACACAACACACACCTCAGGTTAAGTGGAGACATACACACAGACTGGCAGTTTCTGAGAAGTAGGAAGACGAGAAACACAACACCACTCACTGTGTATAAGCTTAGACAGACTGACACACACACACACACACACACACACAAGCATGCACAAACACATGCACCCATACATTTACAAACACACACAAATGCGCGCGCGCGCGCGCGCGCGCACACACACAGTTCATTCAGTTCATTCATCTCAACCTTGTCTTCACCTCTACATCCCTCCCTCGTTCCTCAGCCATGTCTCCTCTCTTTCTTCACTCTTTCAGCTTATCAGCACATCAGTCCAACTTAGTGAGGTGACACATCCCTCCTCTTCTCCCACTCTTTCCCAACAAAAACAAATGTATCTCTACAGTGGGAAACAACAGTGTGAGACTGACACTATGTTTTCTATAAAAATACGAAATAAGATCCATATCCACACAGTTGTTGCACATTTGTAAACTTAATCACTGCATGAAGCTATTTATTAGCACATTTTGAATATAATACATATCTGTATTAGTGGCAAACGTGATCACTTTCGCAATAAGCAACTGAAACTTGAATAATCTACTAGAGGAGAGACACACATACGTCATGCAAGTGAGATTCTCTGTTCATTTACATTATTTTCAACACGAGTACACGGTGAAACTTGGACACCGCTGCAACCCTGCTCCCCAGTAAGACACCTTCCGTCATTGTGTTGTAATGCCACCGATTTTATGTCTTCCCAAGGCTTAACTTAACTTGTGCTCAGTAATGGTGTATGAATGTGGGATCAGGTGGAGCTACACTGAAATCCACAGCCCACTACACAGTCACAATCTATACACTTTATGTGAGAATACAGTTGTTCTCATATGATTCTACAAATCCCTCTTCACAGATTTACAGAAAACCTATACGAACTAGAAAGGCCCTACCTCGCCATGTCATTGCAGCGTATCCCATTAATTATCTAGACTGTGGCGGCCCCGCGATGGCGTCCTCTCAGATGAGAATTTGTCTTTCGCCTTTTAGTCTGTGTACCTGTCACTCGGATTTGGTTGCGCGTGAGAGCGACATTGGTACGAGTGCAGCCCTGCTACTGTCATAGATTGAATGAATTCTGTGGGAAACAAAGTGAAACAAATCCGTCCGTTTATTCAGATCCACATCAAAATTTAATGAATTCCTTCCTGACCCCTACCACATCCTTCCATCAGGTTTCATGGTAATCCGTCCAGTAGTCTAGACTAGATTAAGCAAAACAAGAATATACTACATACCTGCTTGGTGGAGGCAATGAGACCTTACAGATTAGCAACACTATGTTCTATACCTACATTATAAAATTATGGAAATATGTATGATTGTGCAACGAACCAGGAAACAAACGAGAGTAAATGCTACACCATCGTAAAGCTGAGACAAACTGTCTAATTAACTTTTTAATTGTTCACACACACACACACACACACACACACACACACACACACACACACACACACACACACACACACACACACACACACACACACACACACACACACACACACACACACACACACACCTTTAATCTGTCCTCAGACATTTGTACAATGTCAAATCAACTTTCATCTTCGCATTGAATATTCTCTACGAATATCATCCGCAATGTACTTTCATGACTTAATGTCAGGCTCAGGGGTATTTGACTGAGTGAGTGGCCGAGGAAGATGCGACGACAAAAAAAAAAGAAGAGAAACACAGTGCAAGATGGGAAGTCGCGGCGACAGCAGGCTTTAGTGCAGAAAGCTCTGGGATCGCATGCATATTCATAAGACTCATATCCATCTGGGCTTTGAGGAGAAAAAAAAAAAAAAAGAGTGGCTGTGTAAAAAAACACACATACACATATAGCAGAGCCTGTTAAATATGCAAGCTGTTCAGTGCTGGTGGAGTTGTTAAAAAAGATGGATGTCTTACCTGATCAAGAATCCAAAGTGTGGAAGCAGCAGATATCAGCGAAGGCAGCGAGGAGAGAGAACACAAGAGAAGAGAAGAGTTAGTCTCATTATTTACTTGATTAACATGAGACCAAAAAAAACAATGTAACTTACAATGTACTAAATACACACAACTCCACTGCAATGACAACAAACCACGTATTAACTAAAAAGATCGTGATAACTGCCTATGATGAAAAATGTATTTGTGATATTGATCAAACTTCAAAAGCTCAGACAGGCTATTAAAATAATAATCATGACTCTCTGATCACATTAAGCTCTGTTTTTACATCATCAAGCAAACGTAGCAGCTACATGATGTAATAATTTACATAAATCATGACATGTCCCCTGATGGTTATCATGAAGCATATATGACAACATCATATAACATAATTACATCATGATATGTAATTTGTTTAATTTGTTATCATCTTATGTACAGATGCTATAATAGATGTGGGTAAAACGTCATGTTTTCCTACATGTATTATTTATTTAACAGATTTAACCAGATGTTGTTATGTTACAAATGGGCATAGAAGAAATACAGTAAGCCTGACACTTCCCGCCTGATGTAACCTTACACATAACACCATCAACGGTAATATTACTGATAATTACAATAACAACAATTAAGGCAAAAAGAGAAAGTTCAGATATCATAAACAGACTGGAGCTGAGCACAACATTTACATAATGAAGCTGCTCTTTCCTGCTGCCTGTCACTGTGATTCAAGTAGCTGCCCATTTGACTGGGAATGGTTCAGGTCTGATTCAGTTTTCCACTGTTAGAAAGTTTCAATGCAAGTGTTATTAAATTAGATTTTAGAGGCTAATCCTATTATTGTGGGACTTGTGCACGTTTCTTTATAGACTAAATTCAGCCCTTGTGAAAGAGCAATAGAAGAAAATTAGCAATGAAGAAAGGCAGAGATGCAGGGGGCAAGTGAGGTTGTCAGGGGTGATAGGTTGTCATGGACGTGCCCTTTCTACTACCTCCCCCCCACCCCCTGCTAGATCCCCGTTACTGTGGCGACAGGGGGCCATGAGTGACAGATGGCTGCTGAGGCGTGTCGGTGGTTGTTAAGAGTACTAAATGTGTCAATCACAGTCACAGATATAAAGAGCTTAAAGGATATAGTCACGGGCAGAAGAAACAAAAACACAGCGAGTCTCAGAGTAGAATAGTTACATGAATATACTGTATATTCTCAAGGATTTCAGTAAATTGTGTCGTTTGCAACAGTTTGATAAAACAATTTCAACTTCATGCTGTTTCTTTCTCTAGGCTCCAGCTCCCTGAACATGATCTGTGGCTCACTGAACGGGTGGATGGATGTTCATTAATAATGAATTATTTAGAAACTGAGCTCTTACCCTTTTAACCCTTCAGACAAGAAACTAATCCCCCCTGAGAGAAGATAAACGTTTTTGTATTTTTGAAATAAGTATTTAGAAATTTTGTAATTAAGTATATATATAAATTTAAATATTCAAGTATATATAGTAATAGATGCACGCTGGAAACCAACATGAAGGCAACACTTAAACATGGAGGAGAGTGAACGTGACACAGAATTATGTAACTTTGAACAGGAGATGGACTCAGACCAGCCAAGACTAAGGATGAGCTGATACTGACAAGTGGGGCGACCTCTGTTGCGTGGATGTCGTTTGGGTATGAACACAATCATCAATGCTATAGAGAAGTACACTAATAATAAAATCCACAACCAGATGAACATACACCAGGTTAGCCAGCTGCCTCCGTCTCCTCTTTTGAATTAACGTGAGCACGATTTGATTGGCTGGTGCCTCTGAGAAGTCCAACTCAACTTCTGTTGTTCGACACTTTAACACCACAGACCCACAAAGCAGCAGTACATTGCTGCACATTAACTTAAAGTCTTATGGTAAAAAGACACACACACACACACTCAAAAGCAAGTAGACACATGCACCAGCACTGAAGTCAAAGGAAACCCAAACTGAGGTTCTTCCCTGAGGCTCCCCACTTGTTGAAAAAAGAGATTCCCCCACCATGATGTCAGCTGTTCACACAGAACACCCAGTGGCGCACACACACACACACACACACACACACACACACACACACACACACACACACACACACACACACACACACACACACACACACACACACACACACACACACACACACACACACACACACACACACACACACACACACAAACGATGATTGGCGGGGAGCTGCTGGCAATGGCCAATCAGCTTCCAGTACCGTGTGATGACAGCAGTGTCTATCTCTTCCTTCTCCCTTCCTCTTTCCAACACCTCCTCTCTGCGTGTCTCTATCTTTAAATCCACCTCCTCCCTCCACCTCCACCTGGCATCTTTACACATCTCCCCCCCTCACATCTCTCCCTCTTCCTGTCTCTTCCCGTCTCCTCCGCCCATCGCCCTTCCTTCCTCCTCTTTCTCATCCTGTTGCTCGAGGCTGTTACCTTTAAGTTTTTTTTTGTATCTGTCCGTTTGGTTCAGTTTCAAAATAAAGGTTTTACTTTAACAACAAAATAAAAAAATTTAATAAAAAAAATGTATGATCAAATAATAATCATAAAAGGATGCATTTAACAAATACTAGATGCATTTCAAACAAGAATTTCCCTCAGTAGAGCGGATACCTAACAGGCCCAACAGTCCACTCACATTAAATCAGGCCGCATCAATTTACAAACTGATACCTGATGTTTTTCATCAAGATGCTCGCTGGGAGATTGGTGAAAAAAGCATATTTGTCGGGATCCGCGCCAAACTAATGAGTTCTCTCTTGGCCAATGTTCCGTCTTCCTACCAAGAATGTGGACATTGGTTCAGAGGTTTTTTTTGTACTCCTGCTGACAAACTAACTAACCCACCAACAATCTTGGCAGAGTTAACTACTTCAACAAATTAGCCTCTGGAGGCAACAGCCAATATTTTCGAGCTCCTGGTGTAGACAGTGGATATCCGGAGCAAGACTCTCTGCCGTCTGCCAGATAAATTAGAAAGCCTATAGCTGATGCATTTCAGTCTATGTGTTTCACCTCTTTTGTTCTCTGTGCAGGCTACATCCAAATGTCTATGGCTTCTTTTCAAAACGCATCAACTTTGCTACTGATACGCCCGGTGTCGAAACTACTCTGAGAAGTTTGGAAACACAGCTGGCTCAGTTTGAGATTAAAAAAACTTTAGGAATGTGTTGTAGTCAGGACAGAAAAAAACAACCAACATTAGCCCCGGCTACCATGATGTAACGCAAACATGGGAAATCGAATTAAAGCATTGCTGACCCGGTCGTCTTTGCCAACAGCTGTTGTGCAATGAAATTCTGCCATTTACAACGATACAGCTGCTCACATGCTTAGGAGACACGCTATTATTCGAGCAATTCCTGTTTGCATTGGCACGCGCATGCCTAATGTAAGGGACTGGTCACATATGCGTATTCAGGCATGTTAGTATGGACAGAGACAAAAAATTGACTGTACATTAAAAAAGCTTATATAGACGGGGTTCTCAAACGTGATTGGTCAAACTAGAAATAGAAACCAGATGACGTCCGACCACACAATCTTGCCTTCTGTAATATCCCATGTTGAATCTGTTTAGAGATAAATCACGGATTTAAGTGTCTTTGAAAAAGAACTTCAGCTTCACTTTTAAAGTGCAAACATGTACCCAGAGTATGAATATTTATCTTTTAGATATTGTTATACTGGTTTTCACTACTGGTGTCGTGTGCTTTCTCTTTTTGACAGAACAGATGTTTAAGAAAAAGTTGCGTTCGGAATAATGATCAGTTATGAATCTAGAGTTAAAGTTTCAAAGTTATGCCCTCCTCTTTTATCTCTCCATTACATGCCTGATTAGTTGTATTGGAAGTGCATGTGAATGCTTAGGTATTATATGGACTCCGAGGGAGTGCAGAGGGGAACGAAATCACCTCCGCAGCACCGAGGTAGACATTTACTGAGATTTAACTGCAGACATGGGAGTCTTCAATCACCAGGAACATGGCCGAGAGTGAGGGAGGAGGAGAGGGACTGAACTCCAGCTTGACAGTGAGTAATAACTTCATTTTTCCCCTGGTGCCTTTACTGTATGCAACGAAATATAAAAATGACCCGACAATCTGAGATATATCTGGTACTGTCCAATTGTTCAGTTTTAAGAGAATGAAGGTCGTTGACTTCATTACATAAATTATTTTACTTCTACCAAAGGACTAAGTTACAATGGTAAATGTACCTCATGCTAATTAACCATGTGTGTATGTTTGTTGCCATAAAACAGTTTTTCTCTTCTTCCAGTTAACTAGGTGCTGCAAGATAAGTTAATAAATTCCTTGTTTGGTGAAACTCTGAGACGTGCATTATGAAAATGATTTTGACAACGAGTTACCACCTCAATCTGCCATGAGGAACGTCCAACTCTCAGCATCTCACATGCAGATATAGTGAGAGTGTGATTAATTGTATGCAGCGTAGTTTGACTGCAATCATTAATTCAATACTTCATTACAGCTCGTTTCTACCACAGGGGAAAAACTCCCGGATGAGCAAACCTAGTATTTAATGCAGCCAATGGGAACGCTTCGTCAAAGGAGTTATGACCTGAGACATTTTGGCTTCACTTTTGGGGAGCAGTCATGTCTTCTTTATAAAACAGTCAATGGTAAAGATAGTGTGACATTGTCCTTTTTTTTATTTCAAACAGGCATCAGTTTGTCTAAAGTGAATTAAAAAATGCTTTAGAGTGAGAAGTTAAGAGTATTTAGTAGACAAAGATAAATTTGACAAAACCATAAAGACCAAATCAAAACAGTCAAACACCAAATCTATTTTGGTTGAGACCAACAGAACCTTTCTTGATGCAACAGAGAACAAAACCCATTCAACAGAACCGCTTACCCTGCATACTTTTAATGGTGCCAGTTTCCCCAAAAAAACCTAAGCAACTCGTAGCCTCATAATTAACTATCTGCAGCATTAGAACCTCCTGTTTACATCTTCTAAAATATTCTGGGAACATAGTTTCAAAAATTGAAAGGCTGATTATTCAGCAAATTGAACAATAACAGGAGCGACAAAATCCATTTCTACAATAAACGTTTTCTCCGGTGAAAGAAACTTCCAGCAGCACTGAGCAACTGTCCACATGACGCAGCTGTAGGCTTTGCAACTATCTGTTTATTGTTGGTTTTGCTGGCTCGATCTCAAATGTAGCATGTGAGTGTGAGACTCGGACTTGCAGCTGACTTGGAAGTCGCTCTGTGTTTGGCCCTTTCAACAACACATGAACGCAACATTAGCTTTGGCTAAAAATAAAAGTCATCACACAGCGATATAAGAAGAACGAATCTGTCCACACATTGCAGCCATGTTTGTGTACTGCTTCTTTTTTTGCCCAGTACATATGTAATTTGTACTGATTTCATGTAACTTTTGACATTTGACGCTCATGTAGGACGATGACAAAAGTCCCAGAAAAGACCTAAAGTGCATTTGTGAATGTAAAACCATGTGTTATACTATTATACGATTCTACTATATGAACAAACCCTGAACTAAAACGAAGAAAATAGGAGCGTAACACAAAATAACATAATCCCCTCTGAGTGAGTGAGTGAGTGAGTCAGTTGGTGACACAGTGGAAATGATCAGGACCATTTCAAAGCCTCTCTCTTGTGGAAAAGTAAACAGTTCCACTCTTTATGCAAATCTACATTTCAAAGTGTACAAAATGCATAATTTTTTACCTCCTTGCACCTTATTACTTTGAAATGCTAATGGTGGCTGTGGTTCATGGTGTGTGTGTGTGGGAGAGAGAGAGAGAGAGCGTGTGTGCTTGAGTGTGTCTGGTTTGCCATTCTTTGGACTGAATGACATCTTCAGCTCTTGCGTCCCATTTGCTCTCATTTGTCACACACACACACACACACACACACACACACACACACACACACACACACACACACACACACACACACACACACACACACACACACACACACACACACACACACACACACACACACACACACACACACACACACACACACACACACACACACACACACACACATCAAAGGATATTACATTGATTTTCTGAAGTTATACTAGGACTTTCACCATAAATCTAACCAACAACATGTCTTCACCTTAACATTTAATGACTTACATTACGGGGACTTGGTTTGTCTGTCCCCATAAGGAATGGGGAACACACACAGGCCTGAATAGAGGTGAAACCGGAAGTCTCAATGTTAATAACGAGAAGTCGTCCTTTACACAGTGAGGAGATAATAGAAGTCACAGTGGAAATGAGAGAGAGAGAGAGAACACTACTGCTGCTGCGAGACCATGAGAGCCACTTTAGGACAAAACCTGCAGATTGACCCGACCGTACACAAAGGGAGCAGATAAAGTCCGATCGCAGCACCTGAAGCTACTCTATTCAATTCCATTCTTTCATTTCCATTTTCCATCTCTCCATTTTCCATTCAACCTTGCACCATCACATCAAGAAGGAGCTGAATGAAGTTATAAGGATTATCTTCCCTTTCTGCTGTGGGCGCTAACCACAGGCCCCCTTCCCTTTTCAAAAGGTCAGTCCCCCGCCACTTGTTAAGTGGGAATGCACCAATCGGAGCAGTCCACGCCACGTGATGAATGAACACTACATAGGTCACGACCTTCTCCTACATAACTTCAGAGATGTGTGTGTGTGTGTGTGTGTGTGTGAGAGAGATGTATAGGTGTAATAGCCAGCAAGGCAGTGGAGTATATGACTTGATATATGAAGAGTAATGGCTGATAGAGTGCTCAGAGCAGCGCAAGGCTATGTGTGTGTGGTCCAGGTATTACTTGTGTTGTGGGGACCCAAGTCTGTTTACAGCCACACTTTGGGGACTTGTCTTCCTTATGAGAATAAAAAGCAAGTCCCAATAACGTAAGTCATATATTTTAAGGCTAGTAAAGGTTTGGGTTAGGCAAGTTGTAACGATGGTTAAGGATAGATTAAGTCTCCAGGGAATAATTGCAAGTCAAAATAATGTATTCTGAAGTCATGGTGATGTGTGTGTGTGTGTGTGAAAGATGGGACAAAGGAGAAAGATAGATGTCGCAGCTGGAAAAAGACGCTGGTTTATCTGCAGTCTGTGTCCTTGGGGTAAGAAATACTAAGAATGCCAAAATGAAATTTGTTCGCTACGGTGATCTTGAGGAAACAGAGTGCAAACACACGATGACGTGAAGCAATGATCTCGAGTGTTGATACAAAAAATAAGGGGCATTGCCACATTAAACATCTGGAAGCTCACTTATAAACAGTGAATGTGCACAAAAGGGCTGTTTAGATCTCCCCACCACTTTATATGTGCTGTGTGTGTGTGCTGCTCTAAACAATGGGCTGCACCCACAGTGAAGTGTTTTAATGAGCCTCCTGACACAGTTCACTTCTATCTATATCAAATGACTCAATAATTATAGCCTGTCATAGGAGACATCTAGCTAATCAGTGTTTGTTTGTTGCCGTTTTAGAAACGAGATAAATGACAAGCGGCTAATGAAGTGTGATGTGAAAGGAGCAGTCTCTTTAGCTACTCTCGTTTTTCTGCGCGTGTGTAAAAGTCAGATTAGCGACTGTGGAAACCTGCGAGGACAACGAGCCTCACACAACGGTGACATTTCCACAAACAAACACAGATGCAAGCTTTGGATTACGGGGGGAGCTGAGGGGAGCTCGTCTACCCTGAAACAGATACGGGATATTTAGGGGGAGCTCTGAAACATTGACCATTTTTACCGACTTTGATTTTCTCTACAATGAGGTTCCTGAAATAAATAAGATAAAAAAAAATATGCCAATGTTTTTTTCGCTAATTAAAATACCAATTTCAAACATGCTGTGGCTGCGCTGCCCTCACATCATAGACTATGTTTTATCTCTACGTTGCCTCCTGACCTTCTCTTCACTGAGTTCATGCAGCTGCACTATTTCAAAGGTAAATCGTTAAGTTAGAAAACAAACGTCGTTTTTTTTGAACGTCTATGGATAAGACGGATTGGAATAAGGAGTATTGAATGACTGAGTGAACACAGATGACAATACGCTTGATTACATTAGACTGTGATTAATAACAACGTGGTGTGACTGCTGCACAAAAAGTGAGGAAGTGGGTCAAGTTTTGACGAGTGGGTGCAAAGAGAGATGAAGCTGAGGGTTGTGAACTCTGCTCATTCTCGACAGTCGAGGCTGCAAACTTTGGTGAGGCCCGGTTCTGAGAAACCTGCTGAATGTGATGAGATGCCGAGGTGTTGACAGTTATCTTTGGAAGAACAATGGATAGATAGTGTAATAGTTTTATCTCCTGATGACTCTAAGCACCAACTGGCCCAAACCAGAGTGAGAGAGCTTCCTTTGTCGCTTTGCACACAACTGCTCACGGTCCCCCTCTCCTAGAGACGGAGGGAAAGAATGTAACATCAAAAAACTGATATTTATGTAATTTACCTGATTGTTTTCATATAATCTTCATAGCTCATTGGTGGCTGGCTGCAGTGTAGGTCAAAAGCCACGCCTCCTCCATGTTAGCAGATGGGACATAGGCCTAATTAAAAAGTGACTCTTTGAAAAGTTTTTGTCAAAGATGGTCTCTGTCATCTCTAGTCACTCTGATGTTTGTTCAAGTGTTAATTTTTTCAGTAAGTTAAGTTTTAATGAATTATTTGATGCTATAAAAAATGAGTGAATTAGTCATGATTGACAGCTGGAGGGGGGGTGCAGACGCGTCGTCCATCTCTGTACACATTCCGCCGTATACCAAGTCCTTACATTAAGTGCAATGAAAGCTTGAAAACTCAAGTCACGGGTTCTTCTAAAACCAAAGATGGTCAGGCATCGATCACCCCATCGCATTTGAAAGTCAGGCCAAAATATCAGTGGGAAGGTTTTTTCTGGTCAGATCCCTCGCAGCCCTCCTGCTGTCACAGCTGCACCCACCGACATGCAGAGGAGAACAGGCTTTGACCCATCTTCATTTCAAAGGTTTCATCTTGGCTTCATACAGACTGTCAACTTTTCATCAAGAAAATGAAAAAAGGGAGAAGCCAGCTGAGCCAGATGTTCCAACCTTGAACAGAATTTTGAAAGTCAAATTATTTTTGTATATTATATTCATTTAATATGTTATCATGACTTAAGGCCCCAAACTTTTCCCTTTTTGATTATGGCGCCTCTGTGGACAAAAGTGGTAATGTTTTCACCGTCCCCTGTCGTAAAAACCTCGGTTTAGCCGGCACGTGCATTTGTGCAATGAGGTAATGCATCTTTTTGTTGCTGTATGATTGATAACATGACACATGACATCATTTTGTTTTAGTACCATTCACACACTAACCCGAACCCTGACGTAAATCGTTTCGTCTGACCTTGACGGTGGTCAAGCACAGACAGAGAATAGTTTAAAGAAACAGCCAATTTTCTCCCCCATTGTCTTCTTTGCTGTTGTAGATCATAAAGAGGCAGCCATATTAAAATGAGATATTTCATAAGCAGTTAAAAACTCTTTGCAGTACATTTGAGTCAAGGCATTTCTCCGTCAGAACGTCTTACACCGAGGTCAAAGAGTCCAACACAACTTAAATGACCAGTGAACAAGCAAACCCTGAACATAGATCAACCACAAATATTTACAGATATAATAAATGTAACTTTTACAAAGAAAATCTTACAACCAGGACGACATTACTAACATTTTCACACTGTACTAATAGGCCAATGGTATTTGAGCTAATTGGGGCTATTCAAAGAAACACCTGGCGTGTGTTAGTGTGTGTGTGTGTGTGTGTGTGTGTGTGTGTGTGTGTGTGTGTGTGTGCTGTCTTACATGCGACGGAGCTGACAGCGAGAAGAGGATAGGGTGGCAGCGTGTAATGACTTAGGGGGCCAAGGGGTGGGGCGGATCAAGTGGCAGATGAGGTGGGTGGGCCTGTAGTCCACACACACACACACACACACACACACACATCAAAATATACAGTACATAGTAATGTATAGCAGCTGACAGAAGCAGAAAGACACATAAGTCTTTCAAACACACACACTGCATGTCCAGATAATCTTAATTAACAACGGTGCGGTTTCATCTCTGACCTTCTCCCGAGTCAGTTTGACCTGGTAATAACCCTGAACCATTAGCAGACTGTACACATGAGCGCACGTGTGTGAGTGCACACACTTGTATCCTCAGCTGTTCGGCTCGTTCAATCCTCCCCGTGTGCCCGTGTTTGACTGAGTTCTCTGCAGCGTCTTCACAGCTCAGCTCACACTCGGTTCAGATACAGGGCATTTTGTCATATGAAACTACGACAGGAGAATTTGGAAAAATGAAAGCAAAAAGCATCATGACAAATACAGATGCAGCAGCTGTAGAGGCCGTTACTTTTGTCAGCCCAAGAATAAATAGCAGGTTGAAACTTTAATATTTTCTGGAGATAAATGGTCGAACGTGGACATTTAAAAGACCATTTTAAAAAACATTTCTTCCATCTTATGACTAATTACTTTTGTTTTCTCATCTTTTACAAAAGAGGAAACTAACATCTTTGCTTTAGAAGACTAAATTAAACCACTGGTTTTGAGAACTAAACACAAAACTAGTAATTAGAAGTAGATAAATACACTACTTGTTAGTGATAATTAATATGTAGAGTACAAATTGCTGCTCTGTGGAATCATAACATATTCTACCACTTTTGAACCGAACTAAAGACTCACATATTCTGTCTGAATCTGTGGTTATTTTATTATTTCCTCTCCTTCACACACACACACACACACACACACACACACACACACACACACACACACACACACACACACACACACACACACACACACACACACACACACACACACACACACACACACACACACACACACACACACACACACACACACACACACACACAGCTCAGTTGCTGGAGATGGGAGAGAGAGCGATCAGTAACAAAGACAAATATTCATCAAATCCCACCAGACAATACATTATTCATCACATGAGGATCTGAATTATATATATTGATCATCAAATATTTACAGTATTTGCGTTTTTCAAGAATGTGAGCTGGATGTAATCTTTCTTTGCACTGGCTCGACGTGTCGGAGCGGAAAAAAAGATTAAAAAGTAACATGGGATTTTGGTTTCACAGGGATACAGTACAAGATGATCAAAAAAAAAAAGAGATTGCGTTAGATTTTTTATTCCATCTTCATTTTAAATGACATTAGTGCATGTTGTTAACATCACTTCTTTGTGAATTAATTCTCTGATATTGGAGTTTTGGTTTGGTTTGGTTGAGCTTGCAATCGGGACTGTTTACTATCTTACAGCAAAAATTGTGCTTTTATCGTCTGAGATTTAAATCTTTTTGATTTGTATAATTTTGAACTACTCAGCAGACTTAAGGCCAATCCTTCTGTTTGTACGTTCATTTCGTTCCGAATTCATCCAAGTTTCTTAGAAACCTACAGATACAGATGAAACAGACAAAATGGAGCAGTACCACCACCAGCCACTTTTGCCTCTTTCGAACATTATCACGACCTCCTCCGCTACGTTTGTTGTTGTCAAAAACATTCGACTGTGCGTTGCCCTCTAGTGGATGTATTGCTTAACAACCATACCAACGTAAAGGACGCATGGAGGTACGTGGTCGGTGACATAATTCGAAACAGACGTATCTCTTTTCGTACGAGAAGGCAGCGCAAATAAGCCTAAAAATGTTGCAGACATCTAGACACACAAGACACACACTTGTCATCCAAGCTGACCTCATGTCAGACAAACAGATGAGCTGGATCTCTTTGGATTTCCAGCCAAGAAACACAGGTGGGCGAAATAATGGGAACGTAAAGCTTCAGAATTAACAGTATTTCAATCCAATAAAATAAAAAAATAAGCACAAGCTTCATGAAGCAATTCAATGTTATTTATAAAATGTTTGTTTTTTTTGTCCAACCCTGTTTAATTTGCCCCAATGAATCTATTCCTCCGAAAATAGATTTTGTGACGATAGGGAGCAGATTAACTGTGTGTGTGTGTGTGTGTGTGTGTGTGTGTGTGTGTGTGTGTGTGTGTGTGTGTGTGTGCACATAGGTTATAGTTCTGTTTAAAAGAGATTAAACCTTTATTTTGGCAAACATCTTAGTCAAAACCCTGCTTCTTAAATACACACACTAATGTGTTGTAGGGGAGCGTGACTGGGAAGTGGGCCAGATGAAGGATGGAGGAAAAGTCGCCTACTGGGAGAAGAGAGAGGGAGAGGGAGAGGGAGACATTGAACAAAGAAAGAAAGATAGGGAGACAAATAGGACAGATGTATCAGGCCGCAGTGGGTCAGATAACACCTCACTGATAGAAAGAGGGAGACAGAGAGGAATCTGATCCACTGATATCCTTTCTCTCCTCTCTCTCACTCTCACTCTCTCTGTCTGTCTAGGTCTCTCTCTCATGGAGCCACTGAGTCTTGCAGTTGAGTGTGCAGCTGTCAGTGCCCCCCCCCCCTCCTCCGTCTGTCTGTGACAGGTCAGCAATACGGCACCCGTCCATCACAAATCTGGACTGTAGCCTACTGTGACTTATACTGGGATGAAATGTCAACTAGAATGTATAGTTTGATATATTTTAGGTGCAGCAGGAAAAAAATTTAAATACAAGAAAACATGTGTTGATTAATTTTCATTATACATGAGTCTATGATCAATAAAAAACAAGAGTTTAGAGCCATGAGCTAAACAGTAGGGAACCTTGCTTGATTTGATATTTGCACTTTTATTTTCTTTGTATGATGTTAATTAAAAGTAGGTAACCTGCAGCTGTTTAGTTTCTAAAGCTTCTGTTATGTTAGCACTTTCTTTCCAGCTGGTTTTGGTTTTGTTTGTTACGGTAGCCGTCAGCAGGGCACTGGATAATTCCTGGTCAAATGCAGCTTGGGTTAATGTACATGAAGGAACATCATCATGCAGATCTACGATACACTGTATCTTTCAATTTTCTTGGAAGCAACCCGCTTGGAGCTTGATAAGAGTCATGTTTAATGAAAAAACTCGATAGGACTTTGTAATAAAGGAAGTCGATTAGTTATGAAGAAGAAAAAAAAAACACTTTGATAGGAGTCACGATTTAATGAGGAACTAGATAAGAGTCATTCACGAATAATCAGGAAACGGGGGGGATTAAAAGTGGTGATACTGGAAAGCTGCCACAACCAAGTTACTTGGTAACACTACATTGGGAATCCATCAAAAGTGAGTGAGCTGTTACAGTTAAATTAATCTGGCAAATTAATAAAACTTTGGCAGAGGTGACATAAAAGTGATCGACCAAAAAACATCCTTTATCTGGTATGGTATTCTGAGAAGCAATTCTTTCCCTCAGGCGGATACAGTAGAAAATTGCACAGTTGAAGCTTGTCGCCAGCTGTACCAACTCATTTGCATTTAATAATGACAACAGATCCAAAAGCTGATATTTAATGGATATACAAACTACTTGTAAGGTCACATGTATGCATGGATTCAGCAGTTTGGGGGGAAAAAGTCTTAATTTACTCTAAAAACAAGCAATAATAAGTGATAAAAGGTCACATTAGAGAAACACTAACTTAGATGGAGCTGAACGTAGATCAAGTTTATTTACTGAACCATTTTTCACGGGGAATATACGCTGGGTTTCAAGACCTCTTTCATTCTCCATTGCCTCAGTAATGTTCAAACATGCGCTAATGAGAAAATGCTGTTCTTTTCCCACTGTGTGAAACCAAGCAAACGTTCATCTGGGATTTAGTTTTTAAAAAAATTACACAATATCCAGATATACTGCATTTCTATTATAGAGATAAAGAACACCCTGGGAGCAAAAGAGGGGGGAAGATTTCACGACGAGGGAGAAACAGGCTGTGGTGTCAGATGGACAGGCAGATGGTTGGAGGGTGCGTTTCCAATCAGCCTGGTGATGGTGGCGAATCCTCCCGACACTAAATCCAGAGAAATCCTTACATTAAAAAACACAAGGATATCTCCACCACAGGCCAGGGGCCAAGTTCTGAGTTTGTTAACCCCAGAGGTGAAGGAGCCTCTGGCTTTTCCATTCAAGAAACTCAGATGACTTTAAACGCAGAGTCCTTTACTGTGGTATCTTACTCCGTGAATCAAACCTGCTTTCGGCAAGGTTTTCTTTTTAAAAAAGAAACCTTGCGTTCCTCTCTGTCTCATCCAATCCTGCTGAGCCTAAAGAGGCTGTCTGCTTCATTTCCTCATTAACACAGTTGATATCAAAGTACATATCAGAGCGGTAAAATCCCAACTGGATCTTAGTCTGTAGCCAAAATCATGTCTTTAGAGAGGTTACCACTTCTGTGATAAACCAGTGATTAATGTAAAGACAGAGACACTCATAATACGCACCACGGCTCCATCATCAGCTCAGAGTAAAATCTACGTCTGCCAAACAGTGACTCTGTGGACATCAAGCCGACTGTCAGGTTGTCAATCAAACATTGACAATGCATTAATCACTGCAAAAATCAGTGTGAAGCAATAGACAGTGTGGTTGCACTGTTGGGACTAAAGACAGCATGTAAAGAAATGTCTCCACTTGCTACCACCATCCAGAAATGAAACCAAAATATCCCTCACGCTGCCATCTTGCTCCGATTAAGTCATTTCCAGCCAGAGTCTGCACAGTAACGATTACGCATCAAATAACTAGTTTAAAACCACTTGAACATGCATTAGTTTGAATTACAAGAAAAATCTTTGAAAATCTTATTGAGCATGCACTTTGTCCTTTAAGTTTGGTCCTTGTCCTATCCACTTACATGGAGGAGGCAGGGTTTATGACCTATATTGCAGCCAGCCACCAGGGGGCAATCCAGATGCTTCGGCTTCACTTTTGGGGGTCAGTCTTGTCGACCATCTTTATATAAAGGCTTCAGCTCAGACAATAATGACTTAACACTCACCTGTAGCAAGCTCAGGGGACTAAGAGCAGACAAAAGACACCATCTGCAACGTTTTGAGAATGTGCACAACTAAAGTTCCAACAGATGTAGAAGACGTAAAGAAGCCCTAATGCACAGTGATGGTTTTTTAAGCATGTTTCAGATCTTTCAAATGTTGTCTTTACCATATTGAAACAAAATCAAAAAGTTAAGTCGCAGGTTGTATGCGAGCGCCCTGGAGCCCACAGATTAAGTTAAGTAAATTACAGTAACCACAGCTGATAGTTATGGGTGCACTTTAATTTAAAATAGTCAGAACAGAAAAGCCGAAAAAACCTGTCAGCAGATGAATCTGTAAGTATGAAAAGATGAAGCAGCCAAAAGGAATGAGGCTCTTAGAAGGGATCAGGAGAAGCCCCATCAGGAGAAAACTGCAAAACCAGGCTGTGGCAGAATGAAAGAAAGGGAACTCCTGACAGAAAGAAAGAAACTCCAGGACAAGAAAGAGAGAGAATTACTCGAAACACATGCACAGAAGCTAAGACTTGAGATAGAAGGAAAAGCCCTGTCAAAGAACAAGAACAACGCTTTTTCATCTGGATATATTTGTTTTCTTTTTTTGCGTCTGTTGTGCGTTATAAGCGTCATCAACGCTTGTGTGTTCACTCCTCAAAATTCGCCTGACTTTCTACAGACTTTATACTTGGAGGCCAGGCGGAGAGAGTCAGCAAAAACAGCATTCACACATGCACCTCCTCTGGAGAAAATATGGAGGATCTGCGGAGTTCAGTGCATGTCTGAAAGCAGCTATAGAGGAACAAAAGACAGACTTGCTCAGCTTCGGGGAGAGGAAAGCTGTTGCAACAAAAAGCTGAACAAGCAGAAAGGTTCAGGAAGCTCCAGAAGCAAAACAAGGAAGGAACAGACATCCACCACAGCTCATAGAAAATAGCGTGATGGAGCAACTTGGACTGAAGTTACATTGACAAAGAGGTCGACATGTTGTTCGTAACAAATGAAAAACTGATGAATAAGGAGGAACGTGATGCGGTGAGGAATGCAGAACAGACTGATAAGTATGTCCAGCATGAACTTCACAAGGTGACAGAGAATCAACAGAACATGACAATAAGGAATAAAGAGACCAATAAGGTCGACCTGGGATAAACCTTTTACCCCCATCCAAGCAGCTTAAGCCACCTGAGCTGCAAAAGGTCCAACTGAAGGATGGGTGGATCTTGGTTTTAAGGGCTCCAGTTAACTAGATTACCAAAAGGGTAAATCTGATTATCAAACAACAGAATGAAGCTCAGATATGGAGAAACCACAACAGCTCTGCCGCTCCTCTCGAGCTGCCGTCTGTAAGCTCCAGCGTCTCTCTGGATTTCTTCATGATTTGATAATGCAGAAAAAGGATAAAGGACAATTCCAGAATCAATTTGGCCCAAGGAGTGAAACATTAAAGTTTTACAGTGAAATTCAATGTTTTATCTGATAAAGCATATGTATGTTCTCTGTTAATCACTTGCCAAGTGTTTTCCTTTGAGAAAAGCCTCACAGCTAGAGATTCATATTTTATAATTTTCGGTTCCATGATGGTGTCCCCTGGTTTTACATCAATTGTCAGAATGTCATCCAGTATCTTTCAAAGTAGATGGAGGCCAACCAATCAAGTGTTGCCCCAAGCAGAAACCTGTGCACTGTATAACAGGAGGAGCAGATGGTAACAAGGAGCCAATCAACAGCCTGCTACATGAACCCAGATTAGCTGCCCTGCTTATGTCTCCTTCTTATCCTTTCACAAAATGCACCTGTAGTGATACATACAAGGACTGGAAAGCAATCGATGAGTACGACAAGACTGTAAAGTTACGAGAAGAGCTGCACATCGAAACCCCAAAAGTGAGAAAGAAGGACAGAAGAGGATGATCGTATAACAGCTGACAAAGAAAGAGTGAGAGGAGCTGCGGTGCAGTAGATGTCACGGCTGCTGCCTCCACAGAGATTAGAGGAGATCCCAGAGTGTAAGTAAATAATCAGAGAACAAAGTCACAATTAAAAAAAAGTATTAAAAAGTGATGTTAACATGTTTCAACTAAAAAGCTAAAGAGTACAACAGACTAATGAGAGACTGAAGAATATGGATTTTAGAAAGGCCTTGAAGAAGATCTGAGTCAAGGAGCCAGCTGAGGACGAATCAGGAGATAGCCGGCTTCTATTCTGCTTCTATCTGTGACAAAAGCAGTCAAATACAGAGCCGTGCATCAAGTCAATTCTTTTCCTTCAAGCCATCTCCAGTCACTCCCGGCAGGAGTCTGACCCAACATCTGTTCACACCAAGCTTCCTACCTTCACCCAAAAGGTGAACCATCAAACCATTATGATTAAAAAAAGATCCATTGTGATATAAAAGGTAAATCAAGTCCATTCTCCCACTCATCTCAGGTGCAGTCCTTAACCAAACAAAGGCAGTTATACATTTTCTTGGGCGAAACAGATGGTGTGAATTCGTTGAGGCCCGGTTTTTGCTTTAGGCAGGTTGCTCTGGTTGTGTGGCTTTGCATAAATTTTATGATACGCTGTGACAGTCGGAGCGGTAAATACTCACAGAGCTGTGTGTGAGTGTGGGAGAGTCACCACAGATTTTCATACACATGGAAGTGACCTCAGGTGGTGTTCGCTCTTCAGAGGATGATGAGTGACAGAACTCCTAAACGCTGTCAACACTTCAGTAAGACCAGTTGTTAAAGAGCTATGTTAATGGTTGACCTGTCTTCCGTTTCTTTCCCCTCTCTACAACTGGTCGAGGCGTCCATCCACATTGAATCTGGTTCTGCTCGAGGTTTCTTCCAGTTAAAGGGAGTTTTTTCTGTTTTGGGAACGGCACCCTGTCTCGCAGTGCTAAAGAAAGTAAAAAAAAAAGATCTGGACCCCACCTGCCTCAAAAATGTTATAATGTCTTCCCTAACCGCAAACCACATCCTACCACCAAGTTTCGTGGTAACCCATTCAGTAGATTTTGTGTAATCTTCCTAACTAACAAACAAAAATACAAACCAACCAACAAGTAAGGGGTGAAAACATAACCTCCTCGGGGGGGTAAAAAGAGGCAGATCTATTTTTTCTCAAGTAAATTACAGAGTTTAGGGAAATGTTTTGTTAACATAAGTGTTGAAACCTCATTTCCAGACAATTCTGATGACGTAAAGCTAAAACTGACTGTAGCAGAAGTATTGAAGTTAAGACAGGTAAACATCAGGGGCGTGTGTTTCTGTCACGTCGGGGGTGATGGGTGGTTTATCACTGTCATCACTAGACTGCAGCTGCTTGCTGACATCACTACCCCAGGACAACTTAGAGCAGCTGCAAGGCTCCGCAGAGAGAGAGAGAGAGACATAGAGAGAGAGTGAGAGTGAGAGAGGGGAGTTTGGGTCACTGAACCTACTCACCTCTGAGTATATCTACCTCACGACCTCTATCTCGTTTTGTCCTTTAACGATCACAAACATTTTTTCCGGGACAAACAGACAGAAAGAGAAAGTTTGATGAGTTTCACTCCGGGGGCCTCACCGACGTGCTGCCAAAAATACAGCACGGAGAGAAGATTGTAGCCATAATTGTGGTCCAGTCAGTCTGAGGTGCATGAAACCGACAGCGATCACATACGCACACACATGCTGTATATTTACTATAGAGGCGCACTGCAGACTGTGGTCAGACACACTTGTGTTTAAATAGATTGTAGTAAACCGTGTGTGTGTGTGTGTGTGTGTGTGTGTGTGTGTGTGTGTGTGTGTGTGTGTGTGATTAGTCTGGCCAAAACCACAGAGCGAGGGGATGCTACTGCTGGTGCAGACGGACACATGCAGACACACACACACACACACACACACACACACACACACACACACACACACACACACACACACACACACACACACACACACACACACACACACACACACACACACACACACACACACACACACACACACACACACACACACCTTCCTCCATCTGTCCACTTAGTGGTTCAATCATAACCTCGTTCATGCAGAGAAAGAAAGAGAGAGAGCAAGCGAGCACTGGGACCACTGACACATCCACATCCTCACTATCTGAACCCAGCTAGTCTGAACCAGATAAGACCGGACTGAAATGGGATTATATTGAACTGAACTGGATCATGTGGGTTCCCAAACTGATTATAGTGAATTAGTGGATTATCCAGAAGAAGATTATACTGGACAGATGAAGACTGTACGGAGAGACGAGGAGTAGATGGCGGTGAATTAAAGCAGACGGAATCTGATCAGACCGGATTGAACCCAATTTCGCTGCACGGGGCGATTTTAGCGGTAATTCAGTTTTGACGGAATAAAAAGGGGTTAGTTCAATGAAAATATAGACACCTCGGCTCATGTACACGTCTGTCGCCTCTCTTCCAATTTGTTCCGACTCACTCCAGCCCAGTTTTGCCTGCTCAGCCTCAGGGAAGCAAAGCGAAGAGGCCTCGACTCATGTCCCTGTCGCAGAGTTTTAAAATCTAGTTTATTCATGACCAATGCTGCATTAGTCAAAACAGATTTATCAGGAATATAACTAATCTGCAGCTTTTTTATCTTGTTAATAAATCATTTTAAGCTGCATATCAAGGTTGTTAATTTGTAATGTGATACGCTGGGAGAGTCAGAGCGGTAAATATTCCCAGAGCTGTGTGTGAGTGTGGGAGAATCACCGCAGATGTTCATACACATGGAAGTGACCTCAGGTGGTGTTCGCTCTTCAGAGGATGATGAGTGACAGAACTCCTGCACGCTGTCAACACCTCAGTAAGAGTTATGTTCTTGGTTTTGTTTGTAACTGACACACTTTTACATTTTGGTTGAAAGAAAAAACAACAACAAGCAGTTTAGGGATGTCACTTCAGACTCTGGGGGGCGTTTTGGACAACTTTTATAGAGAATTATTGCAACTGACAGTATATTGAGTGATACTGGAAATGACCATTAGTTATAGCCTTACACCAAACAATATATTAAATATAACATCAATTAGTATGAAACTCATAAAGAAACTTGTAGATTTCAGCCCTTGTGCATCCAGACAGAGATTATGATGTTCACAGGAACAAATAAAGTTAGCCCTTTTCAAAATATGTCAATTCACTTCAAATAATTTCAGATTTAAAAAAAACATGTTTAGTAAACTTCCTTTTTTGGGGTAAAATGGGAGCTTAAAGAGGATGTCTAGTCTACAGCTTGATTCTGATGTAGCTTATTCCTTTGTGCTGTAGTGAAACTGGGTGAACACACGCACACAAACACAATGGTATAGAGGCCCTAGAGCGAGACAGTAATTCCCAGGATGCTGTTCAGTCTCTGAACTTCAGAAAACTCACAAGAGAGGAGCTTGTTATTGTCTGACATTATTGGGATAAGCCTGTTTTCTTTGTCATATCTGGTACTCAGTTTTGGGGGGGTCATCTTCTCAAAAGTGTTATGCCAGAGAGTCTTTTCCGATAACTTGTGTTGTTTTAAGCATACACTGTGTATACACATGGTCGTAAGCAAAAAAATTGTCAATTCAGAAGGGCCTGAATTCTCTCAAATGATGGGCAGAGGGCGACTCCACTGGTTCCATAAAGAAGTCTGATTCTATAGAAGTTAGAAAATGACCCTACGTCAGTAAATACTTTTATGAGGAGTTTAAGGAGTATTTTGTAAATGATGGTCCCATTTGGAGCAAAATAGACAATAATATATGTTATGTACTAGAGCATGGATCCCATGTGATTGACTGCTGGTGCTGTCCAATGGATACATGTCCCAAATGTAGATGGGTGTGCACTTTCCTTAAGCGCTCTGTCAGGCTCCACCCCCTCCTCCTCCTCCAAATATGGTTACTTATGGTTTCAAAAAAGATGGTGCTGGACAAAATACCGGACTCGAGGCTTCAAACGGCATGTACACTTTATAATGTTGGATTATAATTTATTACTTCCTGGGCTATTTTGGGCTACTTGGGATTTTTGTCATCACGAATTTATAGGAAATAAAACAAGAAAAATAGCAGCATTCAAATACTGATTTGAACAATGGTTACCATGGCAACTGTTGACGCTTCAAGGTATTCAGGTCAGTCCTAATTAAAGTTGTTCAGTTTATTATATTTCACTGTGCTCTTCTGGGATGGTGATGTGAAATACCTCATTTGGCTGGCAGGTCAAACAAAGATAGCCAGGCACGCACACACCCACACACACCCACACACCCACAAACACACACCCCTACACAATACGCACACACACGCACATGCACACCAACACACACACACACACACACACACACACACACACACACACACACACACACACACACACACACACACACACACACACACACACACACACACACACACACACACACACACACACACACACACACACACACACACACACACACACACACACACACACACACACACACAGGCAGCTCAGATACCCCATACAGGGAAGCCACAGACCAGAAAGGTTCCAAATGTCTCACTCACACAAACATCAACACACACACAAGCACATACACATACATCTGTAGAAACCAGACTGCCCTCCGCCCACCTAGCCATTTACAGAGCACCAGTAGCCAATGTCTGTCATTAAATTAAAACAAAAACATTTTTTATCTCCATGTGTTTCTGTTTGTAGCTGTTCTGCCTCATGAACCACACACCACTCATAAGATTCAATTATGAAATACAAGAGATCTTTATTAACGATTGACGACAGCGACACGCACAAACATCTGCAGGGTTCGGAGCCATCTGTTGTTTCAGATAGCTCAATCAACACGATTTCTGCGAGTCGTGTGAATACCACACATCTTAAAATTAGACATAAGCCATTGTCTTCTCAATGTGTGCGTATGTGTTTTTGGAGACTGTGTGCAGCTCGTGGCCCGTAACGCAAATAGGAATGTGAGTCAAAAGTCATTATTCCAAAATGTCCCATGTAGGTGCCCAGTGGGGTTGAGATCTGGAGACTGTGAGGGCGGCTTTTAGGGCAACTGTGTTAAAAAAGGTTCACTTTGGACGTGTAGAAACACCACTGTGCAACCGACTCCACAAGCTCCTCCACAACTTAGCTGTGAACATCTCAAACCAAGATGTTTGACTACTGGAGATAACAAGGAAGCTAACCATGTGATTTTCACTCTCCTTAAACCATTCAAACTGTTTTCTGACATGCACTGAACTCCGCCAACTTTTCCTGCCAGCCCCGTAGTAAAATGTCAGGGAAATGTCCAAGTGAGCCCATGTGAGAATACAAAAGGAAGATGTTTGGAAAATTCACAGCTAGTGAGTGGGCGTGTTGAGGATGTTTCTAATATAAACGCAAAACTAGAAGAATAAAAATATTTCCGAAAAGGTGTCAAACTTGTAGAAGACACAGACTGAGATGTCAACTTGGAATGACAACGAGAATTTAGAGTTTCTGATGATAAGAGCTAGTGTCGATGTGTTCATACAGTGACAGGACATTAGCCGGAGTTCATGTTTGTAAACGGCTTCAGTGACTCTTGCTCCCTGTATTGAGCCATCTGCGTTTGTCTTGATTCCCCACATTTATTCAGGGTTTTCCTTTAATTCCTGGAAGGTGGAAAAGGGCCGGCTAACCAGAAGGTGGTCGGTTCGATCCTAGTCTTCCCCATCTGCATGCCGAAGTGTCCTTGGGCAAGATAACAGAACCCTGAATTTCCCCTTATAGAAAAAAAAAAGTGCTGCCCATATATGCACTGTGTGAATGTGTGTATGGCAATAAACTGTACTAAAAAGTGCTTTTCGTGGTCACCAAGACTAGAAAAGTGCTTTATAAATACAAACCATTTACCATTTCCAAACTGCAAATGGCAAAGCACTGCTTCGTTGATAGAGGAGGACATTTACTTATAAATCAATGTGTCTCATTTTTTTCGTGATCTGGATTTAACAAAACAGCGCTGACAACAAAGACAGCTGGAGCAAGAAATTATCATACCTTTCCAACAACAACAACAACACCACACTGTGAAGTATAATCAATAAATAAATAAATGTGTGTCTTGATATTCAAACTCAATGATCCTCAGCATTTGATAAAGCACAGTGGGGATTTAGCCTGACGGGTCTGTATGAGCTGGGATAGTCCTGATCAGTGCTGAACAGACAGACAAGTACAAATTCTTATATAAACTGCTTTAGAACACAATCCAAAGATAAACACTGCAGCCGTGATGCAAGCTATAACCCCCTCCACCTTCATGGTGTTACACACACACACACACACACACACACACACACACACACACACACACACACACACACACACACACACACACACACACACACACACACACACACACACACACACACACACACACACACACACACACACACACACACACACACACCTACTGTATTCACTGCTGTATTCCCTCTGCTGAGTGTGATGTCCACTGACATATTTTTCTAGGCCAAGTTTCACACACTTCTCAGAGTCAACATTATGTAATAACTTTATGTCGTGTAAGAGCTGAGTGCTCGGGGCACGCCAGAGTCTCACTGCACTACACCGAGCTGACACACCATTCACAGGCCAGCAGGTAAGAGCGGGATGTGATATGAATGGACTCAACCAGACCCTCATTCAACAGATTGTACAGTTAACTCAGCAGATTCAGGACGGCAAATAAAACCTTATTAGCTAGCCTATCCATTATTTTTCAGATTCATCAAGCAATTGTTTGGTCTATAAAGTATTGGAAAACTGCCTCAAATGCCATAAACCATCTTTGAGAAAAAATCATTTGACATTGTGTACTTTTTAGTTTGGTCCATGTCCATCAACTGACATAAAGGAGGTGGGATTTATGACCTTTACCTGAGTCAGCTTCCTGGTGGCAATCAAGGCGCTTTGGCTTCCCTTATGGGGAGCTGTCATATCGTCCATCATTATATATAACAGTCTATGGTAACGTCAGATGAACGCAGCTTGGTGACTGAACAGCAGAGATTAGCTAAACTAAATTTGCTGACTAGTACGGTCTCAGTTTTTTACAACATCAACCAACAACCGGCTATGTGAAGCATTCAGATGAGTTGTGCCACCGTTGTAAACCAGTTTAACATTGTGTGTTTGGCACACTGCCTTTGTCTTGTCATCCTCCTATCTTAAGTACTCCCAGCTTTGGTTTCAGTTTCAAGGTCTTGACAGCTCTAAATATAATTCTTCCTTCAGATGTTTTTCAAACCCTGACATAAATACAAATCTATGTAAAACAATAAACTACTTGTAGCTTTTGGCAGAGAAACTAGGGCTGTCGCTTTTGCTTTCAAAGTTCAAACATCTATTCATACATGGTGTTAAAGTTAATATACGAACCAAAGTTCATATTCAAAGTTGAGAAGCGACACAACGTTTGAGGTGGTCTATCTTTTTACTTTGAGCTATGGCATTCAAATTAATGCAAAACAAATTGTGTGTCATTCGATTTTTGGAAAAACTGACAGGTCTAATGGAAACATACGGAGGATATTAAACATCAGTCGTCAACTGTTATTAGAAGTTGTCAACAAAACAATAGTGGTTGGCATTAAAAAGCCCAATTCAGCTGCACTCCTGTGTGTATATGTGTATCCGCCGAGGGATGTGACTGATTTATCTGGGACAGGGACATCACAGAAAACAACAGCAGTCAAAAATTCAATTTTCTGGCGGGGCTAGAAGAGAGGGAGCGAGAGCGTGACTGAATAGGTGTGACTGCAGAGGTTTCCCTCTAATACAGCCAAGATCACACAATACACAGAGGAGCAGGACGCCACCAAAAGCCTTCCCGCTGACATTGTTTTATGTATTAAAATGTGTGCGAGAATGCGTGCGCCTGTGAGGCAGCCGCAGCAGCTGAATTCTGGAGATATAAAGCAGAACTGTAGTGTCACTCAGAACCCGGAGGGAGAGACAGAGCGGAGAGAACAAAGGGGAAACGAAACAACGAGGCAGCGGCAGGAACAGGAGAGAGGATATTAGTCAGTTGAAGAGGACAGCTGATATCGCACATGTTAACTATGTTTACTCCTTCTCACTGATGTTGCACTTCTGACGGCAGGTTGTTGTCCGTCAGCTGCAACAGGTAAAATAACTGATGCAGAACACAGGATGAGGTCCAATTTGATTACGAAAACATCCTGCTCTCAGGTAGGAATTAAAAAATAAGTCTTCCACTAGGAATGAGACACTAATGCCAAGTTCTACGGTGGCCCTGAGGTGCAAATCACAGCCACAAATAAGAGAACACGACAAAATAAGAAAACCCAACGGCATTAACTTCTGACAGAAAAGGGGGGTATCTGATTGGACAGATGTAATGCCCATCTTTGTAAGAGGAAGGATATCCAGAAATTGCAGTTGTGTTTTCTTTTTATTGTTCTGCTTTGTGATTTGTTGTTAAGTTGATTTGATGGAGCCTTTGCAGTAGATGAGATTTTCTGCTTCTTATTACCACCTTTACCCGGTAATCGGAGGAGACGATGTGTGGATGATCCTCTCAAATCGAGTCTTCGAAGCGATTGGCAACTGCGGATCAAACGCCGATTTGGCTCTGATCTGGGGGTTTTGTTGGCCACTTCCAAAAGTTGTAGAAAATCAAGCTGAGAACTAGAATGTCAAGTAGAGTGCGTCCCTCCACCAGCGTCCCCTCATGAAACAAGAGTTAAACTCAGCAGATCTGGATTTTCTTCTGATCTGCACCCAGTCATAGAAACTCATCTTATCGGGATCCCCATCAAATTTGAATGGATTCTTTTTTTGGCTCTCGTCCCGTTCCTTCTACCAAGTTCCATGGGAATCCGTTCAGCTGTTTTTGTGTTATCTTGCTTACAATCGAACCGTCCAACAAACGGACAGTGGAGAAAACATAACCTTCTCGGTGGAGGTAATCATGGCGTGTGAACAAGACATAAGCTGTCACAGAGAATCAATGACGGCGCTATTTTGAAACTCTCCAAAATGTTAGAATGTTTCTTTGTCCCAGAAGTCACTCTTCACAATGTGCTTACACTGAGACTTTCTGTCAGGGGTGTTTGGAAATAGAAGGAAAAAGGAGAGTGTGTAAACGTAACAGCCTTCAGGAACAACATTTCCTGCTTTTGCAGCATCACTCGGCTTACAGTGCATTACAGCCAGTTAAGCATCATAAGCGTGTGGGTTTATTTTTGTCAAAGTTGTGTTACTGTATGATAAAGGGGCAGAAAGCGACAACTGTTTAGAAAAGGTTTTCTTGTTTGATATTGATATCTGAGGATGATATTTTCATTATTCATGTGCACAGTGGACTACTTCTGGTTTCCTTTTCAGGTGTGTAGGGTGACGTACACAGAATCGCACATTGTCAGTGTGTGTGTTAGAGGCAGGTGTCGGGTGGTAACAGTCACATATGCTCTGCCCCTCTGCAAATATGTCACCTATGTTTCTAGATTTACTTTATCACCAATTAGAAATCATTACACATCATTTGCAAATCATTTCAATAACTACATTTGCATTTACAAAATAAAACTCAACTTATAAAAATGAATGTGCACGTAACAATGTAGGCAAGCATGTCTATGTCGTAACTTTTTCAACAGCCTGGTGCTGCAGGTAACCACTGTGCTTTGATGATGCAAACCTTTCAAATTAGTGACTTAGATAATCACATTCTTGGTTGACGCTGTTATCATATTTAAGGCCATATTTTTCTTTTATTCACGTTATTTTCTTTTATTTGGGTTTTATATGCTAGTCTATATTATTTTATCATTTTATTGTATTTTGCATAGTGTCTCCTTTATTGTCAACTGTGTTTTTTTTAATAGGCTAAATAAATAGACTTGACTTGACTTGACTTGACATACCTACAGCCTTTCATGAAAAGGAAAGCCTTCAAGCTGCTGTGAATAGCAGTCGCTTAAATACTCACTTCAGGATTGTGTTATTGTAGTTCAGTGTCTTCCAGCGTGTTATCTTTCAAATGGCAGCTTGTTAAACAGGTCTCAAAGCTGCTTCTGCCGTTGTAGGTCTCCTTTCTCATAATGGCACAGACATCCATTGCCTTTTTTTAAAATCCATTCCTAGGGATCTGTTAATTTTACCTCTCATTAACCATCACTTTTACAGCACACTTGTCATTCTTGTCATTACCAAGCAGCAGGATGGAACCGAACAAAGCCGGGATACTGGGGAGCCACAGAAAAAATGGAGGAGGGTGAGATAAAGAGGCGGAGCGTGCTGATGAAGAGAGAAATGGGGTTAATGTATGAAAAAGTGTTTTCAGAGAAGAGGAAGAGGGAAAGCCGTGGCTGCGGGGTCTGACACTGTCCCAGTTTCACTACAGCGCCAGTATCTCCTGTGGCTCTCCAGCACATTTCCACCCAGTTGATTAATGCTGCCATCACACAACCATCACCAGCCTCTTTGAAGACTGAAACTACGATGATCCACATAAAATTTGCGTTAGGCGCCGCACTCCGATTCAGCCTAGTTTTAGTCTTGAGACAAACAGTTCAGGGATGTGATGGGGTGATGGTGGAACCAGGCCAGGACAGGATGTGATCGGCTGTGATCTGCGTGTGTAAAGGGACTCGATAGTAATTGATTCTTCTTTACAGACACGGATAGCCTGTGCTTGGATAGATCATATGACAGAATGACAGAGGATTATAATCTAAATTAGGGCTGGGCATCGTTTGGAATGTTTCTGATATCGATGCTAAATCGAAACTTTAAACTGTTCCGGTGCCTAAATGGTGACAGAACATTTTTCTTTATAAAAAAGGACTAAATGACGGGCAACAATAAGAACGACTTCTTTATTGCGAAGGCAATTTGTAACAATTTGTAACAAATCTACATAATAGAATCACATAATAAATCAGACCTCACCATACTACAATCATTTAACAGTAAATAAGAGTTTTAATGCCTAATCCAATAAAATATTCCAGCTCCAAAATCATCATTAATTGTCTCCCCACCCCCGGGACCAGGGACATACACACTGCTGATGTGCTTGATAAGGTCACGCAATCAGTCAAATTGTTTTCAACCATTTGCTGGTTAAATGTAATGTTCAATCCATTTCAGTACATCGCTCAGACAGTAAAATGAGCCACAGAAATCTGTGATGTGATTCAGTCCCGTAGGTACCAGCCATGTAGGAGCCAGTTCCTAATGGATGCCGGATTTTGGTACCCAACCATAATAATAACAGAGAATAATCTGTGTCAAGATCACAACTTTGAGTTCGAAAGCATTTTCCATGACCACAACTCAGCCACATGTGCATTAACAGTGAGATTTGTTGCTTTCATCAGCTTCCTGATTTCTCCAGTAGTTGCATTAACAAACCACAACTCTGCATTCAACCACATGAAAGACTGAGCAAAGCAAAAGAGGAGTGATACCAAAACAAATTCTACATCCTAGAGGAGACGGATGGTTACAACAGCAAAAGGAACCACAGACATGAGAACAAATTGATTCATAATCATGGTGATCATAATGGAGACGGAGAGGAAAAAGAAGTATCTGATGCCAGTTCTTACAAACACGTCGGACATGTTCAGATATAGAAATAACAATGATCGTCAAAGACAAATACAACTGGTACTTTGCAAATGTCATGGGGTGCAAAAGACACCACTAATTATTTAACTGAAGGGCTGCGTGGTTCTCTGTGTGAGTAAATGATGGACTAATATCAACCTTTCAAGCCTTAAAAAACATACACTGGCTGGGTTACAAGAGTGTTTTCCCCAAATTTGACAAAAGACTGACAACGGACATGCGAAGAGTTTTCCCAATGGCGACGATGTGTAGCTTGTGCCAGAGAACAGCGTGATGACCCATGGTGTTTTACCAGCGCTGGCAGGACTCGAGCAAAGACAAAATGAGATGAGTTTGGAGCTCGGCCAACAGGACAGACGAAGAGAATGAACGCAGAGCTGAGATGTGGCTGCTGGAGGTCCCTGTCTGAGAGGACAAACGTCAGTCAGAGACAGAGACGAGCATTTTGAAAGGGAGGAAGTGGAGACACGTGAAAGAGAAAGGAGAGAAGAGAGAAAAGAAGAGAAAGGAAAAAAGGACAAACTGCAGCTGCAAACTTTGAAAACGCGATAAATTTGACAGACAGCTCCGAAGCAAGAAGGATAATAGACAAACTTTTTGGTGCTTAATGAGTTTATAGTTGTGCATTCCTGGATTTATTTTTTATGTTCTTTTTCAGTCCTGACAATCAATCTAGATAATAAAAGAAGTTCAATGGCATTAATTCTCTGTGTGTATTTGTTTTTCAAAGGGTTTAACATGAGCCAGGCCACACAACAGCATTAATAACTTAATGACTTATTTTTCCAAATGCACTTGTATTGGATAGCTACTCGATATCTGAAAAAGTCCAAGTAGGAAGAAAAAATGAAATCAGAACCTTTCTAACTTTACAATTGCCATGCTTTGTATTCCAATTTTGCAGTGCACCAATTATGAGTTTGCTTTTTCATTGCTTTCCCCAAAAAATCATGATGTATCATGGATCACTGTTGTTTTGCTATGCGGTTGTCACTCTTGATGCCAGGCTGTGAGAAACAAAATGGGAATAAAAAGTTGGAGGATAGAAGATGGCGAGTGAGAGAAGTGTGCGAGATTGATTCCAGCTGGGATTTACAACAGAGTAATAACAGTGACATCGCAATCCGTACATGCACAAGCATAAAAATAGAGTTGCTCATGCAGGGGAGGACAGTTGTTTTTCCTGCGACTTCTGCGAATCCTCAGAGATAAACATAACTCACTTGTCACCATGATCGGGCGGAAGCTCCTGAATGAGTTGGTAAACTGGTGTTTGTTTCTTTTGCGTGAGCAATCTTCCTTCACTGACACTAATTGGGTTACGCAGAGAGAGAACAGAGTCATTTTCTCAGGTTAAATGACAAATTAAGCTGCATCCGTCCCCAAGCATCCGACCCATACAAACTGTGAGGCTCTAAATGTTCTTTTTACACAAATCATGTCTGACAAATCCCCTGAAAACTGTGAAGAATCCGCTGCAGCTGTTAAAATGCCGCATGCAAACAAAGTACAACCTTTTAAGTCCGATTTTTGACATTTATTTTGGCATTTTATACTCTTTTCCATTTTCTAAAGTTTCCATGCAATAATTTCATCAAATGTTCTAAGCTGCAATAAATGATTGTAGGAAACTTTTACTACCACAAGCATAAACACGAACTGAAAAGTAAACTCTCCCTTCAGATGCTGTAGATTTATGACAGTGATGGAGCTCCAGACTGTGCATGTCGCCATGGTAACAAGTACCTGTTGATGTGTCTCGTCTTCTCTCACTTCCTCCCTTTCCACCTCTCTCTTCCTAAAGTGACACTTCATAGACAAGAATGAACAGTGACAGTCAGCTCAGTGTCTCTGGAGAATGTGAAGATGTTTTTACATTTAATTTAACCAGTGCTCCCATTGTTCCCAGTCTAAACACAACACATCCGGAGGGAGTGTGGTATTTGGCCTCGCTTGTCTCTGCTTACATAATCCCTGTCTCGGAGGGAGAAGACCTCCAGATCACTGTGAAACACATAAATACACACAGCAGACGTTCTCCCTAAAAGTCACTAGATAACTGCCACATGCTTTCACGTTTTCCTTCCAACTTTCCCTGCACCCTCCCTTTCTTTTTAATGCACTCCCATGACCAGATACACACACACACACACCCACACATACACACCGCGTTCGACAAGTTCAGTTTTAGAAAAGCTTGAGAAATTCTGCATAACAACATAAAGCAGCCAGACTACACCACACACACACACACACACACACACACACACACACACACACACACACACACACACACACACACACACACACACACACACACACACACACACACACACACACACACACACACACACACACACACACACACAGAGTGATTTATACACTTATTGCATGCATGCATACATAGCAAATACATTCCCACGTACACACACAAACCACCATCGAACCCCACTTACGCATGCATGCGCCAAATCAAACATGCACACATAGTATTTATGCATACACAAACACACATACGCACATTTTGCACACACTCTCTCTCTCTCACACACACACACACACACACACACACAGAGCCAGGAGTGGATGTTTGGACACAGACGTCAGAGTGGAAAGCTGATCACAGTTGTACTGCAGCCATGAACACTGTGCATCAGAGTGTGTCCCGAAATAACCTGAAATGCTCTGATCTGACCCCCAAAAAATTCACATGCAGGCGGAACACATTTCAGAAGAATGTCTCATCCGTCCTCATCAAGAAGACTTCATATTCCTGTTGTCACAATTTGGCTGCTGTAATGCTCATGGTCGTAGTTAATGGAGGCCATATGCTTCACTGGTGGTGCAATGATATCCCTGCAATGTTATTGGGCCAGCAATGAAATTTATACTGGCCTAAAAGTATTTTGGCCTCATGCAATCACCACACTAATACAGTGTAGATGTTACACATGCTATGACTTATAGATAGCGTATTTATTTTATTACTCAAAACCACATTTTAGGGTTTTTAGGATTTCATTTTAATATTCCAATACCTCCTATGTGAAATTAAAGTATCTCTATCATGTCCTGTTTTTTTTTTTTGTGTCTCTTGTTCCCCTTTTTTCTAAACGTAGTAAAAGACATTCAATCTGCCAAAAAAGCCGACTAAACACATTTCTTTTTAGGGAGGAACTTAACTACCTCTAAGTTCAATCAGTCCCGGGGGTCAAATAAGAAAACTGGGAAAAGAATGAGTCCATGAAGATCTATAAACACCGCTGGTGATGAATTGAAGTTGTGAGCTGTGAGAATGAACAGCAGGTCGATGAAGAGGGCGACCTGTATTTGCTGCCATGTTCCCAAATTCTCTTAAGATGTGTGTATCTGTCAGTGTCTGTCAGTGTGTGTACGTGTGTGTACACAGATCTCTCCTCTCTACCTTAGCCAAGACTCGGTTTGCTGCCAAGTCTAACGTAGGTGGTGGGTGCACTTCTGCATCTCTCTATAACAGAGGAAGATGAAGAGGTGGAGGATGGAGGAGGCATTTTTGCAACAAGATGGGAAGGAAGTGAAACGTATTCACACACACACCAACACACACAGGCACTGTCTGACACCTGGAGAAACCACAATGTGTTTCCACGAAAAGCTTCCCCCAAGAGAACCGTTCTACTTCTCAAAGCACATCACCGCTGGAACCTCATCCCTTGTTACAATAGACACACACATTATGTCGCATGCTCCTGACGGGAGTCAGCAGAGTCTTAACACAAAAATAAAACTACCTGGAGGCTCAAACTATGACTCGTAGCACTTTTTCCGACATTGCAGAAAACTGCTCTTTGCTGCTTGAGGTAAGTTTACATATTGACAGTTACAGACAGCAGCAGGATATTTGGTTTGAATGTAGCTTTCTTTAGTTACAAACATACAGTGCGATGCCAAGCTGTGAGTTTCTCACCCGCAAGTAGCACAGCAAGCACATCGAAACAGGATCCATTGCGCACTGAAGTGGTTTCAATGCTTGGCCCTGTTCTCTTAGGACACTTTTTCTTGGGCTACATCCTGTGGCTTGTAACGAGGAGAAGAATTTCATTTCAATTAACATTCAGTTCAATTTGAAATTTATCTTTAATCTCCTTGATTTTGTGTAAAGAAATATATAATAAAAGGCTACAGCTGCTGGAGTGCACCATATGTCACAAGAGGATAAAATAGTTTTGGGGAATTTCTGGGTTCAAGGCCATGGGGATGGAGTCAGTTTATACAAAGGAGGACGTGTAGCGCTAGTTGTCCCTCTTCCAAAGGTATAGTTGTGTGATAGATAATAACAAGACTGTCAAACTCGGAGCAAAGAGTATCCCTTAAACTTAAATTCTCCATAACTTACCGATATTGGAAATCTTTTCTTGCACAATATCTGTATCAACATCGGCAACCAAAAATTCATATCGGCCAGGATTTACTGCCCCAAGTTATATTATTTTCTCTTTTCTCTGGATCTACAATTTTGGAACTGCTCAATATTGAAATGTCTAAATGTGATGTTAGAATATCTTCATGTTTGCATGTCACGGTTTCATGTTTTTAATTCAAACCATAAAAAAAGGCGCCATTCCTCCGTATGAAATGTACCGGATTGACCGGTGGCTTGTGACATCTCACCCTCATCTCCATAGTAACAATGGCATCAAGAGTGAGGGGGTTAACCCTTTAACCTATTGTGCGTGTGTATGTGTATGTGCCCATGTGTGTATTTGTGCAACTGGGGGAAGGGATTGATGGGATTCCAGCCATACACCCGTGGGAATAGCAGTCAAGCTCCCAAGCTTGTTTAGGCTTTAACACCCATTACACATTCACCCCCCACAAAACTAAACAACAGACACTCATTACCCCATCTCCCGGGCTACAAGCTGCCCGCAACCACCACTCAGCCTCCATCCATCATGTGATGTGATCAACCTGCATCCGTCTCCATACAGGGCCAAGGATGAGACTGATGTGAGATGGCATCACCCAGATTCAGAGCAACATGGACTCAAGTAATTAGGGCAACGCTGTTATGTAAAGAAGCTCCATAGTGAGCGATCAGACGAAGGCACCATTCTGACATGAGTAGATTATCAACATGATAGCTCAAGCTGTGTTTTCAGAATCAAGATCAACGTGAGGAGCAAAAATAATAATTTGATGGCTCCACAACCAGCACTAAATGGATGCGTAATCTGTCATTTAGCTGTTTTACCATAAAATGACTTATTATCCATCCATCCATTATCAAAAATGCCACTTATCCTTTTGAGGGTCGCTGGGGGAACTGGAGCCAATCCCAGCTGATTGTGGAGGAGAGGCGGGGTACACCCTGGACCGGTGGACAGCGTGTCACAGGACCGGCATACAGAGACAAACAACTCTCTCATTAATACCTATGGATAAGTCAGAGTCTCCAATTAACCAAACCCCAATCTGCATGTCTTTGGACTGTGGGAAGAAGCAGAGAAAACAGGGGGAACATGCAAACTGAACACAGACCTGGATTCAAAACTGGGAACCTTCTTGCTGCTGACAACATCCCCATTCCACTGCATCAAATCCACCATTTGCCAGGGACTCTGTTGGAATTTAGTTTTGCTTATTCTTGTTTATATGGTATTTTTTATCACTGTATTTCAAAGCAGAGTAAAAAATGAATGCAATTTCAGAGGCTTTTCAAAGCCGACGAGAACAATCCGGGGGAAACATTAACACGGTACATCTTGGCATGAAAATGGTTTCAACAACATTTTGAATAGTGGACGTGGGCAGCTTCGTCACAAACCATTCAAAATCCAATTGTGCCTTGTGTCTTGTACAGAAAAACACAACTGGCAAACAAACAATCAAGCCTGGAAATAGATGAATGCACACTATATGCCTTCATACACACATTTTGAGCACATATACGTAACAAAAGCACAAGACAGCATCGTGTCTAAGACATTCCAGGGAACACAGAGCGCAGTCGTCTTGTTTTAACTACTGCTTAAATGGCACAGCTCATGTGTGTGTGTAAGTGTGTGTGTGTGTGTGCGCGCGTCTGAGGAAGCTTCATGGTGTGGTAACACTAAAATTCATTAAATTCTCTGCACATGAACATCAGAGAAAAGGCGAGAGGAGGATGAGAAAGAATGAGTAAAGAGCGAAACAGGAGAAAAATATGTTTGTGCGGGTGTGTGTGTGTATTCATTTAACAAAAAACGGTTGAGACGGCAGAGAGAGACGGTTCACAAGTGCGCGCACACACACACACAGTTCATCCTCTCAAGTCAGAGAGTATCTCACTGGACACATTTCTCTCTTTGTGTGAATGTGCAGGTGTGTGCAGCGGTAGGGGGGGGGGATCTAGTACATTATAATACAAAGAGGAGGTTCAAAGGATCATTAGAGGTATTGATAACAAGCTGTTTCCTTTTTGGAACACCCACCTAATTTTCTCACACACACACACACACACACACACACACACACACACACACACACACACACACACACACACACACACACACACACACACACACACACACACACACACACACACACACACACACACACACACACACACACACACACACACACACACACACAAGGGAATGACAGGGCAAAGCACTGTCTCACTCCAGAGATGAAAGAAGGTGGTGTCGTTGCAGTAGTATGTTGCCACGGAAACCCCAGGCGTCATCGTAGCAACCCCAGGTAAATACAGGTATGGGGATAAGATCAAAGGTTGAGATCATTGTGACACAAAGCTTTGATGGGAATTGGACGAGCAAGCAAATTTCCCCATTGTCACAAAGAGGTTTGTCAAAGGTGAGATCTACTTTTTTCTTGTTGACTATGTAAGTAAAATTAAACATAATATTGTAATTCACAAAGGGATAAAATATTTTATATATATGAATGTTATAGCGTTAAAGATCTGATGAGAAAAACTGTATTTTCAGAATAAAAGGAGCTGATAACATCACGTTACCCTCTCTGAATTAGTGTCACATTTTGATTGTCAGGTCACTTACTATTCCATCAAGGTGGTCTGTACCTGACAACAACACAACTCTGGCTCATATACTGGACTATTGATCACATTAAAATGATGAGATAGGCTTTATGAATATGAAACAGGGCCAAGCTTTTGTCACAAGGGTGTAAAAGAGAGTCAATACAATACATAAGCCCCCACTCTTTAAAAAACAACCCACTCTAATATACAGTATATACCTAACAAAGCTGATCAGGCAAGGCCAGTACAGATAAAAAAAAAACTCAATAATTTATTCAACACGGCCATTGCCAGGTATTGATTTAGTAACAATGTAAAACCTTTGTTATCTGGAGTCTTGTGTTATTAGGGTTAGGGTTAGATGTTGGACGCGTCAACCAAAATGCTGGCATTCACTTTGAGTGGGGTGATGTCAAGCGTTGTGGTTTTGTTTGTGTCACGTCGCTCGTGCTGTGTACGGCAGAAGTTGAGCAGAGCCCAACTTTTAATGCAGCAACGGCAGAACCAGCCAATGAAATGGTGTTTCAACAAATACTCAAGAGCAGGCACTAGCCAATCAAATCACGTCAATGTGAAAGTGGAGACAGCTGCCTAACCTGATGCGTGTTCATTCTCTTTAGCATTGTATTAATAGTTGTCATGGTACGTTAGTATGAAAGCCGGCTATGTATGTTGTGCGTCCCAATGTGTGAAACTGTGATTGTTGTCGTTATGACGATCGCACCAACACCAAGCGTCGGGCAGGCTCACTGTCAAGCATTGAGCATTAAGCTTCAGCCTGTTTTCAAACTTTTACCTTTGTGACAACTGAAAACTTTTTAATCAAATCAGTGCAAAAGGCTCAGTATCAAACAGGTTTCGCTTCCTGCATGTTGTGCTGATGTAAAGCATTGTCTTGAGGTTCAGTCCTCAGGCCATTAGTTCAGTTTGAAAGGTACCTAAGCACAGGAATATTACCTCACTACATCCTTCTAAAATCAGTTCTGACTCTCTGTCGGGAAATTACACCATTATTTTGTGAATACTTTAAACTGTTTCATTGCTCTGTATGTGTTCCATTTGTCCAAGGCCAGGATTTGCCAGGAAGTGGGCAGGAATGACACATGGCACAAAGACAACCGAGAGGGATAGAAGGCTCACTCTGAAGCGTTTTTTCTTCTTCTCCGCACAGAAATAATTACACAAACTACAAAGCACTCACAGGCTGCAAACCTTCACCAAATCTGCATGATGTGACAAAATATGTTTTGTTAGTCGTACTGAATTTGGATGATGGAATAATAGATCAGTATTCAACAAAATGATGCACAATCATGGCATAGGTGTGTCAGATCTCTGTGTTACGAGGTTGATGCCGTGCTTCGTGAGAAAACAGACAAGTGCTGTGTCTCACAATGTTAAGAAATAACTTCAACAACTAATAACTTCATTCTCGAGCCATGGACTAACAAAATTTAACTGAAATCTGATATTCTGGTATTTGTGGGAAATCCAGTGAACAAATGAAAAACAGACAAACAGAAGAAGAAACGCCTCTTTGGCAGCAATAACAAGACGACTCCTCATAGCTACAAAAACATGGATAATAATCACATCATATACCAGAGAAAGAGCAGAAATAACTGATCCACTCTGTTTTTAACCTGTCGTCAACAAATTCGACAAATTGCTTGTTAACTGCAGTTAAAATCTGTTGAAAGTAAAAGGTTTTTTGTGTTTTTTCAACAATCTGTGCTTTGCTCTTTTTTCTTTCTAAAATAATACGGCATGAGTCAGAGTGAGGACTCGATTAACTAAAGCAGAACTGATCAGAAGGTTTGGAATACATTTTTTATAACATCCAACTGTGAAGATGCCAGCCTCATCAAATATGACTTTAACAACTAAATTAGCAGTTGATCACCCATTTCCGGTCGAGGAGTTTGACTTTCAGATTTAGTTTTTGCTGTACTTGGAAACTAAGTCATCGGAAGCAGAACACAAAACAAACAACAGAAGAAAGCACAATGGATGGACATTAGTGACAATGTTACCGTGGTTACAGTTTTATGTCTTTTGCTTCTAGTCCCTTATTCAAACTCAACGGTGACTGCACATCTTGCCAATGTTGGATCTTGCACAAAAAATAAAGAAATTGCTGTTGAGAACAACAAGTACTCAAACGTTCATGGCTATTTTTACGAGATCTCTTGGAAGTTTAATGCGCCTTCAGCGTCTAGAAGGCCAAAGGAAAGAGGAGGGCTGAGAAATGATCGCGTTCACCCAGATGTCATGTTTCCATCCCTGCGGATCGGAGAAGGAGCCGATAAAAAACGATGCAGATTGTATCAATGAAGCTTATCGTGAGTTCAATCAGGAAGACTTTCCCCCACTCAATCAAGCTCAATTCTCTCACCCTCTTTTTGCTTATTAATCTGCTCATTGTGGGCGTTTGTAAACAGCCAATCAAATTCTGTCACAGTCTCTTCCAGCCAATCAGGCGGCTGCTGTCAAACTTTAAATCCCCTCTCCTCTCTTCTGCAGTCAGCCGTCATACAGTGACGCTTGTAACCCACCTGCACCTCAATCTCCTCCAATCTTCAGCAGAATCATTATCACCTTATCTGGATTCTCAACCACCAACAGTGTCTAGACCCCGGGGGGGGATTCCTGTCCTGCGTTCTGCTCCACCCCCTTCTAATCCTGATGACATCACATCGGGCTCTAAAACGCCAAAAGACTATGACATTCACATCACTTTCTCTGTGCGCATGTCATTAAATGTTTGTCAAACAGTTGAATCGAAGTCTCTCCTGATTGAATTGCCGTTAGTGGGTTTTTTTGAACAGTGAAAAGCACCCAAATCAAATACACTTCATTGTCCCATGGGAAATCTGTCCAAGGCCAAAGTGCGACAGCAGCTGCAGAGCAGTACATTGTACAACAAACAACAACAACAAAAAGAGATTCATCAGTCCCATCATTCTCCGTACTGTATGACTGCTTCATGGTTAAAACAACTCTTTGTGTCTTCACACTCTGTGAATGGGCAAACAAGTGGCTGGGCATTTGTGTGACAGCTGATGTACAACACTGCAGCTGAGGGACGAGGGTTGCCAAAGTCATCAGCGGCTGACGGGCTCAACAATTTGTCTTTGGGGTGAAAAGAGAGAAAAACCAAGAGAACAGACTCTGCAGTTGAATTCTTGACCCAGTAACTGATTTAGCACAGAAAGTAGCACCGAAAAGACAGGATGAAACATTCATAGGAAATCCTGTGCAGGTATTGTTCTTTACTACCTCTTGGCAAATTGCCTGTTTCTGAGAAGTTAATTTTACACAGAAGCTGTCAGAAAAAAAACAAAAAACTGAGAATTGATCAGCCTTGATAAATTCTCGCTGGTCGAAGCACAAATTCGGCAACAGACGCTCCAGGAGCACAACAGCAGGTGAGAGAGCTCGACTTACTTCTGACTCAGCACGTCTGCCTCTTCTTCCATTTCCATAGCAACACATTCATTCTTATCTAAAACCCTTAACTCCTGATGTACAGCGTTTGACCTGTTTGACTGCTTCAGTGACTGTGTGAGTGTGGTGGTACTCAGTCATTTAGAGACACACTTGACTCCAGTAGCAAATCCACGGCTCTTTTACCCCATTTACACCTGAACTTAAAGTGTGACAGGGGCGATCGGATTGCAATTAAATAGAGCTTGACCACACAAAAGTACAAGTTTAAATGCAACCAAGACACACTGTGGAAGGGCTGTGATCCGATCAGACGCATCGTGACCACACTGAATACAAGTGTAAATGCATTGTCCACATCCAACAACAAGAAGCAGAAGAATGGTACTAAGAGAGCTCATTCCTCAGCCGAGGCCCAACAGTCCCCTTTAATTCAATCAAGTCATACCAAATTACACACACTCATACATATCAGTTCCCTTAATATGCTTGTTTTTTTCATCCAAGATCCATGATTTATTCTCTGAGAAATCAACGATAATGTCAAAAAACACCATATCACGGAATGTTAAAGTAAGTGAAAAATAAATTCGAACCAATTTGTCATTTCACATTCCTTCAAACTTGATTTTCAGATGTAGTGTCAGCCCATATGGAGACACGTGTAAATGTAATCAGGTTAAAATTATATCCACATACAATACGAGATGCATCCTAATGCTGTTTGTAAGTTGAGTCTTTGTGTGCAGAGAGATGCACATCCCAATGCATAGACACACACACACACACACACACACACACACACACACACACACACACACACACACACACACACACACACACACACACACACACACACACACACACACACACACACACACACACACACACACACACACACACACACACACACACAGAGAGTAAGATGATTCTCACTTACATCATTGACCCTTGGTCCCAGGGGAGCCTGGACGAGACCTGGGCAAAGTGACTGCAGGGTATGGCTGAGGGTAATGGGCTGTGGAGGTGTCTGCGGATACTGCAACTCTTTCTTGTCGTCTTACTAATTTCTCTTATTTTTCACAATATAACACGAGTCATTAATTCGCTCCGTAGAAATGTCATTTATTCTAGTTAAAGTTGTCCGGTGTAAACTGTAGGCAAAGATGTCACCTTGGGCTGTAGAAACTTATGATAAGCATTCGTCTATAAAGTATCCAGCACAGTGTGATCTTAACATATTTCTGCTGTTAAAACTCTGCATTGTTGTGTCTTTTGTATATGTGCTTTGTGTCCTCATGTGCCATCCCTAAAATTGCTCTGCAGGGAGCGGTAAAGTTTATTGAGTGAATTGAAGTGGGGTGTTAAGTGCTAGTGGAAATGTCACTGAGGGTTTGAATTCCTGTTCGTCGCCATGAATGAGCGACCGCTCGCTGCCGCCGCTGCACTTCATCACGCCAAAGAGCTCCACTGCCTCAATCAATGGTTCCGCACGCCTGATAAGTCTTTGTGTACCCAGTGGGAGGGTGTGGGAGCTGATGGCGAGGCCTTTCTTGGCCCGATAATTCATCGCGTTCCTCTTTATTGGGGATATCGCTTCACTCAAAAGGAGGGAGGGGAAAATATACAAACGTGACCATACCTGCCCACGACCACCCTCATGCAAATCGGATTTGGACTAATCAGAAAACACACAAGTGGAGCTCGCCTTAGACAAATACAGTATAGCCAGCTCAGCAAGTTACGGCACGAGCCTGGAAATGTTGTCTTTCTTTAAAAGGAAAAGCGTGTAGGAGGAAACTCTGTCAAAGGGGTGAAGTCATGACTAGCGTTTCCTCTGTGAGGGATTTTTTTTTTTTATATCACATAAATCATTGTTTCTTTATGCACTCACTGACACCTGAGCGGAGAGGAACTGCTTGCACGTTTTTCACTTTGTATCTCGTATTGGATATTTGGGGATTTCTTTGCCGCTGGTCAGACAAAATTGACATTTCTGTGATTGCATTATGCTCCTGGATGCATCAGGGGATAAAAAAAAGGAATTCATGCTCTGAATGGAACAATATAACAGGAATCTGTGTGTTGTTCATTGCAGCTCCAGATCCTGCATTACATTATACTATGGATATAATAAAACGATGCATTGATGCAACTGCCAGAGGGTCGGGGGAAGATTTTAGATTCCAGTTGGAGGCAAAAGAGGATGTTCTTTGCATAACACAGTCGATGATATCACATTGTCTGACTCACTGCCTCATTCTTCTGCACATCTCCCATTACATGCTTTGAAATAACAGCGCACTGGATGCACTAGTCTGTGCACTGCAAGTAAACAACGCTCCCCCGCTCCTCACCCACTGAGCTGGTGGGGTTATGAAACCTCACACTGCTGCAGCCTGGGGGCCACTGGGCTACAACAGGACAGGTGCCCCCCCCTCACTCTCTCTCTCTCTCTCTCTCTCTCTCTCTCTCTCTCTCTCTCTCTCTCTCTCTCACTTCAGTTCAGCAGCATCACAGAAAATAAGATGTCAAAATGCCTTCACATCATCACAGGTGCATTATTCTGCAAAAGCAACACAACAACAGCCAATGCATCATCTGTGTCATCAGCAACAGCCACAGCAACTCACGTCTGCGTTTCATTAAATACCATGGGCATAATGGTGATGCAATGTTTTTCTTCCTCTTCCCTCTCACAAGTTGGACTCTGCTTCCAAGTTGTTGTTTTTCTCCTCCTCATCCTCATTATCAAACAATCTCTGCTGCAGTCGGCCTGCCTCACTGTGTGGAACCGAACAGCGGCTGGGTGTCTGTCAGTGCAGGCGGTGTGGTGAACACACTGTTCCCCCAGTCCCAGCAAACACAGAGCGGGGAAATCATCACAACAATCGGCCTCAAAAACACCTTCTCCCCCCCAGAACACATGCAGATCTACCGAGCAGCAGCACGGACAGGGAATCGTGTGAATGTTGAAGTTGTGTTGCAGTTGTTTTGTTGACAAACGATGAATAAAACGTGGAAACATTTGGACATAGTTTGGCTGCTCCACTGAGAGAGCTTGCGGGGTCATGTGGTGTGTATAGTGGGGAAGTAACCAACCTTCACAGGGGAGCTCCGGGTGGCTACAGGCAGCTCTCGGATCGCGATGCCCGGAGGGGAGGCGGACAGCCCGGCCGCGTATCCCTGCAGGGAGCCGCCGGCCAGGGACTGCCTGCCGCCGGCTCCCACTCCTCCTCCTCCCCCGCTGATGCTGCCTCGCTGCGGCCGCTGCTTGATGCCGTCCAGCAGGCGGACCAGCAGGATGTTGGCGGGCAGGTCGTCCACCCCGCAGTCCACCAGGATGCGGCACTCCGGGCAGCGCAGCTCGTTCCGCGAGCTGACGATGTTCTCCAGGCAGCGGCGGCAGAAGGTGTGCTGGCACGGCAGCACCTTGGCCGTGGTGTCCAGGCGCTCCAGGCACACCGAGCACTCCAGCAGATCCAGCAGCGACGAGGAGTCGTCCATGTCGGCGGAGAGGGTGAGCATCTGGGCTTCAGTGGCCGTGGGGACGCCGCGGGGACTGGTTCGTGGACCGCAGAGGAAGGAAGGAGCCGCCGCCGGGGGCACAGAGCATGCCGGGCGGCAGCGGAGCGCAGCGGCGGGAGGCAGCTCACGGACGCCCCCGCGACGGAGTCCCCCGTGCGCCGAGCAACGAAGTCCCGTGTTGTGTTGTGAGTGTCTCCGCTGGTTCGATCCTCTCCGTGTCTCCCCCAACTTGTGTCTGAGGCTCGCTTCCTCTCACTCTGCCTCTGTGCTGTGTACCCCCCCTCGCTCTCTCTCTCTCTCTCTCTCTCTCTCTCTCTCTCTCTCTCTCTCTCCAGCAGCTGTGCAGAAAGCGGTGAGGTCACGCTCTCATCATCACCATCATCCGCGCGCCGATCACAATTGCGGCGCGCGTTCACGCACCAAGGAAAGATTGATGGGACACACACACACACACACACACACACACACACACACACGCCTCACACAGAGCCCACAGGTTATCATCAGGTATTGTCTCGCCCCCCCCTGCTCCCTCCAAGCAGCCTCCAGAACCAGAGTCAGCTGTGTCGGAGTTATTCCTGCAGACAGAAGCACCAGATCTTTCTCCAGCAGGTGTGTGTCCATGTGTTGTCTCGCCCTGTGACGAGCACCTGACAGGAGCACACGTTCATCTCCTCTTAACTTCATCCAGCTGAAACACATGAGCTGTGGGATGGGGGGGACGGTTTCTGGCGACACCTGGTGGACACTTCTACATTGTTAGTGATATAGATGCTAAACAATGACAACATGAGACAAGATTTTTAATAAAAGAAATACGTATGTGTGATTATATATAGATGTCTTGTAATCAAGTGAAATCATACACAACTAAATATATACATACATACATATTAGCCTGCATACAAAAATACTGTCAGGTATAATGCAATATGTAATAGGAATGATTTAAAGATGTGTGTACATCATGTTGTAATTAAAAAAAAAAAATGAGGCACATTACTGTATCGTGTCCAAGATTAAAAAAAGCATTGTGTCTGAAGTATTCCTCTAGGATAAATATTATCATGTGTGATGGATACAACACAGATGTGATGTGTGTGTGCTGTCAGCCATGACTTGCAAGCTCCCTTCACCTTCCACCTGTTCAGACCTGCTCAGCTCTCACATTCAGGCCCACAGGGATATGGAGTGATTAAGGCACGTGTGTGTGTACAATTGTCCCTGTGTATGTAAGTGTGTGTGTCGGTGTGACACAGTGACGCCTTCCTGGGTGGGTGTGGGTGGGCCCCCGTTATTTACCACCCACGGTGAAAAGCAGAGGGTGGACTGCTGAGGCGTAGAAATAGGGAGGAGGAGGGTGAGGGTGTGATGTGCAACCTCAGCATTGATACTGATACTGTGATGCACTGATATTCTTTTCAAAATAAAAGTCTGGTTTGTTATTTTATTTAATAATGACAGTATTATGCTATTAACACTGAGAGTAGACTAGTCTGTGACTTCACGACACCTCCAGTCATTCAAACTACTTTTGCTGTTGTGGTCCTTTATTGTTTTTTGTTTAAGCTTCTTTATCTTCTTCCAGCACTGTTTCCTGGTGTGGTGGATGTTTTCTTACTGGAGATGGTGGCATACACCTAAGCAAAAACTCTCTAAACATGGCTGGACCTCCTTGTCGGTCTGTCAGTCATGTTCAGAACTGTAAACTCAAAACTGTAAACTGTCAGTTAGCCGCTTCAGTTTTTAAGTGCTGCAAGACCCAACCCCAGAGTTCCTGAACTTTTGAAAAGTACTAGCCCCTGGCTATATACCCTGGTTCCTGCAAAGGTTCTTAGTTCCAGGGGAAAGTTCATGCACATTCTCGATAAGATCCTGAGTGATGGTTCATACAATGACAAGGCAAAAAACAGAGAATGAAAATAATAATACAATTTATTCATATATCACCTTTAAAGGTGCTTTGACAGCAAACCAAAAGACAAATACAAGAAAAATAATAAAATCGGTGAGAAGCAATGTTACAGGGAGGCAACATTTAGGTGGTCGAATACTATGTAACATACAAACTATATAGCAGTAGAGGGACAATCAAATACTTAAATAATTAAGATACAAGGTGATAAGAAAATGATAAAAAGATGATACAAAAAGACAACATCATATGAAAGCAAATGTATAAAAAATGTGTTTTAAGAAGTGATTTAAAAAGAAGTCACTGACTGTGCGAGCCTTATCTCCTCAGGTAGGTCGTTCCAAAGCAGAGGGGCCCTGATGGCAAAAGCACCTTTAGTTTTCAGCCTCGACTTTGGAACACCCGAGAATCTGAGCCTCATAAGGGGTCAAGATTTCTGTGACGTAGCTTGGGGCCAGATCCTGGAGTGCTTTAAAAGTGATCAGTAAAATCCTAAAATCAATTCTAAACAGACAGGGAGCCAATGGAGAGAATAAGGATGGGGGTGATGTCATGTTGTCTGATAAAACCAGTAAGAAGCCTGTAGCTGCTGCGTTTGGAGCCAGTTGGAGACGGGAGAGTTACTTATAGTTTATGCCAGAATGAACAGAATTGAGACCCCTGCAGGTCTTGTTTAGGTCATATATAGTAAACAGTTTACACATATATGACTAGTCCCTTGTGGCTAGAGATGCAGAATAACAGGTTATAATAGGCCCCAAAATCCACAGTCGACACAATTCAAGAGGACCTTGAATTCACTACTGGTCTGGAAGAAAAACTAATTATTACAAAAAATCCAAGTGAAGGTCAAGTGTTTTGTTCTACTACTGTGATAGACTTAGAAGCTCCCTTTGCACTTCATCTACAGAGACCTGCCATTTCTCTGTGCTGTGTTTGAATCCCTGCGGCCGCAGCGTACTGGAATTCAACAGCGTCAAAGGTGTGTGTGAGTGTGTGTAAGTTGTCGTACCCTGACTCTGAGTGGCTCTCTGCAGCGCAGCGGCCCACAAGCACTGGCAACAAGCCCAAACTCACAGCTCCTCTCTCTCTCTCTCTTTATCATACCCACTCATGTCAGGCCCAGTGCGTTTCATCTGCTTAATACAATTCTCCACAGTCAATGATTCAGAATTAGAGGGAAACTACGGGGAGAAGCGAACAAATAAAAAATGATTATTGGACGAAAATCCCCTCAATCCATTTAAGCGGCATAGTCGGGGCTCCCTGTAGGAAACCGGCGTTGTCAATAACAGACAAAAGGTGGATGCTGTTAAATAGCGGAGGAGCCAATTAGAGATGGAAACTAGCCTTTCAGAGATAGAAGGGGGAAAGAGCTCTGTGTTCAAGTGGGTAATGATGAACTCATAAACCATGTAACTGCTATTTTCATACATATAGTCTCTATATAAAAATGAAGAGAGCATCTCCGCAACTACAGGTTTTACATTTACAGTGTGTTTTTGTGGATGTGAGTTACAACCTCGCCAGCTTTCCTCCCATGTTTTTCCTCCTCAGTTAGTTCATCTGTGTGTTTTCAATTTTCTTATCTAATTTTCATTAACTTTTCTATAACTTCTTATGTTTGGAGACGTACCCCCGAGGACTCGTTTTTCCTTATTTTCCCCTCTCCTCAAAATTAGCTCTTTGCTTTTTTTTTCCTCCATAAGAGTAGAGTCAGAGTTTGGTGCTCAGTTTGCTTAAGGCTTGGCAAGGTGCGTTAGATAGGCCTATTACATTTTTCCAGTGGGCATTTAGCGTTTTATGCTCTGTTTTGAAATAAAAGAAAGAAAAGCTTCACCGTCTTTATTAAATGTAATCAAATGTTTTCCTTTGGGTAATCCTTGTTATGAGAAGCTATGAAAATAAATACGAGTGGTGCCAGAGACGTTTTAAGAACTCGGTTGTGTGTGTTGACCTGACATCAACTGCATCTGCATTCATATTCTTTTTTCCTTCTGCGTGAACATGGTTTACCTATAGACTTCTCTGTCAATAATATCAATAATAATTCAGACTATAAAATAGAATAATAATCCCATCATGTCTCAGCGAACACAAGAGTCTCCCACAATCTGCACTGGAGGAAGATCAAAAGATCAAATCGATCAAATCTAATGAATATGTAGTTTGTGTGTGTGTGTGTGTGTGTGTGTGTGTGTGTGTGTGTGTGTGTGCGCGTGTGTGTGTGTCTGTGGATCCTCTTCACGCACCTATACCATACACCTCTCTCTCTCTCTCTCTCTCATCGACCAATGTCCTTCGTTCATGCAAAAGTAGGTTAGCTGACACAGCAGTTACCATGGCAACTGGCTCTTTGCTTCCTTGTTGAAGAGTAGTTAGAGGGTGAGTGTGTGTTCTCACCCTTTTATACACAGTCTACGGTTCTCACAGACCAGACAATGTACACGCGAGCGGATACTAACAGGGGCACTAACAAGGTCAGACAGTTTGAAATAGGTTAATTTGTACAGTGGGAAAAACACACACAGGGGAAAACTGAGCTTTTATTTGGAAAGTTTGATACAGTGTCAGTTCATGGAAAAGGTGTTTACCTGTGATGTAATACATGTGACCTTTTGGGGGTTTTTGGGGGGAAAACATTTGCTGAGTTAGTTCAATAGGAACAAATCTACAGTTATTGATTCTGCACAACAGTGAAGCTGACAGAATCTGCATGGAACAAATACAGTATATTATCATAATTCAGGGAATCATGGAGGAGTTTTTATGCACTGTGGTGTCATGTTATATTTTCAATAGGAGATCATTCAATAATTAGAATGTGACTCAGTAAAGCACATACGTCGGGCAAGGCCCATCAGTCTCCTTATGAAACCACATTTTCATTTACACGATTTACATGGATCTGCACCAAATTGTACACATTGATTATTTGATCAGTCCCTTAAACATGCCTCATTCCTTTCAAGATATATGGATCATTGTCTGAGAAATTAATGAAAATGTTGAAAAAAGCCCTATCTTGCTATGTTTAAAAAAGAAATTCCAAAATCCTGTCTGCCCATACTACATCTTTCCACCAAGTTTTATGGTAATCCAGTCAGTATTTTTGGCGTAATATTGCTTAAAAACAAACATACCAACCAACTGGGTTTAATATCAAACATCGTTGGTTATTTCAGTTTATCTTTCATTCTTTTATTTATTTTTTTCCTCGTCTCCATCCTCGGAAAAGTAGTTAACCACTGGACCACATTTCCAACTTCTCCTCCCAGAGTTCACGTCTCCGCCAGGGGAGAAACATAGAAAGCACTAGGAAGTTTGTTTTTAATGATTTTTGCTGCTGAATTAAGTTCATTATATCAAGCAGCAAATGAAGTCTCCACTGACTGCTGTCTTCTCGGAGTCCCTGCACTTTGATGTGCTGCTCGAGGGGGGAGGTTAGAACCACGATACCCAGTGTGTGACAGCTGCTACACTTTGAATCTTTGAAACTCTGATTTCCTACATTAATTCATGTTGAACTCGAGACTTTATAGAGACTCAAAATATATTTCAATAACGATTAATTTCCTTCACAGAGCAAATCATCATGACTCCAACCCCGATTGGTTTAGGACCGTTTGATAAAAGCACAGCCTCAAAATAAAGTTTAAAATGAAACAGGGAGGTTGTAGATTATAACTGCTTTTCCACATATTTGTCTTTTTTTAGCATTGGAACAGAAGTATGTTTATTTTTTTATTTATTAGGATCCCCATTAACTCGTCTATTTGGTGTCCAACTTAAAAACATATAAAGATTTTACAAATTTGAAACCATACTAGGACGAATCCAAAAAATACATAAAGACAATAATCTTTTTTTGAAATCATACAATAATGTAAATACACCAAAAAAGTATGACTAATGATGATAAATCCGTCCATCCTTTATATGCAATGCTTATAAATAGATAGATTAAGAGAGTTCAACAAGATTATGTCAAACAGTCCAAATCGTGCATTCACACATAACACAGCAAAGAAAACAAAGAATTTACAAAGATAAAAGAGAAATTCCTATGAATATATAAATATTTATATCCAAAAATGTTATAAATATATATATATACTTTTTAAGGACACAGCGCTGATGCCGGTGTCGATGTGCTGTGAACAAAATCAGCTGATTTCTGCAGCAGCATTAATACGTTCCATCCTGCCTCTGCCTGCTGCACCCCCCCTCACCTGAGTCCTGGGGAGGATGTGTTGCTGTTGTGAACTGAGCGGAGAATCTCCCGCTGCGTTGTTCATGTGTGAAAGAGAAACTGTGGAAAAAATACTGACACAATTCTCCAGAGATCCTCCGCAGGACATGTCTCAAGACACGGCTCAAGGAAATCACACCAGAGCTGAATTACAGCGTTTTGCTTTTGGTGACTTCTTTTTGAAGTTTGATTTTAGTTGGTAACCAGGCTGAAAAACCTCTATACAGAACAGTTTGTTTCATACAGTTAGTTTGTGGCCTGTAGGTAAAACCAGCTGACCTGTACTGACTTGACATGTCACATGTCCATAACTGAGGCTGGCTGCAGAGGGCGCTGTTGCTCAGAAAAAAGTTACACAGTGCTGCTTTAAGTGATATTGCTTCATATCAGTTAGCATGAAAAACAAAAGACTTTCATTTATCTTTCACTGTTTGCCATGATAGTCGTTTATGTAAGTGAATCTACATGCTGCGATGTTTCAATACAGCCTATGACAAACACTTAATAGATAATTTATGGAATTAATCCTCTTCTAAAAAATATTTAATGTGATCAATTCCATCATAAAGGTTTTTTTTCATATATCACATGTTTTATTCTCACTACAGATGTATTTTATTGTGTGTCTGTTATTAACATTGTTTTTTTTTTACTGTATCCTAATCTTTGATGCTTAAAGGTTGACATTTTCACTTATCTTTGTAAAATTAAGCTGCATGTATCTCATCTCATTTACTTTATGTCGTATTATCTCAATGTATCATCTCGTTAAATCCCATTTCACCTCATGCAGAGTCACGTGTGGGTTGTTGTTGCACTGTCCGCGTGTGTAAATGCAGGTTTTAAGTTAATATGTATTTTTGTCTGGTCTGTGACAGCGCAGTCATCATTCTCTCAGCAGAACTCATCGCTCTCCTTGTTATCCTCCTCTTATCCCCTCTTTTCATCTAATCTCCCCTCCTCACATCCTCCTTTCTCAGTCAGGAAGCCCCTGGACCGACATCAATAACATTGTGAAAAAAACAGAGGGAGACAGAAAGAGAGAAAGAGAGAGAGGAAAGAAGAAAGAAAAAGGAGAGGAGGATGGAGCAAGAAAGGACCAAACAGATGGACAGAAGGCCGGGGAAAGTGGAAGAAAAAAGTGACCAAGAAAGAGAGTGATGGAGATAAGGACGAGGAGAGAAAGAAGGTGCAGAGAGGAAGACAGAGTAAGTAATTACAGGACTGCCTGTGTTTTTCAAAGCTCCTCTTTTATATCCTGCTTCCTGTGGTTGAGAAGAACAGAAGCAGCGGAAAGAAGGAGGAGGAGGAGGAAGAGGAGGAGGAGTAAAGTCCAGCGTTAGTCCTTCTCAGACAACAGGCACCAGTAGTCCACACACACACACACACACACACACAAACTAATTATTGCGTCTGTTTCAAAAGATTGAAGGTGTGTGTGTCTGTGATAGCACTGGTAGAAGTGGCCTTAGTAATTGTTTTCAGCAGTGGAGGGTAAGTTTGTAAGTACTTTTGAGCAACACAATGCAATTATTTGACACTTGTATTATCTATCTATCTATCTATCTATCTATCTATCTGTCTGTCTGTCTGTCTGTCTGTCTGTCTGTCTGTCTGTCTGTCTGTCTGTCTGTCTGTCTATCTATCTATCTATCTATCCATCCATCCCGAAGCAATATTCGTTCTGTCTGTGCTTAAGTATTGCCTGATATTTATTAATTACTGATACCTATTTCTGACTTATATATATATATATATATATATATATATTGTCCCCATTGTGGGACTAATAAAGGATTTTCTTATCTTAACCATCTATCTATCTTTCCATCCATCCTATGTGAAGTAACGAAATGTAAAGTCTAATATAAGTGGTGATATATCTCCCAGTGGTTGTCATAGGACTTCACTTTCTCGCACAGTCACCGCCTCCTTGCGGCCACTAGATGGCGCTGTTGAGCGGCAGCCTGCAGCCTGCAGCCCGTGCCTGTGCCCTGCAGACAGTGAGTCTACCTGGGACTCACTAATCTGTTTCTGACTCAGGGCGGAGAAAACCTCTCACTCCCCCAATCGAGGAGGAGCCTGCAGACACACACCGACATGCAGCACAGTGGAGGCTGACGCACAACCTGAGCAGCTACAAACACACAGACACTCAGTCCCACTCAGTCCTCTCGGCGATGCTTACCCGACTCCGCACCACAGACTGATCAGCGACCACCGCACAACCGACCACCCTCCAGCTGAGCCCTCAGTGCAGCGGAGAGAGAGAGCGAGCAGAGCAGCGCCCCCCCTCTCTGAGCTCCAGGTGAGTAGACGCAGCTCCCGCTCTCAGGAATGTCAGGACAGATTGCTGCAAGACTCCGGGGAAATTCCTGAGCAACACTTATTATGGCAAACAAACATGTGCTTTACTTTAATTTTATCACAAGTGTGGACTGTGGAGTCTTTCTTTACTCTGGAAAATACATGTTCCTTAAAAGAGAAACAGTCGCTGATGGAAAAAGTTTTTTTAAAGTTTATAACTGTTTAGTGTCAACATGTGACTTTGAGCACATCCTCCCTACTTTTGCATGACATCTTATTCATCTTACTGATTCCAACAGATCAAAAGTCTACTTCTCAGGTTCTATATGCAGATATGTTTGCTGTCAAGTGCATGGGTGCTGGAGCAATACATTTCAAATGGTATTGCACAGACCTCTGTATCTATAGGCTACATTCAAATGCATTTTAAAACAGTTTATGTGCCACATGCATTTCTTTAAATACATTGTGAAGTGTGTGGCAGGTACTTGTATGTGTTGGTGGAAAGGTTTCAGCCAAAGGAGGAAGTCAATTGAGATTGTTTTTAATTTCTCACATCACTAGCTTTGTAGTTTAGGCCTCATTGGCTAAATGACAATGGTGTGATTTAAGTTCTAAAGCACACAGGAACTAAAGCGGTGACTTTCTGGTGCTGTGGTGATTTTGCTGTGTTTGAAACAGTTGCTATTGGCAGTAGAGGGATCAGAATCATTAGTTTATTCATAGTGAGTTAATGAGGAATGCTTTTCATTTGTCATATCTGCTTTTATTGTATGTCTACTGTATGACATTTTATTTTTAGCATTTGGGTGTTGAGGCATGTGTGTGTGTGTGTGTGTGTGTGTGTGTGTGTGTGTGTGTGTGTGTGTGTGTGTGTGTGTGTGTGTGTGTGTGTGTGTGTGTGTGTGTGTGTGTGTGTGTGTGTGTGTGTGTGTGTGTGTTTGTGACCTTGCACACCTTCCTCCCCCTGGTCTGCATAATTGTTTTCTTGGTGCCGCCTGGCTGTCCCGGGCCCCAGGGCCCCTGGGGGAAGTCCTGGCCGCAGACAGGCAGCTCGGCCCCGGCTGGGGGACATGCCGGGTCCTGCCGGGCCTCTGAAGTCTGCTGGCTGGCTTTGAACTGTAGCTGCTGGAGGTGGAAATCAATCCGTCTCTTTTCTTTTTAGTCTCTCTCTATCTTTGCGTCTCTCTTCTCTCTTCTCTCTCTCTCCCCCGGCAGCCCCCCAGAGCAGCCCATCTCTGCCGCCATCACATCTTTCATGTTCACAGGTAGAAAGGCAAAAAAGGAGACATGGAGAAGAAGCAGGGGAGGGACTGTAACTCATCTTCAAAAGAAGTTAATATGGTTCCTGAGGATTAAAGAGATGAAGGCAGAAAGAACTCACAAAGCCAGCGCCTGTAGTCGAGATCATCCAACACCAGACCAGAGAGAATAGATGATTTGTTTACTTACTCGCCTCTCTGTTGCTTTACGCTGCTCGGCATTTGGAATACACACAATAACGCTATTTATTTTGGAGCGATATAAGGAAGGAGAGGGGGGGGATTCATGTGTGGCTCTTGTGAAAGTCGTTGCCGAGATTTATGTTCGGTGTCACAGCTGATTCCAATCCACACAGCATATCCATTTTCCCCCGTGGAGAAATGTATCGAGCTTGTTAGGCTTCGATGTTTCATAATGCTTCACACATCTAAGACGGAGCTCGACTAAATGCGTCATCCGGAGTGCACTTGTGGAAGTGAAGTTATTTCAGCTCATTTGGTCGAGGCTTTCATCCAAAGTGCCCCAACAGAACCAGGACCACGTGGAATGGCTCCAGTAATCCTGTGTATCATGTGTACTGTAGAGAATTGTATTCATTAACCATAGGGATGTAAGAGATTTAGATTCATATGGATTCTCTGTTGATCCAAAAGATGATTTTAAGGAAGCTAAAATATCAGTTTCAACTTTAAACCTACAGGAATATTAGGCTTAGGAGTTTTAAGTTTTAAGTTTGTTAAAAGTTTTAGTCAAATACATTTACCTAGTCCTAAAAGTTGTCACCGTAAAACACAGAAAGGTTGCTCACAAATCACGAAGGGTACTTTATTAAAATGAATTTTAAAGAGACAATTTATTAAATAAATCAAGGCCCAGATAATAGTCATCAAATATGTTAATTAATTTTGCATTTTCTATGAATTTATTGTTAATTATGCTAAAGATAATAAATTGGGATTGCTTGAGAAATGTAAATATTGATAACAATTTTTATTGACCTTTTATCAGATGGATTAGATCCTGACAGTTTTTCTAAAATGAACAAAAATGAATCACATTAACTGAAATCTTTGTTCGGCATCAGTCTGCAGTCGATGCAGCTCAAACCAATGCACATTCCTCTAAAATACCAAAACAAAAGGATTTATCTTCCAATATAACCCAGTTTAGTGTGTTCCTAATCAGTTAGCATCACACTCACAACCATGACAAGGTAGCAGCTGAGGAAGGGGCCAGCAAACTCTTCATCGCTCCCTCTGGGGCTTCCAGGAGGTCCCCGCATGGCCCAAAAATGAGAGGTAGTAGCTGCGTTTCATTATATTTTAATTTAGGTGCAATAATCCCAGCGGAGCGACATGAAAGGCATACACTTTTCTAATCAGACGTTTCACTCTCAGCACTGTTATTTGCCCCCATGCACCGTGTAAGTCATGCTCAACAAAAAACAAAACGAAATCAACTGTTGAAACGTCTCCATTTTGGCCCCCGGGGAGCAAAGTTTAATCTGATTGGGGTTTGTGGTCTAATTTCTGTCTAGTTAAGTGTCCTGCGCGTGTGGGGAACGTCATTGGTTCCTTCAAGTCCGAGTCTGTGGAGGGACCAAAAAAAACTAAAATACTGGGTGAGTTTATATCGTACGCACAAACACAGCAGAGTGTGCCCCCAGATGAAGGACAGACCAGTTTGTGCTGGGAGAGGAATTCTATCCCCAGCTGTGGTGTTTCTGGCGTTTTGATGAGACAGTTGGCAGGTGGGAGGGCGGTGAGGGATCAAGCTATTTGCTGGAGCACCCGTGCAGATGTGCAGAGGACCTGGATGGATGGTGTAATCTGTATTAGCCCCCCCGCGTGTTGCTAAAGGTGACAGGTGAAAAATAGGCTTTACCAGACACAGGCTCGATCGCTCCTGTTGCTTCTTGTGGTTTGCAAATTCCACCCCTCCGAGGAAGCTGTTCTTCAAATCTCAGACAATTGACTTTTTCAGTGGGTTGATGAGGTTTCGTGCTTCCCCCCCCGGCTTCGCGGCCACATCCGTCCATCATGAATTATCCTCCTGCGAGGAGCGTTCAGATTTGTATTGGAGAGAAATCTTCACAGAAGGGAGAAAACACACACTTGCAGTGTATTATTACAATGCTGACAACTGCAAACATGAACAATTTTGATTGAATACCGATTGGTTTTACTCAAAATGGATGTTGACTCTTTGAATAAGGTCATTTATATCCTAGTTATTGCTCAAGACTAATCTGCGAATCACAATAAATAGAGTGGTTCTTACCAGTGATTATATGTTTTTTTTCCTGGAACCATCATTAAAGGTGAACTCTCAAACAAAACCATAATTTTAGTGCAGAGTTCCGCATTGTTCTGCAATTACTTTATTGTAGGTGCTGGTTAGAGGAGATGCAATGAGACATCTCCATGAATTCCAGTCTCGCAGATTAGGCTTCCCACCTACAGCCGCCGCAAAATAAACAGAGACAGACACAGAGACTGGGAGGGAGAGAGAGATGTTCTGCCCAAGCTGAGCTGAAGAAGGGAACAAGGGATCAGGGAGAGGAGACGATGAAAGACAGATCACCGGCAGGCAGGGAGTCAAAGAGCCTACTGACTGACTGGAGCTGGGAAAGGTGTGTGTTTCGGAAGAGTGTGTGCGTGTGTGTGTGAGTGTGAGAGAGAGAGAGAGAGAGAGAGAGAGAGAGAGAGAGAGAGAGAGAGACTTCTTTTCATGTGCCCTAAGAGTTTGTTTTTCCTGCGCTCTGAGTGGGAAGCTGACAGTAAGTCTGTAATTAAAGCAATCAAAAGATGAAGAGAGATGAACACACACACGCACGCACGCACGCACGCACGCACGCACGCACGCACACACACACACACACACACACACTCAGTCCTTGAATGTAACTTGCCATCAAAATCACTGGAGATGTGTTTCACCGCTGCTTAAAAACCTGTAAATTATTTAAGGATTTAAGTCTTTGCATCAAGTCCTCACAAGTTACTTCTTTTTATCAATGGCTTTATACAACACACACACACACTACTTACTTGTGGACTACTTGCAGATGATATTTGAGCCGTGAACTTTCTTTGTGATTCCCCGTTCCGGAAGTATTTGAAGTCGTTTGATTTGTCGGCGGAAATTCGAGTTGCTGCCGAGCGTGTTTTGACACTCTGCTGAGGACACAGTTGGATGGATATTTAAGTTAGGAGACGAGGGTCGGCTGTTGTCTGGAAATCACTTTAATCATGGCTTTATTTTCACATCAAACTGAGACGGTAATCATGTTGGAAATTAGGCGTATTTGTTTCCGGCTCATTTGGCTCCTGATAAATGAGCCTCGGGGGCTAGCGTGTTCAGCGAGCCTGACTTCCTTTAGCGCTGATAAAAACCCACAGAAGTAAAAAGTTTGGGAAGGAGCAGCGTCGGCAGTGCATCGCAGAAACCTGCTGATTCAGACTGATGTGCACGGTGACATCTCTGTCCCTGTCTGTTTTCGAGACGAACCTACGGCCTCGTTCAGGCGGAGGTGAGAGCGGCTGGTCTGATTTGACTGACAGCTGCGCCGCCGCCACCGTTCTGTTTAGTCTCCAGCTGCCTCCAACTCACAGAAAGGAGATGAAAATGCCGGCAGCACATTCCTCCCTCCTACTTCACTTCAGGAAAAAGAAAAGAGGAGACAGGACAAGCCACTTATGATTACTTAAAGGTGGATTGACAGAGGAGTCCTGAACACACACTAAGAATTATTACTGCGAGCCGCAGCACAGTGCTCACGTGAACCGGGCTGCGACTTGATGCTTTCAATGCCGATTGTAAGATAAAAATAAAAGACAAAATTGATTGAGTGCGCTGTTTATCAGAGGTGGTGGAGGTTTCAATGACTCATCCCCTGACCACATCACTCAGTCTTAACTTTCATAATACACCAGCATCTATTTATCTCCTTTATTTAACTTCTGGAGCAAATGTGATAGAAAATGAGGCTACAATTAGATTTAGATGATTATAATTATTAAATGAAAGGAATTCAAAATACAACATTTAAGTTATTGATGTGTTTTCTCTGAAGGCCTAGAAGGCCCTCAGGGTTCCCCACTGCTCTGTATTGACATGTGCAGGCCCAGTGAAGTGGGGACATGTTAAATATATACACTGAGCTTCGGTTGACAGGAAAACAAATGGAAACGATTGACGTTGTGCAACAGTTGGATAGATTTTTTTTTTTTTTTTTAAAGAACCCCCTTTTGTTTAATGTGAAGCGATGCTAATGTTAAACATCTCGTCCTCTGTCAGGGGATCAAAGATGCTGCAAAACGCCAGGGTCTGAGGTGTTGTGAGCACATGTATGCACGCACACACACACACACACACACACACACACATGCACACACACGCACACGCACACAAACACAGACAGACAGACAGACTGGATAACATGTGTTTGACATCTTGCTCGGATTTGGCAGGTTGAGCCCTGCTTTGTAAAGAGATAAAATAATTGGCCTTTTTTCATTAATAAACTTAGGATGTTTGGAACTTTGTCCTGGAAGCAGAGGGATCATGTGTGAGAGAGAGTTTTTGCTGAGGCTGGGCTGATGGCTTCGCTGGACTAAGTATGGGGCAGAAATAATCTGTTTATTAGGAGTAGGACATCATGGATATGATTTGATTCATCACATATTAACTGTGAAATTGATCTGTGCTATAAGACCTTGAACTTATTCTAATGCAGAAAGCTATTAAGAATGTTATAATATTATCATCAGAGATGTTCCAATATCATTTTCCTTCTTCTTAAAACAGATTCTGATACCTGGACTTAACAATAACAACTTATTCAACATATTTTAAAAGCTGTATGCTACCAACCCTGTAAAGAAGTGATGGTTGCTATTGTTGTTTGACCTATTGCTAGTTTTGATGGCTTGAATAGCGTTTTTCCCGAAATGCTCGTCACAGTGATTTTTTTCCATTTGCTACTGGATTAAAATAAGATATTCCACTGGATCTAAAAAAAAATCATGGTTATTTTGCAAGATTTCATACTTACATTAATGAGGATTTTACCCGCAGCGGATGCCATCTTGATTTGCTTTGTCCATTTGTAAAGCATTCAGGAATTTCTGTCTACCCCTTCGTTTTTAGTGGGGTCCTGAATACACTACGGTTGAAGGAGTGTTTGAAGGGCTTGATGGACACTAGCCCTACGTCACATAGGGAACACTACCTCTTCACGGCCGAGCACAAAACCGAGGGACAGGGCCAAGTGGTTGGGCTAAGGGGTGAATAGGGACAGGGCATAAGATATGCTATAAGACAGATATAAGACAGCACATTTTTGACAGTTTAGCAAATTCTGACTAAAGCCACACCACAGGAAATCACTTCTTCATCTCTATTGTAAAATCTGTACTTGCCAGTGGCAGCACAGCACATTTGCCTTTTTAGAGCGGCGAGGATTAAGTGATTTCTGGGAAAAGAAAATTACAGTTTTATCTGGGTGAAGCTAATTTACTTTAAAGCTGTAGGATCGGTACATAGATTCACGTGCTCGCTGATGCCCAACCCGGAAGCTTCTGCAGTTTCAGAGGCATTTCTGATGCTGGTATTGGAACATCTGTAATTTTAATGCCATTAGTATATAATACTACCTGAGCAATATGGTTTTTAGTCTCCTGTTTTACCTGTCAAGTCAAGGAATGAGGCACTTGAGCTCTAAAACCTGGTACTTGTTGGAATATAATATACTGTCAAACAACATCAGCTCCTGGCATCTCCAGTCAAACGGCATCAGCATCAACTGTCCCGTCCCAACATGTGCAATTTCATTTGTATGACAGATGTTGTTTATGGATCATTTCAATGTCAGATGAGGCGGCAGGAGAGGAAGCTGCCTGAAAGCAAAGAAAATACTTTCAAAAAAAGAAAGTGGAAGATTTCAAGAGAAAACTGATTTTTCATTTAGTAGTAGTAATAGGAGCAGGATGACAGAGACCCCCTGGCCGCTGATTTAATTGTCATAAGAAATTAAGTGCTGTGGAAAAGCCCACAAACCATCCTCCAACATCATTGTTCATCTTCTTCATCGGTTTGCTTCTTGGCCACATTTCTAGGCCACTGATTGGCCCATTATTTAATCATGCAGGAAGTCATTATCAGTCGGTGTAATGATAATTTTTTATGGGGTCAAACACTGATGGGGAAAAGTCTTTTCGCACAAACTCAATTTGTAAAGGTGTTTAATAAGGGTAGAGACACATAGATAGAAAATGGCATATTTCCCTGGGAAATTAATAAATGGAATTAAATCAGTGAGACAGGGATTATTGCTGGATTTTAATCAAAAAGCGAGATATCAGATTTTGGGGGAAAATAAACACCCTGCAGTCTTGAGAATCCCACAAGGTCGTTTAACAAAACAAAACCCAGCTCTGGTTCTGAAGGTATTTCCCAGAATCCTCAAAGACTCATCAACCCACCTGGATGAAAACATATTCTATCCGCTGCACGATAACAAAATTAATATTTTTACTCCGTTTCATCAGTCGCGAATCCAAACATAGGTGATAGCCAGAGGATTTAGTGTGAGGAAATCTGAGGCTAACATCTGTTGTTTCAAAGGAAAGTCTCACCTGAATACGAAGGTTAATGTGATTCAGTATCATAATGAACACTTTGAAAATATAAACCAAAGAGCCAGACAGAGGTTTGATATGTATAATGGTTTTATCTTTCATTTTGAAACCGTCCGGACGGGTCTATCATAACTGCGTGTAGGTTGTTGGGTTCATCTCTTGGTTTGGTTCAGTTGTGTGTTCCACTGAAGTTACTGCATGTTGTTGTATTGTAGACTTTTAGTGGTTAATGGTGGGCTTCACATGAGGGGGTAGGGATATTGGTGGTATTGTAAAAGCGGGAAAACTGGTCAACCACACATTGATTATGCGTTAAAAATCTACGTTAACTACTTATTTGTTCTGCATTATTCTCTTTCCAGATTTACGACCGTTATTTATTTCCAATTAATGACTATAGACGACATGACAGCTAAAGCCTGTATATCACCACCTGGTGGCTGGCTGCAATACAGGTCATAAACCCTGTCTCCTCCATGTTAGCAGATTGGACGTATGGATCAAACTGAAAAGTCACATAAAGTGACATTTTCTCAAAGATGATTTCTGTCATTTGAATTCGTTCTCAGTCTGTAAGTTTGGTTTTAATCAGTTATTTGATGTTAAAACATGGTGAAAAGTCATGACTGACTTGACGGTTGAGTCGGCGGGGTCTCAAAACCGCAGCCCCATTCCCCAATCGCCACTCCGCTGACTTGGCTTCATTTCTGTTTGGTGGAAGGAAGTGGAGACGCATCGTCCATCTCGGACCACTGTCTATGGTAATGACTAATATGCAGGGCCATCTCCAGTGGTAGAGCTGGTTTGTGGCTGTTTTCTGGTTTGGCAGTTCAATCCCTGGTCTCCCTCAACTCCGGGTTGCATCAGAAAGGGCATCTGGTAAAAAAAACCAAACCCTCTGCCACATGAAGTATGCGGGTGGTAATGCTCTGCTGTGGCGACTCAGGAGCAGCCAAAAGACGACAACATTTTCCAGCAGTGACTAACAATGAACAGCACATTTCCCATAAGAAACAACTAATCACAGAGCTTGTTCTCAGTTAACCAAACACCAGCCGAGCAGTGGACTGTTGGCAGTCTCGGTTCCTCTGTGTTTAACGCTCGGCTGGAGGAAAAAAGGAACGTGCTGTGTGTTTGTACAGTAAGGTCTAAAGTATTACCACAAAGAATACAAACACATCAAAGAATGAATAACCAGGGGTTGAGTGGCAGTAATGGGAGGAAGCCTGCTCCGACTGCCAAAAAACCAGAGGAAGAGTGTAAAGAATTAACAGGAGGGAGGCAGTCGCTGTCTACTTAATATATGCGTTTGTTTTAGCTCGTCTATGGGAATTTCCATACGGCAGCCGCTCCTTACACCTACCCACTCTAAACATCCCCATAATGACTTTTAGTTTATCTATCACATTGGGCTGTCATACATCGCTCCAGTCTATTTCAGTGCAGACATTAAACTGCTTTGAAGTCGTTCTGTGGATTCCTAATGATATTAAGGCATTATACTTGTCACTCTCGGCCAATGAGCTTTGACGGAAGACGTCCTCTTTTCTAGTTGATTTGCTTTATATTAATTTTTGAGGTCTACAGGTTTGGTTATGGTGCAGTTCCTTTGCTGACAGAAAGAGCTGTGAAAAGCACCTAAATAAAAAGCAGGGATGAAAAGAGGGTTAATGAGAGAGGAAGAGGGGGGAGTTGCAAACATTTTGACAGGTTGGTTTTCCTCGTCCACGCCGCCGCATTCTGAGAGTTGGCCGAAGTGGCCGTCGTGTCCCTGTTGGCACGGCGACGTAACTGCAGTGACTCCACCAGGTAGAGCCAAAGACAGGAGGCTTATTTATCAGATTATGTGGTCGTTAGAAGATAATTACCCTCGGGGGGCGAAAAGACTTGGGCTGACTTTCATCTCAGACCTGCCTCGACAGAGAGAGCGAGGGTTGGAGAGACACAGAGAGAGGGTTGAAAGAGGTAGAACAGAGTGTCAGAAGATACAGAGTCTTCAAACACCGCAGCGTAGGAGTGTGTGTGTGTGCATGTGCATCACTTTAACCCCATAATGAGTAGCCTGGAGGGGGTCCACAACCATTTGGCAGTTCTTCATTTCCTGATTTAAGAAAAAAAGCGCTATTTAACCTTTTATCTTTTCAACAGCTAGACACAGGCCCACACACCCATGCACTCATGCACACACACACACACACACACACACACACACACACACACACACACACTAATGTATGCGTACGGACGAATTAAGTCACACACACTGGCTGTGGTCTTACCACAAGGACTTGTGCAATTAAGCTTATTTTGCCCTCACAGGCCAACTGTGTGTGAGTATTTGTAGTCCATATATCTATGTGTTAATGTAGATGTGTGTTGTTTTATTGTGTGTGTGTGTGTGTGTGTGTGTGTGTGTGTGTGTGTGAGGAGGCTGTAATTAAGCAAGATCAAACCCTCAGGGTTGGGGAATTAGCCACGACTGAAGATCAGAGGTTTTTTTCACTCAAGTCTGCGACATGGAAGAGTGAAATCAGAGGTTTGGAGCCAGACAGACAGATTCTGACCGCAGATAGGAGATAATGGCGGCTTCTTCCTGTCTCTCTCTCCAACAAACACATATGCACAAACTCACACACGCAGGCAGACACACTTTGAGGCTTCCGACAGGATGGATTTAATTTTCATCACTTCAAGTGTTGAATCAAACTGATTTTACCTGAGGCCACATCACACAACGTGCTTTTACACTAAGGCTACAGTGACTTTGATTGTGTTTCTGGTTCAGCTGTTAAAACTAGTCGGTCAGGGAAACACTGGCTTCCTGGTAAATAGAAACAAGTGGTATTTTCCACTCACACCTCCAGAGCCATACTTTAAGAAAATAGCTTACGTTGTTATTTTCCTAGAAGCCTACAAGCACCCACAGGTGTGAAACTAGAGCCAGGTAAAAAAAAGCTTTGTTTGAGTACATTTGGGGTTTTGACGTCAACTTTAGCCTCGTGACAAATAGACGTAGCGCAGTAATAGACAATTAAGTAAACGGTATAAGTGATATCACCAACCTTTATTGAAGCAGAGGTTAGCCAACGGTGATCTCTGCTCGCACACATGAGCCAGAGGAATGCCATGGGCTGTTCTGCTGCAGTTACATGTTTATGGGCGATGACGTGATGCTAACAGGACAGTGAACTCATCAGGACCACACACACACACACACACACAAACACTGACAGCACTACTGTTGGCAGCTGTGCTTAGATTCATGACTCTGCTGTTTCGTAAGTGGAGTTCGGTGCAGGAGCAGGAATGTTTGTGGGATTGTGAACAATTAACGCTTTATATTTACAATTATTAATTCTGTCTTTGATCTCCATGTCCCCCAGGAAGAAGACGCAAACATGTCAGAGAGGAGAGGTCAGAAGAAGTCCATTTTCCTGTCATTATTAGTAAGTTTTTATTTTTTTATCTCCTCATTTCCTGCCTCTACTGCCTTAATCCCCTCTGTCCTCCAGCTTTAATGCTCGTCTTCAGCTGCTGTCAGACATTCACTGAACTCCTGGAGGAGGTGCATGTGTGAACACAAAAGTCTGGATCATCTGATCAACTTTCTCAGCCTGGTATAAAGTCTGTGCAAACCTAGGAGACTTCAATGTGAGAACACAGCAGGGGATCCACGCTGGTTTCACCGAGAGCTAGTGGGGGAGGGGTCGATGACGCTACTAACAAGCAACAGGGGCAGAACAAATATCTCCCGGTGAAAAAGTGGTGACATACACGTAGAAGACACCGACGAGGGTCTGTGTGCTGCGAAGAGAAGCACGTGATCTCTGCAGCGGAGTTAATACGTCACTTCCTGCTTCTGTCTGCTGCTGCTCCCGGCTGCTCCACCGGGAGGATTTGATGCTGTTGTGAACGCGTCTGTGCAGAGAACCTCCTGCTGTTTAGTGCACGTGTGGAAGGCAAACTGTGTTAAACTCTGTATCCAATTCTCCAGACTTTACCCGCAGGTCATGTCAGAAAACGGCTTTCTTTTTGTTTTAACTCCATTTATTCCTATCCTCTCTTTTTCCAATACACCCTCTATTTCTTTTCCTCCCACGCTTCACTAATGCTACACTTAAACACTTTAAACTTTTAAATTTGAATTAGGTCAGTGCAACACGTCGTTTAAAACTCAACCAGTGTTCCTGCCAAACCCTAGTACAAATTCAACCGGAGATAACCGGATGCGGTGCACATGTGCAGAGATGAGTGCTGAATTTACGGAGCCAGGCTGACTGGTCCTCTCAAGGCATTGTGGGATAGCTGTCTGCGCAGATCTAGCATGGTGTACTGGTACGACAGGAAGTTTGTTTTTCCAACTGTGGAAAACTAAGGAGGAGAAGATTATTATTACAGCGTCTTCAAAGACAAAGCGCAGCTCATGCAGAGAGTTTATGTAAACAACGCCTGCCGGTAATTGCTCGATAAATACTTACAGTGACCCTTAAATGTGTCAACACACCAACAAAGAAGAAGGGCAGCGGATGTTTTGTACATATTTAAACATATTTAAACAAATAAGATGCTTATTGGTTGCAAAATAAGGACCTTGTCATGTTAAAGGGGCATTCCACCAAATTTGTTTGAGTATTTGCCGTATTACCAGTAAATACAGGCCAAATGTCAGTACATTTTTTAAAATCCGGTTTATACCACAACAAGATTATTTGGCCTGAAAGGATGCAAACACATTAACATACAATGGCAACGTAGATTTGTATATTCACTCACGCAGCGTCCTCTGTCTGCTGTCGTGGGATGAGGACGAGAGGGAGATGTTATTAAAACAACAGAGAGAAGATGGAGAGAATTAGTCATGCACTCGTCTGCTTTCCCGCCATCATTTTCTGGGCTGCAGATGATTTCTTAAAGTCAGTTAGTTTGTTTGGAGAAGCACAAAGTGTGCTTCTCCAGTTATTAAAACAACAGAGAGAAGATGGAGAGAATTAGTCATGCACTCGTCTGCTTTCCCGCCATCATTTTCTGGGCCACAGATGATTTCTTAAAGTCAGTTAGTTTGTTTGGAGAAGCACAAAGTGTGCTGGTAAAGCCATGAACACCAGCTGCTACTTATTACAAAGAGCCACTATGACACAATGCCACACACACACATGCACAGAGACAACAATACAATACACAGACACACACAAGCTTATTCCAGTGTTGTGGAAACTGTCTCATTCACACACACACACGATGATCTCCACTAATCAATCTGAATTTCTCGATGAAGTCGGGGTTGTGATGTTTGTTTTCTTTGCTGTTTGGTTTTTGTCAATTAAAAATGATGATGCTGATTCAGCATCATCATCCAGTGCAGTTGTTCATCTCCGCTGCTGCTGCTGCAGTAGATATGCACATCACATGAGTTGCTGTGAATTTGTTATTTTTAACAGACACATTTTACAACATGTTGACTGACAGTCTTACATTTGTCTGCCCCCCATATCCATCTGTCTGTCTCTGTCTCCCTCTCCCTCTAGGTGTGCTGCATGTTTGCCAGTGCAGAGTATTCCACCTGTGGAGAGTACGAGTTCTTCAACCAGACCAGTAACAGCTGCCAGGCCTGTCCTCAGTGCCAGCCTGGACAAGAGCCGCATATGGTAAGAGAAACGCACACACGCACAAACACACACATACAATCCAACATTTACATTTGTACCCATAAAGAAAAAAAAACGATAAATAGCATGAAAAAGTGACCTCATGAACCCTCATGTCATTTTTGCTCAGACCACACACAATCACACATGGCTGCAGTGAAGAGTGCCTAAATTCTAATTTCTTTATGGTTTATTGCTCCCATTGACTTCCACGTGAAGGCATGCATTAGAGTGAATGACTTGCAGTAGTCACATAGTGATTTAGCCCCCGTCAGTCAGTCTGCTGGCAGCCAAAGAAAACACAGAGCAGGTAAACGCTTCAGTGGGCACCCCGGGGTGCCACTCCCTCTCAGGAGAGGCAGCTGCAGGGGAGAGAGCTGAAAGGTGAACAGAAATAACTCTTGTTAAAATAAAAAGTGTTTATGTCTGGGCACAGACTTTAGTGCTGTCCTTTCTATTGCATTGTTTACTGACAAATTACAGTTGCATCTGTAGCTGTATCTGCACCTGTAGACACATGCAGAAATGATCTGCCTACTTTACCCACAAACATCTGTCTGTCTGTTTGTCTGTGGAATGCATATCTCACAAACCGTTCATCTTATCGGCCTCACATTCAACATTAACGAAATTTGAATAAACAGACGACCAGTGCTCTGTAGAAGTCAGTGGGGTCCGAGGCAGACTGATCTCAGTCATGACAATAACATTCATCGAATCACTTCCAATTTGTCTTCCAAGTAAACACACAACTTGTTTTTGCTGCAGTGCTTTACATTGAGCTGAATCACAGAGCTTTTATCTTGACGACACAATAACTTTGCTAGAGAGAACTGAATATGCTCAATAAAGCCCCTTAAACGTGGTTCAAACATTCATTAACTGTCACTAGGTATCCATAAACAGTTTCTACATTTCTCTTTGCCCAAAAGTTCATGATATTTGAAGAAAATATAGTGATCACAGTTTGTTTCTGCTGCCCCAAAAGTATAGTTTAAAAATCAAAACTGTGAAACTTTCCGCCCTTTCTTCCTTTCCTCTGTCCTTGTCTCCTTTACCTCCATGAGCTGGATGGCATTAAAAACAAATCGCATGAACGTTCCCACTGTGTCGGTTTAATTTTTCCTTCCGCTCCCACTTCCGACCTTCCTGACCTTGTGTTCACTGAGCTTCCAAGTGCTTAAAGTAAACATCCCAACAATGCGTTGTGTTTGAACTTGTAAATTCAAGTGATCCACTCGTCTCCCTCTCTCTCTCTCTCCGACGGAGACGAGAGGTCTCAGGGCTCGGTCATGAAAGGGTAATTTAACCGTTTGTGAACGGCAGAAACATGAAGGAACAAAGAGGTTTAATCAGTGAGATGAGAAGCCCCTTTGCACTTTCTCCTGCCCGTCTGATCCTCTTGGTGCCACAGTCTGTAATTCATGTGCTCTTCTGTTCCCCTGAGTTCCCCCTGCGTGTGTGTGTGTGTGTGTGTGTCTTAACACTCTTTTAATCATGGAGTAACCATAGGGTTTACCCCACACACACACACAATGAAGACGTTCAAGGCCGCTTTAAAGTTGCACCAGATTTGTTTCTGATGTAGCTGGAACACGTTTCCGTGCCAGTGTACTGTACATGAATGTGCTGTAAACGCTGGAGTCGAACTTATATTTCTGATTTCCTAACTGTCACTGAGTGATGAAGAAAGTGTCTGTAAGGTGAAGAAACATTAAAGAATGGGGTATCGAGCTTTCACATCAGCTTTCCTGATGTGTGAAAGCTGCAGGCCATTAAGAATATGGTCCCTGCGGTGGCCTCGTGGGCTGGCGGTTTGAGACGTTGCACCGCAACTTCCTCGGTTTGATAGGTCCTGGGAGATTTGTTGCATGTCATCACAGTGTCATCTCTCTCCCTTCAATGTCAACCTTCAAAATAAAAGCAAGGAAAGTGCCCGAAAGTCCCCTGTTGGTGTATAATTCCTGGTTCTATCGACCTCCGATATCCAAGAATCAAAGAGGCACCAAATTTGCTTTGAAAAGGAGCTTTCGATTGGTCCAGAACAGCTTTGATTTAGCAAACAGAAGCAGAGTGATGGTGAGCCTGTGTACGAAAAGATCCAAAGCCAGCGTTAACCCAGAGCGACAGGATCCTGTCGATGGCTCAGCACAGTTTCATATCAAACGATCGCAGCGAGACTCGCGGACGTCAAACAGAAGATAAGTGATATTAGATTTCTTTAAGAATGGGCTCTACCGTAGCCCAGAGCGAAGAGGCACAGGCTTGTTTTTAATAGACGGATGAAAGTAAAAGGGAACTGAAAGATGAAAGCAAGGGAGCAAAAAAGAGAAAGAGAGTATGTTTTTGTATGTGTGTGTGGCCTGTTGTTCAGCCTCCCCGCTGTGAGGAATTACCACGAGGAGATGGGAGGAGATTGATGCAAGAAGACAGAATGATGAGGTGGTCATTTTAAACACTACCAGGCATGGAGCGCTGTACACACACACACACACACACACACACACACACACACACACACACACACACACACACACACAGGGACCGCCAATCAGATGTCTATTTTGTCATTTCAACAGCAATGCCAGATTTGCTCTGGATATGGGCAGAAACAGATGTGTGCAAGTGTTTTTTTTCTCTGTGTCCGCAGCACACACACATCGATCTGAAGAGCGTTGAGTTCATTTAAAATTGAATTAAAGGTTTTTAACTACTGATATGCACACGTCTTTATGATTATATGTGCACGTGTGTGTTTTGCAGACCTGCGGCTACGGTGTGAAGGATGAGGACTTTGCCTGTGTGCCGTGTCCGCACGGGAAATATTCCAAAGGGAAGTACGAGATCTGCAGACGCCACAAAGACTGCGACGCCCTCTACAAAGCCACGGTGCGGGCGGCGGGGACTCCGGACAGCGATGCCGAGTGTGGGCCGTGTTTACCGGGGTAAACCACACACGAGCACACACACAAATACAAGCTTCAAACCCCATTTGTTACTGTACAGGGGACATATAATTGATTATATGTGAATATATATATATATAACACAGAGATTAACATGGTACAATATGAGTGCTCAGACCGTTGTATAGATGTATCCATACACTTGCTTTAAAGTAGCATGAGCTGACATGTGAACAGACCACCCTGCTGCCGTCGGTTTAATGCGTCCCCTCGCTTTGCGCACAAACACACACTAAATCCTCCGCTCCTCCATTTGCACATGACAGCTGTGGATGCAACCCCTGTCACTTAAAAATATTAAGTCGGGGTTTAAATGTTACCAGACCTCCCTCTCCTCCCTCCTCCTGTTCCTCCCTCGTCTCTCCACTGGCTCCTCTCTGCAGACGGACACAGTTTCTTTCCTAGAGCGTTCAGCATGTTGTTTTAAAATCTGGTTGCTAAGGGACTTGATCAAATCATATTTCATTCGATATGTATGATTAAATGTGAGAAATGTATAATTAGGTGGGTCTTGAAGGCAAAAGTATGAGAGACTGATGATTTGGTGGAATTGGATGAACCCTCCCACTCCAATAAGGAGAGCGAGTGTTGAAATCGTTTCCTCCCATCATTCATCTGGATGCTGTCCGGCGGCCTCCTACTTTTCTTGGCTCTCGCTCCACTTCCACAGGATGTTTTTTTGCTTTTGATGAGTGTGATCGTTACAGGAAGCAGCGTGTTCAGGAACACTGAGTTTGGTCATGTTTTGTGTGTGTGTGTGTGTGTGTCTGTGTCTCTAGTCTATACAATATGCTGTGATCCTGTATGTGTGGTTGTTTGAAGCAGCAGATAGAGTCAGTGCGTGTTTGATGCAGAGAAGAACAGGCCTGAAAATTTGTTAAAGTTAAAGCCTGAAGCTCAGCGGAGGTGAAGAGCTGCAGGAGAAAGAGTCGGATACGACTTCAGCAGCACTTTCACATAATGACTTAACGACTAAATAAATACTTAGCTAGTCACTATATAGTAACTATGTTTTGATAATACATAACAATTGTTTTTAAGCGATGAAGATTAAATATTTGTGCAGTGAGAAAATATTGTTGGAGAAAATTGGAAAACAAACAGCTGGTGTATGATGCATGTTAAACTTTGTAGGGCTCATAAAAATAAGGAAACATCTGTAATGATCATTGACGCAGAAAATTAATTTGCTTTTGCCTAAATGTACAAAAACATATAAACTTTTGTTCTTTTTATTTTGGTCCGACTAAAATAATGTAATATAATGTGATTATGTTATTCACTGACTTTGTTGTTTATTGTGCAATACCAGTGTTGGAACTGGTGCAGAAATTGCAGTTTAAACCCATCTGTCTTCAGGATTTTTGCAGAATATCTATAAATATTGAGCACATTTCTGAAATGAAATGAATTCATATAACAAACTGGAATAGCACTCAGAGAATGCAGACCTCTGCCAAGGCCAAACAGTCCCCTTGTGAAACACATTTAAACTCACTAGAGCCACTATTTCATTTGGATCAGCACCAAATTGCACACACTCATAAATATCCGTCCCCTAAACATGTCAGATTCTTTTTCAGCAAGATCCATGAAAAACCCAATGTTATAGAAGGTGAAAAACTAATCCTGGATCCAATGTTTACTGGGGTCTTCCTTTGGTCATTTTTGTGTAATCCTGCTAACTAACAAACAAACAAAGGCATAACTTCCTTGGCGGAGGCCATAATTCTAAATATTGAGTAAAATGCTTTATTGAAATTTTACTTAAAAGAATCCAAAGCTTGTTGATTACAAATGCACGATATTCATTCAGCCTGATCTATAAAAGCTGTTAAACATTTGTAACTGTGCTTAGTTATTTGTAGTTTAAATGTAAAATCCATCTCCTTCAACTACACGTCCACCAACATCCATAGAGATCTCATGGAATTACATTCTCGTGGTTCGCGTTGCTGCCGTGTTGTGCAGCACAAGACCGAACCAGTCACTGTGACATACGTACAGATATCTGACGGCACCTGCAGGCTGCACAACAACACTGTACGCACATACCCATGGATGTTTCTGCTCTCAAGCCTAAATGATTTAGCACCACTGCCACTCATTCACACATTCAGGCCCTGGTTGCCTCGCCCTCCGTTCTCCTCTAATACACGTTCAGACGCTGGAGACTCAGGGCGATGTCTGTACCGAGCCAGTGTTTAGTGCCTTCGGGGCGTCAATTATGTACATTTCTTCACGGAGTCAAACTTTTCACCTCAGCTGCTTCCCCATACCTCAGCACTGTGTATGTTAAGTATGTCTAGAAGGTAGGGAGGCCGCGGATTATACACACCTGCCACGCTCAGTGCTGTTTGCTTACCTTTAGGAATAAGTACAACTTTTAGGAGATCTATCCCACTGATACAAGCCTTTTTGTCTCCTATAGGTATTACATGCTGGAGAACAGACCCAGAAACCTCTATGGGATGGTGTGCCACTCCTGCCAGAACGCACCACGCAACACCAAAGAATGTAAGAGCTCACTCTTCACACTTTCATTCCTCCCTCCCTCCCTCCCCTTCCTTCCTTCCTTCCTTCCGTTTTTCATCCTTTGCAACTCTTCTCCACCGCCATCCTCTATTTATTCTCTTCTCAACTATGAATTCCCCCTGGTTTCTTTTTCAACACTCATCTTCACAGCTTTCTCTGCACAAACACAGATCTGGTTTCCGCTAGATTAAAAAGCTACCAAACATTAAAGTTTTCTGTCTAAATGAAAGGAACTAAAAGAGGACAGGCTGTTGCGAAAAGCAGATGTAACTGTGTCAAAAGCCTGGCCGAGGTTTAAGGGAAAACAAGTGGGGGTCAGATGTTGTGCCGAGTTCCCCCAGCCAGGTCGCTGTCCTTCCTGTCACCGCGCCTCGCTGGTGGACAGAGAGGTGGACATCCTCTGCCCTAAATTAGCATCATTCATAACCTCACTGTCTCACTACCCCTCATACCTGACTGTGTGTGCACAGTGTGCATGTGTGTGCGTGTTTTGGTGCCAGCTGTTGCTGCGACCACATCAGTGCACGATAATATCTACCAGAGGTTGTCTCCGTTTTTTTTTTTTTCTGTTTTCCATCTGCCTCAGCGGCTCATAAACATTTCTATACACTTGCGGCACAAAGCGTGAATGTTGTCATGTGACACGTCGATTTGATGGTCACACATTGGTCCTCTGTGATTTCAGGAATTTTTTTTATCCTCAGTTTTTCTTACTGCTTTTCAAAACCCCAGCAGATGGCAATCAAGGGAAAATCAAGTTTTGATAAGTTGCAGATTTTATATTTGCATTTGACAGAGGTGATAATTGCCACCATATGATTTAGTGTTTCTAGCATATGAGCATTTCTGATAAATGAGTCCTCACCACTCTAGTGTATTATTTTAAATTTCCCAATACTTTAATTTAAATTAATTGTCACTGATTCCTCTGGAGATTGATCATAAACATCCCCTGCACATTTTTCAGATTATAAACATCATTAATAGTTGTAGTTAACATTCATCAGCTTTAAATCTTTCTCATGCACAGCGTAGTTGGTTTCATCTGTTTTTATCTACTAACCAAGATGTGTGCATGCTGTCAAGCCATTAAGTTTGAAAATCATCCTTTAATCAAGGAGATTAATGGATTTTCATTTTAGCAGTCATTTTCTGTAAGGAGCTAATTTTTCAGTCAGAAAACTGTCAAAACTTTTTGACAGTTTTTCTGCTGAGTGGGAGACAATTATTTATGTTGTCCTACTGTGCCCTAAGTGGCTCTGTCCACATGTGACAAACAGATCACACTGGTCGTGTCAACAGATCTCGACAGTGTTTTTGAATCTCACTGATAAATACATATATGTAGATCTATTAATATATATATATATATATATAGATCTATATAGATATATAGATGACAACAGGAACATTATTTATGGGCCCATAATTGCTCAAAATCCCCCTTTGAGTGCAATAGAAAATCCCAGAAATTAATGGTGTTGTTGTTTTGTCACATTTAATGAGTGCGTTTGGAAAGATGAAAACCTCAAAAAGCAGCCCTGTCCTGCAGCGCAGAGGGTATAACGGAGGTGTGTGTGTGTGTGTGTGTGTGTGTGTGTGCATGTGCATGTGGATAATTAAACACTTGCTTTTCAACAGCGCTGTAATTGTTTCTCCCAGGCATGGAAATAAGTGATTGAACGATGGTGTGAAGATGTGCGAGTAAGAGAGATAGAATGGTATCAAAAAATACTTTCATTATTCATTGTGTGTTCAAATTTATCAAGGTTATTTGGGGGATTGTCATTCTTTGAGCTAAGTTCAACCTTTAAGCATCTTGTTTCTCAGAAATATGTTTATTTCCTACAGTTTCCATATCGATTTATCTCAGAATATCACTCTTGTTTCTGGCTGTTCATGCAGTAGCTGTTTACAACATTGTTTAGTTTGAAGGTGCAGTTGTTTCAACACTTTGGTTTTTAGTATGGTCCAAACAAACAAGCTGTAATGTTGTTATTGGTGATCTTCAGAGTTGCAGATGTATTTTGTCACCACTCACTATACATGGACATCAATATCAACTAGTGACCTTATTCAGAATAAGGCATTATTCCCATTATAGTTACTTCCATTATACTATTTAAGATCTGTCTAATTTTGCAAAAGCTACAACTCCTTCTTTATTCTTCCATCTTCAGGGTATGCGTAAGTTGGTAACTGCAAAATTCGGTGAAAACTCCAATAGGATGTTATAATGCGATTACATGTGTCAGTAATAAGTGTCTTATTCAGACTATTGTCTTAATGGGGTTTATATTGGAACACAGGTGTCCATGTAAACATAGTCGTTGATGGGACCGAGCCAGACTGGCTGTTTTCCCCCATTTCCACTCCTCAGGCTTAGCCAAGCTAACCGGCTGCTGACGACAGACGCGAGCGTGGTATCAATATTCTCATATAAACGTTGGCAAGAAAAGCAAACAGGTTTCCCAAAACGTGCAACTATTCATTCAAGAATGTTTTTGATTTCAGCTCTAGAAACCTAAAATGCGTCACTGCTTCACAGGTGCCACGTGGACATTTCTCATAACTTTGATTAGTGTTGATAGAAGATAACATTGCACAGAGCATCCTTTATTTCTCTTATGTCTGTTAAATCAGCTTGTGATACATTTCAATTAAACCCCTTTAGATCAGAACCGCCCACCCGCAGCAGTAAAAAAGAAAAGGAGCTGAAAGCTGGGAGTTCTCCTGAAGGCAGGCTGACACTCGCCGTGTAATCTGTAAATTACCCGGCTCCTGCCTACCTCTGTGTCTGTGTCTGTGTGTGTGTGTGTATGTGTGTGTGTGTGTGTGATAATTAAAACTTCAGTGGGTATGAGAAAGAAAGATGATTAACATGTCAGTTCTTGCGCTGATGCTACTCTCTGGCAGACAGACACTACAGTCTGTAGGCATCGCTCAAATTCCAGCATCAACTTTTGGCTTTTTTATTGACTTTTTCTGCCGTTCTGACCTTTTCTTCCCGATCAGCCGCCAATACACATAAATACTTAAAATAGATAAGTGTCTAAGCATAAGAAGAGTTTTGCTCCCCACCTCAGAGACACCAGACACATGTGGGATTATATAAAAGTTTGATTTATCGGAGGTTAACCTTCGATTCATCCCCACTTAAAGACGTATCACGCTTCTCACCTCAAACAAAGTGCTCTTTTTATCATGTCGACGCCACTCTGTAATTCTGCTCCTCTCAGTTTGTTTGGACCCGAGCTTCCAGATTGCCCTGCAGTATCACCGTTTTGCAGTATGTGTTATTCAGCCATTGAGACGTGATTAAGAGATGGAACCGCAAGACGCTAAACAAAATTCCAGTTCAGACTCATATCCTTGTCCCAGGGAGTGTAAACACATACCCGGAGTTAATGTCTGCAGCCACAGGGCACCGATGTGTGTGTGTGTGTGTGACATGAGTCTCAGAGGCCATGGGAAGTGTTAGGGCACATGCCAAAAAGGTGAACAGTATATCAAGTTGGGGAAATAAAGGACTGATTAAGAGAGCAGATTTACGAGCTGCCAGGGGTTTTATAGCTCAATTAGAAGCGCGTAAAAACAATTGATGAATAATCCAGTCGCAGAGACGGAGACGAGAGGGGGGGGGCATAAGAAAGAGAGACATCTGGACAGCGAGTTGTTTTCTAGCGCCCGACCTTCACTGACTCTGCAGCTTGTTCACTACAGCAGGAGTCGGTGAAAGATGGAGTTCAGGACAAACTGTTTGTGCAGATAATTTGACATTTTAACGCCTGCAAACCATTTTGGGGGAAAAAATAAAAGGTCCATAAAATGCGAGGCCAAAGCTAACACGCCACCACCAGTGAATGATCGGATGTGAACTCTGCCAGGGACTAATTGAAATGGTTTGTGGTGGAACAATCTGCTGTATTTTACTTAATTTGGAAGAAAGTAGTCATCCGGTTAGAACAAGGGTGTGTGCAATGTGTGTGCAATGTGGTACAGCCAGTTAGCTTAGCAAAAAAATCAGGCATATTTTAGGGGGGAAAATGTGGATCTAGTGAATTTAAATAGTAGTTTGATACGGGGACTGTTGGGTTTCCAGTCCTTGTGCCAAGGTGATCTAACTGGCACTAGCTTCATACTCACTGCAACAACATTATAATTGTACTAATCTGTTCATCTAACTGTTGACGGTACATAACCATATTTCCCAAATGAGAAACGGTTACTTTAATCAAAGTTAGCACCGTTCTGCTTTAGTAAACTGGGACTGAAGTGTGTTTATGTGTGTGTGTTTACAGGCAAGCAAAGCAGTAAACCAAAAGAGAAACCTCCTATTGACCCTGGCAGCACGACAGTGTTCCCTCACCCAGATAAAGGTAAATGCAAATACACAGTCGTCCATCACCTTTCATCCTCCCTTCTCACACACACACACACACACACACACACACACACACACACACACACACACATGCAGACACACACACTCTCTTACAAAACTTTCAACCATCAATAATAACCATGGCTCCATGTTTCAGGTACCAATGGACAGGGTCACCTAGCCACAGCTCTCATCATCGCCATGTCAACCATATTCATCATGGCCATCGCCATCGTCCTCATAATCATGTTTTACATCCTGAAGGCCAAGCCGAGCGGCCAGGGTGAGCGGCGCACGCACGCACGAACGCACGAACGCACGCACACACAGGAGGGCATTTGTGATTAATGATGTTTCATGTTTCTTTGTGCTTGTGTGTGTGTCTGCAGCATGTTGTTCTGGACAAGTTGTGAAGGCAGTGGAGGCTCAGACCATCAAACAGGAAGACAAGAAAGATGTTCCAGGTGAGGCAGGATGGCCACACACACACACACACACACACACACACACACACACACACACACACACACACACACACACACACACACACACACACACACACACACACACACACACACACACACACACACACGTTTGTACGTCTATCTACGTAGGACCCTTACCCTAATCTTAATCATCCGAACTAAATGCCTAACCCTAACCCTTAACCTAAATCTAACCCTAACCCTAAAACCACTCTGTCAGGTCTATGCTTAAAATGGTCCTCACAAAGATATAAGTACAGGAACACACACACACACACTGAATTAGTAATGAGACATGTTATTTGGGCGTCTAATAGAATCCTGTTTGACGAGCCTCACAACCAGAACTGACTCAGTTCCACTTTGTAGCCGTAACAATGAACAATGAATCTGTTTACATGCACATTAGTCTCCTGGTTATGAGCCTCGCCCTGGTTTTCATTATAAACTGGATGTGATGTTTACATGAAACTTAAGTAATGTTGTTATTCGTATCCTTGTATACATGATCCTAATATTATCCACATTTTTGGCCATATGCATGAGCGCAGGCACGCGTTTGACTCAGCGTTCCATCGAGCATGTTCAGGTTCCTCAGAACAGGCAGAAGTGATTTAATCCAGGGTTCTAAAAACAAATTGTGACATTTAAAGATATTGTATATTACAATTCTTTTTTTCTTTTTCTTTTTTTTTTTTAAGACTTGCGTTGCGACTTTCGTGCTTACACATACAAAGTGATTCAACAATGTTCAAACCCAGAGAAATCCACAATTTTATTCAAGGCAGTGGAACGTTTCATCTTGGTCGACATCGGCTTTAACTTCCAGAGCAAATGATGTATGACGAAGGAAGATCCCGCTGCTAGCCAGTTGGCCAGTCAGCTGTTTGTTGCTTCTACCGTTTGTATTGGTCACTCGTAATGGATCAAGAGAATTCGTTGTCACAAAGCTCTCACACATACAAGCGACAAGAAACGGTGTTGACGACAACAACTCCCTTGATCCCATGCTGCTTCACGACATCATCAAACTAGGTCTTTTGTGATTGGTTTGATCGAGAGACCCCGTAATTACATATTATATTTGATTTAGATAATTACATCAACATAATACTCCACCACACCATTAATTCAACTTTAACACATTATTTTTTCACTCGTAAACCAAGGATGCCAATCAAAGCACATTTCCTTGAGATTAGACAGACTGTAGGATAATTATTTTGTAATTTGTATGGCACAAATTGATATATTGAAATTGTGTCACACAACCTGAAAAAAAGTAAAGCATTAAATTACACTTATATAGTGACAGGGAGCAACATCTGTTTTACATCTCCTCTAATGTTCTCAGTGTTTTCATATCCGTATAAATATAATAAACAGGCCGGCAGACACTGATCATCACCACGTCTCCATAAACTCCACTCACATGTCGCACGGTCCCTTAATGACGAGCCGACAAAACGAGCGCTCAATAGCAGATGCACTTTACACTTAAGCCACTTCAAAAATACACTCCATAATAGCACAAATGCACTCGCAGCTCCATAATTATAGCAACAAGGCAAACTGTAATTTGTATTTTTTTTGTTTTTTACTCCTGTACGACAAAAATAATCACAGTGACCCAGCACACAATTTGCGTGACAGTCAGATGAGGCCTGAACACATACCACCCAGCGGTGATTACAGCGACATGTGTATAATTTGACTCAATCCTCTTCAACCTTGATTCAGGTGGCTGCGACCGGCTTATGTGCTAAACCCAGACACTTTATATCATCTGTAATCAGGCTTATAGTCGCTTCAGTGTTATCCAACAACTTCCTGTAGTGCTGTGGGCTTAGATTTTCTTTCTTTCTTTTTTTTTTGTAGCTGCATATTGCATTTATTCTTGCAGAAAATTATTTCTCTATTCTCTGGAACACGTATGTGGCATCTTGGGACATTTGAACTCCTCGTTCATCACATCTGTGTTAAACATGTTATCGGACAGATCTCATCAAATCTGACTGAATCCCATTTAAATGTTAATGCAGTGTTGTCTCTGTGTGTCAGTCTGGTATGTACATGTGTGTACGTATGATGATTTCAGCATGATTTATGCAAATGTGTGTGTGTGTGTGTCTGTGTGTGGTGAGGGACCTGCAGCGGGATGAGTACCTCGTGGTGGAATGCGAAGCTTCCAAAGCTAAAGCCATACGTTGCTTTAGGCACCATTTCTCCTGACAATGATGCTCTGTTCAATTTCACTCGCAGACTGACTGACTAACCATTTACATGTGGCGTGGATGCGAAAACACACAAACAGACACACACTCTCACTCACACTGCCACAAACACATTGTGTGTTATGACAAGTTCGCTCAGTTAATGGCTGCTAAAAATTTTTTATCTGAGTTGTGAGTGAATGTTGTGCGTCTGTGTGTCAATACGTGTGTGTGTGTGTGTGTGTGTGTGTGTGTGTGTGTGTGTGTGTGTGGGAGTGAAGCTCATTGCTTGAAGCTGTCTGTCACTCATGTAGAGACAGAGTTAATAAGTTTGTGTGAAGAAAGACACACATGCTTAAATACACACACACACACACGCACAGTTTCTTTGTTACACATTGTGTTTGTTCCACTTAAACATTCATTGCTGTCTTCAAGGTATGAATTCTCATCAAGCCTCAGGAATCTGTTCTCTTTTGTGTTTTCGAACAATCACGCAAACATCTCTGAAAAAACTTTTTGGAATGAGAACTTTCAATTGGTGTTTCTGGATCCTCTCCCGCTATGTTTACTATATTTGGGAAAACGAAACGCATGTGAACGTGTGTGTCTTTTCTCGTTTTCTCTCTTAGACAAAGTGGTGATCTACTCAGAAAAGGACGAGTTTGACAAACTGAAAGTCCCCCCGCAGAAGACGGTCAAAAGGTGAGAGACGCCTGTTGATTCGTGAGCAGCCCTGCTCCTCTTTGGTTGTTACGGAGTTTGATGAAATGGTTATTAGTGATTATTCGTTAAAGCACAGCAACTTACGCTCTTTGTAACAAAAGAACTGGTAAAAAAAAAGCTTATTTAAAATGGAAGATATGATGGTTTAGTGATAACTATGGGGATATGTAGTTGTAATATCCTTTTTTTATATATCTTGACCCACAGCTGTATTTTAATCTATCTACTGAGGTATGGACAGAATTTACAAACACACAAATTCAGCATTTTCACATGATAGAAATGGAAATAATGAAATTATGTGTATGCACACTTACTATGTATATTTGTTTATAATGTTCTGCTAATTCTGTGTGTTCTGAATAATTGCGCACATACTATATATATATGGGTGATATACTGAGTACATAGTACGTGACTTGCTTTTTAAACACCATTGTGTGCGCTGAGCTTTGTGTGCGTCTTTGTGTTTGTAAGTGGCGACACAGAGACGCTACACAAAAGAAAGAAGCTTTTATCATTTTTGCAGCATCTGCCTGTAATTAAGCCCTAACTAAACAAGTCACTGCAGTAGTAGCATCACTGCTGCTGGCATATTTAGTGTGTCTTATCCACACAAATATGTGCGTGTGTATGTGTGTGTGTATGAGGCATGTTAAACGCAAGTGCAGTTGAGGTTTTCTTTTGTACTAATGAAGCAGACAGCTGAGACGTGGGTTTTTTCGGGGGGGGGGGGTGTGAGGTGGAGTATAGATGAGCCCTGAAGCCTAACACACACTGAGAGACGGACAGAGGGGGTAGTTGTTGGAGCCGATAGGGGTATTTATTCCAGGCTTCACCTAAAACCACCACCAGGTGAAAGCACATCCTGGCAGACAACAAAAGGACGACAGTTTTTCTCACCTTCATCCTTTTTTGCATATATCTCATCCCCCCAAGTGCAGACAATGCTGCTTTATGGGTGCTGGTAGCTGATGGATGGGAGAGGTGTGGAGACGCATGATTGCGCACAGCACAGCACAGCACAGCACAGCACAACACAACACAACACAACACAACACAACACAACACAGCCCAACACAACACAACACAACACAACACAACACAACACAACACACAAACCTACAGTCAGCTTTTGTGTTCAAATGTTATAGTTCTTGCAACAAACACATACCTATATTGACTTTCTCAGGACAGAGAAAGGGTCTAAATTAAAGAATAGATGACACACACACACACACACACACACACACACACACACACACACACACACACACACACACACCTCCATTAATAGTGTGGTATAGCATCATGCCAAAGGATGTGCTAACTCACTGCTGTAACTGCCAGCGGTGGGTGTTAGATTTCCAGGAAACAATGGCATTTTGTGTGTGTGTGTGTGTGTGTTGAGGAAAAAGAGCATGGGACTGTGAAACAATGGCATTCTCTGTCAACAAGGTGCTTTTGCGAGAAAAACCCAGAGCAGGCGCAGGGAGGGAGATGATGGGTAATAAAATGATATTATACGGTATCATGTTGTAAAATCGCAGCGCTATTTCAGTCAATCACGGGGAACAGCTCCGAAACATCCGCGGCTATGGCAACAACAACATCATTCTTCCACGAGACGTTTTCATTGGTCAAAGTTCCCATTGATTCTGCAAAGATCATGAGTCATTCTGTGTGTGTTGGCTGTCACTCGCACCTTTGATTATATAGTAGAGCAGCAGAACTATATACTCTGCCAATAACTCCGAGGGGTGCATATTCATTGATATGATTGAGGGCAAATCCGAACTGTGGGAAGTGACTATAAAAACTAAATGTATATCAGGTGTAAAAAGTAATCTTACTTCTGAGTATAATAGCAATTTATCTAAAGTAATTGAGCTTTTTTCATGACAAAATATCGTCATGTCTTTGCAATGAAAATAAGCTCCAACACATTTTATTGTGCAGTTTGATAACTTGTGTGTTACTTTCCAGACAGTACGTTTCTTTTTATGTCTAATGAGGACTGTAAAAAGAGATTTGTATAAAGGTCCAGTGAATTCAGGGGGATCCATTGATAGAAATGAAATATAATATTAATAATAATTTTTTCATCAGTGTATAATCTCCTCAAATAAAGAATCATTGTGTTTTCATTACCTTCAAATAAGCCTTTTATATCTAGATTGGAAGTGGGTCCTCTCCCACAGACAGTGGTGGAGGAAGTACCTCATTAACCTTTCTACTTGATTAAAAGTTAATTGGTACTTTGTTTTTAAATAGTATTAAAAGGTAAAAGTGTAAAGGTTAACTGCCTCATTATATCTGAGTCATGGCTGCAAGAGGCGGCGTCTAATCTTACCTGACTGCTCTGATTGGATCAGTGGACCAATTCCCCTCTTGTTACTGATTTCATTTAAAATGTATAGAAACCCAGAGAAGGCCTTTTACATTTGTGTTACCTGAAGGCTACCGCAGGCATGTTTTAAATGAATGGGCTTTTAATGTGAAAGTGAACCCTAAATTGCAGAGTAGCCTACTAATAAAGCTTAAAGAACAAAACACAAGATATACAACTCATGTATTGCATTTAATTGTTAGTTGTGTAAGAGTTGAATGTAAAAAACATTACCTGCCTATAGTGGTAAGAATGTAGGAGCTCAAGAGAATTACAGGCAGGAGACCATATTCACATTTTAACTCTGTGTCTGGTCTCTGAGTTTTATGTAATACCAGAGAATGTGTTGCACATGTGTTCCAATGAGTGTCTTTGTCTGTGCAGTGAAAATGATGCGTCATCAGAGAACGAGCAGCTGCTAAGCCGCAGCATCGACAGCGACGAGGAGGCTGCGTCCGACAAACAGGGATCAGCCGACACCAACAACACCAACCCGTGCCTGGTCAACCTGGGCAACAAGCCCGACCTCTGCCTCCTCTCTCTGGGGCTGCACGAGAGCGACCACACCTGCAATGGGTCCCCCACCATCATGTCCGGCCAGGCCAACAACGCCACGAGTCCCAACCACGTCGGCAACGTCAACCACATCGCCAGCAATAACCACATCAGCAACATGAATGCGATCAATAACAACAATAAAACCCCAGGGGTAAGGAAGAAGGACCATTTAACGACACAAAAATATGATTATGAACAGATCTCCAGTTCAGTATCATCTGGAAATCACAAAGTGATTTTGTTTTTTCTCACAGATGCTACAGAGTCGAAGGAAAAAGATCCTGGATCTATACGCCAGAGCCTGCAATGTGACAGAGGGTAAGGCTGGATTTCTCTCAATACTGTGGAGGAGTTTAACTTTGACTTTAACTTTCTATGAACTGCATTTAAGTGTAATTTTCAAAGAAAATTGCATCAAACTGCATCTGAAAGATGTTTAAAATAAGAGTTCACATTTGTGGTGAAGAAAAAACAACTCCCCCCCATGATTAAAGATGTGTTTGTTAGACATCTTTACCAAACGGCTTGCTCGTGAAAATCATACATTTTTCCTAAGATCAGTCAAAAATGATGTACAATTCAGAAATATCCCAAAAGTATGTTCGTTCATGCACTCATATATATATAATATATAATATATAATATAGCTCAATACTTGGTCGGGGCTCCTTCAGCACAAATTATTGCATCAATGCGATAACGAATCTGAAAAGAGGACTACCGACCACTGTGCCATGGTCCAGTCTTCCCCATGATTGTGGTTGCATATAATGAACTAGACTGAGAGATACACGGTATTTATTATGAATGAATATTAAGTTACTCGAAGCTTAATTTTAAATTTAAAAAATGCTTGAAATATTTTAGTTTAAGTGTAATGAGTCTAGGATATATAAAATGTTCATATTCTGTCATAACTGTCAAAAGATTAGGAACTTTTTCACGATATTCCAATTTTTTGATATGCAACACCGTTCTAACCCTCCTGTCCCTCTCCAGGCCTGAGCCCCACAGAGCTTCCCTTCGACTGTCTGGAGAAGACCAGCCGCATGCTGAGCTCCTCCTACAGCAGCGAGGCGGCCGTGGTGAAGACGTGGAGGCACCTGGCCGAGAGCTTCGGCCTGAAGCGTGACGAGATCGGCGGCATGAGCGACGGCCTGCAGCTCTTCGAGAGGGTGAGCACGGCGGGCTACAGCATCCCTGACCTCCTGACCCGCCTGGTGCAGATCGAGAGGCTGGACGCCGTGGAGTCGCTCTGCTCGGACGTGCTGGGCGGCGGCGAGATGACGGTGGTCAACGGGAGGCAAGGCATCAGCAGTTTTCACAGCCAACTGGTGTGTCAATCCCAGTACCCGTCACCCTCCCAACGCTGCGCCAGTGTCTAGACATGTGGTGGAGCAGAGACTTAAGAGACTGGGATGCCTTACAGTATACATTTCAGTAGGGACAGATACTGCTCTGACTCGGAGGACAGCACATATACAGCAAACATATTACACCCATCACATGAAGAATGTCAGTGGACCTTTGCAGGCACAGTTCTTATTCGCCCATCGTGGTTCTCTCTCTTTCAAGAAAGCTAGCAATGTGAAATTGTTTCCTTAACTCCCATCTTTCTAAACTTTTACAGAGTTTGAGAAAGAAAGAAAATGAACGATTGCTCGAGTTCAGATTATTCTCGTTTGGTTGTTTAGATATTTTCTGCTTTGCCAGAACAAAACAATCACAATTCCTTTTAGATTTTATTTTTCTTTCTCAAATTCCAAGAAAATAGTTGGTTTAACTGTGCGCTGGATGCAACACCAAAAAAAACAATATTTCGTAAGCAGTATTAAAAAAGATACACAACTATAGTCAAGAGTGGAGTCTGGGATTTTACAGAATTATCTGAAGATTTGATTATCTTAAATTTGCTCTTTTGAGAGTCCATGCTACACAATTCACAGAATTTCTCTGCTGCTTGTGCGAAGTATATAAATCACACTCTTGCTACAGCTACTTCCTATGCCGTGATCCAGGCTGTGACCCCCCTCACCCCCCAGTAATTCTTCCAGTCTATCCTCCCCCTTTCCCCTTTCACCCCAGCGCTGCGGTCTAGCGCTGCCGCCAGTCCTAATTATTTGGCGTGTGGCTTGCCGGGCCCCTAATAGGCTGAAGTGTTGTGGTTTACAGAGCGGGTGCAAAGTGCCTGTGATTTCCATCACCCAATTAAGCATTTAGGGCCACTTAACCACTGAAAGCCCAGTGGAAAAGCTATAAAAAAGCGTGCATTAAAAAATAGAGATGCCACAGCAACAGGCATGACTAACTGCCTCCGGGGGATTCTGCGCTGCGAGCAGTGCGAGAACGCAGCCGGCCGTGGTGGAAGCAGCGCTACGGTTGTCCTGCAACGTCTGATCTCGCTCAGCTTTTTGTGGCCGGCTCAGTCATGCTCAGACAGGATTTAAGCTCTCCTCTACCCTATGGGACCAATATAGCAAATGAGAACAATGTGCAGTTGTGTGGGTTGTCCACTTCTGAAAAGTAGCCGAAGCCGGTTTACGTTTGTTATGCACAGAGACTGAAGGGGGCTCCGAACAGCATCAGGTTAAACTTTACGAAGAGCGTCACGTTCGATGCACTTCATTAATAACAGATTAGAGCCGACAGATAAGATGCTGGTCAACGTCCGGCTTTCTGTGGTGGTGAGGCTCCAAAACTCAGCTCAAACAACCAATGCCAAGACTGACTTTGATCTCATTTCTTGGGAATTGGACCGGATCTTTATCTAATGCCTGATGTTGTCAGCATAATGTCCCAGGACTGATCTGCACAGAATCAAACACATCACCTGCTGTCAAGTTCTCTTTGTGACTGCTTTTTGTTCTTTTTTTTTTTTTTTTATACTGCAAACTCTGGGGCTGGACCCCGGTACTTAAATTAATGTGCTATGTTCATCAAGCATCTATTCATAGTTTATTTCCTTTGTAAAATCTCTTGTCGAGGCAAAGAAAAAGCTCACGATAAATATAACAGCTTTTTTTTTCAGAGCAGGGCCGTCTTCATCCGATCCAGTTCAAATCGAAACATGTTTAACTAGTTATTTTTATGATGTTTTATGATGTTGAACTTTGTAAATAATATAATTGCTGGACTGAATTGAAATGAAATGGATCCAAGCCCTGATTCCAGGCACGCAAAATCTTGTCTTACACACAGTATATTATGCTGATATACAGAAACCAAACTTGGATTTCTTACCTCAGTAGCACACACATAATAGTAGAACATGTAGAAACACACATGCAAAGCCATCACAGAACCAAAGTATAACTGTATATATAACTTATTATTGTACATAATGTAAACATTAATAAAGATGTAATGAAAAAAATGGCTCGGTATCTGACTTTTGTTTGAGACGAGTGATGGACTGGACCTTCAGGACTTCGGGATACTTCTGATTGTAAAATGTTGCTAGTTTTTTCCAATCAGATGTATCTCAAATTTTAACAGTTGCTTAATCGAGATAAGCAGTAGGTGGCGCTCTTTCACTCACATGTGTTAGCAAATTACACAATACATATTCATCTGTACATTTTGTGCTGCTATGCAATACACTAACAAGAGTAAGAGTCAACAGTCTTGTTAGCAGCTCTGTGACGTGCGTTAGGTTCAGATGCTAACGCCAATGTTAGCGCGCCAATTTGTTCAAACAGCAATGTATTACATTTCATTTAGCTGAACCTTCCAATCCTAACATGCTGATAGCAGGTGTAACGCTTAGCATGTTAGCGCTTTCTATATTTCACATCTCCTAAAGCTATTTCTGTCACCATTCATGCATATTTCGCTCTGCCTTTATTCATTCATATTTTCTTCTACTGCTACTTGTTTAATGCTACTTGTGATCTATTGTATTGTACAATAGACGCGTTGCTGCTGCAGAAAAGTCATTTCCCTTCAATAAATGACCGACTATGACTTCATCAAACCTCCTGCAAACAAAATGACTTGAAGTCAGACACACACTGAGTGAGTGACTCATGTCAGTGATTTGTTCCCACAGGGACACTGACTCAACCAACCTTCAAACAAGTCAATGACATAAATCACTCACTCCAGTACTTCTCCGTGCCCATTTGCCCACCGAGAGCTGCACTGAACTGATGAATGGAGGAATCGTTTCAGGAAGTAGTTCATGTCCGTTCATTCTCACAAAACCATTCATGAACACTACACCAGACCTCATATGGCTCTACTGAAAAACCATGAATGAATCTATCCAATTTATGCTGTGATATTTCAGTTTGGACCAAAGTAGTGGTAGTACAATGTCATTATCATCAATTAAGCATTACAAATATAATGTAATTATTCTGAAAAATAATAGGAAACATTCATCATGATGAAAAATTGGATAAATATATGTACAGTATATATGTCACTAAGCGCAGGAGGGGTCATGGGAAATATCTATATAAAGATGCTAAGGAAGATAGTAAAGGGTAATAAACTTAATGACAAATATAATGATTGTTTCAAAATATATTTAGCATATACAAAGGAACAATTGAATAAATGACTTATTTTTTCATGTATCTTTAAGAGCCTTCTATAGTTTATACAGTAACCCTTAGCACTTATTAAATACACATACATTAGGTATATATGTATATCATGTTTAACAAGGGATATTCTCCATCTTGTCCTATGTTCTAACGTACATCATGTCAGAGGTGTATGATATTGATACACATTAACTCCATGTAAAGGTCCACGATGGACTTAGGATATATTAGTAACCGTTACAGCAGACATTGACAAGGTTGGTTAATTGATTAGAGACACCGAGTGGAAAATCACTAATCACAACATTTTCCCGAGCATTGAAAACTCCCACAGTTAATTATAGGTCATTAAATGTGACACATTAACTTGATGCTTCATTAAATAAAAAAGACTGTCGGACAAGATTAATGGGCCGTAAGCACATTCAGGCATTAGTTCTGGCTTTCAAATGCACTTTCATCTCATCCAGTGGCTTTCGACTGCGGGTCAAGAAGCCAAACTACTTCTCCCTTCCAGATTAAACATAACTCATTTCTCCTTTATGTAAAGCTTTTACATACTCATCATTATTTATTGTTACCAAATGATGAAGAACAATAAAGAACTTGCATGAACTCCAATGTCCAGATACGTGATTTATGTATCACAGGATTAATAAACGATGCATCAACACTACAACGTTTTTCTCAACTGGGAGGAATTTTATCCTGGACAATGTTAATGTAAATTCCTCTTCTGCCCCCACTTATCTTTTTTTATACTGAAGACTCTTCTTTTTTTTTCAGCAACGTGGCATTAGCTTCTACAGATGTCACCTCAGCGAGCTACTCTATCATCAGGCTTTCACTGTGTGTTTGTGCCAAGATTCCCGAGGCCTTAGCTAAACAATTAGGTGTGTGGGTGTGTGTCTGTGTGTGCGTGTGTGTGCGCGCTGGCTGGGGATCTTAAGGCTGGTTCATTGAGGGTCTGTCTGGCAGTGGAAATGCCAGTGATGCTGCTGTGGGGCATTGGGGCAGCATTGAGGTATTTCTCTCATCATGTTTCAAACTCTCAAAATTGCCCACAATATAATCCATCCAATTTGAAGAGCCTCTTACTCTAATAACACAAGGGTACACATTTGTGTGTGTGTGTGTCTTCAGGGTCTGTTTCTGCGTCATAAGTGTTTGGCTTGGCTTGACTTTAAATGAGGAGGAGGAAGCCGTACAGGCTCTTCAGGGCAAGGAGTGCCAACCATGACACTAATTCAACCCCTGCCAGTAACAAATTCCCCCCCCCAACACAAAAAGTGAATGCAGACACATCAAACAGTTCAGGTATTAGTGTCCACACCTCAGTCAGGTGTATTTCCTAGTGAACGTCTAAAGCACAGGATGAACTGTTGGCACTCTGTGTAATTGCATTTCTTTCAACTGCCATTAACTCCAGTACAAGTTTGGAAAAATCCATTGAAAGATGCTTTTTATAAAAAAAAATTCATAAAGAAATAGTTTAACACAAAAATTCTCCCATATAAGAACTAATTGCTTTTTTTCCAGATTGCACAGCTTGACCCTGACTATGACTATTTTGACTTATAAATAAACAGAGATGCCTAGAGACGTTACAGACTATGCAGCCCTAAGCTTTTATGGAATTCTAACTCTTAATGTGACATTATTTCTATATGATGACTGTATAATGTGCAGTGCTCTTTCTACACAGACTTGTTTGAGATGGGCTGTTTTGTTCGGCCTGTGGTGATGCTGGTTGCAGCTTTCACTCTGAAACTGTAAAAATGACCTGCAGCAATCCAGCTGCCGCAAGTAAAAAAAAAACAGGCAGCAGGACTCAATACACAGAACTCTGAAGCTGTGCCACCGCTGCTGCACACAGAGCTGTTCACCTGTTTATCCAAAGGTCTGTGAAGCTTGACTCGGGACGCAGAACCCCGAACTGGAGGATCAGTTGCTGCTGTCATGGTCTACAACATTGATGAATCCCAGCCGCGGCTGCTACAGAGCGCTGGTCCCTTGTTTATTCTAATTTTATTCATATTGAATGTGTCAAAATGGATTACGGTTATTTAAGATGGTGACTGTGTGCCTAGCATAAGTCTGAAGAAGAGCGTTGTGCTTGAAGTCTATTGCTACCGACCTTCCTCCTTCTCTCACCCATCTTATCAACACTTCCCTGTCAACTGGCTGTTTCCCTAACTCTCTGAAGGAGGCAAGAGTAAACCCTCTCCTGAAGAAGCCCCCCCCCCAACCCGTCTGAAGTAAACAACTACAGACCTGTCTCTCTTCTTCCCTTTCTTTGCAAAGCTCTCGAGCGAGCTATCTTTAATCAACTCTCCTCCTATCTCCACCATAACAACCTACTTGATCCTCACCAATCTGCTGTCAAGGCAGGGAACTCAACTGAGACTGCCCTCCTTGCTGTCTGAGCAACTTCACACTGCTAGAGCAGCCTCTCTCTCCTCTGTCCTCCTCCTTCTAGACCTTTCTGCTGCATTTGACACAGTGAACCACCAGATCCTTATTTCCTCCCTTCAGGATCTGGGTGTCTCAGGCTCTGCTCTCTCCCTGCTCTCATCCTACCTCAATGATCACACTTACCGGGTAACTTAGAGAGGATCTGTGTCCGAACCCTGTCCTCTCGCTACTGGCGGGTCCAGTCTACATCCAGTACTTGGTCAAACCTTACACCCCAGCCCGTCCACTCCAATCTGCATCTGCCAATCAGCTTGTTGCTCCCTCACTGGGAGCTAATCACTCAACAAAATCACGACTGTTTGCTCTCCTGGCTCCTGAATGGTGGAACAAGCTCGCCAATGAGATCAGGACAGCAGAAAGTCTACACATCTTCCGTTGCAAACTAAAAACACACCTCTACCGACTATACCTTGAATAAAAAAATAAAACTTTCAAAAAGTAGCACTTTTGTAGCACTTGTATGTCACTTACTTATAGCACTCTGTAGTTATGCTTTCTTGAAGAAAATTCTACTTTCTTGATTCTTGTTGCTCTGGGTTTGTACCCTCATGGTCGAATGCACTTATAGTGAGTCACTTTGGATAAAAGCGTCAGCTAAATGAAATGTAAAAAAATAGTCAAATAAAATAAGTGAAAACCAAACAAAATTTAGGAGCGAGTGCGATCCCAGCCCGTCTGCAAAGAATAACCCCCGACAGCTGCTTCCACTCTCAGCTCCTTCAAACACTAACTTTATTTACAGCCAGGTATATTACCACAACCTCCACGTCCTTATTGCATTACTCAATCAGCATATTTATGCATATTGCGGCTGGTGGAAACAATATACATTTGGTGGTCTGCCACGTCAAATCGCCGTTTGACTTGATTTTATGGTTGTGCTGAAGTGGAACCGCTAATGTTTCCCCCTGCCAGCCTCCTCCCACCTACCAAATAACATTTTAATGAGGTTTACCAGCCAGACCAGAGGAGGCCGAGCAATTTTCTGAATTTTTGGTCCACTGAAAAAAACCTCAAACATAAATCATGATCAGCACATAAATCCCTGTGGGTGAGAGTTAAGCGCGTTAGAGAACACGGACCAGACACCGCTGTGCTGACTGCAGCGCAGACCAGACCTCACTGAAGTCATGAAAGTAAATAAATCAGCCGTCGGCAGTTCCTGAAGGAGGCATATAGGCAATAAGGCCTTGTTAATGTGATACTCCACCCAAAATGTATTTCCTTGTCAGAGACTCGTTCCCATTATGCTTGAAAAGCATCTGTGGGAACTTTTGTAGGTTCCTTCACCTTAAATTCAAGTCAGCTACAATAAATTCCCATTTTAATCTGTCAATCCACTTGCTCATTGTCATATTTTTCCCAAAATATACTGCTTCTGTCTTTTATCTGCAGTATTTTGGTGAAAATACACTCTACACATTGACATATTCCATACTACAGAAATTATATATATATTTATTCAAATTTATATACACACAAGAACATCAATATGGGACAATTTTGCAACACCCCAGATTTAATTCAAAGTCAACATATAAGTTTTTTTTTTGCATCCAATGCCAAGTTTTTAAAACTTTTTGCTTCCTGCAATATCTGCACAAAGAAGTAAATATCGTGAATGTGGAAAATACCCTGTGGTGAAGGTATGTTGTTTGGATCAGTTATTTAAAACTGGGTTCAGGTTAAGGAAAATCTGTGCCCATCAATACAATAAATGTCACTTGCGTGGAAATAGGATTCTGTATAATATGAGCATCAGTTGAAGCGGTGTTGGGCTGGAGGTTTAGTTTGGACCTTGACAATAAAATATTGTGATAAAAGTGTCAAAGGATCAGTATCAAGCTTTTTCCACAGATTTCAACTGTATCTTACGTCTGATCACATTGTCCTCACTGAAAGTGGCCATGGAACTTGGTCAAAAACTTTGAGTTCAAAAACATATGTTTGTGAGGTCACTAGCGGTGACTGCATCACACTGAGAGGTGTTTATAATTGTCTAAGTGGAAATGTTTGTGACCGACGTCTGTCTCTGTAACTACAAAGCGTTTCAGCATCTTTGGAGCCAGCAGAAAGTGAGAAGACAGCGTGTCACATCATCTTTAATCAGTGCCAGGCTGGGATTAGTCAACGGAGAAACTGATGTTTAAAAGATAGTAAGGACAAAACAGACATTAGGACAGTTTAGTTTGCCAGGTCTGACAAACAGAGATGTGCCTGGCTTGATCTGTAACCTGGCATCGTTACATTCATTCTCTAAGTTGATGAACAGCCCAAATCTGAGAGGCTGTCATGTGTCACCATTATGTCCAGTGGCTCCAAGTTATTGCTTCGCCATAACAACAGATGAGTTCATGGAGGCATTAAGTGACAAGCGGCTTCACACTAGACTCCTGACATGGAAAGTTTCACACAGTCGCTGAGGAAAATCTGTGTGGAGAAAGAAGCAGAGATTTATGAGTACAGGTGTGAACGCACTCAGATCGGATTGAGTTATTTGCACACAGGGCGTTGAAGTGAGATCCGATCCGAGATCCGATCCCGACGCGCACGTGGAGTCACATTTTAATGCAGGGTGTGAACACACGCACACTCACTTTTGATTGGATCACATAACGTTAATGCCAACCAATTCAAGATCTGAGGCTGTCCGGAGGCTGCCCTCTAAGGTCGGGTTTAATGTCGTGTTTCCTAAAAAAAAATTTTTTTTACGTGGCCTTTATCTACAGTTTGCTCCTCTGTTGATCATAAAGCCTGTTGTTTCCATTTGATATCATCCAGATGCGACGAAATTCACAACAGCCCCAATGAGGGAGAAATGTAAATACTCTCCTCCTCCACGGTGCTGCCAACAAAACCCTCTTTTATCTCATAACATAATCTCCTTCTGCTTGTGGCTGTTTACAGTCACTGAAGCAGTAAAAAAGTAACAGAGTAAAGAATTTAGTGTAGGCTAAAACTTAATCAGGCTTACATGCTTGGTGGAAAAAGGGGGGTTTTTGCTCTATCTATGCCCTGGTAATTTAGTTAAATCCACTGAAGAGAATAAAATGATCCTACTTATAGGATAACAGCACAATAATTGTTTAAAGGGGCAGTAAAAATAAGTCTTTTTCCAGTCATCTTGCATATCAACACAACTTTTACCATTGTTCGTTTACCATGTGTTCGAGTGCCTGCCACATAATAACAGAAGTGGTTAAAACCCAAAGTAATTTGGGGTAATAACATTCCTTATTAAATGGGCTAAACTATAGGCCAGCTCATTCCTGAACCTTTATCACCTCGGACCGTAAGCTCCAGAACCTTCAACACAGATCAACACGAGAGTGGCTGAGCTTGTTTAATGGATGCATGATGTCGTAAATTTGTCCGATTTCCATTTCTGATTCTTTCCATGGTTATTTGCCTGAATAATGCCCGTTTCTATTACAGTACCAGCGCGTGTCTCTGTTTTCCGCCGGTGGGACTACTGTATTATATTAACCATAATGCTTTGTGCAGATGTAAACAGTTTCCAAGCGTCTGCTATCACTCGAGGATTCACTTCAACTCAAACATCTAAAACAGGTTGCATTTGTTTTGGCAAAACGTTTCATTTCAAACATCTTTGTTCTCAAAGGTTTTCTCCAGGAGGCGGATTGAAGCCTCCAGGTTAAACACCGAGTGTCACACTTCTGCAATGAGAGAAAATGCCGCTTTTTACTAAATTTGGACCTTTCGCTTCTTTTAATCATCAAATGTATTCAAACACAGATTTCATCCATTTAAAAGTGGCTAAAATGTTGAATTAAACAGGAATATTATATATTTAGACAAATAAAAACTAGAGGGGCACTTAGGGAGAGTGTATACCTCCGCTATGGCTGATTGGCCACTTTATCACCAAACTGCATATACATTCTAACAGATGTGAACAATGTGCACAGAAATGTTCTGAAAACTAACTACATTAAAACGCAGGGAAAATATTCACCCTCTGATAATGTTGATAGGAATTTATGTAGCAGAAGAAAGATCACCCCAATAAAAATACTTCCAGATCTGCAAAAAATGCATGTTCATAAATGTAGGCACTCAACAGATGTTTTTTTTCATGAAGGTCTCTGCATTGTTTGTTGAGAAATTAAAAAAAATGCAACCAAACACATTAGGCATAATTTAGTTATCAGTCCTGCTATCAATAACAGATGCATGTGTGAACCCTGTGTAAACTAAAATCAAAGAAAGCTTTTCTTTAGACTCGAGTCTCTACAGAAACTCAATCTAACTCCCCCCAGAACCAAGCTTTTTCTTGCATCAAATGTTCGTTTTTATTAATTGTGAATTTATGTGTTACTGGTTTTGTTTACTCTTCAGGGTTACATTTTCAAATCCTGCATTCCTGTTCAATTCAAGGGCTTTGCAGTGTACAAGTACACTTAATAAAATAGTCTACAATAAAAGGGATCCAAAGACACATGATCCAGCAAATCCCAGCCTCGTAGAACCCTGTCCTGAAAAAGGTTTTAGAATTTAACAGGGTTCTGGAATGCAGATCCTTCGGGGCCTTAACAAGTTAGGTCACCCTTTGTAATCCTGAGCGGCCAAGCACTTCCCATTGGTTTTCTATAAATATATTTTAAATAGCAGCTGTGATTGTTCCAGTCCCTCCAATCTTCCCCATCAACCAATACAACCATTGTGTCCCATACTGAGGCCATTACTCCCATCAACCCACCCATGCAAACAAATAAGACGTTGATACAAAACATATGCATTATGGCATTTTTATATGCAGTCCAATCTTAAATGTTCTTTAGTTCTTTTTGTTTATTGCCATTAAAAAGCTTCATAGTCACAGGCTCTTTTCCTCTGAGCACATGAGACACCCATTAAGGCCCCTGAGAAGTATGACACTCATTTTATACAAGGTCTTCCACCACAGAAAACACAAAAACATCAGATTAGCATTGTGGGACACGGAAAACAAGAGGAGTCACAAAGCGCAAAAACATACACAACGTTAAAGTCCTTTTGACAGACAAGAGAACTTCAAAAAACATCACTACATAAATAAAGAATGTGGGTGTGCATATGTTATAGAGAGGGACGGAGCGCAGAGGAACTTTACAGTCGGACATAAAGCAATTACTGTTGGGGTGGACTTGAAAGACCGAGCAACGTGTTCAAGAGAATAGAATTTTCTTTAATCTGAGCTTTTAAAGAAACCCTCCACTCCAGCAGATGTGTGTGTGTGTGTGTGTGTGTGTGTGTGTGTGTGTGTGTGTGTGTGTGTGTGTGTGTGTGTGTGTGTGTGTGTGTGTGTGTGTTATCTAAGGTTGTGGAGAATGGACCTGAGGTTGAGGCAGAGGAAAGTGTGTGTGTGATTGGTTTTGTGATGCAGCTCTTGTATCTGGAGGTGGAGAGAGCTCAGCTCAAACAGACGACGGTTCTTCCTGGACAAAATGAAACCAAACAACAGTCAGTCAAAAGACTTCACGTGTCTTCATTCTGTGCTGATAAAATATCCCTATGCACATTGAATAATAACATAAATATGAGTGAGTAACAAGACTTGACAGTAGCTGAAAAGAGTCAAAATAAACTGACAACAAATTCAACGACTGACAAATTTAAAAGTTATGCAACATTTTATCGTGTACAATGGGAAAAATAGACAAGACGCAAACAGCAGCACAACAATGAGTAATGTTTTTACAAGAGTATGCAAGACTGAAATCTTGATTTGAATAATTGAGCTATTTGCAAGTTCAAAAGACAGGCACCAACAATTTTCCACATTCCACTCCCAACATAAGGCCCTGAACGAAACATTTTCATTTTTCTGAGAACTATCCCTTTAAGTACCCAAGATCAGTGCACACACATCAGTGTGTGATTTCATCAGTATGGAGATCACTGTGCCTACCTGTCGCTGGAGAGTTTCTGCAGAAGGATAGAAAGCTTCTCCAGTGATGGGAGCTCCAGACGAGGGTGTTTAAGGAGCTGGGATGCTGTTCGGAAAAAGTCCTCACAGCTACAAGCCTCCAGGAAGGGATTCAGGTAGCCTGCACACAAGCACAGCAGAAGAAGACAGAACTTTAACAAAACCATTTTGCAGATGAGCACCACATTTTTGACTAATGTTAAAACTTCTGAGGAGATTTCATTTGGTCATACTTTTTAAATTTGCATGGAAATGAAAACTACATGGACACTCAAACGATCAAACTGAATGAGACAGCAACACAGATGCTGGTCAGAAGGATTCTGGGATTATTGTATTTGGAAGAGCGTCCATATTGTCACTGTTAACTCTGACCTTCCCTTCATCAAACAAAAAAACCTCACACACAGGGAGATGAAACAGAAGAAGGACATCAGCATCAATCCACACAGATGGAAGCTGCACATTTTTTACATTAATAGGAACAAATGTCAACCTCATGAATCCTAAAATTAGTCGGTTCCTAATAAACAAACATTTGTTTCTACTAAAGTTACATTCCTGCTCCTTCAAACAAGCAACTCTTCGCTGTTTTAAACCACGTATGTGGATGAGGGAATACAATCGGAGCCACAGAGCGACTTTTTCTTTGCAGCTGCATGGTACAGCAGCTCTGTTTGCATTAAATCACAGGAGAAGATTGGACGAGGAGGAGGAGGAGGAGGATCAGATTCAGGTAAGAAAGGATAGGACAGGTAGGATCTGATACAAAGAGAAGGATAAAGAAGGAGAGGATAGTTTGGTCCAGGAACAAAATCACAGCAAAGTCACTTCAGTTGGTTAAACTCTGTATTAAGACTGTGCAGCCCAATCACATACTCATTTCCACTTCCATCACTTTCATCCCCCCCCCCTTCATTAAATGTGAAGGAAACTCTGAGTGTGTGTTCAGGAGAAGTCACCAATGAGCTAATTTAAGTTGAACTGGGTTTTGAGGTACACATAATTGTTTTTTGTTGTTTTTTGCAGCCAGCTCCCAACCAAGACCTGAACATATCAACCAAGATTTATGATAATTGTTCATAATTCTCAAAGACCTTGATCCCGTGCTGTGACTGTGACCTTTGACGGATTTGAAAAAAATCAATAGTGACTTAACTCCTAACCAATGTGCCAAGTTTAATTCAAACTGGATTCAAACTGCCTGACAGTGGCACCCACTAGCTCACCTGGTAGAGCGGGTGCCCCATAAACGGTGGCTTGAGCCCTCCTGCAGCAGCCGTCGACTACATTCTGACCTGGCTCTTTGTTGCACGTCTTCCTCTCTCTCTCTTCCCATTTCATGCTTATGCTGCCAAATCAATAAGGAAAAATGTTTTTAAAAACTGCCCAGAGAGATGCAGAAAATTACAATACACCTGCCCGCAACTGCATAGAGCGGATGTAATAAAATGTCACAGAAAAGTGAAAGCTGTTTACAACCAGCTTGTTTTTTACGGTAAAATTGAAGTAAAAAAAGGCAGCAAATCCTCACAAACAATTCATCCATTTTCTTCCGGGGCACAAATATCTTATTTTCCATCTTATCTAAAAGCCCGGTCTTCTGATTCTGATCTTCTTTTAAATGTGTGCCACATCCCACACATTCCTCGTGCATAATAACATAGGTGCAGTGATAAACAAATAGTAAGAAACGTGAAACTGCAACACTATCAAAACATACAACGGCAAACACATCTTCTCTACTGTGGCGAGCTTGAAAAGAACGCAAATATACACAGAAAGTGGGTCCATATGTGACCATGGAAGTTGAATCCACTGTAAGTTTGGTTAATGTACCCACTGTTTACCAGACATCAGTCAAAGCCAGTAACACACTGTTACCAGAGAGTGTTCGAGTGGCACTTTGCGCCAATCACAAAATGTGTTGTGTAAATTTTAGAGTTTGTGACTGAACTTTATACAAGCCGTCAAGTTGTCGCAGTATGACCACAGGCATCCTGTCTGTCTGAGTGCTTTGCGTCGAGCTAGGCCTCTTTGTTTTGTTTTATTGGCAATATTCAGGTGTAAGCCTCTCTCCCCCTCTCCCTCACCCCTTTACCGTCTTCCCTCATTACTGCTTGTAAAACATAATCATTAGCAATTCTTGGTAGACTTACAGTCCCCCTGACATACACAACTATGTATACACGCACAGCTCTGGCCTCAGCCGCCTCTGGTGTACAGCTCTGCTGTGTGTTAGCGTACAGCAGTCTTAAATGATATGGTTCATATCCCTGCCAAAATCGCTATTCCATGCAAACACACTGCAGCTGCTCTCTCCTCCACATCCATCTCCATCAACTCTTGTCTTTCAAACAAAAAAAGATTCCAGAGGTGGTGGACGTCCAAAGCTTTGTGCACTCAACTTGTAAACCTGCCTGACCAGTGCTTATGATTGATGTGAGTGTAGTGACTTTTACATATAACATGTGGTTTTTATATGAAGACGAGGGGTGGAGAGACACTGCAGCAGGAGCTGGTATTAATCAAAGTAAATAGTGATAGTAAAGACAGTCTATAAATCTGAGTGATTACAGAAGCTTTCAAGGCTTCATCAACCACAGATGATTTTTCAGGCAAAGCTCACAGAGTAATTTTAAAAGTGACTCTTGAGGTCACAGGTAAGGTGCTATTGAAGCACTAATTGACTCAGGAAACCGCAACTGTCACGTTCAATTTTACAGTTCGATTATACTTGGAAGAAAGTATGTTTCTGTTTCTTGCTGTTACTTAAGAGAAGACTTTGCTTTCTACAACATCAACCGTCTACAAGATAAACTTGTATTTACCAGCATACCTGGAGGCTACATAATTTTTACAGTAGGAAAGTTTCTAATTTATCAAAAGAAGATCAGATTTTTTCTTTAAAAACTACATTATTTAAAATGCTTCAGACCGGTGTTCTTCTTTCAAACTGAAGTTGAGTATTTAGTTAATGTACATTATACAGATCATTCATGTGAAGAGTGATGTAAAAACCTGCAGCTCATTACCCTCAGAGCGGTCTTATAATAATACAAAGGTGGTGGGTTCTACACATCGGCTGTTTATAAAGATGGACGACATGACAGCTCCTGAAAAAGGAAGCCTATGTGTCTTGATCAACACCTGGTGGCTGCCTGCAATAGGTCAAAAATCCTGACTCCTACACGTTAGCAGATGGGACAAGGACTAAACTAAAAAGTCAACGTAACGAATGCACAAGATGGCATCGTTCGTATCAAAGATATTTTAACTTCATTTATGGATAGAGGGAGAATGTAAAGACACATCTGTATATACAGTCCATGGTCTTACACAGCAGTTATCGGACACATGCTTACGAGATGGTCCTCCACGTCCATCTCCATCAACTCTTGTCTTTCAAACAAAAAAAGAGCCCAGAGGTGGAGGACGTCCAAAGTTTTGTGCACTCAACTTGTAAACCTGCCTGACCAGTGCTTATGATTGATGTGAGTGCAGTGACTTTTACATATAACATGTGGTTTTTATATGAAGACGAGGGGTGGAGAGACACTGGAGCAGGAGCTGGGATTAATCAAAGTAAATAGTGATAGTAAAGACAGTCTATAAATCTGAGTGATTACAGAAGCTTCAACCACAGATGATTTTTCAGGCAAAGCTCACAGAGTAATTTTAAAAGTGACTCTTGAGGTCACAGGTAAGGTGCTATTGAAGCACTAATTGACTCAGGAAACCGCACAGAGTGTAACTGTCACGTTCAATTTTACAGTTCGATTAAACTTGTATATGGTGATGGGACATAGACTAAACTAAAAAGATGGAATTGTTCGTGTCAAAGATATTTTGACTTCATTTACAGATAGAGGGAGAATGTAAAGACACATCGCCCATCTCTATATACAGTCCATGGTCCTCCACAGCAGTTACAGGGGACATGCTTACGAGATGGTTCAGTTAGCTGCATCAGGATGTCTATAGGTGCGTGTGAGCCACGGCCCGCCCTTAACACCATGAGTAGCACACACACTCCTCCATAGTGGATGAACAGGCCTCGGCTCTCCTCGGATGTCAGCTCGGTGTGGAGGCTGTCCAGAGCCTGGGCCAACACGTCAGCTGCAGACAGGATGAAGAGAAACATATTCACATGAAGAGATCCTTGATTCTGTTTTACATTAAATGGCAGAGTCATTTTCCTCTTTCAATGACAATATAGTTTTTCAGCTGACACAGACTGGGACTGCAAGATAAATGATGAAATAATTCCATGGAGACAAATCTTATCTTTGTCATATATACTGTATTCTTATTGTTGTATCTGCTCAGCAACAGGAAATTACTCGCCCACCTGCCCTTACACATCTTAACCCAACTAACCCCTGCCATTCTTCTGCTGTTCACTTTAAGTCCAAAATCCAACACACCCGTTGAAATCAAACATATGATCTGTGATCGCCTCGAATAATCCTGAGATTTAGAAGTGTGAAATTTATACAACCTGACATGAGAGAATAGATTTCTATTGGGTAATACCCCCACATATACTAAGGGTAATATACTATTATGACTAATCTGGTTTTACATCAATCCAGACAAGGGGAGAAAGCAAACCTGGTGAGCAGATGGACAGAAAATCGTTTTATAGGGCGACATAGTGAGGGAGCCCAAAGCATTAGTAGCAGATGTAAGGTCAGTTTAGAGGAGAGTTCCGTGAAATACATCAGGAAATGGAGGCTGCATCCACTGTGTGTGCCCTGAGTTTTATAGTGTGGGAGGTCAGGGGGCAGAGGAAATGCAGCTAAAAGCTCGACATCCTTTTTTAATTAAAATGAGCTTTGCAATGCAGCCGATTGAGATGTTTGACGCTTTCCAAACTTGTAAACACTCAGATCATGCCACATCTCATCCTGTTTTAAATGTAGTTATGAGATGATCATCTAAGCATATTCATAAATGTGTTGCCTCTTCGCTCCACCACACGTTTCCCTGTGGTTAACAACCAAAGCACTAAAATAATTGAAATTTTAACCTCAAGTTGGTGCCTGAAAGTTAAGCAATAATGAAGGTTATTATAATTTATCCTTTGGAGACTTTGAATGTCTATACCCGTTTTCATTTATTCAATACAGGTGGAAACACTTAATTTCCTTTCATTAATTCTTACTTCTACAGCCAGCCCTCTTAATTTTATGAAATCTTGACCACTGGGCTTTGAGGTACATATTTTGGGGTATTTGTATTGTGGCTCCCCCCATATGGGTACAAAATACTTTGGTTGGCCTATTCCCAGCCAAGGCCTACAGATATCTACCAAGGTTTGTGATGATTGGGCAAATTCTCAAAAGAGTTATAGTTAAGATTGACTAAGCCCCAATCTTTGAACTGATATTTTGATCTTGCTCATCACAATAGAAATATGTCCCTCAATCAAGGCTGCACAACAAGTTTGGTCAAAGTGCCACCCTTAGGATATATATTAGGATATATCCGTCTGTACCGAAATTCATACACTCATAGTGAGTTACAATCATTTTACTCAGGAGTCATGGATCTATGCAATAACTATTGAGATTTTTCAGTCTGAACTACAGTGATGGACGGACCACCATTACCATCCGTTACATCGTTACCATCTTGAATAAACTCTTGAATCTTGAATCTTACACCAACATGCTATGTGTGTATCACCTAATAAACTGAACTGATTAACAAAGCCGTGTTTCATCAACTATAATAGTTGGGTGCAGACAGACAAGCGCAGTGAAGCTCTTTTGAGCTGCGGCTGCCTCTTTACACTCAAATTTTATTAACACCACCAAGGAAATTTTAATTGAAATGAGAAGTTTACACAGCACTGTAAGTGAGTGTGATAACAACAATGTCCTGTCTGTGGCTTCACACCTACACAGGTGGGGTGCTAAAATAGTAAGGTGTGATAAGTGTTAACAGATGTACTGCTCATTGACTAATGTCCGCTGGGTTTTGATTAAAATTCAGTCTGTGACACCAACCCTGGTCTGGTTTCCTCATCAGGCAGAAATTGAGCATATCCCAAGTGGAAATCTATCATGTGTGGAAATTCAGATTCCATCTCAAAGCTATGGTAACAGAAAAATTCTCATTTGCGGTTTCCTGCTCCTCAAATGTGAGGATTTGTTGCTCTTCTTACATTATTTATTGTTTTGATTACCAATATAATGAAACATCTTTGGGTTTTGGACTCCTGGATAGACAAAAGAAGCAATTATGTGGATGGGAGAGTGCCAGTGAAATATTTCCATGAAAATAATAGTTACATTCTTTGCTGATTCATTATTTTAATTTCTAACCTACCATCTTGCTGAAGTCCACAACTTGACACCCGTTTGCTTTTCCAAATATAATGCCAAAGATACAATATGTACATGTGTGTTCAGTAATAATACCTTGTGTGACGGTGCGGAGGATAATGAGGGTGGAGAGGATACGCGTGTGACGACAGGTGCTCCTGTAAAGGGGACAGTTCCTGAGCGGTCCAGCAGTCACACTGCAGGACTTGGGCAGGTCTGGATCTTGCAGCACAGCAGTTGGCTTCGACACTTCCTCTCCTATCCGTCGCAGAGTGGCAGAGAGGGCTACATGCTGTGTGAAATACACATATATTAGTTTAAACACATTGGTTATCACACAAAATAATACATAACTGTGCCCACATCCAGTTACTTGTTACATAACAGTGAAAAATATGGATATGACCATAATAAGCTTCTTCAAAGTCTGTATAAAAAAAAAACAAGGTCTGCCTGTCAGGGAGCCAGCAGCTAATAAATCAATGCATTGAGCTACAGCTACCATCAAATATTTGTGTATTCCCATAGAACTGGAGAGCTGGTGCTTTTCAAACTCACTACATGTCGCTGCCTACCATAAGAGTTTAAATAACATCTTCCTTCCTCCATTTATGTATTGTGGCCCCAATAGTGGTTGTTTTTTGTCTTAAAAAGTGAACACATGTTGCAACAATAAGGGAGCATGTGATTCCGGTTAAACATCAAGCATGTCACTGAGCAGATATGACATGGCCTGACAAACAAACACAGAGGGGCGAGCCTCCCTGCAGCAGAGGGCTGGAGCAGGGGACTGGAGCTTGGGAGCTGGAGGGGAGAGAAGAAGTGGTCCGGGGGTGACGGCTGGAGCCTGGCCCATAGCTGGAATTAAGAGTTTAGATAGAAAGCTAATGGGGGATATGGGCTGGAGGGTGTTATCCAGTGGTTTGAATAAGATGGAGATTGCAGCAAGTTATCAAGCCAAATAAGTAGTATCAGCGTGAAGTTGTCCTGTCACCCATCACCCCTTCAACCAGCAAGGGCTGATGCACAGTATCTGTTATGGGGGGGGCCCTCTAGCCATGTGGCCATATAATGGATAATGACACAGATCCTCATCGAAGCCATAACACAGGAACAGCCTGTTCTCATGCAGACTCTGGTTCAAAGCACAGACACTGGCAGGGGACTTCAGATAACCGCGCCTCTCGACGGAACACAAGATGGGACTCGACAGGATCTCCAGACGACGATAAAGTGGATATCCCCTGCTTGAAGTGCATGTGTGCTCCTCTCTGTGGCGAGGGAAACTGTGTCATGTCTGGTTTCTGTGGTAGGATGTTGTGAAAGTGAACCAGCAGCTTTCTGTACAGTTACACTTATCTCCTGTATGGACCAAACACCAAAAACTAAGAAAGGAGCAGGCTACACACCTAACAGCATTTGTGTTTTTGTGATCTCACACTTGCTCTCCAGGATCTGACAAATTTACACATTGTGGTTAATGTATACATGTTAATAATAAGAATGTGTATTGTCCCTTTTAAACAAAACTAAATTTAAGTCGCTTCCTTTAAAAATGTATAAAATCACATTTTACTGGGCAGCCACCCAAATGGTACGAAACAAACTTTTGTTTTGCAGTATTTGACAAAAAATAACAAAATGAAAAGAATACATAGGAAATCTCATGGTGCCACGGTTTGTACTAGTATCTAGCTACCCATAGTTTACAGTAAAGTCTCATGAAATAATATACAGATTGACATGCTGTGACTGTGGTGTAGTGATCTGATGCAGAATCATTTTCTGGAACAGTTCAACCGATTAAGAAATGTCCGTCAAACTAACAGGAACACTTCCTGAACATCATATATAAGACACATTCACAAATGTAACCATCATGTCGATCCTACATTCTAGATATTCATTGTTAAAAAAGGAAATAAGTAAAAACTGAACAGCGAGGCTAACAAGATACATCCCCCACATGTTTTATTGTTGCTTTAATCATCCTGTAACTAGTTTTACCCTCTGAAATAATAATATCTTTACTTGTGTGCTGTTGTCCATGTGTCTCAAAACCCAGTGGATGAGGCGGAGAAGGTTGAGGAGGAGGTCAGGTTCAGACAAAGGTGTGTGATGAAGCTGATCTGCTAATAACGGCAGCACCTGAGCAAACAAAGAAAACTTGTGATGGTGACAACAATAAAACTTTTTTGTGATCATGACAGCATAGGTGATTGATGAGAGGTATAACAAAATTCAATGATCAGAGTGAAGCTGGAATGAAGGCGCCACCTTGAGGCATCTGTCATTGAGCACAGCCTCCGGAGGTAGACACTGCCCGACACCTTTCCCTTCATTTCCTGCCACTGATGAGAACGTCTGTCTGTCAAGGACCCAGTCCAATAAAAGTGCCAGGAGCTTTAGTGAGGTGGGACTGGAGCTGCCCTAAAAGGAAGGAGAATCAAAAAAAGGGTTAAATCATTATTGCTAAATTTGTCATCTGCAACCTTCTCTGACTATTTGTAGTTCAGTCATAGGACATACAGGCGTCTTATGTGAATATTTCATACTGGAGCCTAAAGGTGATTATTGCTGTGAAAACTACGGTCATGGAAAGTTTAACTCAATCAGTGTTCAGTGTGAAAAATGCATCGATATTCAGCAGTATATTCATCTTCATTAACAAGTTATAATAAAATCACCAACTGTGATTTATCACGCAGCTGGCAGAGTGGAATGTGGAGATATTGAGGATACAGTTTCCAGTCTCAATATGTGTCCTCGTGCCTCTAGAACGCAGAACGTACAGTGGTTTACCAATGAACGCATTAACAATCAAATGAAGCCACATCTGGGACAAATGTTGCTGATTCGGAGAACATTAAACTGTAACACACACACACACACACACACACACACACACACACACACACACACACACACACACACACACACACACACACACACACACACACACACACACACACACACACACACACACACACACACACACACACACACACACACACACACACAAAAATACCTTGATGCTGGGTCTTCCAGGGACAGCAGTTCTTTCCTTTTTGGATGATTTAATACTCTCGATGGTCTGAATGCTCTCTTTCTGACAACCTCTCGATGCTATGCTGTGTTCGTATTTCCTCTGAAAAATGAATAGGTCAATTAATGTATGAAAAATCATCTGTTTTCACTTTTAACCAAACATTTGTGTTTGTATATGCCATCAAACTTGGTTTAACTTAGTTTTTTGTGAAGTGGTTGATGTGTTGTTACCTGAAGGTTCTCAAGTCGAGCCTGCACCCTCTTGGACTGACTCTCCAACTTCTTATTCTGTTCACTGATCTCATTCAGCTGTTGATATAAAAACAGTGAATATCAAAAGGTTTTGCAAAACTTGGGAATACAAGATAAATTATTATATTTCCTTACAAATTTGCTTTTGAAGCAGAGACTTTCGATCAAAAGCAACAAATTACCTCTAAGACACTAAAACGCAAGTAAACAAGAGTAAACTCAGTGACCCTAAATCAATGAAATGTTAATGTTATAATTTTTTATTTGTGAAGCACCTCAGAGAATGAATCCATGAGCAAAGATATTATTATTACTGTCACTATGCAACATCCAAATGCAAGAGGTTTATGTTGTAGTGCCCTCTAGTGGTCCACATAATGAATAGCTTGGTATGATCTTTGTTCTCCATCCATATTGTAATTAACATTTTACCAGTGTCTTCAATTAGAGAAAATTCTAGTCAAACACACACGCTAGTTTTTGACACAATCAATAACACAATAGGTTGTATAATATTCATTATGAGGAAAAAAATTCTTGTGAACAAAACAAGCTGAACTAAATGTTTAGACTTTTTACTGTTTAGATTATTTTACAATGACGCCCATAACAATCACACAGTGATCACATTAATACCTAAGAGCAAAAGAAAAAAAAATATACAGATGCAATATCAACACCTCTGACCTGTTTCTTCATGTTGTCATTCAGCTCCTTGATGGTGTCAAAGCTGGATTTGAGCCTCTTGTTCTCTTTGCTCCTCTCTCGAAGAAGATCCTGCAGCTGGCTGAGCTCCTGCTGGTGTTTCTGATAACATGTCAGGCTAGATTATGTTGTTTGGTCTTCATGGAAACAACTCTGGGGTTCAATTAAACTACTAAGCATCGTCTAGAGCACAGGTTGGTTTATTTCTTTCAATGGTTAGTTTATATCTGCAACCCCAATTTACGGGGCAATTTACGGTTAGATTTGGCTTTGAAGCAGTGTGTTGTTCAAAGTCATCTTTTCATATCACATGTGAAAATAAATATAAACATTTTAGGACATTATTAAGTATTATTAATATCTGTATTTAGAAGATGTTTGTGTTCGAGGACTATATTATTACTTCTCCAAAGGAAACATGGGAACAATGTGTGTTTAAAGAAATAAAAAAGTCATCCCTTCTGTTAAATGTGACAGGTTTGAGTCTTTGTGTGTGTCTGACCTCCTCTACAGCCAGTATGCGAGTATGGAGCAGCTCTTCCAGCCCGGCCAGCCTCCCAAAAGCCTCCTCCTGTTGTTTTAGCCTTCTTTCTCGTTCATGCAGCTCCCTCTCCCACTGCTGCTGGCCTTGTCGCTCTGCCTGTAAACACACAGGCACTTTTAACTATCATTTATATACAACATTCCCTCTCTAACACAAACTGAACCTGACAAATCACTAAATACCAGCATGGGGAACAAAATGGAGAGAAAAACACACAAGAGCCCTTGTATCATAACATTCTCTGACTCTGAGTTGGTGTGTAATGCTGGATATATATCTTGTAAGTGTCATCTGGCGCCACATCAGTGAACTTACACCAAGTTGCTTTCTCACCTTTAGCTGTTCATAGATGGTCATCATTTCCTCGTAAACCTTTACTGGTACCAAGGATGAGGAGCAGCATGAGTCAGGGAACTGGTTGATTGGTCTCTGCAACTCTCGGTCTGGCTCAGCTTCATGGGACCCAGGGCTATTATCCAGACAGGACGGAAGGGTCACATCTGGACAAATAGAGGTAAAGTAGAGTCCAAGGATTGCCAATTATCTTCTGCATTTATAAAAGAGAAGGACTGTGAAGTTTGAAATTTCTACAATAATAGGAAAGTAAGAAAATGAATTGCAAGAACTAGTCCAGTGAATTTCAAGCACAAATCCTTTGAGGGGGATTTTTTTATATGCAAGACCTCATCAAGTCAAGGGAAATCATTAATTTTAAATGATTTCCCTCAGGAAATTATTTCATCAGCTGCTACTTTGAGTTTGCTTTAAAAGTGGCCAGGTATCACTAGCATTCTAGCAAAGAAAGCACAAACAGTCATGACCATTAGCTTGCTCTGAAACACACTCACCTGTCTCTGTAAACAGCTGAGAGTCCTGAAGTGGAGCAGCTGCAAAGTCCTCACTCAGGTCCTCATTACTCCCATGCAGACTATTATGATCGCTACCAAACCTGAGAAAAGACATCCTACTAGTCACAAACATGTACAGTTGTGATTTATAGCACTGTAATGTCACGACTTACTGTTCAGGGTGGTTGGTAACTGCTTTGAACAGCTCATTTAAAGCTTTGCTGTAGCATTTCAACTCCTTGCTTTGTTGTCTGGGTCTGTGGGACAAGATGAGCCCTTGTACTGCTTCTGAAAGAATCAACATGAAGCTATGTTAGACATATTAGGCCTTTTTTCATATCAGTCAATTACAAATGGGTTGAGACCAGTGTGATGCGACGAGTCGGATAAAACAAACTATCTGATTGAAGATTTGTTATAAGATGACTCAACAAATCCCGTTATTTGAGACCATGCAGCCACCAGTAAGTTTGTTTCAACTTATTGTGCTATTGTTTGACATAACTGTATTTTGTGTACTGACATTTACTAGTTCTTAATAGCCCCTTACTTTTGATGGTCACTATACCTGAGAGGAAATGAATCTGTTCCTGAAAGAGACTTCAGATACATGTTGACTTTATGTATTTTGTATTATCTTGTTAATGGCACAGATGGTAATGTATGGATTTAAATGTGTTTATTGTACAGATAAAGCATCCATCAATCCATCAATCCAATAAGACTTCAATAAATGGTGACTTGACTCCATGTCATCACCTTTAAACTACCTGAACAAGCGACACAAAAATCTGAATCCAGTGAATTTAACTGGTTTGGTTTTGGTTCATAAGGGGACTGTTGAAAATGCTCTGGACTGAGTCCCACTCTAGTTATGAATATGAACGAGTGTGGATAATGATGGAGACTGAATCCAGAACCCTTCAGGCGAAAGCACCATGTGAAGGGTCATGTGTGGTTCACGTACCATCACTGGTTCCTGAGGGAAAGTCTTCTGAAGGTGGCAACTAAAACAAAAACAAGACATTCATATATCAATATATACAGATCAATATATAGACATGAATCAAGGATGGACGATTATGTCATATCTCTAAAAATGTTGTTTTGGCTCATGAGGGCATAAAGTATGACACAACAACAACTAGCTAGCAGTTCAAATTTGCACAAATTAGCTAGTTTTTCACAGTTGGCAAAGAACAGGAGCTGGTGGGTTAACTAGGTTAACGGTGGCTGTAACTAGTTCCTTTGTTTTCGTCAAGTTTTGTGTCGTTTTGTTTATACTTGGTTAGCTCACGTAAAAGTAAACAGACGACACATGCTCGACAGTGTTAGCACGCTAGCATTGTTTTGGTGACAGTAATCTCACTGACATGTTGTTTTATGCACTGTAACCACGAAGGTGTCTCGTTTCTCCTTTGAATGATCGTTAAAGCTCAAACCTGTTTCCTCTTCTTCTCCAGATATTTCTGTTTAAGCTTCTCCACAGTTTCTGCTACATCCGCCTCAGTGTCTCTGACCTGCTGGTTCATAGTTACCGCCGCTACAACTTCCTCAGACCTGATTAGCTGCACTTTGAGCTGCCTGCGGTGTCAAGTAACCTCAAGGTGAAGCCAACCTCCGGTGGAGGTTTTCAGAATAAATCGTCTTTTATAATTATGTGCCTATTCGTCAGATACGTGAGATGATTTATTTTGAAATTCTCATCATCATATTTCCGTTATGGCTTGTAAGCGACTGTGTGTGTGTGTGTGTGTGTGTGTGTGTGTGTGTGTGTGTGTGTGTGTGTGTGTGTGTGTGTGTGTGTGTGTGTGTGTGTGTGTGTGTGTGTGTGTGTGTGTCTTAAAGCATCTTTCACAGCACGAGTAGCGCCATCTAGCGGGGCAGCAGGACATAGATGCCATCTATGTATCATTGGCTAGAAACAAAAAGCAACTTTTTTGTGTACTTTTTTTCATTTATTTATTTAATGGTTTTTCATTTTTTTCCACTTCAGCAATGGGTCAATAGGCATAAGAAGGAATAGGGGGACAAAAGCAAAACAAGTATGGCCACTATACTTACTATGTCCTTTCCCTCTCTTATGATGCTGTTATGCACCATATGACTTTATGTGAGGTTGGATCCTGCTCATGGATGGTGGTAATGGATCATGATCGTGGTGATGGATCATGGTGGGGGGAAAAAAACAACTAATAACTGTTTTACCAAGGTATTCAAATAATTCCTTCAGTTTTCTCCTCCCTGGGATATTACATAGCTTTCTTGTTTCTAATTTTATTTTTATTTTTTAATTGTCGTTATTGTATGGTGAAGTCAATGAAGCCCTTGGTTCTATTTCATTTTCATTTCCATGTGATTTGGCTGTGACCTCCGTCTCATGTCGGGCTGCATTAATTCCACTATATTTGTGTCCTTCTAAAATGTTGGGAGTTAAACTCTATAGGTCTCACTACATTTCTAACACAGGCTTTTAATGGGGTTATAATCAGGTATCAGCATATTATCAGTCAACATGTCAAAGTGTCAAAAGTGAGACGATTAACCTCAAGAAGCTATATTGCATTTTAGAAGAAAGAGACTATCAAGGTTTTCAGAAGCTCTATTAAGCATATAAATGTGCACATTTGATCTCATTTCAGTTTTTAATGTCCCCCAGGCAAACTGTGTTTTTCTGAGGCTGATGGATGGAGGGTCTATCCCGCTCAGACACAGTGTAGTTGCACCAATGAGCCAGCAGGTGTCAGTGCCTCATCAGAGATAACAGGATCCCACTTAGAAGGCCCAACTGACCTCTCTGATTACCCCCCCATACGACTTTGCTTAATGACATTGTGAACAGCACAAATCACAGGGAATCTGATCTTTTCCAATCAGATTTGGTCCACTTTCATACGTGGTTCTAAATCAGTCTGAACAGCCATGTGATCCGTTTCGACATTCCTCATAATTTTGCGGAGGCGAAGGGACAGGCTTTAGTCACCCGGCAAAAACAAGACTGAGGCAGTCAGTGGAGTGACAGTGAGGTGTTACACCTCATAAGAACTTGGGGTGACACGTCTGTACAAGCAAAACTTGAGGGGTCGTGTCGTAAACGGTCTGTGTTTGAAAGCATATCAAGAGAAAAGGATTGCACTAAAATTACTGTGATAACAAATATCCTGCAAGGGACAATTAAGTCTAAGTCTAAGTCTAAGTGCTTTATACAGTAGAGCAAAAACCATACAGCTCAAAGTATTCTAGGCCCCTTGAACTGCTGATATCCATTCAAAGAAATACCTTTAAAAGTTTTTTGGGAATAATTGAATTTCTAAGTGATGATTTTAGAATATTCTGATTACACAGTTATGAATGATAAGATACAGTAATGCAAACTCGCTGTCTGCTCACTAAACAAACTCCAAAGATCCATTCGGAGGAGCTTCAGGAATAACATGAAGACAAAAGAGTCCATCTTTGTTTAGGGTATCCACAGATTAACCTCGCTGCACCCCGAGTCCCTCACGAGCCGCTAGCGTAGCATTTAGCCATTACGTCTGGGCAGGCGGTGCCAAGTTTCAGCCAGACTTGAATGACCTACAACTAGGCTTTTACGATTAATGCCCCCTCTCTCTGTTTGGCTAATTAGCAGCCACCGCCATTAACACACATCCTCATGTTCCATCACTTTGTCCCTGCAGGGTATCACTGACGCCGAGAGAAATCAGCCGACAAACATATTAACAAGTGATCTTGATTCAGGAGCTATTTGCTTTGTCCACTTTGAATGGAAATTACACACACTTTATTTGAATTCTTAATACAGGTTGTTCATTTAGTGCTATTCTATCAATTAGTGCCAAAAAGAGACAATATTGGACACATTGGTGGAGTGTGTGCATGCGTCTGTCAGAGTATAATCATGATCAGGTCATAGGTTAACGTAAAGGGTTATATTCCTAGTCCAGATTAAAGTTATAGGCTTATTAGTCAATGGAAAGTCCCCACTGATACAGCAGTAGCCACCTTTGTATTTTTCGATTATGAAATCCTCCTGCATGTGATCACTGTCGTGGTTCTCTGCAGCCAAATACCAAACTAAAACAACACGCAGGGTCGGAGAGAGTCAGTGGAGATATTCCTAAAGAGCAAACATGGCATGCTTTGACTCTACGCTGCAGCTACGTCTCTGTTGTCACATATTGCAATTTGATGAAAAGCAATATAGCTGCAAATAATGGTAGGATAAGATGATTGGGTTTGATTCCCACTGAGCAGTGGGATGCTTATATCAAGTATAATCCTCCTCTTTATTGTAGCAGAGTTTATGGACCCCCAAGGCCACTGTATCTCACACGCAGCTGTCTGTGTACTGTAAGTGTTTGTGTAGAAACTGTTACAGACAATCCTAACGGGATGGGGCCGGCAGTTACCATCTTCCCCCCAGGTTTATTTTCTTTTTGACAACCACGTGAGCCTTCCCATGGGACCACAACTAGACAAAAGCAATCAACCCCTATCATTGAATTAACAGCATATTGCTATGTTGTAATGCAAAAGCAATTATCCCCTGTTTCATGACACAAAACCATGCACGTACAAATGCATGCACTCTCACACTCAATTAAAGAGGCGGTGGCAGTTCTCTGCAGTAGGAAAAAAAAAGATTGCTTTTCAATTGGCATGACTCTTTGAGTCCACAGAGCAGTATTATGTATGCTAATGCAAGCTGTAAAGATGGATCTGGGGTTCAGGGGGAGCCCCCGAGCAATTACACAGTCTCAGACCCAGGACAAGACACTGTGTCCCTCGGTATGGGGGGTGAACTTTAACGGGCTTTTCCATATTAAAAATATATTTGAAACATTTTCGGGATAAGCCTGTAAAAATGTGAAGCCTAATAGATGACGCAGGGTTGGATCAATAGGGGGCAATCATGGATTATGCATTTGGAATGGGGACTTTCATCTGTGTGATTATCCATATTCACGTTTTCCCCAGATTTCATTCATTTAAGTGCAATAATCACTGAGGACTGGAGGATGAACTGCAGTGGTTTGATCAGAGGAACTTTGGCACATTATCCCCGATGGCTAGTTAGACTTTTATCAGTTAAGCTTATACACTGAACAATGTCACAGTAAATAGTAAATACCTGTAAAAAATGTAAAAGAAAATGCTACACCACCAATTAAAAGATACATTTACTCAAAAAATATTTAAATATGCAATTAAATTGCAGTATAGTATACTCAATAATTTAACAATTAAATTGGTACGTATAGGGAACTGTAATATCTATAACTCTTTGTAATGGGTCTTTTGAAAGGCATTTAATCAAATAAAAGGAACAGAGATAACATTGTTGTATTCATATATAGGTTTGATTTTATGGTGACATCCTTTCCATTTTATAGAAAAAACATGACATATTGTTTGTATCCCTTGTTTATGATCGTTTTAAAATGTACCAGCATTATAGTTGTCCAGTTCCACACTGTAGATTAGTAGCTGGATCTATTCATGCAATCAGCATTACCACCAGAGCCCTGCAGGATTTATTCTCATAATAACTTCTGCTGTTTAAGAGCCTGTAATTGCTTTGTCAGGTTATATTTATTAGATTAATTTCTACAGATTTAATCGATGCATGAATATTTTAATGTTTACCCCTCACACACTGTACAAGGCCTTTGGGGCCTCAGGAAACTGGGAGGAGGAGTAAAGTAAATCCACTTTGCGGGAAGCCCTCTTAGAAGTTACTTTTTTTTTTTTTTTTATGGAAATCTATGAAAATGTTGTAATTATTCAAAGGCTCCATAGTTTCATCAGACTTTTAGATTAGTCTAATTATTCTGCTGAAACACAAATGGGATTCACTGATTATAGTAAAGAGGGTGAGAGTTCCACTTGAATAAATGTGGTGGAGCGATTAGAAAGTATTCTGTTCTGGTGCGATTGCCTTTTGTTGTTCTGCTTTTGGTCTGAAAATATCTGATGCCCTGTTCTGTCTGTGAGTGAATATTCTCTCTTTGGACACAAACCCAGTGTAAAGAAAAGATGTGATGATTCACAAGCTGTCGATATGGAAGACAATACAGAATTGTAATCGGGTTCAGGGATGAATTGAAATAACCACTGACAGAGCTGCTTGTGACCTGACAAATATGGTGAGCTCTAATCGGAACAGGTCAATGTTCTGCTCAAGTCAACTTGACAGTACTAAATGTCAGAGATAGACATCCTCTCTGAAAAGCTTGTTTGTATATAATCAGTTTTATTGATGCTAATGTAACTTTAATGTGAAATGTGCTTATAAAAATGCCTCACAACCTTTCTCTGTTTTAGTTGCCAGAGATTCACATTTTTTTGCAAAATGATTCCTCTGTGTGTGTGTGTGTGTGTGTGTGTGTGTGTGTGTGTGTGTGTGTGTGTGTGTGTGTGTGTGTGTGTGGGTGTGTGTGTGTGTGTGTGTGTGTGTGTGTGTGTGTGTGTGTGTGTGTGTGTGTTTGTGCTTGTTAATGAAAACTGTAAGTAAGAGAGGATGTGGAGTAAGAGAAGTGTTTTTCTTATATCTATGAGTAGAGCAGAGTCGTAGAGTTCTACAACAAAGAACATTTTCCAAGGGCATGTATGTCCTTTTGACAATTTTGATATTGCCTATTTTATTACACTTCTACCTAGTTAGGTGAAAGAAGAAAGAAGGATAAAAGACATCTATTGAATATGGAAACTTTTCAAGGACCCCCTGCCCCCCCTAAATCTGCTGGAGAGGTCTGTCCAGATAAAGACCATTATGCCTTTTAAATTGGTCTCATTAGATGAAAATTACAGAAAAAAGTAGAGAATTGTATTTTATTCTAGAGAAATATAAATTGTATTAACTGATGACTGTTATTTCCCCCTGTTATTTATTGTTAATCATCATTTCTCACCACTTCAATCTAATACAGTAAATTACCTAATAAGTACATTACCATCACACAAGAGTACTATTTAGCCTGTGACAATCGCCGAAGGATCTGCGGTGAGCTTTCTGATATCATAGTATAACCCTAATTATGATGTCAGAGGGGAACGCAGTTTGACATGAACATTTACCACAAGGGCACTCTAACTAAATGACAACCTTGGGCTGAATAATGACAAATGTGGGATCCAGCATGTGTAAGAGTTTGACTCAAGCGACAAAAAGCCAGGATATTCAAACGTCTCTCTTTAATTCTTTCTCTTGCAAACTTCTCCTGCGGAAGTTCAATGCTCATATATATTTACTCATGATATAGTGTGCTCATATGGATGAGACCAATCTCCTGAGTCTGTGACTACCGGCCTTTCTTTCCTGATCATGACACTTTTAATGAACCCAACCTCGAAGTGATATACTGTACGTGCAGTCTCTTGAGGAAGTTGATTGACCCCCCTCATTTAAAACTTTGAAATGGTCACTTCAGTTGCGTCAAAGCCCCAAAGGCCCTCTATTGCGCGCAGGATGAATTGACCCACTGTTAAACAAGATAGCCGCCTGAGCCCAGCCTCTATAGGAGCTGAATACATTAACACAGTCCCTGATAGTGAAGCTTGACCTTAACTCCCACTCACAACACACACAACATTCCTCCAAAAGTGTGTGTGTGGCTGTGTACCAGGATTTTTGGAGGCTGATACAGATACCAATCATTTTCGTATGCTGATATTAAATATCTTTAAAGTTGATCATTTTTTTGTCAGAAGATCAGTTTTAAAATATTCAGTGTGTTTATTCTATAATGTCACTGGTGTAGTATTATATATGTTTCATCTTAAATACTCGACCATGTTGCATTGAATTCCCTTGACAGGGGCAGATATCAGTATATACTTTGACTCAGTTTAATATGTGATCATTTGTTTGCATAGAATCATGTAGATACAGTTTATACCAGTCCAGCACAGATGAGTACAGTGGCGGATCTATGATTTTTCTGAACCGGAGGCCATAAAGGGGCCACAATTTCCACGGGGGGCCGGGATTATATGTCCAACATCCATGCACAGTTCCTGGTTCAGTACGTGTACATTTAAGTCATTGTTTACTGTAAGCTCGATAGCTTTGGATATTGTATATTTTCCCTAGAAAAGTTTGTTCCATAACAAATTGTCATATTGACTATTAGTGTTTTTAGAAAGTGACTGGTATATATATTTAAAAAAGACTACTGACAGGACAGGGGCACTTCAGGGGCCCATCAGATTTCGGTTGGGGCCAGTAGCCCCACTGGCCTCCCCCTGAATTTCCACCCATGGGTTAGAAAAGTTGACAGGATGGTCGTCATGTTTGCTCCCTGCACTGCTCGAAAAAACCTGGACTGGAAGGTGAAAGAACTTCATCTTCTCCTCCCTCATAACTAGTGGTGACATCAGCTTTAAAACCCGACTGCACGACACAATAACACAGACAGACCTTTTAGTTAAGGATTATCTAATATGTGAGAGTGCAGGATGACAGAGAGCTAGAAGGACGGAGGAGAGAGGAGAGGAGCGCAACGCCGTAGAGAGACATATCCAAGAGAGGACCTTCATCAATGACCCTGGCGGTGCTGTCATTCCTGCAGGGTTGAGTCATGTGAGATGTTTCTGAGTAGTCTCGGGCCCCAGCAGCCCTTTTTTGGGAATGTCATGTTTTAACAACTCCAATGCCTTTTTAATTCCCGCTTCTGAAAGTCTGTCTGGAAGTACTGGAATGTGTGTGTGTGTGTGCGAGGCAGCAGGCCAGACTCTGGTGTTTGGAAATAAACTGTCTGTCCAGTCCAATTGGCCTCATTCTCAGGGACGTGGGAGCGGCGGGTTATACGCGACACACTCACACATGCATGCACAAACATAGACCGGCCCACTTCTAACCACACCTTTCAGAAATACCTCTCTGCGCTCACTGCATTGCTTTAAAACATGCGAATGCAGGCCACACACAAATATAGATACAACATCTGAAATTAGAACACAAAAACCTACTGCACAAAGATAAAAGCAGACATGGAAGCAGGCGCACACAACACATGCACAATAAAGATGCTTGTGTGTGTGTGTGTGTGTGTGTGTGTGTGTGAGAGAGAGTGCTAAATAAAAAGACGGGCTAATTATTGTCTCTTAATATTATTTCCACCGAAGTGCTGATGAGTCTGATGGAATGGCTGTGATTCAACTGCAGGAGGCTCCTGGGAGACTAGTAGAGTTAATGGGCCATGTGTGTTCATATTATCGCGCTTGTGTGTGTGTCTGAGAAAAAAAAGACTAGATGGAGGAGTGTGATGAAATAAGCAACAACAATATAAAGAGGAACCTAACTGTTCCCTAAAGGCACAGCGTTAGGAGAGTGACAAGAATAACTCAAACCTCCCACACCCGACGCTGGCAACCATTTAGCGAGCCACTAGATTGAAGAAGCCTGTTTTCCTTTATGTTTGATAAAACAATGAAACATGGGGAAATCGCTTGAGGAAAAGGATTTTTTTTTAGAAAAAGTAATTTATTCTCTTAACTGTCAGCTTCAAAATCATGGTTTGTGAAATGCGGTATCTTAAATAAACACTGTTCAAACCCAAAAAGCTTGACTTTCTCCTCCTCATCTTTTCAGCATCAGGCAAGAAGTGGAATACATTCCTGACATATTTTGTGCCAAGGATATAACAACATCAGTAAATATCTTTGATTACATTCTCCAGAGTTCTTCCCGAACCCACCTCTTCCTCTCAAGACTGTATTTTAACATTCACAATGTGAGTTCTCAAATTTTTCCAGGTGGTCTTCTCATCCTTTTTCCGTTTCACAGCTCAAATACGCAGCGTCCTGCCAAAGACCACAGCTTTTTGTTTTCAAATTTGTCAGCTAAGTATGGTAGAGTCTGGTGAAGCAGTCTGTCCAACTAGTCCATTTCTGCTTGCTACATTGATGATTTCTTCAAATGCGTGATTTGTTGTCTACTTCTCAATGAAAGCTGCAGTGATCTTTAAGATCAGTGATCAGACAGAACAAGAACAGAGCAGAAGCTGACATCCAAGCACCTGCTTTTCAGCTGTGGGTC